>NW_017728931.1:139120213-139140033 GCF_001723895.1 Crocodylus porosus | reverse complement strand
TGCTCTTTCCTGCCAAGGCAGGGGGTCGGACTAGATGATCTACCTAGGTCCCTTCCGACTCTAGCTACTATGAAACTATGAAACACTCAATATCAAGAATCTGGATTTTCCATTTCTTGAAGAAAAATGGAAAAAACCACAGGAAAAACAATGCAGATTTTTGTCATTTTAACAGAGAAACATGCAGATTCTCTATTTTTGCAAAGAGTTCCCTGCAGGCTGGCAGTATTCCAGCCTGAGAGAGGCTGGAGGGAGCAGGAGCAGGGCAGTCGGGCAGGGGCACCATATGCATGCACGCATATGCACATGCACATGGCTGCCAGGCAGCCTGGAGAACAGCTCCTCCAGGTAAGTCTGGTGGGGGCAGGTTTGGGATTGAGGCCCCCATAGGGAGGGAGTTGGGAAGGGCTAGAGCTGGGGCTGCTGCCTAGCCGAGGCATGGCTGCAGGGCCCCGCTGGGAGAGGAACAGAGCCACAGGCAGCTCGTCTGGGAGGCAACGATGGGCTGGCTCCCTGCCGCTGCGCACAGTCCCAGGGAGGACACATGCCCCCCATATCTGTGCACAGGGTGGGAGCAGAAGCAGGCTGCCCACTGCAGACTTGGGGCTCTCTGCCCTGCTACCCTCCCCCAAGGGCCTCTGCAGCTCAGCAAGTGCGACCCAGAGCAAAATGGCAGAGTGGGATCAGGTAGGGAAGCTCATTGCTGCTGCTGGGAGCCCAGCGCCATCATGGCAATGCATGCCCTGGCCACCCAGCAGCAGTGGGGATGGTGGTGTGGAGTTGTGCCCCTCTCTGCTGCTGGGTAGGCAGGGGGTGCTTCACTATGGCAGCATCAAGGAACTTCCCCACCTGGCCCTACTCTGCCCTGGTGCGTCAGGTCCCACCAGCTGGGCCATAGAGGCCCCAGGGAGGAGGGCAGCAGGGCAGGGAACCCAAGCCCACAACAGGCAACTCATATCCACCGCCCCAGGGGCTCCACTCCAGCTGTGCCACCTGTGGGGGGAGCAGAAGGGGAGCACTGGGGCCTCAGCAGTCACCACCTCCCATGGGCAGCAACCAGGGCTCAGGTGCTGCTGTAGGAGGCAGGGAACTGCAGACCCAGGTCCCTGACCCCACAACCCTGGCAGCTGGGATCTCCCTCCGGCAGCGCTGAGGGAGGATGGGGGGCACCAGCAGAGACCGGGGGGGGGAGGGGAGGTAGGTTGGGAGCAAGGGGCCTAGACCAGCATCCTGATGAGTGAAGGGGGCTAGGGGAGCTCTGGTTTTCAGTGATACACCCAAAATTTATAGGTACCCAGGATTTATTTTATTATAGTGGTTCAGCCACTGGCAGGCTTCCAAACTGCTTTAAAATTGTAAATATAATCAGTAAAACATTGTGTTCCACTAATATATAGCCATATGTAATGATCATGTGAGCACGCGCGCACACACGAGTCATTATATATGGCGCTATATTACATATACGATACACTAAAATCAAAACAAAGCCATAAACTGTTCACCACAACAAGATGTGCTTGGATCACACAGGGATACTTACATTTTCTCTTTCTTCATCCCCAAAATGAGAAGGAGTTTCTATTAGAAAATCTACTGAACTAGGATTAGCAAGTCTTACCAAAATGCTGGCATTCAGGGAATGTCAAACTCCAGTTGGAAAACACTACATAAAGCCAGTCTTATCTTCCCAGTCTTGCTGCTCAGTCATCCAGGACTACAACAAGGTCATGATTCTGAACATCAATCTTGGCAACATAAAAGCATTCATGATTTCCACAGCACCTCCTTGACATAAAGAGGAGGGCAGCCTCATGACAAAACAGAAAAAAACAAGATTAGATGAACTAAGACAGAATGTCCCACATACATGAAAGCTTATTTAGCTAAGGGAGGAAAGAAATACAGGAAGAGTAAGATAGAAGCAATTAACTTTTAAAGCCTTCCATGAAAAGCAGTTTGCAGCAATAACCTTTAAACAGTAACCTGGCACTGTACTGGCTGCTGCAACTGAGTCCAAAACAGCATTCAAATTGCATTTTATAGCACATGAGCAACACACTACGTTTCTTCAACTTTATAAGCTTGTGTATGACCCAGTTTTGCAATGCTTTTGTGAAAACAAACCATTAACTTTATAGATCCATTTCCAACTTAGCAACAGAAACCAGAACAAGCAGAAAATGCTACAGTAGTTACAAAATACTTGCTCCTCAAAATAAAAGCCCTTGCATTCATATATTTACCAAGATGTTTCCAGCACTGCCAGAGATAGCCTTCACTGTGTCTTCTCACAGACCCAAATGTGTATTTACTGAAATTCAAGATGAGTTCCTTCCTTCCAAATAATGGTGGAGGAAAAAAAGGCCTCACTTTAGACTTGAATACCAGCCCGGGGGTGGAGAGGGCAAGGAGGACACATAGGCAGGCAGCAGGGTAAAACACAGGCCTGTGGGAGGCCAGGAAGGACAGGAAAAGAGGGCAAGCAGCAGAGGAGGGCAGGGGGCAGGCCCCTTGCCCTCCACCATTGCTTTCATTATCACAGCACTGGTGGTGGGGGGACAAATTTAAAAAGAAAACTGAATGAGGATATGAAGATGTTTGTAGTAAAAATGGGACAAAAGAAAGGTACTTGAAGAGCACCATTGCAACCAGGCATCTTTGGTTTTGGTTTTGATCCAAGGCCCGTTTGCCTGCATGCTCTTACAACTCCACTGTAAGAATTCATGATCTATACAGCGATTTGAGAAGTCCAGAGACACTATAATGATAATCCAAACTGAACATTTCCAGTCTGTCTAGATGGAAAGGATCTCTGGGTGTTAAAAAGCAAATGAGAAACAGGTAGCAGCTAGCATACCCAGTCATTCTTTGCTATATTTTGGAATATCTTGTCATGTATCTGTCAAATAAAACCCATCGGACAAGGTAATGTATTAAAATTAAGAAGCAATTTTTGACTTGTTCCAGTGCTGCAATACTGTACCACTGCTCATGTAAACATGTTGCAAAAACTAAATTTTTCCACTATTGGTAGAAACATGAAAAGGAGTCATTTTACCTAAACCTGGTCTGAAAAGTGTTGCTTCTATACAGGTGAAGCCACAGAGCTTCACAGACAGCATCTGTCAATCCAGGGTTAGTACCCTAGGGCTGAAAGATAGCAAATGCAGTGTTTATTTTTTTTCTTAACTGCACCCAAGCAATTACAGGCCTGTTAGCTTAATCTCGACAGTAGGCAAGATCTTAGAACCGGTGCTGAAGAAAAAGAAAAAATAAATAAATAACACTATGGGGGAAAGCGACTGGAGTGTAAGGAGGAGCTGGGAGGATCTCTTTCAAAGAGGGATCCTCTTCAAAAAAAATCTTACTTATTTTTCTGTAAGCAGGACATACCAACCCTGAAGTACAAGATGCAGACTCTCCTCCCCACACAAGCATTCTTACCAGGGGAGACGAGCACACTGTTTAGAAGGTGTTAAAACTAAGATTTATTAATACCAGTTTGCCATAAAAAGCAAATCCATTCAGTAAATTCTCTGTACTTGAACCAATTTATTCTAATCCACGAACTGGCCTTAAAAATGTGGGTTTTTTTTATATGAATTAGTAAAGAGAGGTTACTACAGAGTTACTGCTAAACTGTACCCATGGAAATTCAATGTTTAAATATTGTGAGCATATATAGTATACTTATGTGTACTTTGGAAGCGTTGCCTAAACAGCTTTTATTTTAAGTCAGAAAAACTGTCATTTGCACTTAACACACTGCAGTTTTTTCCCAGCCCAACCCCATGCAATACTGATTTGCAGCACTGCAAAACCAATATCTAGTCTTGGGAGAAAGGTCGGAAAAAAAAAAGGGGGGGGGGACTGGAAAAGAGATCAGAGGAACATGCATTTCAGCCACCATCAGTATAATCTCTCCCTTTAATTTTTAAAAAGTTAAGAGAACTTTCCTACCATAGTAACAATTTTTGCTAAGGGAACTCAACTTTGGCAATTATTACAAGACACCATAATACTTCAGCTGAAGTTCAGTGTTGTGTTCTTTCGGTTTGGCTGACCCTTGAAATAACTCCTCAAAGGTTACAGATATTGAGTTTCAAATATGGACTCTAATATCAAGTCCCTAATGTTAACAGTTTATTGCTGAATATCTTCAGTACCCTCCCACCACCACCGCCAACTAGGTTTGAATACACAACAAGCTAAAGCTCAGCACTAACTGATCCTATTGTGTTGCAGACTTTGGCTAAATAAAGCCTTGGGTACGTATTGTGCATGTATTTAAAAGGGAATGCTTCATGTAAAAAAGAAATTCAGTTTAAGATGTTGGGATCCAAGGTAACTACTGCTTAAGAAAAAAGCCAAATGCAGTATTTACCTTGAAACTCAAAAAGAGCTGATGAAACCACAGAATCGGTCATGTAAATGCAAGTCTTAAAACTGACCTTCCAAAAAAGACGATGAATTTAAGAATTAGAAGGTAGGTTATTAGCTGCAATATAAATATGACCCTGCAGGCACTGCTTATGCTATTTTACACGGAAAATGAGTTTGCTTGCTTACACAAAGACGAAACAATAAGGACCAGATGTAAACAAACACTTGAGCACCTACAGTGCAACTTAGGCAGAATTCAGATATTTGCAATCCAAGTGAACAACTCACAGACATCCTGCCCCATTTCACAGGCACTCCAGTTTCCACCCGCATAGCTCCTCGGCTATACTGCATGCACAGTTCCACTTCCAAGCATGCTCCGAAGAGCCAACCTCTGCACTGAGCAGAGCATCTCACTACCTCTCATGACTCCCAAATGGCCCCATGCCTATTCCCCCCCAAAAAACCCTTTTTGCTAGGTATTATCTTAGCAAGCCTAACAAAGAAACCACCAAGCTCAGGACAAAACACAGCAGCCACAGAAACCTCTTAATTATAAGGTCTACATGAAAAAGTCTAGGTCCTCCCGAGAGTGGGCTCAAACCCACAACACCCACTTCCCAGGGAAGTGCTCCTAACCACCAAGCTGGACCAAGTGCAGGCTACGATGGCAGCAACCTGCTGCTGAAGCTGCTCCACTGTGCAATCAAGATTCACGTGACTTGGAAACCCGTAAGCAAGAAGCATACATCTGGAAGCTAGTGATAAGGATGCACACAAACACACATTGAGGAAAGGAAAACGCTGGATTGTGGTTTCACCTCCCATCCAGGAATTGGTCACACAATTTGCATTTAAGTGTCATTTCATAAAATGTATATAGTCCTGGAGCTGGAACAAAAAAATCTAGTTAAAATTAATTCAATTAAAATGTCTCACCACTGGACTACATTAGTGCTCCCTCTCTGGCCCCACACATCTTGCATGCTTGACTGGAGATGGCACGAGTCTAAAAGAGGGCAGAAGAAGCTGCCCCTAGCCTAGCCCAATGGTTAGGTCACTCTCCTGGAAATGGGAACTGCTTGTTTCAACTCAGGTCACCCACTTCATAGTTAGAGCATCTGCCCACAAAGCTATTCTATCAAGTGTGGGCACCACCACTTTCCTGCCATGTCTTTGCATAGAGATTCTCATCTAAGGTAATGCAGCACCCTGGGGTGCCATGAGATCCTTTCACAGGTGTCATGCAGTATTAGCACTGTTGGGTGTACGAGCACACACACAAGCGTCACAAAATAAACTCAGTGATGTCAAACAGGAATCCAGTGTCAGAAATATTTCTGACCTGTTGTGGTCTTTCCAAGTTCTTTGCAATACTAGAACTGCTCTATTATTTCTCCACAGTCAAAAAAAACCCAAAAAAACAAAAGCTAAGAGCTGGTATTTTCAAGAGGTGCCTCCAGTCTAGAAAGGTTGAGAACCGCTACCTTTGAGGAGTGAACCAGGCACCTATTCCCAACGGGTCAATTTAAATGCCAAAATCCAGGAATGAGAGAGAGGGCTTCTGAGATACCCATTTCTTTGGCATTTCCAATTCATTAGCACTTAACTCTCCCCACTCAGAGAACTGTAAAAAGAGATATCCAGCTCAAGTTTACCATGCATTCCTGGAACCAAGCACACACCACCCCGTCGTAACGTCTGTCTCTAAGTGATCAGGAGCTGGACATTCTTCTTTAGGATTCAGACTGTAAATCCACCAGGTTAATATGGTTCCTAAACAGCCAGAGGGTACTGATACCTTAAAGTATCAGATTTTCACAGTGTATAAGTGGTGTTCTTTAAGATCTTATCCTTGAAAACAACATCAGACTAATACACTAAATTGGGACCTGCCATACTGGATCACACAAGTGAATTTAAGTAGCCCACTCATCTCTAGCAGTGGCAATCCAGCGTGTAGAGGAGCCTGTCCGGCAGCTCAAAGGTGGCTCCAGCCAGCCAGGCTCCAGTTTCGGACAGCACACGCTGCTGCCACATGTGCTGTCCTGTGCTATTCAGGCACAGACTTTTTTGACACCAGGATCTCCCACGGTAAAAAACCCACTGTGCTGCAAATCAGCAGTGCAGAGAATGCCTGTATGTGCAGCACGTGAGGTTTACGGTGCCATACACCACACCTGCGCACTTGTCTGGATGTACCCATAAAGTTCATTATCAATATATTGATAATTCCAGACAAAAAAGAAATATCATTTTATGCAATGAATAATCATCAGTTTTAAAGCTTTCTATTCTTCAACACTATCTGGAACTGCAATTTCTCTGAGCCTCTCCTTAGTTTTGTATACCTCTCTTTGCCTTTTCATTCAACTTCATTCAGCAACCTTGACCTTAAAATCATTTGGACCTTCTGTAGTTCCTCTGTGTCTGCTTTCTCTTTAAATGGGGCAACCAGGACTGAACTCTCCAGTCTAGGCAACAGCTGTCCAAGAAAAGTAAATTGTGGAAATTCACGTGACTACGCGTATTGCTCAGCCAAGGAGGTGGATGTGTAGGACAGTGGAGGCCCACACCATACAATGCTGAAAGAAGGGTTAGCTGGGAAGAAGACTAATGGAAGACTAGTATTTATCACTACTGGAGAGAATAAGTGAGGGACTATAACTCTTTGGAATAACTGACGGTTACAGACGTTGGATTAGTACTAGTCTCCATGTCTGAAAGGATGCAAACATTTCCTTGATATAATATTCAGATCAGTAAAGATACCCGACTCATTTCTGGGGAAGAAGTTATCTGCATAATAAGCACGTGCTCTCCAAGAACTGAACAGAAGAACATAGATGGAGGGATACAGTCAGGTACTCTGTGGCATGCCTTGAGAGGCAAATGGTTGTCAAAGGATCCACGGGTTGTGGGTGACTTAGCTCCCCAGCGGGCTAAAGCCGAAAACCACAAGAGAAGCTGCTTGCAGAATGACTTGGGGCCAGAGGGACAAACTGCATATTAAGGAGTAAGTGCAGGGCGAGACGACCATAATCTAGTTCTTCTGATTATTTTCCATGTGTTTCTCTTTCAACACACACTCACTGTTTTTGTGATTCCTCTTACATTACTAATCTTTTTACTTTTCCTTGCATCTTACTAATGCTCAGTGGCAAGTGGGATTTCAGAGCAAATGGCCATTCCAAGGTCATCACTCTTGCACTGGTGATGACCAATTTTACATTTTATACATGCTGCCAAAAGCATGATTCTTCAGGCTGTTAAAAACTCCTCTGCTAGAACTGGTAAGGCCTGGAGATAGGTGGGGCTGACTGGACAAAGCAGGCCCAAAAGTAAACCTCAGCTGGTTCTCAGTGGTCAACCAGCAAAGGATGCTGCCTTTAGAGGCTAAGGGACACCCCTGAAGGTGACAGCACCCTTTTATTTTTTTTTTTTTTTTTTGCTTTAAGGCAAGGATTTTTTGGGGATATGACAACTGGACCAGCTGTATGGCTGGGAGAGCTATTGGACAAGTTTTCAGGCAAACTGCCCTTCCTCAAGCACCCAAGGAAAACAACTATACGTGAAACTCCACAAGCACAAAAGTAGGCATACCTACTTTTGGGGTGGGTTTCAGGATAACCATATAGAAAGTATCCCATCATATAAATCAAATGGAGTTGTGCCCTAGAATATGGAGTTTAGAGAGTCACAGAAAATGAGGGTTGGAAGGGACCTCATGAAGTCATCTAATCCAACCTGCTGCTCAAAGCAGGACCATCCCCACCTACCTGGGTTTGTCTACCTGGGCCTTAAAAACCTCCAAGGATAGAGATCCTATAACCTCTCCAGGTAACCTGTTCCAGTGCTTCACCACCCTCCTATTGAAAAAGTGTTTCATAACATCCAACCTCAGCTTCCTTTGCTGCAACTTGAGCCCTTCACTCCTTGTTCATCTGCCACCACTGAGAACAGTCCAGCTCCATCCTCTTT
Organism: Crocodylus porosus; assembly: GCF_001723895.1. NCBI lineage: Eukaryota > Metazoa > Chordata > Crocodylia > Crocodylidae > Crocodylus > Crocodylus porosus. Next base: position 139,131,666 of record NW_017728931.1, on the reverse strand, counting down.
GCAACCACCCTGCAGGGAGTTGAAGGGCTGCTATCAAATCCCCTCTGTCTCCTCTTTTCCAGACTAAATAAGCCCATTTCCCTCAGCCTCTCCTCACAAGACACATACCCCATCTCATGAGAAACCAAAGATGGAGAAAGGACACTTAATGTCTAAAAGCTTGTCCAACAGTTCTCCTATCCACACAGCTGGTCCAATAATCATCTCTCAAAAAATCCTTGCCTCTCATACATTTCTTGGACCATCATGGGTACTGTACACCAACCCTTTTTTTTTTTTTTAATGACTTAACACATTTTGCCCCCTCTACTTCTTCTCTGGACAACTTCTTAGCACTGAGCAGCTACTGTTATTGAGCTAAAGACAATTATGCCTGGGTCAGTCCTGTGTGGTTCCAGTCTGTTTGGAGCACAGCAGCGTTTGATTAGTCTAAATTATTCCTTCCAAGCAGACCCTGCACTTAATCAAGTAGCTTCTTCTGCAAGGTTTATTCACCTCCCTTTGAAATCCCTTGCAGTTGACACCGATTTCCATTTCAGAAGCATACAAAGGTCCCATTGCGTAAGCCCATTTAAGAAAACAGTCAAGACAAATCTCTGCCTCAATAAGCTTACAGTCTAACACCCTGATTCTGCAGCCATGCGCTCAGCTTGAAAAGAATTTTAATCAACTTTTCACAAAAAAGTGGAAATCATGGCAATCCACACTAAAAAGATGTAATTCCTGTAAGAAATTGCTTTGTTTTCCTGAAGGAGCCCATTTTAAGAAGTGCAGAAAGTCACCATTGTTGGTGAAGGCAAGCAGGTACAGCAAAGGCAGATGAAAATCTAGTTTAGTCTTCCTTGGCTAATCAATGAGCAAGTAGATGGAAGATTAAATCAAGCAATATAAATTGTTAAGTGATACATTTAATGATGAGGTCGAACTGTAATTTAGTGAAAATAAATCTTTGAACAAGGTAGGAACAGGTTAGTAGACAGCATTATAGCCTTTTAAGTAGACTGCTTCCAATTTTAAACACAAAGAATTATTTTGTTCTTATCTTTTTTGGCTTTTAAGAGAACTTGCACTGCTTTGATTTAAGCTTCACCTTACTAAGCACAAAAAGAAGTGATAAGACAGTTACTCCACGGGCCCCCATGGTGCTTTTTAGACGATTCATTGAAATGAACACGAGAACCAGCAGTTCTCTCCAACTTCTTCTATAGTCTAGGCTCCTGATAGTGTTTCTGGCACAACATGCAAACAACACCTACCCCTAAGGTTACTGGGTCCCCCCAAAATAAATTGTAAACTCTTCAAGGAAATAAATCCTGCCTCTCACTATGAAATAAATAGAGCCCCAGACCCCTTAAGACTGTTCAGCCTATCCCCAGAATGGAAGCAATAAATTGCTGTGGACAGTCTAATTAGCTAAGCAGAGGCTGCACTAATAAGCAAAGAGTTGCACCTGGGTGAACACGGTCCTGCTGCTTCCATTCAGTGCCTGGCTCAGTGGTTGCTGGATCACATTTGGCAAGCACACCAGAAGGGAGGTTGGCTCTGGGGCAGAACAGTGATGAGATCAAAATAGTTCAAGACCACTGTCCTGTTGTCCTGGACCCATCCCAGACAGAGCTCAGATTGAGATGTGGCACAGACACAGCACTTGCAGCCTGCAAGAGCAACATCCTCCTGTTCAACAGCCACAACTGGATACTCCCACCTAGTATTCAATACATCTCAAGAGCAAATTCCTCCCTACCTGCACCTTAAGTAGTAAGCAGTACGGTTTCCTACCCTCTCCAATACCCTATGAAAATGACCACTCAGTTAAAATAAACAAAGAAATAAAGAATTTGCCTACACCATGACACCTTCTCTTGATGACCTACTTCAGTGGTGCTCAAACTCCAGCCCCCAGGGCCGCATCTGGCATCTCTCCCCCTTGCCCCCACCACCAAATTTCCAAACACATGGGAAGCCCTGCAGGCCAGAGGAGATGGACCCATATGCAGAGTCCAGCTAGCTCCCGGGATCAAAGCAACCTGTGGGTCACACCAGCAGAGTCAGGCCAGCTCATGGGATCAGGCCCCATGGCCACACATCTGACCCTGCAGCAACTGGCCTGGCCTACTAATATTATTAAAATCCTCCTGGCCTCTCCACTTTACCCAAGCTGTTCTGGTGGAAGAGCTCATTTTTTCAATCCTAAATTGCCATAAATATTCATATATAGGAAAATAAAAATAGATACATGTGCACGCTAGAAATAAGTTTCCAATTTTAATCTTCACCAAGATTTCCCAAATCCCAAAGCCAAGTGATGAGAATACGTTTTTATTACGTTGAATAGGAAACGTTGAGTTTAAGAACTGCCTGAAGGGTAAAGAAACTGGGGAGAAGGGTCATTTGAGATTAAGAGCACTGAATGGCTAAGCGATAGCATCACTTTTCAACAGATGTTAATATGGGGAAGAATGTTAAGAGACAAAGATTTGCTAGAATCCAAAAAAACCCCAAAAGGTTGAAGCTGGATTGTGCACCTGATAGCATGATCAAGTCCCATCTTATTTTTCAGTGTGAGAATTGTGTAGCCATTTCTCATGCAAACAATTAATATTAAAAGCTACTGTTCAATACTACTAACCAACTTATTTAGGAATAGCCAGTGTGCGCCTCTATATCCCCAAGATTGAAGAATGTGTTTGGGAACAAGCAATTGAACTCCAAGAAAACAAAATTCCTTTTATTTTAGATAAGAATTAAGTGCTGGAAAAAGCTGTTCAGAAGTAAAACAAAGGAAACCCATGCTTATTTGGATTATCCAAATTCAAGTATGCTACTACTGAATGCTGTTTGTCCATTGGCACAGGAAAGCAGAACAAATTCTGATGATCCAACAAGTGAAATGCCACCCTCATGCATTATGATACAGCACAGGGTGGATAAAAGTGGGTTTAAAATTACATCATTTTTAAATAACATATTGCATATTTAATTTGAAATCACTACTTAACTATAATCAATTAAATTTAAAAAAATCTTGTGAAATACATTTGCTACTGCTCTTGTAAGAAAAACCCAAATAAGCCAAGAGAAGTCACTGGCTAAAGTGGTGGTTCTCAACCTTTTTTGTACCAGGACCCATTTTTAAACATTGATGGCCAGTCCTGACCTAGTGCCCCTCACTCCCAATCTGCTGCCCCCCACACGCAGGCCCCAGCCCCGCAGTGTATAGGACAGGGGGTGGGTGTGTAGGGCAGGGAGGCCCAAGCAACCCCTTGGAGGCTGGAACAGACAAGCCACGGTTTCCCCAAGTTTTTTTTCCTTTTAAACAAAAAACTTTTTTTTAAAGTTTGTCAATCCATTTTTAAAGTTTGTTCACAACCCTTACATTCTTGCAACCCACTTTTGGGTTGTGACCCACAGGTTGAGAAATGCTGGGCTAGAGCACCTGGAAGCAGAGTCTGGAGTCAAAAGTTAGTTTTAGTTGTAGGTAACCATGTCTCGCGAGACAATAGAATTACGCTGAGCATCACCTCACTTAACATAATCCGCACTTGAAAATAAAGTGATGGTGGAGTGACCTCTCCAGGGCACAAAAGCCTGGGCAGTGCATATGGAAACAATGAGCTGCCCACACACCAACGTCCCCCTCTCGGCCTTGCTGGCTTAATCCAAAATTGTGAAACTGAAGTCGACTCCATGATAGGGCAGACTGGGCTCTCTAACCCTGGTCGGCAGCCAGTCTAGGAGCGAATCCTCAACAGACGGACAAGGGGATGATCTTCTTTACTCCATCAGCTCAGCTGGTTCCTAAAGCTAGTTTATCACAGCCATAACCTGCCCTTTACATTTCAGTTGAATCTTTTCTTCACATCAGTTTAGTCAGTTCAGCTGCTAGTTCGTTCTGGTTTGAGAAATAACCGGGAGCTGAACAATCAAGGAAGCTTCTCTTCATATCCATGAATAAAAAAACTAGAAGAGACTGAAGTCTAAAATACTGAAAGGTAATTTAAACTGGTAGTTTTGAGGCATCAACTACAAAAAACTTCCTTTGCTTACCAGATCCATTTTCAGTACAAAAGCAATGCTTCAAACTTGCATCCAGCATTTACTCTAGCTTTCTTAAGAAACAGGAAAGAAGGAAAGAAAAACAAAACAAAAAAAAATACACAAGCTAAGAAGAATTTTAATTGGACTCAAGAGCAGCTTGATAGCTTTTTCACTATTTTCATTCCCCACTTCTTAACATAACAAAATGTCAAAAATTAAGAATCTGAGTAAGCGTAGGTTAAATATTTAAATATAACATTCCTAGTTACCCAAAGAATCACATTTCATGTGAAGGCTGTAACTGTTGAAAATATTTTTTTTTCTTACAAGTTGCAAACAAAATTGAAAAGGATGATATTTAAATCCAGCTTTGCTTGCTCATTTAAACTACAATTACTTGTCACCATCACTGATTTTTGCAGACCTTGGTTGCAGGTTTCCAGCAACTACCTCACATCAAAGTGATTTCTACTCATCTTCATTATCCAATAAATCAGTAAAAAGACTTGAGCTTACAATTTAAAAAACTTTGAATTAACATCTTCAGCACAGAAATCAAATTTTCCTTATAAACTACTCAGGCTCTTGGCCCTGGATATAATCTTTGAGACAGATTTCAAAGCTGTAGGTGCCCTGTTAAATATAGCAGAAAGTCTAGGAGAAAGCGTGAAGAACAAGCTACGGGAACTGATAGACTGCAAGATCACAGAACCGGCAAACAACTCAAAGGCTGTGGTCATCTGTGTATGACACAGGAAAAAGAAAACACTCATTTGATATGAGAGGCACAGCAATAAAGCAGGCAGGGCATCTCGCTATGAATCTGAGGGTGTCCACATCTTCTACCGGGGCCACTATGAGTTGGTTCATCTGCCCAAAGCCGGCCATTTAGACTGGGGCATCGAAGTTGAGTACATCGCTGGCCATATGGTATCCCTTGCACATTGGTGTACCCTAACCATACCAGCCTAAGGGTGACTCCTCTAAGTTCAGGTGGACCCTTCGCCTCTGGCCACAAGAGTTGCTGGAAAAGTTATTCAAGAAGGCAATTAAGAGGATAAGCGCCTTTGAAACTTAAGAAATATGAATGAAAAATACACTACACATCTTACTACAAAATTAAGACTATATACCTGATCTAAAGGTTTGTGACCACCAGTTGAGCAACAGTTCCTAGATTCAGGAACACAGCTGGATGTTGGCATAGAGAAATCATCATACAGGATGCTGAAATTTGCACTGCGCATAAGGAGAATTCCTTTTTTCTTTTCTTTAAACACAGCAGCATTCAAGTTTAATAAATGAAGGTGTTTTCAGATGGTCCTGATAGACTGCAATCTGATGACAACATTGCTCTTGAAGTCCCAATAGAAATCAACCTGCACCTAATTAACAATGAACTGCAACTGCACCACAAAAATTTAAAATGTTACAGAAATTTTCCATTAACAAGTTTTAACTGAAGGCTGAATCTAGAACCAGACAAAAGCTGCACTGTTACCAACAAAACATACTTCCAAATTCCTTCTTTTTATTTCTACTATTTCAAGTGGAAGATACAGACCCTCATGCTGACTCTAAAACGAGTAGTCTTGCATTATTTGCACACAGCAGCTGGAAAAGTGTGGCAGTAACACAACATGGGACAGCTAAATACAGAATGCTGTCATCTGGCCAAACCAGAGTCAATCAAAGCAGGTTCTTAGCACTCATCTGGTTTGAGTAAAATATTGTCACTGATTAGAGCATGGGGGAAAAAGAAAGTAAACGTACCCATATTTAAGGGCAAAATAAAAGACAGTAGCAGACACCAGCTAGATAGAGGACTACTGCCAGACTCATCTTTAACTGGAAAAATTTTAAAAAACCCTCTGTTCATACAGCATTATCCTGCTTTCTTCCTCATCCCACCTTCTTTTAAGGAAGAGAAGAGAGAATGCAATGTAATGGGTTTAACAAGCTTTGGTTGTACCAGATTCACCTGGTATCTTTCTTTAGAAAAATCTGTTGTTTTATTAAACAAAGAAAACCTGGTAGTTCTAATCTATTTGAACTTCACTAAGGCATTTGATATGTTGCCATAGCGGAAATCGGTTGAACTAAAGATTGGAGGATTAGTGGAAGAACTGTGAAGAGCACAAGAAGCTGAGTAGCAGGAGATAAGAACTGGTTTGTGTTGAAAGGGGAATTTAAAAATCTGGCTCGAGAGCAATTACTACTGAAGTTTAACTCCTAGTCTCCGGACTGATTTTTTTTTCATTAAGTATTCAGTGAGAACATTTGCTGCTGATGATACACAACAAGGAAGTCTCATGAATAGAGAGAACAGTATGACCTCAAAAACAGATGGAACAGAAATCATAACAACAAAAAATGCAAGGCCACCCAGTTGACAGCTAATACGAGTCCCCGCCATGAGCTCATCAGCTGAAAACAACCAGAGGAGAAAGACCCAAGCACACCAGTCCATCACAAGATGATCCTGAGCTGCCAATGTGATACAGCCATGAGAAAGGTACACGAATCCCAAGGGGGTACCGAGCAAGACATTTCTAGTATAGAATGGGAAGTATTCACATCTCTTGTACACAGCATCTCAGAAGAGGTCTTATCACCAGAGCCATGTGCAATTTGGGTTATGTTAAAAAAAAAAAAAAAAAATGAATTCAAGCCAAAACAAGTACAGAGAAGGGATACCGAGATGAAAGGAGCAGACAGCCTGCCTTAAGAGACCAACATGTTTTTTGCCCCATCAAAATACAAGTCAAGAGGAGATGCAATTGTTCTCAATAAATATACCGAGGACTAAACAGAGAAGGAAGACCTATCTAAAATAAGTGACAGTGTCTCTGCGAAAACTAACAGGAAAACGGATTAGGAACAGGTTAGGATGGAAATTAAAAGGTTTCTCATTATCTTACAAGTGAAGTTGTGGACCAGTCTTTCAACAGAAATGGTAGGGACACGAAATATGTTTTTAGATTAGCTTGATTAGTTTATTAAAATAATACGGCATGCAACTGCAGGCAAATGACTCAATCCCAATGGTCCTTCCAGACCTATGTTCCATTCACGTGTAGTATGGTGCCATGAAGCTAGACTGAATGCTATTTGTAGTGCTTATTCTAATGGGGCTTGACCTTTAACTAGAGTCTCCAAATACCAGTACAGTCCAAATGTATAATTCTGGAAAACATACCTTTTTCATATTTGAGAAAGGATTTTTATACACACCACACACCATGTGATGCAGAAAGCAGGGTAGATTTGCATCGTTAAAGACAAACTAAATCAGAGATGTACAGCATAAACTTTTTTAACCAGAGGGCTTTCTATTACAAAGTGAATCTTGGGTTTCACTTTATATCTTTCATGAAACCTCTAAGGGGAGGATTTTCCATTTTTATCAGAAAAATAGATCTTAGGCATGAAAGACTCAATTAAAGGATGTTAGCATATGAGAAAGTCCTTTGTTCCCAGGGCTCGAACCTGCCAACTCCTTGGTAATGCCAGTTTATGTTGGGCCAGGGAACAAGAGATGAAAGTCCAATCCAAGGCATCTTTTACCTCGCATATACCTTTTTACTTTGGATATATCTATAGATATAGATATAGATATAGATCTCAAGAACTTAAGAACCACAGAATGACAACTAAGCTTTGATGCTGAAGCTGTTATAGGCTAGAAAGACAACCCTAGTAGTAGACAACATCAACTGAACATAATCAAAACCAGTCCTTTTCTACAGTTTATATGCACATAAGTGCAACTGTACCTTAGGGATGTTGTACTTAGTAGCCATGTTGTCTAAGACAACAAGAAATGCAAAACTCTAGGACTCTTGGTTCAGAGATGATACCTTTTATTAGACCAACTAAGAAATTGCAAAAAAGAAAAAAAAATTTTGTGCAGTTTCTTAACTGGCCTAATAAAGTTATCATCACTGCACCTTAGGTAAGTTTTCAGAACTTAATGCTAAACTCAGCTTGGTGCTAACAAAGGCCATTACAATGCAGTGATAGTTGTGATACTTTATGCAAAATTATCATTTTTTTTATTTAGTGTATGCTCTTTCAGCATATGGTTTGAGCTGTCTTCAGGCCATGTTATCACCAGTGTGAAGAAACTGAAGACCACCAGGTAGCCTTGTAAATGGATCCAAGTCAACAGTGAGGGACATGGTTTGAACTTGTCCACAAGTTCACTGACCTGAATACTGTTAGCTATATTTGACTGTTGAGAAACTTAGGAAGTGTTTAAGACACAGGAACGGACCTGCAGCTGACTGGGAAATGTTTGGAACGTACTCTACCAATACAACTACAGCTAAAACCATTTTTAAAATGGGTCAAAACTCAGATTCAAGAATAGCCAATACATTAGTAAATCTGACCTCACCCAGTGCATCTGAGTGTGAGGGGACAGGGAGGGGACGGAGAGAAGAAGGAGCAGGGAGATCCAAGCCAATCTCAATAGGCTTGCAAGGTGCGCAGACGAAAACCTGATGGCAGTCAATATGGAGAAACACAAGATGCTCTACCTCAGGAATAAAAACCTGCATCACACTTATAGGCTCCACAATGCTACACTCACTAGCAGCACAATCGGAGGAGGCTTGGGGGTCATGACTGACCACAAGATGAACATGAGCCATCAACACAATACCACAGCTGGCACAATGAACAAAACTCTGACTTGCACCTACCAATGCATCTCAAGCAAGACCCAGGATGTCATCCTCCCACTGTACTAGACCTTAGTGAGGCCGCAGCTGAAGTACTGCATCCAATTTCAGGCTCCACAATTTAGGAAGGAGGTGGAGAACTTGAAAGAGTCCAAAGGAGAGTCACGTGCATGATCAGAGGGCAAGAGAACAGGCCTTATGAAGAGAGGCTGCGAGCCATGGGACTTCAGCCTGGAGAAGTGCAGGCTCAAGGGCAACTTGGTGGCAGCCTATAAGTCCACCAGGAGTGTGCATCAGGATTTGGGGGAACGCCTGTTCACCAGAGCACCCCAGGGGATGACAAGGTCCAATGGTCACAAACTACTGCAAGACTGTTTTAGGCTAGACGCAAGGAAAAACTTCTTTACTGTCCAAGCCCCCAAAGCCTGGAACAAACTTCCCCCAGAGGTGGTACAAGCACCTCCTCTGGACACTTGCAAGAAACGTCTGGACGTTTTTCTTGCTGGGATCCTTTGACTCTAGCTGACTTCCTGCCCCTCGGGCAGGGGGCTGGACTTGATGATCTTAGGAAATCCCTTCCAGCCTTAATGTCTATGAAATCTATGAGAGAGGGAATGTGTTTTTGTTCGCATGAGGCAATTATCTAAAGCACTATTTGGTAGTACAATTCAAGGAGAAAGGATGGGGAAAAAAAATCTTAGTCCCTACTAATATTTTTCTAGCAACAACAGAGCTGTGGCAGGCACTGAGCTGCTCGCAGCTGACATGGCCCAAGGTCAATCCTGGCGAAACAGCAGACTGTATTGATTCCAGCTGTTAACACCGGCACATTTTCCAGCTACATTCAAATAATTCAGTTTTCCTAGTCAGGTAAAACTGAACCATGTTTTAACCATGGTTTGCAGCAATATTTCAGGAAAACTTTTTTTTTTTCCTTTTGTCAATACTGGAGACCAAGCCCATTTTTAACTATAGTAAATATCCCATAAGTATCATCTCCATACCAAGAGGACCACATTAAGAGTCCTTCTACCTACATGTCTGCTTCAAGGGAGGCAAAATAAATCAACTCCGAGCAAAGGGACAAGACTTCCTCTTTCCTTTTCCAGATGTGTTTCATATTTAAGCGCTCTCTCAAAACACAGCAGTAGGGAAGCAGTTAGTAGGAAGCAAAGTGACAGCTCCTTAACACAAGAATCACTCAGCCAAACCTGATTTCAAGGTGTTTACCAAAGATCTGGAAGAAAATACATATATTACGGCAGTAATTTTGTCAAAAGGTCAGCGAGATGAAAGATAGCTCAAACAACAGGTCACCAATACAGAGAAAGCACAACGAAACACACATTTTAATACGGTCAGCAAGAGGTCAGACATCTACAAACATCACCCACATTTACAAGTGGGCCGTGTCCTGGAAAGCAGTGACTCCGGAGGACTCTGGCCAGCCTCCAGGATAACCGACTGAACACAAGGTCCCGATAAGCAGGAATCCTGGTTTTCTCCAATTAAAAAAAGTAACCCAAAATCCACATTTGTGGGAGACGGCGACGGAGACTCATTTTAAAAATCACCCCAAAATGTGGATTTGAGTTACTTTTTTTTTTTTAAATCTGAAAATTGGGGATTTATTTTGTAAACAAAATCAGAGAAATCCAGGATCCCTGCTGATGAGAGGCTGAGGCAAAAAGGACTAATGGGCTCTCTGGACAGGAAAGCAGGATGGTCCAGGAGAGAGAAGCTATTACTTCTGCACACAGCAGCAACGAGATCAATACTGAACTACAGCATTTTTTCCTCTTCCCTTAAACGCTGTAAAAAACTGAAGAAGTTTCCAAAAATGGGGCAAGAACGATTCAAGGTCTGGCAGAGCCGCTTTGCTGGGAAAGACACTAGGGCAGCAGTTCCGAAACCCTGACAGACTATGCACCGCCAATTTAAAATTGATACAACCTTAAGGACCACCAGCAAATTTTGCAGATCAGCCTTAAGGACCACCAACAAATTGCTGTCATATAGTTATAATAAATCTGTCAACTGGCAGCACTGACAGGCTGTCTGCGCCCTGCTGGCAGTGCCCGTCCCACAGATCGGGAACCGCCGCACGGGTGGGGGGAGGGTGTCCATCCTTCACCAGGGTGGCTGAGGACAGCGAGTCCCACCCGGGTGCTGCAGCACCTTCGCGGTCCCGTGACAGGCGCGGCACAAAAGTGACATGCAAACACCATAGGAAAGGTCAACCCAGCGGTCACTAAAAGGAAACCGCCTGTCCCGCCAGGGTGTATCTGAGGTCTTGCCTGTGTCCATCTGGTTTCCCTCTGAAGTGGAACCCCCCGCCAAAAAAAACAAACTTTGAGAGCTGATGTGTCCCCAGGTGCAAACAGGTCGACCGGTGACAACCGCGGCTGGCCCGGACCCGGCAGGGGGGCGAAGGGATGCCGGGGCTAGCGCACACACGTGAGCTTTCCTGCCCGTTGACCCGGCAACGCCACACAACACACACGCAGCACCACACACACCACACAACACAACCTAGGCCCAGTCCCCGCTGGAGCTGGGGTCGTGGTGACGTCACTACTGTGACATCAGTACCCCCGCCGTGACATCATTACCCCCGTCGGCACATCACGGCCCCCCAGACACCGGGTAAGAGCCGCGGCCGGGGCCGAGCGCGGGCCGGGACCAGCCTCAAGGCCTTGCCGGGAGCGCGGGGCGGGAGGCACGTAACCC
>NW_017728931.1:139094893-139120063 GCF_001723895.1 Crocodylus porosus | reverse complement strand
TAGGACAAGTTGACACACGCAGACAGACAGGACAGTCACGCACACACAATCCCCCACAGACAAACACACACAGACACAACAGTCACACACACAGAGTACAGTCAGACACACACACGCACACGACAGTCAGGCACCCCCACAGACAGACACACACACACACCCTCGACAGTCAGACACCCCCCCCACCGCAGACACTCGCCACGAACAAACACACAAGCGCACACACATGCACAGAGGACAGGACCCTCGGATGGACACCCCAACACACGCCACACACACCGAGGCAGGCAGGACCATGCGAGGGACAGACCCCCCCAACCCCCCACACACGCAGGCAGACGGGGCATTTGCCCCCCCACCGCCTGCCCAGCTCTGCCAGCACCTGTTTTTGGGTGCAATCCCCTATCGCTGGGCAGCGATGGGGCTCCCGAGGCATCTAGTCCAGTCCCAAATTGATCGTCCGCCTCCAGCCCGGGCTGCTCGGGTCCATTGCGTGGGGCCAGGCCAGCGCCAGGAGGGGACCGCTCCGGAGGCCCAGGCCACGGCAGCCCCGTGCGACAGAGCTGCAACCACACTGCCTTTCCCCAGACACGATGCAGCGCGCCACGTGCCCTCCTGACACCTCCGGGTAAACCAGGCAGATGCCAGGCGCCCGAGCAAAGTCCTACAAGAGAAACGGACAGGATGGAGACACACAGGCACCGACAGGAGCGTCCTGTTCACAGCCCGCACCATGCCGGCGCTCCAGGGAAATGGACCCGACGCCCTCCAAAGCCGCACAACGGGCAGCTGGACACGACATCCTAGACCAGATGGCCAGTTCAATCCAGGCCCGATTCCGCCAAGATTTGCATCAAAACAATTCTCTGTTTTTGGCCTCAGCTGCTTTTCTTCTGATAATTGTTTTATCCACTGCTACTTAACACAGTGATTCTCAGCTGGGGTGTTGGACAGGATCCTTTTGCAGTCACATAGCTGGTCCAATAAAAGATACCACCCACAAAGGTCCTCACTTCTCACACAACTGAGCTATGCTCCTCGCTAGACACGGACGCTTCATTGTGGCATCCGGGTGTTGCCAGGACAAGGATGGAACGGAAATCCTGTCTGCCTTGGAGAGCCTGAGAGGGACACCCTGGCTCGGACCTGGCCTGGCCCCTGCTTTGTGGTCTGATTGCATGTCAGCCAAAAGCCCAGCTGACCTGCCTGGCCCAGGACAGGAAGGAGCAGATGAACAAGTAAAACCATTGAATGAGCCTTCCCCATCCCCAGGATTGCTCCTCCTCGTCCACTGCTGATTCACTGCTGCTGTGGAGCATGATGCCCTTTCTCTCACTTTTCGGAAGCGCCGTATGGAAAGACCAGGCAGACCATCCTTTTCATTTCTCATTAGCCTGCGCATCATTCTTCCCCGCACTGCAGCTTAAAACCAGCTGTTTTCGCTCTTTGGGCATGTATCTGGGGGCCCTGGCTCATGACTGTGGCTTTTTGACACAACAGTAATAAAAGTAAATAATTACATTTTGACGAGTTTTACACAAGGGAACTCCCACCACTTCCCTTGGGAGTCTACGGAGTGATTTACTCCTGTTGCTAATAACACAGATACATCTTTGCCTTTTTGGGTTGAGAGCATCATCTTATTTTCCGGACAGAGATAATAGCTCCATTCGATCATCTCACAAGGCAGCATCAGTAGTGGAGAAAAAGTTGAAAGAGTGATCGTAAGGATTTACAGCCAGATGCATTTCCCTGGCAGGGTGATATTCAGTCTGCTGTTTCCCTTTCCTGATCGCAGCCCTTCCTCTGCTCACTTCTATCAAATTCTGTCTTTCCACTCCTGTTTTCACCAGCCTTGCTCAAGTCATGTTTTCCTCTAGGTTTTCCTCTAGGTCTTTTTCTCTGCTTTTCTTTCATTCTCTCCGGTTTTCAGTATCTGGCTGGAAACACTGCCCTGCATTGAGTGCATTGTGTCAGGTACAGTCACACCACACAGCCTTTCACAAAAGATTGTTTTGCTTCCCTTCTCTTTAATGCAATGTCCATTCATAAGCAGTCACACTGGCACAGCCTGTTTTGCTTATGACCCTGCTGTCCTGACATTGCCAATCCTGACCGTATATGTTCCACCATTACTGCCTCCAGCTTTCCCATGTCCAGCTGCATTTCAAAGATTTGCCCTCCCCAAACATTAGTTTACCCTTTTCCAAGCCAAGTATAACCTTATTATCCTTACTATCTGATCAACTGTACATGTTTCTAAAACTTCTTTGAGCTGTTACTCTGCCCTGCCCACCCTCTGCACTTGCTCTCTATTTAATGTCATCTGCAACTTTTCTAAAAAGTGCACAGAATTAGGTGTGCAGAATATCTCCTGGGATTAACAAAAAAAACCCATACTCTGTAGGTATCTGTACGGCTTCATGACTGCAGTGTCCAAGGATTTCACAATCAGGAGTGTGCTTTATCCTTATGAAAGCCTGTTTTGCATGTTTGCCAAGTCTCTTGAGCCCCAGTCCAAAGTCTCTTCACTAGATCATCCAGTCTCCTTAAGCTGCAATGTATTCCAAGTGGATGCAACAGCCAGGGCATAGAGGGGAGGGGAGATGAGGTGAGCTAGGAGCATAGAGGTGGGGTAGACAAGACACCGAAAGAGATAGAGGGTGAGAAAATGCCAGGTTTTCTGAAAGTGAACTTGTGTGGGCAGCAGCGTGTCAAGGTCATCTGAGTACAATAGCTGCTTACCTCACACTCATCTCATAATGGTTTTGAGATGAACTGAATAAGACTGATACATAATTAGATCATTTAGAACAGATAGATGGCTTAATTCCTGCCTTTTTCTTCTTTGAAGTCATCCATTTGCATGTCATCTGTTCTTATCTTGAAGCTGATGAGCATGAATTTAATGATGTCATACATTTTGCCTCCTATTCCAGTTCAGACTCATTAGAAGTTATAGCCTAGGATCTCAGAACAAGCATAAAACTGCTAAAAACGGGGGTGTCGAACTCACCTTGTGTCTGGAGCCAGATGTGGCTCTTAGGGGACTCCTTGTGCCAGGTGTAGCCCAGGGCATGAGGAAGCTGCAGCAGCTCTGGCTCCAACCAGGAGCATGCAGCAGCAGTGACAGCAGGGCATGTGGCACTGCGTCCCCTGTGTCACAGAGCTGCCATGGTCATGCACTTCATGCAATGGCAGCAGCTCCAAAATGGGGCAAGTGGCAGGAGCTGGCAGTCAGGGCGGCAGGGCCACTTCAATGACAAGAGGCAATGCAGCTGTAGGGCAATCAAAGCTGTCAGCCCTCACTAACCCTACTGCTGCTGATCACCTTGTCCACCAAGGCCAAAGGACCCTGCCAACCCCACACCTTCCAGTGGTCTGTCGGTAATCTGGTGGACAAGATAGAGCGGCCCCATGGCCTGGGTCTGCCCTGCAGGACATATGTTTGGCATCCCTGATTTTAAATAACCCTGCTGGTGTCTGTTTGACAAATCAGGCCTGTTAAATGCGGAGAAATCTTGCATTGTGGACTTGAAGGTGTCACAAAACACCTTGTGCCTGACCGGCAAGTCTTGCTCCTACATCAGGGTCAGATAGATTGCCCAATTAGGGGTCAGGAAAAAAAAATTGGGGTCAGGTTAGGTTTAGAAGGAGCTTTTGGAGGGCTTTTTTTACCTTCCTCTAATACAGGAACCTCCAGATAAAAATTCCCAAAGTAACGCTCTTTGTGTTCTCTGCTCTTTGCCTTTGGCATGCTGTGGTGTAGCTTTTAAAGTCTTTGGTTTTTAGGGAGTACTTAAGAGCATCCGGCATGCAGGAGAGACTGACCTAGATGTTCTTGGTGACCCAAACCTAATGTCTATTATACAGCTGGCATGTACACGTTTATTAATGTGCTTTTGCTAATGTACATTAAATTTAGTACCTCCATTGTGAGGTACTAGAATGGGGCAGGCAAAATGCAGCCCATGGGCAGATGCAGCCCACCAGGCCATTCTACCTGGCTTGTGGGGCCCCTAAAAAATTTAGAAAGTTAATATTTATCTGCCCCTGGCTGCCTGTCATGCAGCCCTCAATGGCTTGCCCAAACTCAGTAAGCGGCCCTCTGCCCAAAATAATTGCCTGCCCCTGTATTAGAAAAAGATGCATTAGCTTATTTTAGCATGCATTAGAGAAAGGGCACTGGGTTTTTTGTGACACTTTAATGCACATTAAAACAGGATAATGGGCATTCAAGCATATGCGTAGAGGGGCCCAGTAGCCTGCCGTTGCAGGGTACTTTACTCAGCAACACAGGTGGTCCCTTCTGGTTCTACCTTCCTGTGGTCCACAATCCTCGACTGATATATAGCAGGATATATAGAGAGATAGATAGAGAGATAGATTATTTCCTATATAGATATATACATCTATGTACCTATCTATCTCTCTATATATATCTATCTCTATATAGATACGTACATCTATGTACCTATCTATCTATCTACTGATCTATCGATTGATCTATCTATCTATATATAGATGGATCTAGATAGATAGATAGATAAATCTATATATAGATCAGTGGAAATGTTTCCTGGATCCATTTACATCAGCTAACCTACAGCCCTTTTATCTCTTAATATTTTGCAGTCAGTATCAATATCTTGTAGTATTCTTCTTTCCTTCTTTTCTTCCTATGTGAGGTCACTGCCTAGAGAGACCTGTTGGACTGGCATGCGTAGTTAGGGGGGCTGGGAATCACGTGAGTGCTAAGGCGCATGTTTGACAACCCAGAGGTTGCACATTTGAAGGCCACAGCAGAAATGCTCATGGCACAGCCCTGTCAGGTTCCAACAAATCTGTGAATGCCACTAAATGCCTTGTCGCAAGGACATGAGAAAAGAAACGCACAAGTAGTTGATGAATATTTGTGGTGGGAGTGAATCTGCATCCCTCTCTCATTCCTCTGTTCATTCTTTGAAGGCATCTGTTTGCATGTGGTTTATTTTTATCCTGCAGCCGATTGATTGGTGCATAGATTTAATTGTGCCATGTGTTTCACCAACAATTCCATTTGGCATCCATTAAAAGCTGAGCCTAGGGTGCTAGTGAGTCACAAGCTTTTTTAAAAGTCCATAAAATGGGCAAATACCTCTTTTTCTTCAGTTTATGGTGTTTGTCTTCCTGTTTGTTGAAAGCAGCTGTGGCACAAAGGTATGCTCAGCAGTCTACATGCGGGAAAGGATCCAGCCTGTCTCTCCTGCATTGCGTAGGTAGCACAGCACTTTGCCACTGATGCTTCGGAGTTATTTATTCCCGTTGCTAGTAACACAGATACATCTTTGCCTTTTTGGATCGAAAGCATCCTCTTATTTTCTGGACTGAGGTAAAAGCCCCATTCAATCATCTCACAAGGCAGCGTCAGTAGTGGAGAAAAAGTTGAAAGAGTGATCGTAAGGATTTTCAGATGCCCACCATGCTGGTTTTCATCATTTTAGTTGACATATTATCTGGGCTCCAGAATTTGTAAGTATTGAGTAGTTGTGGGACAGTCTAGTAAGTTGGACAATCTTTAAAGGGTTTTTCTGGCAGGGGTGGGTTAGCAGTTTGTTTCTCCTGGGGCCATAGAGGAGGAGACAGTAGAAAGATGGCTCAGGCCAGGCCCAATGAGATGCAGTGAGGTAAACAGGGAAGAAAATGGACCTTGAACCTCATAAATTAAATTCCACAGACATTAGTAAGGTAAAAAAGATGATATCCTAGCAGGTGGAGGAGCAAAAGAAAAAGAGGGTTCCTGAGAGTAGCAGATCAGGTGAACGTGCCTGTCCAGGCATGGCACCAAGGTGCTTGACTAGATTAAGTTAACAGAAGGAATCTAGTTCTTTTAAATTTTATTTTGGGAAAACAAGTCAAGAGTGGAGCAACAAAAGGACAAATTCTGTAGAGAAACAATTCACTCAGCGTCTTTGAAGGCTAAAGAAGATCAGCAAAGTTTTTCAGAAGTCAGTTGTGACTATCAAGGGGCCTGATTTCTGGGCTATAAAGGCTTAGCATTTTCATGGTCTCAAAGCGAAAGACCTCTTCATTTCCAAGCCAACAGGTGCACATTAGCTACAAATTCAGTCCATAATTCTCTTATCATTTGCCGTAAGTTTGTGGGCTTCCTGGATCTACGATTTATCTATTCCGAATTCCTGACTGCTTATTTTTTTCAAATTACCCAACAAGTTTACTGAAATCTTGCTAATAATATATTACCAAACCCTCAATAAGAGACGCTACCTCATATTTGGAGTCTTGCTAGAAACAAGTCTGAAAGAGAACCTCTTACTGATGCCAAATAAAACCCGAGAGCTCTGAATATGAAATCTGTGGAGTGAAATAGGAGAACCCGTGCACCAGCCCTGCTTGCAAGGAGAGAGCATCACAGCATATCTCATGAAGCAGTGCATGCCCACTACAATTTAAATGTTACAATTAGCCTTTAGAGCTGCAGAGCATGAAAAAAGGCAGAGGATCTACTTTGCTCCGTAGCTGTTACCAGCTGGATCAAGTCCTCAGTGGGCAAAATGCCATAACTTGCTCATTAAGCAAACTTACTTTCATATTTATTGAATCTAGGGCTGGCAAAATGGGCTGTGCTGACAGCACTGGAAAATCTGTATTCATCAACAGCACAGAAGGCTCTTGAGATTCATGGAGTAGGTAGCACAGTCCCAAACTTCCTGATTTTTGACACTGAACCTCCCTGGCAACAAAGCAGTTAGATTAGATTTGCAGCATGCTTTGTGTTTAGTGAGAATTGTTCAGATAATATTGCATTTGCAACCTTTTATGTCCTTTACGCTGATGGGAAGGAGTTGGGTGAATGTGTTGGAATAGGGCAGCATTCCTTTAAATAGTTTATAAGTTGTATAGCTGCAATCCACTGTGTTGTGTGTTTGAGAAGCCACCAAAACCCAGCCACAGTAATAGAAGCTATATATAGCTAGGCCTATGCATCGTCTATTTAGTAAACACACTTACTGGCATCCCACTGCGCCTGTTGTGTGTATTGAGAGAGCCCCTCTCCGAATGGGAGGCCAGCAGGCTGTCTGCACCAGTGGCTAGTACTGGATATTTGAAGGGACAGTGCAAGAAACCCCAAAGAGGACAACCGTGGAGCAACCACTTCATGGGAGAGGTTTCTTCCCAACTCTTATCACTCGGTAGCTTGCTTATTCCCTGAAAGCAATTCCTGCTGGGTCTGAGGTGGCTGCGGGGCTGGCACCCCCAACTTGTGCACTCGTTGGCAGAGGTAAGTGGAAAGCTCCAGGGCGTCCGGCATCCCCAAATGGAAGACGTGGACACTTCAGAAAGTAGGAAGGCCACTTTCTCCGTGTCTCAGAGCTGGCAAAAGGGCCAGAATAACAGCAGGAGATGTCCCGTCTGCCAAGGAGACGAGCACACAGCACTAACCACCGAATCCTGCTTTCCTTAATCTGCCTGAAAGCTGAGGCAAGCCAGGGGAACTTTACAATTGTTTGTGTCTGCCCTGAAACAAACTTTTTGGCCTGTGACATAAACACTCATCTGGCGTGCATGGTTTGAGTTTCCGCATATAAAACCTGCGTGGGCGTCTGGATGTGTAACGTAGACGCAGTTCAGGATGCAAACAAGCTACATTCAAGAGCTAAGCAACGATGGACTGGAAAAAAAAAGGAATACAAGCAACCACATGGCCTGGAGCTGTACCATCTTGGGTGGGGATCCAGCCGGATCTCATTTATTCTCAAGAGCCACAGTGCTGGTCAGCTGTTAGATGGGAGACCTTTAAAGAAAACCAAGCGGAAATGGTCGCGGTGATTCAGATTCTTCCCCACGAGGCAGGACACGAGCCAGAACGTGAGGCGGAGCTGTAATGTCAAGAGATGTCCTCCTTTAGACACAAGCAAAACTCAAGCTGCTCGGTGTTTTGCAGCTGGCGAGGTCCAGGCTCCTCTTTGCTCTTCAGAAAAGTAGTGGCTTGGTTTCTTGAGCATTGTTGGTTTCTTGAATATTGTTATTTTTGTCTCTTTTTGGTCATTATATTTCACATAACACAATTCCCTCTGCCTCCTTGGCTCACCTTAAACTTAAAACTAGGGCACTGCCTTAGGAAATGGAGTGGAAGTTCAGGTAGGGGAAGCAAATTGATATGCCTACAATGGACAAATCCAGGAAATGGGCTTTCAAGAGGCCTTGGTAACTGGGGCCTTTAACCCCCTGTAACTGGACAGAAAGTTGCAGCAGAGCCAAATGGCTGCAGGAGGGTGCAGAGGGCAGCCTATGGGGCCAGTGAGACCCCTCATGGCCAAGGAAAGGACAAGAGGCCATATGCCCGGAGTATAAACCAGGCTCCTGGGCTGGAGAGGGCTTTCTGGCCTGGGTCTCGAAGAGAGAAACAGTCTTGTGGAGAGTCCCATGAAGATTAGTAGTTTATATGCTGAAGTTTGCATGGCTGAGAGGCATGTGAGTGGCCAGTACCCTGGGCCATTGTGGGTGCCCAGGGAAGGCGTCGTAGATCGGCAGCTTAAGACTGCTTAGGGCTGCAGACCCCAAGAGGGACTGGTCACCAGCAGAGACTGCAGGCCTCGGGAGAGAGAGAAAGAGACAGATAACTGGGGCTAGAGGGAGAGCCCCACTCCGAATCAGAGCTAAAAGACTGGGCCAGACTGGGGGCCCATGTTGAGTTGTGAGGAGTGAAGCACCCCGAGGCTCGCTCCGGTATGCAGAGGGCAGCCTCCCATATCCATCTTTATTTCCAAGACAGTTTGGCAGGCAAGGACAGGGCAATACCCTGGGAAGTCCGAGTGAAAGCCCACCAAATGCCTATGATCTGAAAGCATGCAAGCGTGTTTCAGAAAGCAATGGCAATTTCAAAATAAAGCCATTTTGTGTGCAGTGGTCATTTGCTGGACAACGTCATAGTTATAAACAATGGGTACATTTGACACTGCTGCCATCAGTGTTCCCCGCTGCTGTGTAGCTTTCCTGTTTGTCACAGACATCGAGCGTGGGTAGCCATTTGGCCATTAGTTTCTGAAACACCCTCGTATTTAAAAAAATCACGGCAATTCACAGCCCCTATTCACAAATCTGCAACCATAAAGCAACAGGACATGGAGGGTATGATCTCACGAGGTCCCTTCCAGCCCTAAACTTCTGTGAATCTGTGAAAGTGAAGTGGATTCTGCCTTTTAGGGTATTCAAGTGGCCATAAACTACCCTGACAAAATGAAAATACCAGGCTTGAAAATAGGTATTTCCAATTGTACTAACAAAAAGGACCAAAATAATCGGTGTTGTCTGTTCTCCTTGCACTCTGCACACACAGCTGTGGGGGCTGCCTGCAGAAACTGAACCTGCATAACACGCACGCAGTAGGTTTCTCATCCTTTGCAATAAATTGCTTCAAATGCTTTTCCTTTTAAACAGAAAGTACAAGTGTATGTTGCGATTATTTATTGTGAATTACCCAAAGAAGACGTTCTGTCCTATATCTCAGATGTAAAACACAAGAGGTAATTCAGTGGTTGCTATAGTGCCATAATTACACATTTGTATGGAACACTTAGTCATTTCATGGCGAGAGTGCTTGAGAAAACTGGACCTACCGCCATCATTTTATTTTAAAGCATTTACTATTACATACTTTTCTGGTGCATTGAAATGAGTTCATCTGAGAACATCTTCCTCTTTTTCAGGAGCTGCTTTGACTTCATCAAAATGCATGGTTTCACTGGAGTCCTGACCACTAGGTTTGGGGGGGAATTTCATAGCTCAGATGTCTGGTTTCTGGTCTGAGGTTTCCAGTCCTAGAGGGTTTTGAACCTTGGAGACTTCAAAACATAAGATGATGTCCTCTCAAGTGGAAAGTTCACGATGCTGGGACTCTTAACCCTGGCAGTGACACTTTCACCCTGGATAGCTTTGGACACGCTGTTTACAGACACTCCCTGTTGGAGACACAGAAATGAGACAGTAAAGCCAACCTGAGGATGCCCTGCACCACAGCTCTCCAAAACGCTGTCCGAGAGCAGCGATGCAGTGGGGGCCATGAGAATGGCTTCACTGCCTTATTTTGGGGGTTGCCCATGAAGCATTGGGTGTGAGCGGCAGGGGTGGCCTTCTCAGTGGTGCTCTCAGGAGCATTGCAGAAGCAGTATAGACATACACCCTTAGTGCTAGAGGCAAAGGAGGACAGAGGTGCTGCCAAATTAGATGCTACCACTATCTTCTGTTGAGCTTCTGGGCTCCAGAGTGGAATCCAAACCCCAGAGCTAGGTGCCAGGCTCCTCATACGGTCCTGGGCAGAGGTAGGCACCTCAGCAAGAAGGTCCAAAAGTCCCATGCACTGGGCGGGGACCTGCCTAGAAATAGCCAGTAGGAAACTTTAGGTACAGCGGGTATCTGAGTTCCCACCTCTCTCTGAGACGGAGGCACCCTCTGATTGGGATCCTAAGCCAGGAACCCCTTCCTAAGGGGAGGCACAAGTATTCACTGAAAGGACAGAGGAGGCCTCATCGTTTTTAAGACACGGCTGCCAGAGAAAGAGGTGACGCCTGCCTTTTATATACGATCTCAATGGTTAAACACCTTGGCTCTTAACCACGGGATGTGGGAGACCTGGGTTTAAGCCATCCTCGTCCTGAAGGGATTGAAACCACCACACAGGAGAATGCCATGGCCACCAGGTTACAGGCTGGGGAGGGAGGCACTCTTCACCTCCTCCTATTGAAGCTAGGGTTAAATGCAAGCCAGAAATACAGAACTCATGGGCCAGAGAGAGAGAAAGCAAGGAGGAAAAGGACCCCATAGCCTAATGGTTAAGACATGCAGCTGCGATCTGAGGGATTGGTGCCCCTGGCCATGCTCTCCGGGTTATTTCTGGGGGAGTTGCTTTAGCTAGCGGCCACTTAATGTAATGCATCAAGAGATGACAAGAGAATCGAACCATTTGATCGCCAGCTTTTTCCACCAGAGATTTCTATACATGACATTAAGTAAGTTGGTAGTGTAAGAGTTATGCTGTAGGTGTGATGACATTAGTTGAAATAAAATGACAGCTCTTTAACCCTGGTTGGCAGCCAGCCTAGGAGTAAAGTCCTGATAGACGGACAAATGGATGATCTCCTTTGCTCCGGCCGCTCCTGCAGCCAAGCTGGCTTTGGTTGTACCGGCACCTGCCTTTCCTTTGGACTAAACCAGCAAGGCCGAGTGAGGGACACCGGTGTGTCGGCAGCTCGGTGTCTCCATATACACTGCCCAGGCTTTTGCACCCTGGAAAGGTCACTCCAGCTTCACATTCAGCGAGCAGATGTCTCACCCGGAGTAACTATATTGTCTCGCGGGACAGAAAGATGCCTACAAATGCTCTCATCAGGTTAGGTGTGCTGGAAGCATACTTACTGGATGGAGGTGTGTAGGGGGCTTGTGCACTGCTTAATGCGTCTGTGGTGAGAGACGAAAGCCAAGTTTTTAAGACAGGGACTGTTCTGGGCATCCCCACAACAAAACTGCAGGTGTCCAAAGGATCTTCCCATCAAAAAGGAAGTTGCCTTACGTGTTCAGGCAGCCACTGAGCAGAGCTGTTTTGGATCACAGTTGTGGCACAGATTTAGATTTTCTTTGGATCTGCCCCGTCCCTTCTTTTTGTCCCTGAGCTAACCCATCTAAAAAATGGTAAAAGGTAAAAACAGAGGTAAATAATTAGCCACCCACCTGACAGGGAAGGAGGGAGGGAGGAGAATTTAGGGTGAGTTGGGAAATGCTTCAAAGAGGCAGTGCTACGTCTCATGACTATTATCAGGTGGGCCAACATGGATCTCAGGAAGTGAGGACCTTTCTGGGTCTTATGAGAAGAGCTCCTACAGGAGCCTGCCTGAATTACTGGCATCTGGTCTGATTCTTTCAGCTGTTCAGGTCATCCCTCTGGTGATGGTACTCATCCTCTTGTTTGCTGGCAGCTGATCATCAGGTCTGTTGACCATCTGTAAGTCACTGAAAGAGGGTGAAGAATTGTTAGCGGCTAACAAACATTGAATTGTTAATACTGCCAGTCATGGGATGGAATTTGGAAAGAGACAATTAAACTGAGTATCAGGGAAATTCTTCCTAATAACGAAATCTGGCAGACTCTTTAGGGCTGGGATCATATATGTGTCTATATAATAGTCGGCACAGCAGGATAATAATTCTAAGTGATGCCTCTGTGCACTACTGTCCCAAATACTAAGCAGCAGTAGACTGAAATCATTTTAAATGCCCCAAGCAATGGGACTTCCACCAACTTCCTGTCGAGATGCTGTTGGATGCAGACAACACGCTTGCAAATACAGTGCAGACTAATTCAACTCTAATCCAACAAGGAATGAAGCAGACTTGACATGAAAGGAATTTTACCTCTCTGATTTCTCTGATGCTGCATGTGGATGGACTTCTAATAATTCTGTCTCCTGATCATAACAGATGAGATCTCAGTCATGCTTCTTTGAAGTTAAACAACTCGGAGCGATGGTGTTTAAGAGCGTGCTTTTTCAACCAGCGCTTTCTCTCGCTTGTGCTCCTGTCTGCTCAATTGGAAAGGAGCGCCCTGGAGCCTTCCCACTTGAATCTGAAAACTACTGGTCAATCGGTGCTTTCCCCGTTATGCTAAGAAACTCTCACTGCACCCGCCAAGCCTAGCCCTGCAGCTCTGCCACTCTCATTGATGGTGAGGAGGAACTTTTTTCCCTGCTGGGGCTGTCTGACAACTGACCCCACACTCCTGAGGCCTTTTATTTCTGTCCTGGTGACAGGCATCACGATTGTAGATCCGCACACCATTTCAGTGTGTCAGAGGATGACTCTTCCCACCTGTGTCACAAGATCCTTCCTATTTCCTGTTCAAGTGGGAGTTCAAGCAGGGAGGTCACAACAGCTGCCCTTCCTGGCACTGGCCCGCTGCGTCTCAGCAGCTGACTCCTCTTCCTCCACCGAGTGCCCATCACTTCCCCCCGGCCTGCGCCCTGCATGCATGTGCACAGGGCTGGCTCCAACACAGAGCCCAGCCCAACCTCCGCAAGCACAATATCTTACTGATACTCACTGCGCTTCTCTGCAACAACCTCCTGAATGGCTGCACCGGGAAAGCGATGTCCAGGCCTCGGACACGTAAGCACTGAGGTTTCTGGGGAGAAGCATCTGTTGGAGCTGCCTACATAGCTTGCCTTTGCTGTCCTCCAGTGTCCCCTGAGGACTGTAGACAAGGGGGAGCAGCCCCAGCTACCCTTTTGTTCCTTCCATTAAGCACAGCATCTATTATTAGACTGAAGTACCAGAGGGAGGAAGGAGCCTGAATAGTGCAGATGCACGCAGGCAATCATCTTGAAGGACCATTGCACCTAAGGTAAGTAAAAGGGTCAGGTCCTATTCTGCCTCGTAGGCACGTAAGTGGACATAGGCGCTATTGCGATCCTGTTCCGCCCACTGCTTGAGCCCCTGAACGAAACAATGCATCTCTTTCCATCAGGCACTATCCTCATTGGGGGGATTTGGTGGTAGCTTACAAATATATCAGGGGTCAGCTATTCATCAAAGCGCCCCAGGGAAAAACCAGGAGCAATGGTCATAAACTCCTAGAAGGAGGTTTCAGGCTGGATAAAGGGAAAAAACTTCTTCACGGTTCGTGTGAGCAGACTCTGGAAGAGACTCCCAGCCAAGGTGGCGCAGACACCTACCCTGGAGATCTCCAAAAGGAGACTGGACGCACACCTTGCAGGGGTTATTTGACCCCAGCGGTCTTTCCTGCCCTGAGCAGGGGGGCTGGACCTGGAGATCTCACGAGGTCCCTTCAGGCCCTAAACTTGTGTGAATCTGTGAATCTCAGCTTTAAGACTAAGTCACAAAGAGCAGCGAGGACAAGGAGGACATGACCACACATATTTCACATTAATGGATTTTCAGGGACTTAAGTAGGGTGAGGCAGGACTTTACAAGTGCACCCTAGGTCACTTAGGCACCTAATCAGAGGAATAGGATCTGGTGCTGCCTGCCCAAATGGATTCCCACAGCTGGGGACCGGCAAGCGGGACTTCTGCCCTCCATCAGAACTAAGGCAGTTGGTTCAGAGGAAGAAGCCCTGCTAGCTCACATACATGGACATCAGTAAAAAGCATTGACACTGTACCAGGGGGAAGCTGCCGACCATTTTTATATTTTGAGTTGTCTGTAGAGGAAGATGATGTCTGATCTCCAGGGGCAGCAAAATGTCTTTGCCATCAACCACGTATGAGAATAAAAAAGGGCAATGCACAGTGTCAGCGCTCTTCCTGCTGGGGGTCTCAGTAAAATGAAAACCTTCTCAACTCTGCTGCTTAGTTATAGTATTTCCAGGTAGACAGGTTAATGCCTGCTCTTATTTCATAGCTGCGAATCCTCAGTAAACTGAAATCTGAGCTCTTCTGGTGTCCTATAAAACTGCTTCATTTCCTGCCTGCTTCTGTTTTATGGTAAGGAGGTAAAAGTGTTGGCAGGATTTGTAGGAAACACAGAACGGGGGGAAGGACATTCTCATTTATCAAGCTGACTCAGCCAGGCAGACTATCCACTGCGCTCAGGCCCCACGTAAGCGCTTCAAATAATGCACAAGAGGTGATGGGCCTTGTTCTGGCTCAGTGCACAGAGGTGAATTTTGTCCACAATGGAGTCAGGATAAAGTTTCCATCACTTGTTTTCTCCCAGAACTGGCATCCTTAACCATAAGCACCGAGTACGTGCCTGGCCTCCTCCGGGAAGAGGGTAGGGTGACCACCCGTCACTAATTGGGCAGGTCAGTCCCGACATGGGAACATCGAGTCCTGGTCCCGGGCTGCATGACTCTGGGACAGCATTTGTCCCGGATTCCCAGTATCGTGCAGGGATCCGGGTTTTTCATTCACCACTGAAAAATGCAGGAAATAGCGGGTTTCCCTTTGCAGGCTGGCAGAGTCCCAGCCTGCAAGAGGCTGTGGGGAGCCGGATACAGGGGGTGCCACGTGCATGTGTGTGCATGCATGGGCACGTGGCCAGGAATACAGGTCCCCCAGCTGCCTAGAGGTTAGTTTATGGAGGGGAGGCAGGGCAGATTGAGGCTCCCACAATGAAGAAGGGAGTGGGGCAGAGGTTTGGCCTGAGGGTGATGCCCAGCCAGGGCAGTCCACGGGGCCTATGGCCAGGGCAGGGAGAAGGACAGAGCCACAGGCAGGTCATCCATGAGGGCAAGGGAGGCCAGTTCCCTGCTGCTGCATGCACTTCTGGGGAGGGTTGAATTGGGGGGGGGCACATGCCCCCCAGAATTGTGCATGGGACAGGAGAAGATGCAAGTTGGTGGGGCACCCGCTGCTCACCCAACAGCAGCGGGGGTGATGGTGTGGAGTTGTGCCCCTCACTGCTGCCGGGTGGGCAGGGGGCACCTCAACACGGCGGTGCGGCCAGTGCAGGGCTCCCAGGGGGAGGGCAGCAGGGCGGGGAGCCCTGAGCCTGCGGTAGGCAGCCTGTGTTCACCCCCACCCTGCCACGTGCTCTGCTTCAGCTGTGCCACTGGTGGTGGGGGGGCATCAGCTTAGCCCCCTCCCAGCAAAAATAAAATTCAGCACCTATGTCCTCAACTACAAACGACTATCACATGACATTTTCCAACTGATTAGTGATGAAGTAATAAGGCAAATTGGCACTGAGCTTGCTGTCACCCCTCTTTATATCCATATTGTTTTCCCGGTAGAGTGTTTTTTTTAAGCATGATGACATTTGCTTATTGTGTTGAATATGAAATAAAGTGAATTGGGGCAAACTCGGGACCAGATGCATGTCCTTCAAAGCTGCTACCTAGCTTGAGTCATCATTCAGCCAGACCCTGATCCAGCAAAGTACTTATTTTAAGCACGGGCATAGTTGTGTTGACTTCTAATAACTTTAAGCACATGCATTGCTAAATCAGGGCTGGAGGGAAATGGATCCATAAGCAAGCATAGAAACAGCAGCTTTCCTCTATTTAGACAGGATAGAAGGCTCCATAGTTAGGAATATTAGGACTATAAGTGAAGAAACAAATATAACAGGTCTCCGTCTATATAAAGGATATAACTATCTTATACAAGTTTCCCTTAATGAGCACATAGACTAATCATAAGAAAATAAATGATCAAATCAGAGCCATCAAGGAGGTAGACAGTTGTTAGTACCAGAAACGTTTTCTACTCACTGAAACTAAACTCACACTGCAGAACTAATTATGAATAATGATTTAAATATTTTTTCATTTGACAAGCAACACTTCCATTTTACCTATTTAACAGCAGCAACTTAAACACAGACATTTCTAAAGGTTTTGGTTGAGCTAATTCCTTTCACTCTGAGCAAATTTTTGGATTTCTTTGAAGCTCTTGAAGACAGTTGGGTACAAAGGTATGCTAGTATACCTAAGGTCAGTGGTCCTCAAGCTTTTTGGATTCAAGGCAGCCCTCCATACCTTTTGCAAACTCAGCACCAATTTAAAAAATGAATGTATATATATCAGTGCTTGCCTCCTTGCAGAGAGGGCGGGCAGTGGGGGTGGGACAACAGCCAGGCGGGAACAAGCCTGAACCTGTACTTACCTGCTTAGCTTATCTGCTTATTGCCTCACACTTTGAAGCACCCTTTAAAGGATCTGGCAACACCCTGGGTGCTGCAGCACCCTGACTGAGAATTGCTGTCCAAAGTTTGGGCATATCCAAGATTTTATAAAGCGGGTGTAGGAGCAGTTACCAGTGCTTTAGGGGTGGCTGCGCTCCCCCTGCCAGCTTTCTGTCATCATTGATATAGGTGCACTATGCTGTGTAAGCCATAACCAGGGGCTATTTTTTAAGTCCCTGAATAAGGTAAGGCCCACCCCTGACTTTAGGTACCTCTCTCTTCCCCTCTGCTGCACCGCTCCTCCACTCCCATTCTCTCCGTCATCCCTCACTGTTGTCCCCACCGTCCCAGGCTGACCCGGAGGAGGGGGGAGCTCCAGAGCCAGTCCTGCCTTGCTCCAGGAGACCTGGGCTCAGCCAGGGACAAGCAGCGGAGGCAGTGGCAGCAGGTGCATTTCCCTTTCCTGAGCCAGCTCCTGGGCTGGCAGCGAGCAGGGAGGAGCAACCCACCCACTGCTGCTGCTGTCCCTGGCTGAGCCGAGGTCCCTGCACAGCCTGGCTGCTGCAGGGCAGGAACAGCTCTGGAGCTCCCCCTGCCCCATGGTCAGCTGGGGAAAGCAGCGACAATCGGGGAAGGGAGGAATGGGACAGAAGGGGAGGTGACATGCCACGGAGCAGGGAGAGGGAGGGAGGGGGCAATACTTACCTGTTTTGGGGACTTTAAAAAGTCCTTGACTGCTGCTCACATGGTATAGTCTAAAAGGCAGGTGCAATCATACTCCTGCACCCCTCTAGATCCACCTCTGGCCTTAGGTATACTATATACGTATGCATGTATAGCTTGCCTGTACTATAAATTGAATGACCTGGTGTCTGAGAAGATAAACAAAATGCACCAAGCAACAACAATGGCAGTAGGAGACAAGAATGGAAAACTGCTTATGGAAAACAACACAATAACAAGAGATGGGCAGAGCATGCAAAGGAGCTCTAAAACTACAACATCCAAATGGGGCCTGAAGTATTTGACCACCTAGAGAAAGGAGAACCTGGAAGCACTGAAGAGGGAGACCCAGACATCTCAAGAGAAGAAGCAGAAAAAACCATTAGTAGCCTGAAGGATGGGAAAGCACCTGGGGTACACAACATACCTTCAAAACACTTGAAGATAGGTGACAGCATAAGCACGCTTCACAAAATTTGCAATGTGTTATGGAGGGAGAGGACTCGGCCAACCCAGTGGACCAAGTCAGTCATCATTGCCCTTCCTAATAAGGGGAATCTGCATCAATGCACAAAATACTGCACCATCAGTTTTATCAGCCATCCAAGCAAAGTACTTTTAAGAATAATCCTGAACAGACTCAAGCTTCAAGTAGAGACTGTGCCGGCAGAAGAGCAAGCTGGAGTCAGAGCAGGGAGAAGTACCACAGAGCAAATCTTCAACATCCAAGGACTGTGTGAAAAGTACCATGATGACGAAAAAGAACTTCACCATAACTTCATAGAGTTCAAGAAAGCCTTTGATAGTGTGGCACAAAGCACTTTGGCTCACGATAAAGAAGCGTAGCATCGGCAGTTCCCTGATAGACTAATAGAAGAACTTTACAGCAATGCAGGTAGTGCAGGGCTGGTCGACAACAGCATCACTGAATGGATTCCAGCTTCAACAAAAGTGCATCAAGGTTGCCTGATCTCACCATGCTTTTCAGCCTCTTCCTTGAGCAAATCATGTCAGGTGCCTTAGGGAATTTCACAGGAACTGTATCAGTTGGAGGGCAGAAGATTAGCAACCTGTGCTTTGCTGATGACATCGGTCGGATAGGAGGGACACCTGAAGAGCTTCAAGAACTTACAGAAATGCTAGACAAAACTGCTAAGAGCTACAGAAGGGAAATAAGCGCTGAGACAAGCCAAGTCGTGACAGCCTCAGAGATCACCGACAGCAATGTTGATGTGAAGGTTGACAACAAAAAAACTAGAAAGAGGAATAAGTTTTAAGTATCTGGGAGCCAGCGTCACAGAAGACTCGACATCTGAAAAGGAAATCAAGACCACAATAGCCATTGCCACCCGCCAACTAACAAAACTGAAGAAAATCTGGACAAGCAGCAATATGATATGGAAGGTAAAGTTGGATCTGCTGCATGCTGTGGTCATCTCTGTGATGCTTCATGGGTGCAAGGCATGGACACTTACTAAGAAATTAGAGAACAGAACTGAGACACTTGAAATGCGCTGCTTTCGGAGACTGCTGCATGTCTCGTACGCTGAGCACCGGACCAATGAGTCTGTCAAGAAGTCAATCAGTTAAGAAATGAGAACCTATGAACCGTTGTTGGAGGCTGCCGATGAAGGGAGCTGCACTGGTTTGGACACATCACGAGAAGGCAGGCCACCCTGGCCAACACCGTAATGCAGGGTGCAGTAGAGGGAAAGAGAAAACAAGGTAGACCCAAGACGAGCTGAGGAACCAATTTTAAGGACTGGATGAGGCTTCAGTTGACAGACTGAGCAAAGCTAGCCAAACACACGGCAGAGTACAGGAGGGTTGGTAGGTCGCAGTGGCCTCGGGACTGATTTGACTTGATCTCTGAGCAGCTTCCTTGATAGACTGAATATGGTTCTCTGTCATTGTAACAGCGATTAATCTTATAAAAATAGCGCATTTCCATATTTGTATAGGTAAGTGTTCTCCTCAATGGCCACCTACAGAATGAATCACCAGCGTTCAAAGTTAACATAAGCAGACAGCAGACAGGAGAGAAAGCCAACATGCATACCACATTTAGTGACTGATGAGTCTTATCAGTTTTTGACTCTTTTCCGCCTGTGGTATAAGTTTGGGCATCAATCTAGAAAAAATAACTCATTGGTTTGATCATTTTGCTCCTTTAGGGAGGTGAAGGGTCACGTAATCACTAAGTGACATCTGTTCTCAGTACATAGCTTCAATGGGATCCTGAGCTGCCTGCCAATGCTTGAGTGAATCTTTGCTGTGAGTTGGTTTTGAAATCTGTCTATCCTTTTATTAATGGAGACAGGGCCGTTTGTTACACAGATAAGCTTAAGGCACTTGCTGATATGATCCTGATGGCCAAAATATAGGGTTTTGCAGACTGCACGGTCTCTTTTATCTCACCTGTTTTCCTTATCTGCTCCCACACTTTTAAAACATTGAAGTTGTGCTATAAATTTACCTAGGTTTTCCTCTGTCATAGCATCCTTACCTGTTTAGGATACTAATTCTGTGTTTGAATCAGCAACTAGGTCTTGACATAAGGCTCATCAAAAAGATTCAACCAGGAGCTCATAGAAGCATTTCTCAGTTGCAATGATGCATCATCTGACCCCTGTGTCTCTGGCCTTTTAGATCCTATGCCAGGGTCAAGGTGTTAGTCTTCCTTAGAGACAGGAGACGCAAGCCTCTCAGGAGCTCATGAGCCAGGAGCATTTTACAGTTTATGTGCTATAAGGTTTGTGGTGTCACCTGAGCTGTGGTTCGCAGAAAATCCCTGAGAGTAAGGGTGCCTGTTCTGGACTTCAAATTTCAACACAGAAGAGATAAGGGCTGAATTGTGGAGCACCTGGACCTCCAGAACAGCCTCACCATGAGAAGACACCATATTCTGGAGATGACTCCTTGCTCAGAGCCACGAAAGGAAAGAAAATAACAAAGCTGAACAGGTGGCAAAGGCAGCGAGGTCTTCAACAAGCTGTGAGCTGGTAGGGAGCTGTATGAAATTGGTATAAACCTGGCCCAAGTCAAGACATAGATTGGGTGTGCTCAAGATGCACACGGGGCACGTTGTGTGAAGTTGACAGACGTCAGCACTATGAAATAACTGAATGTGCTTATGAGAATCAAACGCTGAACTTTTATTATTAAACCTGCTGTTGGCAATTGATTTATAGTTTTACTTTGCTTCCATAATATATTCTTTGCCGGCCAGCAAGGCAGCATTTGTTGGCCGTGTTGGCCATGCCAGTGTGCAAAGTCATTTTGTTTCTCGCTATATGTGAAGAGACTTGAAGAGACTCTACAACATGAACAGACATAAAGACATGGAGACAGAATCAAACTAAAATGTCCCGGGGTGGGGCGGGGTGGGGCTAGTGTTTAGTACAAGGCAGACCTCAGTCATCCTTACCTTCAGAATAAGCTCAGCGAAATCACTACATTTTCCCAATGAGGAAGTGGCAGGGGCAGTGGATACCACAGTATTGCTATTTTCAACAGCCAGACAAAACTGAGCAATAGTTTCAGCCCTGCCTCCTTGACATAGTTTTGCTTAGAGATGTGAGGGCTTACCCTGGACATGCATGTGGTCCCAGCACTCAGGAAAGGGATTCAAATCCAGGGAAGCAATGCTGAAAGGGAAAAGAAGAGTTATGCATTTCCACTCACTGCATAGGCATGCATGCTCCTCCCTGCTGGTCCTATATGCAGATATATTGAATCTGCATGTGCGAATCTAAAGTTACTTTCTGTTGAATCTGCAAAGGCCAATGCAATCCAGTTTTACTTTAAGTGTGCAATGTATTCTGTGCCTGCCAGTTGGGTGACGCTTTTTCCCACGCTTGTGGCTGGGGTCATTTCTTTATGACAAAACCTAACGGGGGGGAGTTACAGGAAAACTACAGTTTTCAAAGAAAATGTATTGGTGCAGGATGGTGGAAAAAGTGGGGAGTTTAGGATGTGATGTGGGAAAGATTTATAATCCCTGTCTTGTGCACCTGTTGGCCAACTTCCCTTAACTCACCAGGTCTTCCAGCTAGCCCTATACACACGGTGCAGCCTTCCTGAGCATCCTCACAAAGCCCAGATCTCATGTCTGCTTAAATCTCCCCTAAACACCTGCTTCTGCTGTGCTGCCTGTCATGAATACTACTAAGAGGTTACCAGGACTAAGGGCATTTAGGAAGCTATCAGCAGGAGAGGCACTAAAGCAAGTACGTCTATCTGAGGGCCTCCCCTTGGTAGGTTTGTGCCTGACTCGGCAGGTCTATGCTGTTTCCTTACCATACTCGACAGCGCTGGGCAGAAGCACTTACTCGCAACCCCCTAGCTGGAAGCTAGGTAGCTCCACTCTCACAAAGCAAGGCACTCACTATCTTTCAATGCATTTATTATCACAGCCTCCCTGTGAGGAAGGGAAGCACTGTGATCCACATTATACAGGTTGGGGAGGTGAGGCACAGAGAGGCAAGACGACATGTCTGCGGTCACACAGTGATGATGTTGCAAAGCAAGTCATTATACCCAAGTCCCTGGTAGCACTCAGCCTCCCTCCCTCCTGAGGTGTCTCTATGTCCAATCCAACAATGAAGATGCCCATAAAAAAAATGGAATATGTACCATGAAGAACTAACGAAGCTCTTTTGTATGTAGCTAGTGATACAAAACAGGTAGAGGAACACCAGGAAAAATATGCAATGGTATAACAAGTCGTGGACAAGTAGTGGGTGACCAGGGCAGCAACCCAAGGCACCTACTTAGAGGGGACCCATAACCAGCAGCCACCACTGCTGCTGAAGGGCCATCCTCACTGATAACCCAGCCCTTGCCACTGCTGCCACCCCGCAGGACACGGATCCTGAATGTAGCACCTCTGATATAACAGATAAAAATCAGGAGGACCAGATGACATATCCCAGATTTCAGCAAGAATAATGAAATCAATAGCAATTCTTTTGTAAGTCATGAAGAACTGAGTAGAGTCCAGAGAAATTGGGGATGAGATAGAGAATGAAACAAAGAACGATCTTGGGAAGTGCTGTCCCATAAATCTAACTTTGTTCTTACATAAAATAATGGGAAAAATAAATACATCTGTACGTACTGAGAGGGTTACTGGAATCATGAGCATTACACCGTAAGAGATGGTAAAGAACAAATTGTACGAGAGACAAGGGTGGGGGGCATTTTAACCTCAATTTACAAAATTAGTGGATGGAGAAAACACAGAGTTTGTCACACACCCACACGTTTGATATGGTGACTCACAAAACTTTACTGCAAAAATGAATTTGAGTTAGCCTGGATGTGAAGTACAAGTCATAAGTAGAAGTGATTATGAACAGCAAGATGCCAGACTGGGAGTATCATGAGGATCAATCTTAGATACAGTTTGAGGAGTATTGTTAATGATCTGGAAGGGGGAATGCACACTGGCTCAATGTGGAGATAATACTAAACTGAGAGATGTTGCAGGACAGAAAAACTTTTAGAGGGAGTCTAGAAATACAGGAAGCAAACAAACTGAGAGTTTGAGAGATGATGTGGAAGAACATCTACAGTGCTCTTCTCTTTGACTCATTTCTGGTCCAGGGCCCCACTATGGGAGTAGAGGGGGCAGAAACATGTAACACGTGAACCATTCCCAAATGTCACTGATGGGGAACCCATTTACAATTGTATGTGAAACACTGTGATGGCTAGCACCAGAGCGGGGCAGGGGGGAAGTGTGCACCCAGCCCACTGTGCCTTGCAGTTATGATGGGGGGTTCTTGCACCCATGCTTTGGGGGCTCTAGCGAGTGGGTGACCAGTGGCTGGTTGGTGGCGAGTTGACTTTTCTGCTTTCCTTTCTCCTGAAGATGAGTTCAGTAAAGTTTAGTAGCCTGTGCTTGCCCAGCCCCTGCAGTGCACGGGGCAGGGAGAGAGCTTTCCCCCATGCTTGTAGATTCCCAGGGGTTGGGAGGCACGATGAGGGGCGCAGTTGAGTAGGCAGTGAGGACACAGCTGGTTCTTAGATAGCTTTTATTAACCAAGCAGTGCAAGGGAGCTCATTGATAAAAAGTGCCAAAAAAGTGGGAAAGTGGGAGCAGTAGAGTTCTGGCCATGTACCAGAGTTTCCAGTTGCGGCAGCAGGGAGTGAGAAGCAATGCAGGGTGGGATATCTGGAGGACCAACCAGACTTGAGCCAGGAAACACATGGTATCCACACATAACAGTGACCCACTGCATTGTGAACTGGTTCAAAAGAGCACCCGATTTCCCAGGTATACTTTTGAACCATCCCAGGCACCAGTAAATCAGTTTAACAGGCTTGTGTGTCTGTCTGTTCCAGCTTTAAAATCGCATTTAAATCAGTCTAAGCGTTAAATGGATCCACACATACCAAAAAACCATGCTGCACTACTGGAGTGACTACTTGTCAAGTGGGATGTTACACTGAGGTCCTGACCACCTATGGTCACCAAGATCTCACACACTTTTTGCAAACAATGGGTGCTTATTTTGTTGCTCTGCCCAAATGCCAGGGAAACCATATTTTGCTGACATCACTTATTATATTTCAGTGGGTCCAGGTTTCTTGTTTTCCTGTCCAAGGCCTTGATTCAGCAGCCCATACATGCAGGTGAGCAGCTCCCATTTGGCAGAGAGAGTGTGTCATGGTTGGTAAGAGTAGCTTGGCTTTATGGCCTGAGCCCTTGGTCACTGTCCCTGGGGGACTTAGGAGAGTTGAGATCTAAGCTCATCTCTCAAAGTGCAAGGTTTGGGGAAGGCCAGAGATGCTGAGAGCAGGTTTCCCCAAGTCGTTGCTCGTGTAACCCTTCTGCCAGGCAGAAACAAGGCCCGGGTTCAATTTTGGCATCTAAATATATTTTACCTTGGCTCAAGTCCCCACACAAACCACCTGGGAAACACTAATGAATAACTAGGGTGTCCTGCATAAATAAAAAAAACCCTGTCCTCGCAAACAGTGTCAACACATGAGACAGATTTATTACAGAAAACAGAGGAAAACACCAAACACAATGTAAAACACAGCTAATTATAAGACAGTTTATAGGTTGCGCTGAGCCAGGGGAAGCTGCTAGAGAGGGTGGGTCCTTCAGCGGTGCAAGGGGCCCCTCATTGCTCTTGAAGGACCGGTAGCGTGCCAATCTTTGCTCCCACGGAGAGGCTGAATGTGTGTGTGGGGCATGACTGCAGCTCTAGACAGCATGCACATGCCCCGAACTTCTGGGCTGGATTATATGGCCTGGTGAAATAAAACTGCAAGAAAAACTCCAGAAGGAGCCAGATTGATTAATAGCTACAGCCAGCCCAACCACACAGCTTGACTAAAGCCAAGGACCATCAAAAGAAACAAGAGTGGGTGTAAGCCCGCTGTGCTCTCGGGAGCCCAGGGACCCCAGCAGCGAGCCCAGGACCCCCGACAAGCCCCAGCCTGCCGGCAGCTAAGCCGGGGCCCAAGGAGGGAGGGATCTAGCCAGCTGGGAGTGGGATAAGTGGATTGAGGAGGGTCACGCACCCCCTCCCGGCTCCCACTTCGGCCAGCCCCCGGGGAGCCGCGCGACCGGAGCCTTGCAGACAGACGTGCTCCTGAGCCCAGCGCGGGAGTTCGCACAGGAGGGCGAGCGGGAGGGCCTGAGGCCCTGCCTGTGAGCCCCCCAGGGTAGACAGTCCCAGCCATAGACAGCCCACCAGCGGCGTGACTCCTACTGCCAGGCCCTTCTCCCCCGGGAGGCAGAGGGTAGACCACAGTCTCCCTCCAGGGCAAGGGAGGACTCCGGGATCTCCC
>NW_017728931.1:139078133-139085725 GCF_001723895.1 Crocodylus porosus | reverse complement strand
TGTTCACCAGAGCGCCCCAAGGGATGACAAGATCAAATAGTCACAAACTCCTTCAGGACCGTTTCAGGCTGGACATAAGGAAGAATTTCTTTACTGTCCGAGCCCCCAAGGTCTGGACCAGCCCGCCATCGGAGGTGGTTCAAGCACCCACTTTGAACGCCTTCAAGAGACACTCGGAGGCTTACCTTGCTGGGATCCTATGATCCCTGCTGACTGCCTGCTCCTGGGGCAGGGGGCTCAACTCGATGATCCTCCGAGGTCCCTTCCAGCCCAAATGTCTATGAAATCTATGCAATCTATGAAAGAGGAAAGACCAGGTCCACCCTCCAGGCTTGGGCTGCAGGTAGTTTGGGACACAGCTCTCAACCCTGGCCCAAAACTGGCAGGGTTAGAAACTCCCAGGTTTCAACCCTGTTTAAATTGCCAGGCCTAACTCCTGGCCCCCAAACCAAAGGAACCAATACTCTTTCCCCCAGTATGAATCCCTGACAACCTCAAAAGAAAAAAAAGAAGAAAAAGAGGAGTGAGGAGGTCCTAGACACTGGGACAATTCTCCTTCTCTCTCCCTACTACAAGAGCTTCCCTTTTCACTATCTGCAAACTCCTTCTCCCCTGGGGGAGACTTCATTCGTCAGCACCTCCTGGCGGCTTCTCCTCCCCCAAACCAGCTTCCCTCGCCTTATATCCCTTTGCGTGGCATCACCCTGGCCTTGTCCATCAGGGAGCACCACAGTCCCACTCCTCTCCCAACTAGTTGGCCTGAAAAATCCCCAGATGGCCAAAACACATCTTGCCCACGTAAAAAAAACTCACATTCCCAAAAACCCAAGTGTGTGGGTGGGTGTTACACTCGTATTACTCTAGTGCCTAGGAGAGGCCAAAGTCATGGGCAGCCACACAAGCAGGACACGCTTGCCAGGTGCCAACCTGCTCGATGGATCCTTCTTGAGTTGCCCTTGCACTCAGAAGTGAGTGCTGACTTCCCTTTGCCAGCGCCACGCGAACATCTCGTCTAGTCCCCCCGTGCTCATAGCAGATTCAGGCTCGAGATCCCAGCGCACCTCCTGAAGAGGGATGGCCAAGGGAAAGCCATGAATCACTCAAGCTTTCGGGCAGGATTCGGGCACAGCTCAGCATAAGAGAGCGACGAGTTGTCTTGTCAAGGCACCAGTGATGGCTCATTGATACTGCAGCGGTCCAGCCCTGATAGAGGCTGCTCTCATGTATGCCAGGGATTTTATGCAAACCATGCTGAACCCCCAGCGCACTCACCTTCCTCCACAGCCCCCATAAGGCACACTCCCTGTGTGTTGGGGGAAGAGCGTTTGGCTTCTCACCAGCGGGGAGAGCCCATCTCTCAGGGCAATTCTTCAGTGGCGAGTTATAGCCAGAATCCAATCCTTTTACACCTCCCGAATGGCATAAATATGTAACAAAAGCTGGCCCTCAAACTGTGTACGTCAAGAAAGCCTCCTCGTTAAGGAGCTAAAATGCTGTCAGTTAAGGCTGTCTCTTGTACCAGCATGCCTACGAGTTGATTGTGGTAATTTTGGTTGCTGAAGCCACTGCCTGCCTGGGAAAGGGACACAGTAATTAGGGTCTGATTCTCGTTATAACTCAGAAAATGCCTGGCTCTCCGAGACTCCAATTATCACAAATGCAACGCATCTCCAGTTGGCGCACGGATCTTTTGCAGTGTTTGGAGCGATTGCTGTTAAAGCTACAAATACCAGGTGAAGTCAGGTTGTCCGGCGGATGCTGCAAAACTGGAGGGGACGCAGAGTCACAGAAGTGGTTGGAGGGCTGGAGACAATGTCTTACCGCGAGAAGCGGAGAGAGCTCAGTCGCTACTCGCCGAAAAGGAGACTGAGAGAGGACTTGCTTACAGCGTGCGAGTTACTGTCACAGGAGAAAACACCACGTATTAAAGGACGCATTAAGAGACCCAGTGTGGAAGCTGAAGCCAGACACATTCAAGTTAAGAACAAATTGTTAGCAGTGAGAGTGATTAAACATTGGAACAAATGACCAAGGGAAGCAATGGATTCTCTGTCCCGATGTCTTCACATCAAGACTGGATCTCCGTTTGGAAGGTACGTTTTAGCCAGCGACTAGGCGCAGTGCAAGGGTAAACCAGTGACATTTGCTGGTCTGTGATACACAGGTGACCTGTTCTGGCTTTAAATTCAACTAATCAAATGGCCGGGGCTCAAGATCAGTGTCACCTGATGGCGCCTTCCAGGCATTTCTGCCCTCTGCACTATGATGGCACTTTTCCTTTTGCAGCAACCAGAATGATTTTGCTGGTCCTGCTAGCTGGAAGAAAGAGGTGTTGCATGGCCTTGCTATTGTAGCATGTGTTAAACTGCCTCAGTGGGGTCACACTGACTCGAGACTAGAGTAGTCATTCTCAGTAGGGAGCTGGGACGCCTGGGGGTGCTATGAGATCCTTTAAACAAACAATATTAGCACTGTCAGGTGTGCAAACGCCCACACACGATTCTCTAGCTAAACCCTGAGACTTTGAATAGGAATCCAGAGTGTCTCAAACACCCTGACCTGTTGTGGTCTTTTTGAGCTCTTTGCAATGGAGTAATTGCTCTAGTATTTTTCTGAATTCAAGAAAGAAATGAAAGCTAAGAGCTTGCATTTTCCAGGGGGCATCTTGACTTTGCACTTGTCTTGCACTTAGGATGGAAGAAGCCCATGCACCGCGACAGGCTAGGGACCACCTGGCTGGGCAGCAGCTCTGCAGAAAAGGACCTGGGGATGTCAGTGGACAAGTAGCTGGATAGGAGTCATCATCATTTAGAGAAGGCAGCCAGGGATCAGGATGCCTAAGTTCACATTCCCAGTAGTTTTCTTGCTCAGTGTGTGACAGCAGGGGGGAAAAAAATCACTAAACTGCTCTGTGCCTCATTTTCCTCAGCTGTAAATGAGCTGTTGTCATCGCCATACTAAAATAATAACCCAATTTGCAGCCGCGCTGAGAGCCTCAAGCACTGTTAGTAAAGAACTTTGATAACTTAGGATGAAAATTGCTATTTTGGTGCAAAATACTATTAGCCTTTCCTGCGGCCCAATGTGCTGTGCCTTGCACTTATGTAACACTTCCTAGCACTTAGACAACACTCTACCTCTTTAACTAATTATACACAATCCAGCTATTTAAGCAGGCAGCATGAACCGAAGAAACACCTGACAAAGACCGAACGGGAGCTCTGGATTGACTTACAGAGTTCGCCAACAGTCGGAGCAGCAGAAGACGGGCTGGGAAATCAGGTTTTGAGAACACATAAACAAACGCGCACATTAAAGGAGAAAAATCAAATCCTCCAGCCAAGCCCAAGGAATTAGCAGACGGAAGAAATGCACTGCATTTAGCAATGCAATCAGGAGCTGGATCGCGGCAGGGCTAATGCATAGTTACACGGGCAGTTGTGATCTGTTTTTGCTAATCCTGAAATGGTCAAGGTGTTCACAGCTTCTCACTTATTGCAATTAAACACACGTTACTCTCAGGCACCCTGGCCTCTTTTTTAAAAACAAAACCAAACAAAACACAATAAAGCAAGCCAAAAAACCAACCTAGCTGTAGCATGGTTTAAACAACACTGGTTAAATTTTAATTGGCTGTTCTAATATGAATAGCACCGCTCCTTTATAAGTATTCAAAGCCAGGGCAGCATCAAACGTGCTGCGGTTTGTTCTTCACAATAGTTACTCCCTCCGGTTTTCCAGAGACGGGCAAGGCAGAGGGGCGGCCTGCTGGATGGGCCGCTCTGCCCAGCTTTGCCTTGTCCATGGTGAGTCTGTGCACAAGTGCAGAAAAGGAAGTTTATTTTGGAAGTGAGAAAAATAAAGGGATGTTCAGTCCCAACATAACATGTGAGATAAGCAGCTGGAAGGGGATCAAGCCCATGTTTCTGTCTGTACAATTCCAGTTATACTTCCAAGCCCTGATAATGCTGCAAAAGCCTCAACATGACAACAGAGCCAATAAATACGTTGCGTTTCCCACTCACCTGCTCACTGTGGGTCTGTATGGCTGGAAATGGCATTCGCGGTCCTCCCGCATGGGCCCTGACTCTGCACCATGAAAGTTGGTGGGAGCTTCACGGCTGGCTGCTGTAGGAGCAGCCTCCAGACCTTGGCGTTTTATATGTCGGATCTGTCTTACCTGCACCTTGTTTGGCACCAGGATCTGCACGTTCAGGACTTGGCGCCCACGTGTAACTGTAATGTGCCCATGCAGATCCAATGGCAGGGTCAGGATCTCTGACTGATGTGCTTAGAGAAGAGGCAGCGTCAGGGCTGAACAGCACCGAGCAAGGCTTTCTGCGCTAAATAAACACCGCTGAATAAATAATAACCCTGAACCCTTTGATAAGTGACGCTGAAGAGAAAGGGCTTCGGAGGGGATTGACGTCTGAGAGCGCTAGACTCGCTAAGCCATTGTCACGGTGCCTCGCTAGGACCGGACATGTCATCTTCCCCGATGCGCTGATAAGGAACCAGAGCTCAGAGACACTCAGCACCTCGCTCAAGGCTGCGGGCAAAGCCACTGCTAGAGCTGGGATGAGAGTTGAGTAGGATGTCAACGTGCCCTCGCTGTATGGAAGGTGCTTAGAGGCAAAGGATTATCTTTGCCACGGTGGAGGAGAAAAAGGCAACGTTTATAGACTTGAAAATAATGCGGCAGCGCTGCCACCCTGAGTTTGAGCAATGAGCAGAGCTCAATCGTTCCAGGCCGTGCGGCGCTACCACCGGCAAGTATCCGTCTTCCCAGGCTCCGGCCTGGGGCGTCAGATGCTCCCAAATCCAAGGCAGGCATCCTGTGTGCAAACCCCAAGCCCGGAGACCTTGGTGCTCGGATGCCCCCTAGTTTTGCTTGCCCTTAGCCAAAAGGCTGAAAGAGCAAGCTAGAGGCAAAGCCCTAGAGCAATCCCCCATCCCCATAAATCGTGTAGCCGAGATCCTTGCATTTGGAGGCATTTGTAGACTCTCACGGGAGTCAGCCTGCCTGCAGTGCAAGGGACAGGCCCTCACCTCACTCAGGGCTGAGAAGAAGAGCATCTCCCCTGCCAAGTAAGTAAAACCACCCGGGCCAAAACTGACCTCACGGTGGTTTCTCTACAGAGCGTTTGGAGGATAAGTCTCCAGCTGTGTACAAACCTCTCAAGGCCACAGAGCTCTTGTGAGTGGCTGTTTTGGTCGTTATCTCAGTGATGGTCTCACTCCTCTTCCTCTATAAAAAATATACCTGGAGGTGTGCATAGCAGGGAGTCTGCCCAGCGACTGCCCACCTTCCAAGCAGCTGAAAGCTCAGGTCACTTACCAGTAATTCAGCATCCAGTCTCAGTCTCCCAGTCTCCCTGGCCCTTCCTTACTGCTTAATATCCCGGTGTCTACTCTGCCATAAGAAAATAAAAGAGCAACGAGGTCACAGAAACGCCTGAGTGAGTGAATCTAGTGTCTGTACCGGTATGGTAGTCAGCCTAGTCCATATAATGCAATGCTTAGGAAAGATGCTGCCACAATCACTCCCAGATGTGTTAGCTGCTTTCAAAGCAGGAGGCAAAATCAGCTCCCCATTCAGTGCTGGAGAAGCAGAAAAGCCTCAAATCAAAGCGCGCGCCCATTTTGCAGTTCAATTTGGCTGCAATGCAAACACCCGGCATGGCATGCAGAATAGCCACGGCCAGCGTATTCACTGAAGATATATTGGCTAATCCCCATCACACCAGGGCCCCAACACTGGGGTTCACGCAGCTCGAAGGTCCTTTATCAGCGGGGCACTTTACCCCCGCAACGTCTGTGTATTCGCAGAGTGGCAAAGCTCCCCAGCACCTGTCCCCATCTGGTACATCCAGCCCAGCCATCGGGGACACGCTCTGGCCCCTACATCTGGACTGTGAGGGCATCACGCCCAGACGGACCCCAAGCTGTCACAGCGTGTAAGGGCTGCATTGCCTGAGCGGGGCTGCCGGGTCTTTGGCGCAGAGGATAATGTCCCTCGGGCAGGGGCAGAAACAGTCTGATGGGGTCAGTGCATGCTACACATGCCAACGTAAGAACCAGGGGGTGCAGGCAGCAGGCTCTGCTCCTTAGCCAGCTCCCGAGAGCTGCAGGACCCGTGTCCTGCCGCTTCATGAGTGCATTAAGCTCCCGCTTTTCTCCACTCAGCTCCCCCCACCAGTGCATCCATCTGTCTCAGGACAGGATTTGGCCCTGTGGTGTCACCTAGTCCATGGCTTTGGAAACCCACTTCCGCTCCTGAGAACAATAGAGGAGCTGACGGTCGCTCGGTCAGAAGAACCAGGACTGGGCTCCCAGGATGAAGGGAAGCAAGTGGGGCGCAGCAGGGGGGGATTAAGTAAAAGCTACTGGCGGAGATGCAAGGGGAGCAACACCTTTGCCCCTGAGCGTGCGAGAAGTCTGCGCCATCCCGAACACCCCTGTCCTCAAGGTGCAGCTGACTCCAGCTCAGTGCTGGGAATACGAATCAGCACATCGGGACTCTCTGGAGGCTGCTCAAAGATCTGGGGATAGGCGGAGGCCATCAAGCAAATTCATCCTGAGTCAGTTCAAGTGGGCAGAGGAGAAGCAAAGTGAGCTAAGGTCCGAGGACATAAGACGAGCTTTCGCAAATGCATCCCAGAGAGAAGAAGTTAGTGGAGGAAGGGGCAGGGGGAGAGGACAAGACGTCCTGGCGACTGCAAAACCAGAGATGCCGGAGTCCTGCTTCGAATTGTGCCCTCCACGAGAAGGAGGCAGGCAAGGAAGATCCACTGCAAGTCATCGTTCATACAAGGAAAGCAAGAGGTTAGCGTTAACCTTCACAAATCCACCTAGCTGAGTTATGTGCATCCCAAGACATTTGTTTTCCATCGATCCCAATAGCTGCTTGACCTGCTGACAGCGCTCTTTGAAAATTCACATACCGCCAAGGTCTTGGGAGAGAGGAGAAGGGAAGACACCACACTGGCTTGCAAAAGACAGAGGAAGGTACTTCATTGACTGATATACCTATGCACCCTATCCACACAAATCAGCCCTCCAAAACTGGAGTCCAGGTCTTAAGAGGGGAAGTGAGTTCCTGCGCTGGATTGTCATGGCTGTCCGGTGCCCCCGTCTCTCTCCCTGCTGGCCCAGGGCAGGGAGGGGAGGACTTCATGCTCAGGGTCAGAGCTGTGGTGTTAACCCTCTCAGAGGTGCTGCTGAATTGGCAGCAGCTGCTGACTGAGCATACAAAAGCTGATGCCAACTTGGCAGAAGCTTGAAAGAGGGAACACGGCAGCTTTTGCTGATGCTGCAGAGCGTGCTCTGCTTCTGTGGTCAAAATGCAGCCATGATTCTGGAAAAAGTCTTCGTTGTTCATTTTGCCTTCCCAAATGAAGGTGCACGTACATGTGCATGTGTGTGTGCACATGTGCACAAGCAGATGTGTGTGCAGGTGCACGTGTGTGCGCACGGGCGTGTGTGCATGTGCATAAACAGATGCATGTGCAGGTGCATGTGTGTGTGCATGGGAGTGTGTGCATGCACACAAGCAGATGCATGTGCAGGTGCATGTGTGTGTGCATGGGAGT
>NW_017728931.1:139076438-139078033 GCF_001723895.1 Crocodylus porosus | reverse complement strand
GTGCAGGTGCATGTGTGTGTGCATGGGAGTGTGTGCATGCACACAAGCAGATGCATGTGCAGGTGCATGTGTGTGTGCATGGGAGTGTGTGCATGTGCATAAGCAGATGCGTGTGCAGGTGCAGGTGTGTGTGCATGGGCGTGTGTGCATGTGCACAAGCAGATGCGTGTGT
The DNA here is from genome assembly GCF_001723895.1 of Crocodylus porosus. Lineage (NCBI taxonomy): Eukaryota > Metazoa > Chordata > Crocodylia > Crocodylidae > Crocodylus > Crocodylus porosus. The sequence goes on along the minus strand of NW_017728931.1, from coordinate 139,077,861 downwards.
AGATGCACGTGTGTGTGCATGGGTGTGTGTGCATGTGCATAAACAGATGCGTGTGCGGGTGCACGTGTGTGTGCACAGGCGTGTGTGCATGTGCATAAGCAGATGTGTGTGCAGGTGTACGTGTGTGTGCATGTGCATAAGCAGATGCGTGTGCAGATGCACTCACGTGTGCATGGGCGTGTGTGTGTATGAGTGACTTGGGGCACATGTTATGTGAGAGAACATGGAAATCCTGCCAGTGACTGACCCGTAAATTTAATTTCTGAAGAAAAGAAAATGACAGATATTAAGAGAGAAGAATACAGCACTGAGGGCCTACTTCAGATCCGACCTACACTGGTGTGAACAAGGAGGAATTTTGCTAATGTCAATGGCTAACCCCAGTGTAAAATTGCTGGGAGGCCAGAACTGGATTGACAGATTGCTGGATGTACTTTCACCAGACAGAAATATTTGGGGTGGGGAAGTAGTCAGGGGGCTGTTGTAGTAAAATGACTTAATGGAGGGGATGCAGCTGATGTAAAATATTTGGATTTTAATTAAATCCTTCGCTGCTGCCTGTCAAAGAATCCTCCTTGGAAAAGGAACGATGATGGGCTTGAGAAGCCCACACATGCCAACTGGAACGTGAATCCAAGACGCAACACACGCTAAGCTGCAGCGAGCTGCATGGGGCTGGAGTCTTCAGGCAGCCCGTGGAGTGGATGAGAGCTCAAAAGTAAGGCATGCTTTCTGAACAGCCTCCTTAGAAAGAAGTGTTAATTGGGGTTTTGATGACGCTCAGACGTGACAGTGAATTGGGAGGAGTTTAAATCATTTTCTGGTTTGTGCCACAATTTGTCAGCTTTTCTTCTGCTCAGAGCAACGTTGTATGATGCAAATGTCCTGGCAATTGCTGCTGAACGGGAAGCAGTGAGTCGATTCGAAGGATCCCAGTTCACTTCCTGAAAACCTCAAAATTGTTTGCTTTGTTCAAGGTCATATTATACTGGACTCTTTATGGGCTCCTAGTTATCCTGCCTGCTGCCCCAGCCCTCTTTATTCATAGAATCACAGAATCACAGACGTCGGGTCGAAGGGACCTTGTAGATCTTCAGGTCCGACCCCCGGCCTGGGCGGGAGAGAAAAAAAACTGGACTCAAATGAGTCCAGCCAGGTAGGCATCAAGCCTCCTCTTAAAGCCCCCCAGGGTAGGAGCCAGCACCACTTCCCTAGGAAGTTGGTTCTAGCTCCTGGCCGCCCTGATGGTGAAGTAGTTCTTGCGGATGTCCAATCTAAACCTCCTCTCCAATAATTTGTGTCCATTGTTCCTTGTTATGCCAGGAGGCGCTCGGGGAAACTGGGTCTCCCCTAAACCCTTCTGGTCCCCCCTAGTGAGTTTATAGACGGTCACCAGGTCCCCCCTCAGCCTTCTCTTGTGAAG
>NW_017728931.1:139062818-139075888 GCF_001723895.1 Crocodylus porosus | reverse complement strand
CTTGCTGAAGTCCAGAAAGACTACGTCCATGGCGACACCTGCATCCATTGCCTTTGTGACCTGATCATAAAAGGCAATCAGGTTGGTCTGACATCTTAGAAAGCTCTCTGGATCACTTTGTGCATCCCCAATTAGCTCTTCAGACCTCATCAGATGGGATAACTACCTTCTCTTGGGCATATTCTTCAATATTTGCTGGTTTTGTACAGCTGATTTCCCATACCCCCATATCATCAGAAAAAGCCAGGTAATCCCTGTAGTCCGATGACTGTATTCATCAGTGTTGTACATTTTACCAGACCCTTTCACTTCCAACCAACTCAACTTTGCCAGCTGCCGCAATGCAGCCACCTCTGGGGTGAAAGCGCAGCTGCTTTTCACAGAGCACAGCCATGCTCCACAGCTGTTCAGGAGAGAACTAAATAACACCATGGCCAAAGGCAATGTAATTTAGAGGAATAAAACATGCGTATCCAGATTGAGCCCTGAACCCCTATTGTAATGTTTTATTTTTTATTTTTAGGTTAGGAAGGAAGTGACTTTTGACCTTGTCAGGCGATAGTGGTAAAGACTCACAGGAAGGGTCCTGGTCTTTTAGCACCAAATGAAGAACTTCATTAGAAAATGCAAAAGGAGATTGTCCTTGAAGCTGCTTGCTCTGCTGCACAGATTGCCTGCCAAGAAACTCCTGCCGTGCCTTGCTGCCCCCACCCCCACCCCCACGGGCAGTGTTGTGATGCTGCTGTGAGCACTCGTGTTGCATTGCAAAAGCACGCGGACGCAGGCATGCGCTATGGCTCTTGGCTGCCTGGCCTCGTGCTATGCGTCTGAACAGAAGCCCACACCACACCACGACCGCCCCACAGGCCATTCAGCAAGAGGCAGGAGAGAGGAGCTCTGGACTCAGACATCCACTCCCTCGAGACCCCTCCCGCAATGCCAGCCAGCTCCATGGGCACCCGCTAGGTCCGGTCCAGGGGAATCCTTGCTCATCAACCTCTCCGGCACATCAGATGTTCACTGCCCTCCTCCCTCTCACTGCCCTGGAGGTCTGAAGAAACATCCGAGCATCACCCGACTCTCCTTCCCACCAAGTTGGCCTTCAGTTGCATGCTAAGGGCTCCCTGTGGCAGTCGGGTGGTTGGGGTGTGGTGCTGTGGCTTTCTGGGGCAGTCATGGGAAGGAGATCAGAAGGTGATGGGAAACTCCTGCGTAATGTCCTGTGCCTTATTTAAGCGTGCAAAAAGGACGCGGACTGCTGCTGGGCCCGTTCCCGTACCTCGGCCTCCAGAGCAAGCTCAGTGTCACAAGTCAAACAAGCTGAGAATGAAAGAAGAGAAAGGGGAGGAGAAATCTGGGCTGTCCACTCTTGTTCGGCAGCTGCAGGGCTGGGGGAGGAAATCAGCAGGGAGAGAGAGAAGTGCCAGCGACTTCCAGGCAGGCGAGGTCAGTGTGAGGCACCGGGGTATTATGGCCATTGGCCGTGCTAGTTTTCACCCTCTCTCACCAGGCAAATCGCTGGCAGCTGCTCCCACCCCTATGGGCAGTGTTGTGATGCTGCCGCAAGCACTTGCGTGGCATTGCAAAAACAGCGGGACACGTACACACTGTGGCGCTCACCCTTCGTGGTGAGCAGATGAAACGCTACTGGGAGCACACACATACGCATGCACACACATATGAACGCACGCACGCACGCACACAATGGATGTGCAAGGGAAAGGACTGAGCCCCAAGTTGTTCTGGGAAGAGCAGGCCTCCAGTTCATCATCTAGCCAGCAGAGGGCTCTGGGAGGCCAAGTCATGGGGCAAGCAGGTGAAGTTGGGGGGCAAGGGGATCACCCCGTGGGGCACCAGGGGTTTGCATAAGGGTGGACGGACGGCACAACACAGAGACCAGGCCGTGCGCTGCGGCGAGCCAAGCCGGGAGCACAGTCGCTGCTGGCGAGCAGCATCCAACGGACCAACCTGCTGAACAAGAGGCTGCCTAGAAGGAGGATGCTCGGCCCTCTCCTGGCTCTTACAGGGGCAATAGCCTGAGCTAAGCTGGGACACGGGTGCAGGGTGACATGACTGGGTGTCAAGCCCAAGCTGACGGGGCTGCTGTGTAGGAAGAGGGCAAGGCTTGGCGGAGCAGGGCAAAAACTTTAGCATGCGGCAAAACATAGGTCCTGGATGGCTGAAGCAAACTGTGAATCTTGCCTACACTCGGCAATTCGCTCCCATTTGGGGGGGGGAGGAATCACACGAACAAAAGGGAAAAAAAGCCTGATGCTGAAGTGTTTTATTTTCACTGTAAACTGTGTCAGCTTGATTTAAAGACATGCAAAACTCAGGGACTCTTGGTTCAGAGATGATACCTTTTATTAGGCCAACTAAGAAATTGCAAAAAAGCTTGCAGAAAAAGGTTTTTGTTTTTTTGTTTTTTGCAATTTCTTAGTTGGCCTAATTTGTAATTTCTTAGCTGGTCTAAAAAAAGGTATCATCTCTGAAGCAAGAGTCCTCGAGTTTTGCATTTTTTTTTGTCTCAGACCTACATGGCTGCCAAATGCATCTGCTTGATTTAGGCACTTTGGGGAATCAGTTTAACCAGATGCATTAAAAAAAAAAAGTAAAACAAAAAATTCCCCACCCCAAAGGACACATTTCCTTCGACCCCAAATGAAAGAGGAGCTGTGAACCCTGACTCTGTGCTGAGCGTAGGGCTGAATGACCCAGGGGGTCACTTCCAGTCCCACAATTCAGTGACACCCCCCAATTTTTGGAGTTCTTGGCTGATTGTGGAGGGCATGGGCAGCACAGTGGCAGGGGAGACCGGAAACAAAAAGCAAAGCAGCAGCTTGGGGAGGGAGCACAGGACAGGGAGCAGAAAGCTGAGCAGCAGATCAGACAACAGAAAGGGCCTGGGGTGGCACTCAGGGAGGCCACAGGGCCAATTTGCAGCACGCCTGCCAAAAAGGCTGGCCCCATTGATCTAGTCCAGCCCCAGGCTTCGAGGCAGGATCGGCCCTGACTAAACCATCCCAGGCGAGCGTCCGTCCAATCTCCTCTTGAAACCGTTCAGGGATGCAGATGCCGCAGTTTTCCTAGGCAGCCTGTCCCAATGCTTGACCACCCGTAGAGCTGGCAAACTCCTCCTAATCTCCAATCTAAATGTCCTCTGTCGACGCCCTTGTTCCTAGTCCTATATCCTATGGCCACAAAGAAAAGTCTCTCCAGCTCCCCCTAACTGCCCTTCAGGGGTCTGATGACTTGCCATCAGTCTCCCCCTCACTCTTCTCTTGCCCAGACTAAATGATGCTCGTTCAGTCAACCTCTCCGTTCTGCCAGCCTTAGTAGATCATCTTTCTCATCTCGGAAACCCAGTAAAGGTCTGTAGGGTCCGGTGAGCAAAAAAGCCCACATTCATTGTCTGAGCCAGGACCCACCCAGGCACTTCAAGGATGGGGCCAAACTCTGCATGACAGAGCGCATGGCGCCACAAGACCGCGTTGCAAATGAAGCAAAATGGGAGACCCGGGACACAGGAGATTAGCAACAGAAACGGCTTCATCATCTCATCCATCTCCCCTTGGTTACATGCAACGGTTAGAGGCTCAAAGAGAAGGGATTTCTGGCAATTTTCTTGAGATACCAGAGACTATTGGATATCACCCGAGGAAACAACCTCCCCGGCAGGACAGGGGCAGCGAAGAAACTCCAGCAAAGCACTGGAGGGGTTTCAATCTTGCCTTGGGAAGCTGAAAATATGGCAAAGCTCAAGCAGCAATCTCCTGAAGACAATCAATATTGCCACTCCGGACAATTGATGCTGGAGTCTGCAGGCTAAGAATAGTTTAGTGATGTCTTAGTCATGCTTACTAACTTCCCTGTGGATATGAATAATCAGTGCCTTTAAGGGCTGGGCCCTCTGGCATTACACAGACGAGAGGCACAAGTTACAGGAAGAAACATAAGCAGACTTAGGCGTGGTGAGATGCCAAGACAAAAGACGTTATCGGTCACATGCCCAACAATTTAGGACCATCAGAGCTGCCAAGCCTCCATAATGAAACAGCGTGCAGGCCTAGAAATGATCTGATGGTCAGAGAGAAGAGGCTCCTATTATTGCACGGGAAATCAGGATATTTGTTAATGATTTGCCCCTGCATAGAGAAGCAGGTGCCGGGGAGCTAACGCGGCCTGGGATTTCTCTCTTCAGGGTGATTATTCCCACTGTGGCAGAGGGCTCAGGCCCTCTGGCAACTCTCAAAGTAGAGCGGGGTCACCCGCGCCACTCCAGGCAGGATCTAAGTACTCCTTCCATCTCCGACCCCCTCTCATGCCTGGCCCATTTCCCCCCCCCGAAACGGTCAGTTCAGCGGCGAGAGCAAAATCCTCCTCTCACCGCCACGTGGCAGCTTTCGACTGCCGAGCTTTCCCTCTCCCTGCCTGGGAGGTCTGTGCACGGAAGAAGGACAGAAACCCGGAGCTTAGTCCTACTGGAGAGGACTTAGGAAGAATTTGACTCAGGCTGCTCTCAGTTGGCCCAGCGAGTCCTGAGTATTAGCACTTGGCACGAAAACAGGCTTGCAGCACAGAAAACACGGATGAAAACAATCAGCAAGCGAGTGGGTGGCTGTGCGCGTACGCCGCTGCCTGCTCGGGATCTGGGTCTCCTTAGATGCCCCCGGATCGCCTTGTCCTAATAATGAGCCTGGCCACATGGAAAGGCAAGCACGAGGCCAAAATGGTCCCTGCTCCCAGCTGGTTTCGGCCCCTTCCCTCGGCTGGAGGCAGATGCTCCTGCGGCAGCGAGGCAGGCTGCGGCTCTGCGATCCAGAGCAGACCAAAGGAGAGGCGGGCGCTTCTGCTGCCAGGGAACAAGGCTGAAAGAGATCCAGCGGGTAAAGAGATATTCAAAGTTCAGCTAATGAGCAAGATGACTCACTGGCTCAACCAGACAAAGGTTAGCATGGAAAATAGAAAATCTCGCTCAAAGGAGCCTTGCCGGCGGAGATGTGGAAGGGGACTTGTGAGGCCAGGGATGCTCTGGACTTTGCCGGCAGCGCTGAGCCTGGATGCAGGGCGAGGGGAGGAGGGAGGACTGCGGGAGGGATCACAGCGAGCGGGAGCAGCTCCGAGGCCGGCCTCACAGGGGGGAGGTGGGTGCAAGGAGCTGGGCCCCCAGCTCCTCCCTGGAGGAAACAGGCCCATCTTGCCCACCCCGCGGCCCTCATCCCCCACGAATGCCCAGCCGTGCGGAGGCTGTGGCCAAAGCCTACTGGCGGGAGGGCTGGAAGTGTGGACAGCGCTGACGTTGCAGGGAGCCCAATTCCTGGACCTCTCCCAGGCCACAGGCCACTTTTGTTCAGCCGCTCCAGCTCCCAATGTGGTTTCGGGTATCTTGCAGCCCAGGGTGGGTTAGTCACTAGCTTGGATGTATCTCCTGCTCATCACAGACGTACGTGGGGCTTTTTGTCCTGAAGAACCCCGCTTCTTATACAGCAGTTGCTTCTCCTGCTGCAGAAGCAGCCACTTCTGGGGTGGAGCACTGCAGCTAATTAACAGTCCACAACGACGTTATCTAACGGGCTGGGCAAGCAATGAAGAAGGGCTCCAATGTGGCCTGCACACGGAGCTTGGGAGACAGACCATGCAATCCTCTAAACTGGACCTGGACCAGGACGTTGGGACGAACATATTTCCTTCTGTCAGAGGTAGTCTGGGCTCAGGTGGTGAAGACTTTGGTTTTATCGTCAGATTTGGCACCTCCAGCAGCGTGACGCTCCCAACCTTGTGCCGGAACCCAGTTTCCCTTCCCTTTGTCTGGCTTGTTGCTTTAGATGATCATCTCTTCGGGGCTCTTCTCATGGTAAGGATTGGACCTGATGCGTCTGCATGGTATCAAGCACAGCCAGGCCTAAACACAAGCTCCACAGCGTTTATAAGCAGATTACAAAGATTCAAAGCGATAAGCAATGGAGAGCGAGTCACTGGCACCAGTTCCTCCAGTCTCTGGGGTCACCCTTGCAGGTCTCCAAGCCTGACCCAGGATCAGACTGTTACATCTGAAAGGCTCACAGCCCTGGGGGATGTTATTCATCTCCATTTTGGGGCTTTCTTGTTACAACCATATGGGCTGACATTAGATATAGATCTGAATCTCGCCAAGGCTGTCTTGATCCTGACCCATCTCCACCATAAGTTGCCAGGATCCCACAGCATTCACCCAAGGGGGCTTAAAGAAGGAGCTGAGAAGAAAACCTAGAGTCTCTAGCATTACATTTGCAAATGCTTGGACAACAGGCAAGGTTGCAGGGCTAACAGAGGCTGCTGGCAGATGCTATGTTTGTCATACTTTATATATGTGTGTCGCATGCCAGATCATTACATGCCGGACATTAAACCGGTCTATCCCTGGATAAAAATGGTGGAGCAGCCACAGTGAAGTTGCTTGTTGAGCAGCAACTTCTTTATACCGAGGAAATACCCTGCGATAATTTTCATGTGTGGCCAGCTGGCATATTACTACTTGTCATATGATCCTTGTACATATGTGACAAATGTTAAGTCTGCCAGGGGCCATAGCGTCCTTGTTTAGAAAGAGGAAAAAGGAGTCTCCGGGGAACTATGGACTGGTCAGCCTGACGTCAGTACCAGGGAAATTACAGAGCTAATTATAAAATAATCAAATCTATAAACAGCTAGAGAGGGAAGGGGTGATCGCTAGCCACTAATGTTGTTATGTTAAGAACGAACCATGCCTGATTTCCTCCTTTGACTGGGCAAGTGGTTTAGTGGATAAGAAGAATACAGTGGATATGCCACCACAATCCCTGGGCTTCAGGAGGGGTTTTGACGCACTCCTGTTATTCTCAGAAGCGAGCTGGAGCGGTGAATAATGAATATGTAACGGGTTGAATAACTGCCAGCAAAGAGGAATTGTTAAATGAGTCAGTGGCAGGCTGGCAGGAGTTTTGAAGTCGGGTTTCACAGGGGTCTGTTCTGGGTCCTGTGCTGCTTAACATTTTTATTAATGACTGGGAGGCAGGGATTAAGGTCGTCCTGATCAGATCTGCACACGCCACAAAGTTGGGAATGGCTGCAAACACTTTGGAGAATGGGGTTATTGACACTCAGATTGGAGAACTGGGCTGCGGACAACAAAATGAAGCTCAGCAAAGAGAAATGTGGGGCCCGACCTTCAGGGAACCAAAAAAATGGGAAACATAGAATGGGCCTGGCCATAGCATTGCTGTGAGGGATCTCGGTCACGGTGGATCACGAACTCAACATGATTCAGCTATTTCATTTAAAAAAAAACAATGAAAGCAATTTTGCACGGCATTCACAGAAAAACTGTCCAGGAGAAAATAATGCCGCTCTACTCAGCCCTGGCTAGGCTTGGCTAGAGCACTGTGTCCAATTTGGGATGCTGCATTTTGGCAAGGATAAAGGGAAGCTGGAATGAACCGGGAGGAGGTGACAGAGGAGCAAAGATGAAACGCGTGCCGCTCAAGGAATGGATGGAGAAACCAGGTGTGTTTGGGCTGGAGAAAGGGGAGCTGAGGGAAGACACAAGAACAGATTTCCAATAGTTGAAGCATGAAGAAAGGGCTGAAAATTGCTCCTCCTCGTTACAGAGGGTAGGACACGAGGCAATGCATTTGAAGTGCAGCACGACGGGTTTTGATGACATCTTAGGAAAAAAATGTCCTTCGTGCCAGAACAGCAGGACCAGGAGCAAGCTGCCCGGGGCAGCTCAATGGAGGAACTCAAGATGAAGCTGGAGAGCCACTTGTCCGAGGTGGCTTAGGAACAGCACGTCCTGCATTGTGCAGGGAGCTGGCCTGGATGATCCTCGAGGTCCTTTCTGGCCTCATGATTCAGAGTCAAACACCAAGGCTTTGCACAGGTGGTTTCCAATGCTGCAAATGCACATCCTTGAATTATTGGCAGTTCCATTAAAATCATCCACTATTGCTAAAAAAGAATCGCAATAAATAATATGAGACTCCTTTCCTTGTCCCCTGCGTGATCTCTCAGTGGGACACAGCTGCTCGAGCAATGGCTTCTGCTAGACCTGGCTGTCTCTTTGCATTCAGCGGTGGCTGTGAGCATACGATGGGCATCTTAGTAATCCCCGCTGCCTGCCGGCAGGTCACTCCAGGTGGGAGCAGAGATAAACAGCTGGGTTAGGATAAATTTTCTTTCTCCCATTGGAAAGCTGGGCAAAGAGAAATGTGGGCCCTGAGCCTTTTGCAGAGAAGGTGAAGAGGGGAAAGAGGAGCAAGGGGCAGGAAGGGGAAAGGAGGATGTTGCAGAGGTCGAATGTGGCTCCGGAGGAGGTATTTTCCCCTCCGAGGTCACAGGAAAGCCAATATCAGATGGGCAGGGGGATCATGTTGGCTGGCTGGCTTACGCTATTCATTCGTTTTTGTCTCCTCCTAGAAAAGGGGTTTGCTTTAGCAACGACCGATGTGAAATGCAGAAACCGCCTCAGCTGTAAACTGCTCAGGCAGAAACACGTGGCATCAATACGACCAGGTACGGCACAGAGCAGCCCCGGCATCTCTTCTTAGCTCTGCCTTTGGCTTTGTACAGGCGGTGTCGCTGGGCTTCTCAGTGCTTCGCTCTCCCCGTCGGGAAGATGGGGGAAACATTTCCCATTCCTGGGAAGCGCGCTGAGATTTGGAAGTGAAAGGTGCCCAATGGCAGAGCCTTCCTGTCCCTGGCATGCACCTAGGATCATCCATGTAGCACCATCCTGGCTCTGCTCCCACATCCCACTTGGGAGCTCTCCTGGGCTCTTTTGACGAAGTGTATTAGGTTGTTGTCTCTACTCTGTATTTGAGTGATAGTATCATTGCCCTCCTGTTTCACGAAGCAATAATCCAATTCCTGCGTGAATAAACGGCGAGGTTCCTTATAGTTGATCACAATGAAGGAACTGCATTATGCTGACGAAAGCGGAGAATTACAGTGAGAAATAACTCCATAGCACTTACATGCTGCTTATACCCTTCAAAGTGCTCTGCAGGCATTAACTAATCGATTGCCATTATTATTAACCCGATTCGCACTCTCTATTATAAACCTGGTTTCCAACTCAGCTGTAGCAAGCTCTGCATGAGTGCAAGCCTGCTTTTATGAACAGCTCTCTTGCACTCTTTAATGATCAAGCTGCTCTTAAACTGAGACTTTAAAAAAAAAAAAGATGCCTACATGGTAAATTGCAGGTGAGTAAATAGGTAGGTACACATGCAAACACCTTTATCCTTGGCTAGGGCTAGCGCAAGTGCTATGAGAGGCTTTATTTAGATTGCAAGCTCTTTGGGGAGGCTCCTCATCCATTGTGGGTCTTGCACAGAAATACATGCACATGATGCATGAAAATGGACTACAGAAGAGCAAGGACTACTGGAGGCTGTATAACAGAGACAGTCACCAAGCCTGCATTTCCTTTCATTGAGCTGAGCGGCTGCATTTCTAATGGCTTACCTTCAGATGTGGCGCATATGTAGAGTCCAACGTATTATACCTTCCGTGCCTCGTGCTTAGGACAGGTCTGAGTCCCAGAGCTTTTTAACAACAGGGGAATGTACAAAGTTTCCAGATGAGGAAAGGTTCAGGGATGACACCACAGACAGAAGCAGCGAGCGTCGGACTGACTCATGCAGTGAGTACAGGTTACATTTATTCGGACAAGGGGAGACAGGGCTGACTCTTCTACTCAGCGTGCTCCCAGGGGACCCAGGGCTAAATTGCGCTCACTTCTGCATGCGTTCAGCTCTCCCAGATGGCAATGAGAGCTGCACGGGGGCTGTTAGGATTAGATCATGGCCAAATGCATGACCCCAAGTTTAGCAACCCAAAGCCCAAACCCCAATGCACTCCATCAGGACACAGCAAATCTTCCCATTCATTTCAGAGGGGAAGACTGATCCCATGAAGCTCTGTGATTTCTCCATTCCTGCGGTGACAGTAGTATCGCCCTGCATTCAAATGGTACTGAGCACTTCCCCAGCAGTGCCGCTGGTTCTGCACACTTTTGCCTATGACACTGACTGCCCTGCCAAGGAAAGGTCTGTGAAAGCTCAGACTTGACCTACCTGCAGCACTAGCCAGGCACAAATACCTCCCTAGTGAGTAGGAGGGGGGAAGGAATAGGCCTCTTTTGACCAAAATCACTGGAGCAAACCCTACACCCAGGTAATGTTCATGGAGAGTAGGCAATAGCTTGGCATTTCAGGTTTCATCTGAACCCGGAGTATTGATGTATGAATGATGAAGAGAACCAGCCACGTAGGATTTCAGCCTCTGCGGTTGCACGTTGTCCACGGGTTAAGAACTTGGTGCCACAACTTTTCAGCTTTAATTACAGCACTGCACACTATTACAACTGGCTGGGCAGATATTTGGCTGGGGTGTTATGACCCCGCACTCGTTCCTGCCCGGGGCAGGGGGTCGGACCTGATGATCTGTTTAGGTCCCTTCCGACCCTAAGCACTATGAAACTATAAGTGTGTTTCTGCTGACCTGTAGATCTCATCATGGTGCTTTGAATAAATATCACAATCCCTGTGTCGAAGGTGGAAACTGAGACAAAGAGAAAGTAAGTGTCTTACTCAACATCATTTAAAGAGCCCATAAAACAGTGAAAAGCATAAACTCCCAAGCCCCAGTCTGATGGGCTTTCCACTGACACCCTCCTTTTCATTAACTTACTCTTAGCTCCACAATTAAACTCTTATGCAAGCTTGAAAAAAGCATCCATCACGCATAACTAGCTTCATGTCTCCATATTTTCATCACCTCATCCCAAACATCAGTTCTGGTGGTTGAACGCCCAGGGAAAGGTGGGCCCTGACCAGTCAGCCTCCATTCCAAGTTTATGTTTTAGAAACAGGATTTTATAGAAATTCAGGACTAATAAAATACTTCCCATGAATTGTTAAAAAATGCAACGGTGGAGAGAATTTTACAGCAAACACGCACTTGTCGCCACTGTTTTCAATCCCGATACTACATCTGTAGGTCAGTGCATGAGTCAGAACCTGAAATGCATAGATCATAGAAAATGGGGGCTGGAAGGGACCTCAGGGGGTCACGTCTAGTCCAACCCCCTGCTCAAAGCAGCACCAGCCCCAACTACAACATCCCAGCCAGGGATTTGTCTAGCTGGGCCTTAAAAACCTCCAAGGATGGAGAACCAACCACCGCTCTGGGTAGCCTGTTGCGGCGCTTTACTACTCTCCTAGTGGGAAAGTTTTTCCTCATATCCAACCTAACTCTCCCTTGCTGCAACTTGAGAGCATTGCTCCTTGCGTTATCTACCACCAGCGAGGACAGGTTAGCTCCATCCTTGGAGCCGTGCTTCAGGTTGTTGAAGGCTGTTACTATATCCCCCCTTAGTCTTCTCGCCTCATAATAAGCCCAGTTCCCCCAGCCTGTCCTCACCAGTCACGTTCTCCAGTCCTTGAACCATTTCTCTGTTGGACTCTCTCCAGGTTATTCACATCCTTTCTGTAGCAGGGGGCCCAAAACTGGGCACAGGACTCCAGATTTGGGTCCTCTGCTACAGAAAAGATGTGGACACATTGGAGAGCGCCCAAATTGACAAAAGACCAATTATAAACCCCAGGAAAACTGACTGATTCATTGTTATAGTAGAAGCCGAGGCAAATGCACGAAGCAATCAGGCAGCTCACAAGAAATGGTGAGGAGTCATCTGCATTTTGAAACTTTTGTTCACTTTTAATTACCAAAAGTGCCATTAGTTTGACACCTGGTTGAATTTGCTCATGCAAACCACGGGGCATCTCTTTCAAAGCGTGGCCGAGCATGTGGATGAATCAGGAGTGGCCTCTTATCAGTCAAAGCTCGCCCTGTTTTAGGACTTCAGGACTGGGCCCGGATGGCCATGAGAAACGAGCTCTTTGTTTCTGTGAAAAACAAGTGGTGTTTTAAAGTACAAGTGCAACCAAAGATGTGCTCCTGAATATGAGCTGTATGAACACATACAGAATATGCTGTTAAAGCTAGAAAGCCTAGATAACATTCATCCCTTCAAGTGAATGGATGCTGAACATAAGGGAATCGGAAGGGGTGATCACACAGTGTAGTCAGCTAGTTTGAAGTGAACCATGTTATACAATGGGTTAAAGCAAACCTTGTAGCTTAGGCTCACCACTAGCTGAGATCACACCTTTTCTAACACTCCCTGACTTGACTCTGTGAATTTGGCCAGCTAGACCGCGTGAATCATGCACAGCTTCTAAAATCAGCTGCAAAGCCAGTATAGATGGGGTCTAAATGTTTAAGCGATCTCTAGGGCATGTGAACAATTCATGCAATGGGTGAAGCTTTCCTTCAATACTACAGTGTGCAGGCTCTTACCCCATGCGGGAAATTAAGCTACAGTTCAATACCTCGGTTCTTTTGTGCTGAAGGAAGGTGGATGTCTCTCAGGTTAGCTCTCATTGACAGCGTGCATGTGGGCAGTTCCCCTGAAACAGCTGGTTGGGGTGAAGTCACACACTACTTTGCCTCACTTACACACACACGTTGCACTGCTTTAACTCGGCCACTCTATGCACGGTACAATGTGGACACAGCTAGAGTGGCGTAATGTCCATTTATTTGCCTACAACAGCAAGGAGGATAGCTATCCCAGCAAACGGCACATTTATGCAATATAGCTATATATATCTCACTGCGTACATAGCACTAATATATCTATTTTGGATAATAGTTTCATAGTTTCATTGTTCATAGTTTTCTGCCGTGGCAGGAAAGAGTACTGGGGTCAAACGACCCCAGCAAGGTGTTCATCCAACCTCCTCTTAAACACCCCCGGGGTAGGAGCCTGCACCACTTCTCTTGGAAGCTGGTTCCAGACCCCAGCCACCCTGACCGTGAAGTCGCGCCTCCTGATATCTAACCTAAATCTCCCCTCTGCCAGCTTGTGACTATTATTCCTGGTCACTCCTGGCAGTGCTTGGGGGAACAGGGACTCCCCCAGTGCCTGCTGATCCCCCCTGACTAGTTTGTAACAGGCCACTAGATCCCCCTCAGCCTTCTTTTTT
>NW_017728931.1:139053848-139062468 GCF_001723895.1 Crocodylus porosus | reverse complement strand
GCTGATGAAGATGTTGAACAGTGCGGGCCCGAGGACCGAGCCCTGGGGGACCCCACTGCCCACATCCCTCCAGGTCGAAAATGACCCGTCCACCACCGCACTCTGGGTGCGGCCCTCCAGCCAGTTGGCGACACATCTGACTGTGGGTATTGACACCACAGCCCCCAGTTTCTTAATGAGAATGGGGTGAGAGACAGTGTTGAAGGCCATAAGATCATACCTACGCCTAACCAGATATTTACACTGGAACAAATATGTGCAAAGACAAGGGCTGAATAAAAAGCAATCTTTGGCAACCAAAATGAAAGTGTTGCTTCTGTCTATGCTCTTGCTGATCCTAGGTTAATATGTTCCTAGTCACTGATAAAGCAATGAGGAACTTTTGAATTCTTCAAGGCTGAAAAGCTGCTGAAGTCTCCTGTTGGCTTTCATCTGTCAGTCTGAAAAGGATGCCCTTAAAAGTGAAAGCAAAGAAACTTCTGCAGAAGTCAATCCAGCAAAGTCATCATCAGCTTTTGATGTGTGTTGCATAGTGTTTGAAAATATATCATGTGACTTCCTAATTCAGAAATCCCCAGGGGCACAAAAACCCCCAAGCCCAACCCCTCATTAAAGCTTTGAATAAAATGTCACTTATGATGCCATTATATGCAGATCATTTTGTGCTCTTAAGAGAGTCAGAACATAACTGAAAGGAGAAAAAAATAAAAACAACCTGGCTTGTTTTAACACAGATTTATAGGGGTGTATGGGGTTAATGCTGGACTCCACTGAAGTCAAATTTGTTTGTCTGTTAAATGTCAGCAGAGCTAGGATTTGCCTTAGCGGTATAAATCTTTACAATTGTACACGTCTCTCACACCTCCCCTGCCTGCAAACCCAACATGCCGGTGGCTGAATTGACTTGAAGGCAGGTTTAAAAAAGCAAGGCAATGAGGAAGAGAGAAAGCCCATGGTGACACAAGCCGACTGCTCAGTCAGAGGCAGCTCAGGTTCTGGGAAACACCTAATATGCACCGACAATGCTCAAAAGCTCATGTTCTTAATCATTCCCTATTATCATGGCATCCTCTCAGAGCTGCCATCTTCTTTACTTAAGTTATGAGGAAGCAGCTTTGGCCAAAATGAGCTCTCGGAGCAGTTAAGGTACAACACTTTTTCCCGGGACAATGCGATATCACCATAGAGTGCTCAGTGTCATGGTTATAGCATACAGCGAGACTGGCAAGTGTCTTACCGCCTGCTGGGAGGTCTGGAGAGGAGATGCAGTGTGGCAGTGCACCTTTGGTGTCTGCCACTTTAAGTGCCAGTACAGGCTGCAGGGCAGCTGGCAGGCATCGGCCAGCCTGATGAGGCAGTCACATGATTGCAGGAGGGCCTTGTGATTGGAGGAGGAGACTGAGCAGCCTGCAGATTAACCCATGCCGTCAGGGCTGAGCCAGCAGTTTGCTGCAAGCAGCTGGAAAGACACGCCCCGGCTGGAGCTGCTGCTTATGACATCTTGGAGGTAAGGGCAGGAGCTAGGGGGAAGATAGAGATCCTGGTCCTGGGACACAATGGAAAATCCTTCGGGGGTAGGATGGTGTGGTGGGGCTGCCTGTGGCAGGGTGGTCCCCAAGAAATGCCATGTTGCCTCCCTAGTGAAAGCTGAGTATGGGGTGCCTTACAGCCCCAGCCGCCACAGCCTAGTGGGTAAACCGGCAAGGAGGGCAGCAGGACCAAGGGGGTCCAGAGTGGGGCAAGAAGCCCAGAGTCTGGAAAGGGCATGGAGCCTAGCAAGGGGCATGGAGGCTAGTAAGAGGCAAGAAGCCCAGTGGCAAGGAGTTGCGTGTGAGTGAGGGGCAGGGAGCCCAATGAGTGTGGCCAAAGTTAGGAGCCAGGATGGCAATCTGGATGCCATCTGTGAGGCATGGGACACAGTATAAGGGGAGGCTGGAACTGTGTATAAATGCCCTTGGCATTGGGGCACTAAAATGGGCAGCCTCCTGTATTTTAACATCCAGTTCAATACATCAAGTCGTGGCAGGAAAGACAGGGCAGACTGCCCTAGGCAGGTGGGCAGGCCGACATCAGGACCGTCCTCACAATGGCCTCGTGTTACAACAATCAAGTCAGTGCTGCTCAGTCACCGCAGACATTTCAGCTTCACCTGAACACAGCCAACACTGGTCCTACGGTATAACCATTCATGCTGGTGCACATCATCTGTTAAGCCCATCCTGCTTTTCTGCTTATCTGCATTAAATTTAGCAACCTTTTAGCATTATAGAAGAACTAGTTGCTGCCAGGGTAAACTGTGATCAAACACGTTTTCCTGTCACACAGGTAGTTTCCCATTAGTTACCTTTTTGGGGTGCCTCATCTTGGTGCTGCAGAAGCACATATCGGGTGCAGCTGATGCCGGGCCCTTCAGGCCTGTGACACTGGGTACAAGGCCTTACAATGGAAGTGGGTGAGAAATGGAAATGATGGATATAAAACAAAAAAAAGAAAACACTTACAGCACATGGGGACCTGGCCTGTTTATAACTAGACAAGACAGAGTACTGATGTATTATATAAGAGCAATCCTGGACATGGACTAGATGACCTGATAGGTCTTTTCTATCTCTGTCTTCAGGAAAGAACTTCTCTTCTAATCTGACTGTGAACCATTTACTTTAGGCATTTTTATGGCCCCCCTTACTATAATAATCTAAATGCATTATAATCTTTTAACATATTAATACTTACAACAGCCTTCAGAGGCATGGAAGTGCTATTAGCTCCACTTTGCACATGGGAAACTGATGCACGAAGAGACTAAAGACACATATTCATCCTATGCACTTAAATGGCACTATGCAGCTGTGTGGCTTCAGTGTCTGACTAATCATTATGGGGCCTGAGACTTGCAAGAAAGCAAGAGTGGGACATGGAGACAGCACAAGTCTGGGGAAGAGACAGGAAGGAAATGTCATAGTTGGGAAGAAATAATTTGTTTCCACTAGATAAATCTCCCTTCCAGAGACTAGAGTTTCTCCCAGGATTCCTGACTCGCACTATTCCCCTTCTGTGTTTAAATACCTATGAAATCCACTGGCGACGTGTCCTGCCCTTTCTCCTGCGGTACTGCTCCATAGCTGACTACTGCTTTCAGCATCGTTGCCTCAAGTGGCAGAGCCTGTGCGTGGATCGAAAGGTTCCCACACTGCTGAGGACAGTTTTTCTAAGGCTTTTTGTTTTTCAATTTTCTGTCCTGAAAAAAAGCATAAGAACATACCCACAAAAATCCATGTGAAAAGAACATTGTTTAGGTGGTGAAGTCAAACGCTCAGAAGTTGGGACATGCCAGGAGGAAAGTTGCCCCACTGTTGTGCGGATGCATTACGGTGGAGGTCTTTTAATAGGTGAATGCATACTGATTTTTCCATAGCCCCTCTGCGTCATTCAGTGCCCGAGAGGTACCTGCCCTGGGGGTGAGGTTGGGCGGCATAGAGAAGAGTATTGCCAGAGCCATCTAGCCCAACCTTGTGCACTAATGCAGGATGCGCTATTCCAAAATCATCCCAGGGTGATGCCTTGTCACCTTTTCCTTGAACATCTCTGTTGAAGGTGATCCCCCAACTTCCCTGGGCAACTTGTTCCACCATCCTGCTCTTCTGACTCCTATGGTCCTTTCCAGCCCAATGAGTCTATGACCATGACTTAATAGTAGCAAGTGGGGGGAAAAATTGATTTGTCGTCTCGTTTTAACATTCAAAATGGAGTGAGGCAGATCCACTGTGAGGAGAAATGTGTACGTGTGAAGCAAAAAGCCAGTGCTGCTGACATGGCAGAAAACACACCGCTGCGGTAGTAGCGGGTGCTCCGGACCTATTGCCTCTGCTCCGGACTGGGAAACTTCTGGACTCGGCTAATAGTCTCAGCCCCGGTGGCACATCCCTAGCGCCTGCCCGGTCACGTTATAATGCTGTTTCAAGCTCTTCCGCGATGTCAGGAGCAATCTCATTAGTGCCTGTAGCAAGCTGAGGTAACGATGCAGCGATGGCAGTGTCGGCACGCAGCACTTACTCAGAGGGACCGAGGTGAAGTTCCCGTCAGCGGTGACACCATTCACTTCCCCTTTGGGCAGACTGGCTCGCTCATGTTTTCCTGGCAGAGTCTCCATTTATGGGACACGGTCATCTCCCAAATGGGATCAGACAGGGCTCTGAGCTGAAGCTGGAGTACCTCATCTGCAATATTTAGTTTGATGAGCATCGTGCTGCATCTGTAGACAAAGCCCAGCGAAGTAGGTTGGAGGGCATTTTTAGCTCCACGACCGTTCCCACCTTTAACTCGCTTGCTGTCTTTGCCTGCTTTTTTTTCTCTTGGCCTCTGTCTTTGTCCAATTTTTTTTTCCTTCCTGCTCAGCCTCTTGTCCTCTTGACGTCAGCCTCTGAGCCTGGCCTTCAAGGAGGTTTTTCCCTCTTGAGATGTGATGGGGCTTCCTATCATCTCTTCTCTTCCTTTAGGAGAAACCAAGTTTCTTATAGTCACGGCTCCTTTGCTAACATGTTGATGCGATTGTCTCTGATGTCTGCCGGCAATGCAGCAGGACCTCCGACTCGAGCCTAGAGCCGGCCCCAAGCTCTCGGAGCAACGTGACCCTTGCCTGGTGCCCCTGCCTGGACCCCTGCCGTGCCAGAGACAGCGCACCCATTGCATTGCTCTGTAATGACCCCTTCGGGCCGATTCAAGGCATTGAGGATCTCTGGAAATCACAAGTCCAGGTCGGAGGGAGGGTTGCTGATGGTAGGTGAGAGGATGAAAATGGGTACATGAAAATGAGGGAACAGAGATCAGGCCCTACCTTGTTTTCCAGGTGGAGAAAGCTGAGAGATGGAGAGACTTGCAAACAACCCGACTCTTACCTGTTTACCAGCTCACTAAATACCCAGCTATTTTCCCTTTGCATTGCCCCTTTGTCTTTCATCGCCTCAACGTCGCCGATGGCTACGGCCCGACTATGAGTTTTACAATGATTTGCCTCTTTAAAAGCACCAGCTCCTGGAAGCATGCGACTCTGTAAGAAACTCATCCCTTCCCAGGTGTTTGTGGAGGGAAACGTTGAAAACGCATCCTCTAGAGGATCATTTGTTTGCTCTTCCGACGTGTTTTTCTTCATAAATCTCATGATTTTTAAGCTCTGATTCATGATTCTTGACTCTTCGGGCTGGCAAACACAGCACAAGCGGCTTCCAGGCAATTCCCTGAAATATGGAAACCCCCCCTTACACAAATAATGCCATTGTTAGCTTTGCTGAATCTCTGCAAACACGGAAAACTTGTTTGTCTTCATACATAACCCACTGAGGGAATTTCCTTGATGGTTTGGAGTTTGGGATTTTTTTTTTTTGACCGAAAGCTTTTCTGCTTCCAAGATCTAAATATGCTATAATCTCGGAGATTAAGAAGGTTATGTGATCAGCTTTCAGCACTGAAGCAAAACTGTGTTTTATCATCCTAGGAAGAGCTTGGGGAAGAGAAAAAAACTAATCCAGCACCTCCAAGTGACACCCTCCCCTTCCCACATGAATCCAAGTGCTTCAGATGACTCTGCCCTTTCTCTGGGCAGCAAGCGCAGATGCTCCTTTAACCAGATCGTGCCAGCGTCTGGTCCTGCATGGCACAAGGGCAAAGCTTCTGCCCGCAGAAGTGCAAAAGAAAACCCTGGCCAGAAAAATGCAGTCAGCCTTAAGGAGATGCTGTTGTGTGGTTGCCAGATTTTTCTTGGCTGGCAGCAGGAATGTGGCCTCGATGAGTGGAGCAGGTAGCTAAATGCCTCCTTCTGCAAAAGAAGATCAGACTTGAGCCCTTGTTTCCTTGGGGTGTGTTGTAGCTGGAGTTTGTATTGTGCCACTTCGGTGCTGCCCGGTGTCTCAAGATGAGCAGTGAGCACAATCAAAGGGGATATAGATGCACGGTTGGGCAGAGGGTAAGTACTTAGTTGGATGCAATTTAGCCAGGTCACTGGGCCTGCATCCCATCCTTGCTGAGAGTCCCAGACAGGCTCCTGGAGCATAAGTCCTCTGGAGGGCTGCACGCCTGGGTCACAGGGCCACTGCATCCTGGTTGAAGCTCAGGCGGAGGGAAGCATTTCTCCAGCTGAGTCCCTGGCAGCTGCTCCTGGTGCTTCCTTTGCTTTCCGCCATCCAGATGCTAACAGCACTACCCTGAGCCATTTGCGAGATGCTTCATTGGCTCCCAAACCCGGCTGGCATGGCCCCATGACACAGACTGCCTGGATGCTCCGACCTGGTTTATTAAGGGCCTCCTCTCTCTCAGACAAGATGCACTCAGACACCAGGGCGATGGAGATGGTGCACGAACAAAGACGACTTACAATGAGATGTGTCAGGGAAGCAGAAGGGTCTATCGTCAGGGTCTTTTTCTGCACAGCAGACCTGAAAAGTTGGGGTCTTGCCTCACTGGGACTGCAGTGGCTGCAGGGATTGAAAAGGCTTTGAGGATGGAGCATCTCCATTGGTCATATAGATCCTTTTCCTTATGGGAAAGAGGTTACTTTCCCCTATTTCCTCTTCCTTATGGTTACTTTCCCCTATATCCTCTTTCTTACGGGAAAGAGGTTACTTTCCTGTAAGTAAACTGCTACTGTGCCAGAGGGTGCTGCTTCAGCCAGGAATCCCCGAGTCCTCAGAAAAGACATGAGTTTGCCATAGGCCTAAACACCATAGAGAAGCGGTGAATGAGCCCAGCATGAATGCAAGGGGAGCTCATTTCCCTGAGAGGGTTTAAAAACCAGAAGGCATTTCCCAGTTCACCCTGCACTAAGGAGCACATCAGCAGCTATGTGCGTAACAACCTGCATAGCTCAAAACTGGCCCCCGTAGCTGCCAGCCAGCGCTTCGGCACTTCTGTTGAAAGGTCGCGATTGTTATCTCAGCCAGCAAACAGGTAGGCCATTCTGCCCCGACACCCGCCGGAGACCCGACACCTGCGGGAATGTTAATAACACCCACGTTTGCTTGGAGAGGAACAACAATGAAGCTTTTGTAGCAAATATGACAGCCCTGAGAGGGCCCCCTTTCCAGTGAGGGCTGGCAACGGGACACAGGACCTTCTTCCTCGAGGTTGCCGGTTCAAATCAGGCCCCAGTCGGATTTGCCAGTGACCCACCAATCTGACAAGCTCTTCAGTGGCCCATTTGAAGGAAAGTGGTGGCCATCATCCGACTGCATACACAGGAAATATCCCCGTCCCAGCTGGACGTTGGCATTTGCTCAGCAAAACCAGCCACCACAGGGGTGTATCACTACCGCTCCACTGTGCTGACAGTGTTCATCCTGTTGGTCAATAGAGACATATTTTTAGGACGGTCAGGTCAGTAGTAAACTCTGCTTGAAGGAAGAAAATACTATTACAAACACTGTCTGACTCTCCTGACCTGTTGTTGCTTGAGTTATAGTTGTCCAGGGCACACCTATCGCCTACCCAAAAACACTCTGTTTCATGGAGTAACTTAAGAGTTAATGGGGGCAAATGGGGTAGTTCAAGTGCTGGTGCTTTTTGTCAGACAAGCACTTCGTGGCATGGGGTAGAAATTACATTTGGATTGTGAATCTGAGCTAAAACCAGTTCTCCTTCATACCTCCATTTGGGAGTTGCTATACTACAAACTTTGAATAGCGCTAAGCTGGTTTGTGCGTCTCGTTTCAATGGTTTCAGCATACTTCATCCTCAGCACTGGATGCACTCAAATATTTGGAGGCAGAGCGGTACAATTATTCCAATTTTGTTGCTTGGGAAACTGGTGCTTAAAGTTTTACAACTTGCTTGAAGCAATAACCGGGGCTAATGTCCAAGAAAGGAAGAGAACCTAAAATATCCACATTCCCAACCCCAAGCTCAGACCACTAATTAATATTTTCTCTCTTCTGTACTTTTCAATATTTTTTCTCTTCTTTTTTTCCTTTTTAATACTTCTTATAAAATGCTATAGCTATTCTGTTTTTTCTGTATGTTTCAATATTTTTCTTTGCCTTTTGGCTTTCCTTTTTAATGCATCTTATAAAATGCTATAGGAATTTCCCATAGTAGATAACTGACAATGACTCACGGTTTCCAATATCACCAGTTTTCTTTGATTGAGAATTTGTATTTTAATCATTTAAATACAAAAGAATAAAAACCTACCTTTCAGACCACATTGAACAAATTTCTCAAGATCAAGTTTGCTCACCACAATATTTGGCTTGCTGGAAAAAGGGCTAGAGTTAGTTAATAGCAGAGTTAAGTGAAGGAAGTTAAGAAGTGAGGTCTTTGACACATGGGTTTACTCATTGTACCATTTGTTTATAATTGTTGGATTCAATGTTTTTCTTTTTTTTGCAGTTTTTTTTCATAGATTTCATAGACATTAGGGCTGGAAGGGACCTCAGGAGATCATCGAGTCCAGCCCCCCGCCTGAGGGGCAGGAAGTCAGCCGGGGTCGCAGGATCCCAGCAGGATAAGCATCCAAATTTCTCTTGAAGGTGTTCAGTGTAGGTGCTTGAACCTGCTCCAGACCTTGGGGGGCTCGGGCAGTAAAGAAATTCTTCTTTATGTCCAGCCTGAAACGGTCTTGCAGGAGTTTGTG
>NW_017728931.1:139033392-139052573 GCF_001723895.1 Crocodylus porosus | reverse complement strand
TTTAATAGGTTGGCTTTTTCCTGGGCGTCAGTTGTCAGTTGTCCCACCTGGTTCAGCAGGGGTCCAAGATTGCCCTTGCTTTTCCTCCGGCTCCCACATATCTGGGTGATCAGTCGAAACCACTGAAGAATATTTTTTTCAGTGGTTTGGACTAATCACCCAGACCTTTGTAGATCACATATCCCCCTCTCGCTAGCTAGGCTAGTTCTAGCCAACTTGCTGCAGCTATCTGTGCTATTGTTTTCTCATCCCCGAATGAATGCGCCTACAAGCACTTCCAGCCCCAAATGCAAAACCAGTTTCTGGAATATTTATGCAGTTTGATGTTCACTTTCCAGGAATGTTTTCATTACTTAAACTTGCCCTGGACTAGTAGAATGAAACACAAACGTGCCCACAGCAAACTCCTTAAAGAGGAGGTATATGTGCAGAAAACTGTTATCACTGGCCCAAATCTTTCCCACAGGCCTTTCACAGCTCTAAGTCCTGCGATTCATCCAACCCTTGGATTACATGCAAGATCTAAGAGTCTGTCCATATAAATCATACTTGGGCACAGAAACAATGCAGCACAGCTCCAGAAAACTCGCCGTGGCTTTTGCCTCATATGACGACTCTTTAGGTGCCCCACTCAACCCAACACAAAGATGCAGGAAACTGGGGAATTGCTTGCATTCTGGTTTAGCAGCGCCCAGTCCGGAAAAAAGTTTAGGTTTGTCTGGGTTCACATGAAACTGAGTCTTCAGATGAATTTCGAGTAGAGAGAAACTGAGACCAAAACCTCTGCAGGTACAGTCTGAACACAGAGAACTGAACCCTCTGCTCTGAGTGCTCCTGTAACCGCAGAACCACTAAGCTTATACCTGGCCAGTCATGTGCAAGGCTCATTTCAAGGCCTCTTTCCTGCAGAGCAATCAAAACCAGGAGAGAATCAGTTGTTTGCCTTCCCAGAGGGCCTAGGCACCTCGTGCATGGACCAGGACCCGCTGTGCTAGGCGCTGTGCATAGGAACACAATATAACCAGACGGTCCCTGCCCCAAACAGCTTGCAGTCCAGGACAGGAGCCAACAGTAGATACAGATGGCCAGTACAGGGAAACTGGCCATTATGAGCCTGCTCTTGTTGAAGTCAGGGGCTAACCTGTCTTCCTAGCCAAAACTGCCTACCTCCTTAGGCACCGAGTCCTGAACCCAGCATCTTGTTGACCCTGCCTGACCTTTTGACTCACTAATTCTGCTTAAATAGGACTGTTCATGGACGAAGCACTCAACAGGTTATAAGACTGGGTCTTATATGAAAAATGGATTAGCGAGATCTTCATGACACCTTAATGAACCAGTTACGGTGTCATGGCTGGTCTTTGAACAGGCACGGGAATGACCAAACCCTCCTTCTCCCAGGGACTGGAGCCCACCTTCCAGGTCTCTGACTTTTTCAGATGGGGAAGACTAATTGCAACTCAGCAAGCTGCACCTTTGAGAGACTAGGCCCATGATTCACCATCTGTGTGGTGGATTATTCCAGCTGGAAGGGCTCTGAAGGTCCCATTTAGCTCTTTTCTGGCTAGGCTTTCTGATTTCTGTGCACTGGTCTCCAGCTAGGCGACGGGTGCGGACACGACTCCGTTTCCCTTTTGCTTCTTGTTGGTTCCTTTCTCGTGCTCTCACACGCTGACAATCTGCTGCAACATCTCGGCTGCAAACAGGGCAGGGGAATTCTTAAACCCAAGTGAAATGCTATCTGAACTTTGCCTTTCTCCAAATTTGCCTTCGGGTTAGGACGTCTCTGCAGCGTGGCCTTTCCTACGTGAGCTTGCCCAGCCTGCCGGCTCACAGCTGGCTACTGATCCCTGGAAAATAGGCAAGAAGGGAGTTCTCCTGGGATACAAAACTGACTTCAAAAATCAGGAGGCAAGAGATTATCATTTCAACTGTTTTCTGTTCGAAATGGGGTTTATACGCTGCCCCCAGCACTGCCGCACACGGGAGCCTTCCAGCTGCGCGCTTAAGCAACATGAGCCACGTGCAGGTCATTGCCCTCCCAGGAGGAGAGCCACACGTGTTGGCAGGGTTTTGTTGTTTTGAAATCTTCAGCTCCCCGTGTCACGATGCTGTAGGCAGACAAGAGCAGCCCATCTGGCCCTACCTGGCACAGCGAAGCAGATGCAGGGAGAGATCTCCTGTCAGCTAGCTATGCGCCAAATTGGTCACGGCTTCGCGATGATGGCCCACATTGTGGTGGGCGTGCGGAAGCCAACTGGGAGATTATGCAGTTTCTTGATGCCTGCTGCTAGTTAAGACCTAAGACTCATGTTGGACATTAGGCGGTCTGGGTCCCTGTTGGCCACCCCTCCGCTTTCTGTGTGGTCTGCAAGGTATATGAGCGGACAAGGGCGGATTCACTGCTCAGGCTCCTGAACGGGGTGAACGACATCCTTCCAAAGATGCCACCATCGGCAGATCTTGGGGAGTTGCTGCTGCCCTGACAGCTACTGGTTGGCTGAGATACAGACCCCCGTTATCTCCAACTTGGATAGAAGACCCCAGCTGCCTTCTTAGCCCCGTGCGCTCCTTCTCCGAGTGTATTACCCTCCTCTGCTCTCTCTTCCTTCTGTGCTCTTTCCATGCTCGCTGACTGAATGTTTTTTAAAGCCAGTTGCAGAAAAGCCCTTGGAAACATAACAAATGAAAGAACAACAGGACTCACAAACCTGAATACTTTATAGTTAGGGAATACATTTAAAATTTCCATCATGGAAATTTCCTAGCACAGCTTGGCGATTTCCTTGCATATTAGATTCTTGTGTAGAGTTTTTATTTTTTTTCAAGCCTGCAAGCAAAGAATGGAAATTTCCAATTACTGCATTAAAGGCTGCTGCTCTTCTGACAGCCTACTTAGCAGGGGTCACTGGCTCCTGCAGGACATGAAATGATGCAAGGGATGGGCAGGGAGGATTTGTTCAGCCTGACCACTTCCTGAGCAAAATGCACGCGTTTCCTTTCCTCCGTGGTGAAAGGGAAGGAGCCGAGAGGACAGAACAGGAGCCGGGGGTCAGGACTCCAGGTTCGATTCTCTTCTAGCCCGTTCGGACGCAGCATCGAGCAGGGAGCATAGGGAACCAGTCACACTTCCTCGGTCCAGAGCTACGTGGGCTTGGCAGAAGTTACACGGGCCCCAGGGACCTTGGTCTGGCTGGGGACTGAACGTAGCCAAGCTCAGCTCTGCTGAACTACCAACATGCCCCATCCATCCCATTAAACTTGTCTGGGCTGGGGCTGGGGGAGCAAGTGACGGCATTGCCTCCTTCACCCTGAAACCAGTGGGGGAGACTCCTAGACAGATCTTTTTTCAGCCACTTGAAGACCATTTTGTGCCCATTATGCAAAAGGGGTGCAATAGCTTGGAGAATCCAACCCCCGCTTTTGATTCCTAGCTCGGCGCTAGCTTAGAGCGTGACGCTGGGCAAATCGCATCCAGACCCCATTGCTCCAGCTTTGCCGTCTATAAAAAGGCAGATGATGACTCTGACCACACAGTAAATCGATTAAGCTCAATACTGTCTAGTAAAGTGCTTTGACATTGCCACATGCCAGGTGCTGCGGAAAAGTGCAGAGTAATGCTATTACATGGGCTGTCATGAGACATGTACACAATGATGCAATTAGCAGCAGCTGGCTGATCTGCCTTGCGACAGTGTGGGGGGGGGTTAGGATCTAGATATCTAGATGCTGAGCATCTTTATGCATCTTAAAGCCTGGATTGGGAATTTGCATCTGGGTCAGATATTTACAGACTGCATCTTACTTTAATTCTTTGTTACCGAGAGAAGCTCTCTCCCTATGGCATCTAGTCTGAACTGGAGGAGCCACTTATGTCTTTTGTGGGCTATCCATTATAGAGAGCATCGCTTGAGCCCTGATGTTTAAATCTCGACCAGACCGGACGTCAAGTTCAAGGCACCTTTTCATTGTGACGCTCTCTGCTAGGAAAGCGTTGCATTTCCAGAGCCCCTTTCATGCAAGAACCTCAGGCTACCTGACGACGAGGAGCGAGTGATGATCGTTTCCTTCACAGATACAGACACAAGGAGGTGAAGTTTCAGCAGCCGGCCACCTTTAACATAGGCCAGGTGGCTTGGGCAAGGCATCAGCAGCATGGGCCTGCAGCCACACAGAGGCGAGCAGCCAGGAGTTGTGCATGCACAGCCACCGCTCCTCTCAGCCCCTTGAGCCCTGTCTGCAGCGAAGGAGCAGCTTCCAGCCCGTGGGAGGCTGTGCCTAGGTCAGGCAGGTGGAAGCTGTGTCCTTGCTGCAGCCACTTGCCTCCACCCCATCCTCCCCGCCACCACCCAGCTGCAACACAGCTCCCCACCAGCTAGAAGCTGCGCCCACATCGCAGTCAGGGAGCAGGCGGTGCCCATGGGAAGCGGTGCAGGCACAGCTTCTTGCTGCCCGGGCACAGACACAGGCAAAGCCCTCGGGCTCCGCAGGCCAGATCCAGCCCATGGGCTGGGTGGCGCTAATCCCTGCTGTAAGGCAGTGGTGCCAACCTTTCTGCCACAAATCAATATGCTCCCCGAGTGCTGCTCCAAGCCCCTGTTTCTGCTTTTTGCTCCCCCACTGATTTGAGACATGCCGGACACAGAGGCTACTGGTGCCACATGCAGCTACATTGCCCACCCCTGCTCCAAAGCAGCACAGCAAGGCCCTGGCAATGACAAGCTGGGACCTCTGTCTCCAGGGTCCCCAGGTTCGGGTCTAGTGTGGACGCCACACCCGTGACCAAGCTCTGGTGCTGACTATTTATATCGAAATTGGCTGTTGGCAAACCTGAAGACTGGAGCCATTTTGCTGCACTTAAACCTTGACGCAGTTTGATCTACTGGTCTTTTGGTCAAAAGACCTCGAGTTCAATCCAGAAGGGCGATAGATGCTGCAGGATTGTGCCTTTGTGACTGCGGGTAGGGTGCCCAGGGGAGACAACGGGGGAAGGACTTTTTGCAGGTCTGTGTCCTGCGTTATCTGACCTCTAGATCAATGCCCTTCCATCCACTTGCTCACAGAAGTTCAAGAAAGGAGATAAGAGGTGCCTGGATATCCAAGCCTGCTCATTCTTTGCCCTGTTACATCCTGCCTCCTCCGCTGACATGGCCGAGCTAGGTGAACATTGAAGCTGGTGTTGTCTGCAGCTGAGCACAACCGTAAGAGTGACAATTACACTCCACTTGTGCAATGCTTCTGCTACCCAGAATCACACCCCAAAGGGGCAGCAGCTAAACACTGAGCTGCAAATGGTTTACCTCTGCATGACAGGAGATCAAACTTCAATTTTCCATGAACTGGAAGGGACCAGCTTCCTAAGTTCAAATGCACAATAACCTCCTCCGTAAAACAGTTGGCTTGACGTGGAGTGAATACGCCCACACACTCCAAATGTTCTCCCTTGTCACGGGTACTATCCAGGTTCAGAGTACACCACAGCAGTGCTATCTGCCGTGCACAAAGCTCACCGATGTGCTGTTATATTCAGCCACGTGCATCATCTGAAGAACATTGCCTCCTACCCCATAGCCAAGGCTGCTGGTGGCGAGCAACGTAGCATCATCCTAGGTCCTTCCTGAGGTCACGACTCTTAGAGAAGACTTGTGCCAGTCTGCTGCTGTATGTGACGTCTTCAGCTCTGCTGCGATTTTGTCATGGAGATGAACCCTGTTGTCCAACTCGCTGCACCAGGGCAGTGCGGGAACATGATGACAACAGGAGGGGTTTTAATCACAGACAGATTCTTCATTGCCAATTTTACCATCCACCCTCCTGGTTTTGGCCTTTCCACAATCCTGGCTGAACAGGTCCAGCTTCGCCAAGGTCAGCCTGCCGCCAGTCTTCCCAGATGGGACCAACACGCCGACTCGTCCTGCGGCTGCGGACAAGTACGGGGGTGGCACGCACGGTTTATGCGTTCTCTCTGCTGAGATCTGACAGGACAGGAGTTTGATAACGTTGACTGCTGCCAGCGAGATGTTACTTGTCTTGGCAAGGTGCACATTCTCCGGATAAAAAGAGAAATACCACTTGCTGCGCTGCTCTGCATGGTGGGAACTTCACCGGATCTGGTTATAACCTGCTTATAAAGCACAGAGCAGGTAAGAGAGCTGGGCAGGAGACTCCGTGTCTTGTTTCAGAGCTGCTAATAACCCAGAGCCACAGGCACTTGAACACCTATGAGTCAATGTGCTAACAAGACCTAGGTGTGGGTATTGGCAGGGGGCTACGACAGATCACTGGATCCAAAGAGACAGCAAAAGGATTTACCTATTTCAGCATCTGCCCACGAGGTGTGGGAAGAGAAATTTCAGGTTGGGAGGTATCATGCAAACAACAGTAAATCACCATGTCACAGGGCGGGGGCCCAGGAGCGGCCGTGATCTCTCCTGGCACCCCCTACCGAGCCCAGTGGGTGTCCACGCACCCTCGTTATCTCGCCCGCCACATCTTGCTGGTAAATATTGAAAAGGGAGGTTGCCTTTTACCTTCTTGAGCATGGTGCTCTTGTTTCCCCCAGCCCTTTGTCCCGTGTAGGTCGATCTAGTGCACCCAGCCCTATGGGCTGTGCGTGGCTCCTACCACCCCTTATACCATGCCCCAAGCCTCCCAGCTGTCCCAGACATTGTTAAGTCTAGTGTCTCCTCTTAGCAGCCCTCTCCGGGGCCTTTCCCCGTACACTTGCCCCCTCCGGGGCCTCTTATTCCTGTGCTCGCCCTCCCCGGGCTTCTACCCCTATGCTCGCCCTTCCTGGGGCCCTTCCCCGTATGCTCGCTCTCTCTGGGGCTCTTACCTGTACGCTCGCCGTCTCCGGGCTCCTTATTCCTGTATGCTCTCCCTCTCGGGGATCCTTATTCCTGTATGCCCTCCCTGGGGCTCCTTATTCCTGTATGCCCTCCCTGGGGCTCTGCTCGTGCCCACGCCCTGCACTGGGGCTCTACTCGCAACTCCCACAATCGGGGCTCAGGTGGCCGTAGCCGTGCCTGGCCCCCAGACCCGCCTTCTCGGGTCACTCACCCACACTGGGCTCCTCGCCCCGCACGACACTGCCCCACTGGGGCTGGGGTCTATGCAACCCCCCCAAACGCAGCACCCTCTCTGGTGCCAGGAACCCCCACGCTACTGGGGAGCTCCAATGAGGCCTCCTCCAACCCCTACAGCCTCACCCGGTCATCGGGTGCAACCACAAAACAGAAAACTCCCACTCCTAGGCTCCAACATCAACTCCATGCCAAACTGGCTAAAACACAACTTCTAAGCCCTCTGGCTAATCACCCTTCAAAACCCTACCAGGGCTCGCTCCCCCAGTCCTCAACCGAAGCGGGTCAGGCCATCTAGCTCCTACTCCTGCAGAGCTCTCTCTTTCTTGGCTGCCAGAGGGGAACTGCCCATGGCCTCAGCCTGGACTGTTTATATAGGCCAGGCCCTGCCCCCTCCTGGTCAGCTGACCTCAGTGGTTGCCCCAGCAACCCACACCTGTCCTTCTCTAGGAGCAAGCACTCCAGCGCCCTGCGACACACCATTAGCATTTCCAAGGAAAAGGATATATGGTAGTTCTCTGGTGCGAAAGGTATTGAACCTGATATGGAGGAGCTCTATTTCGGATGTCGTTATAACCGATAACACGGAATATATCACTTGCCTGAAGTGAACGGTCCTCTACGGGCCAGAGGCCATGGCCCAGTTCCATACTGAAAGGGCTGGCAAAAAATTGTCTCCACCGGTAACATATGGATAGGGAGACAGATTGTATTTTGTATTCCACTTAATAGGTAGCAATGTGGATTTAGGTGCCTTCAGGTGATTCTACTCCACCCCAGTTGAGATTGAAAAAAAGCTAATGCCAGAGGTAAGTGGGCTCTCATTCCCCTTGTTGCTTTCTGTGACTCAGTCTTCAGGGTAAGATGATGGTTGGACATGTCTACACATGCACTTTAATGTGCATTAGCCTATTTTAATACACCCTAAAGCATCACAAAAAACCCCCCACGTGCTTTTTTGCTAATGCACATTAAAATAGGCGAGTGTACATTTTTCAGGTACTTCACAACGGAGGTACTAGATTTAACGTGCACGATCTAAAGTGCATTAATTAACGTGTAGAAGATGCGCCGATGAATTTTCAGGACTCGGACAAGATGAAAAATAATCACACTTGGATGCTTAAATCCAGTTAGATGCCTAGGCAGACTAGAATCTAGCCCTTAGCGCTCCAAAAGGGCCAGGCTCCCAGAGCTAAGGAAAATTAGGAGCAAAATTAGGACGAAACATTCAGATGAAAAAACTGAATGAAAAGTGGAAATTACTTAAGATGAATGTATTAGGTAGCCAGGAAACCACAATTCAAGGAAGAGGACAGCTTTGGCTAAACGCACATTGCAGAAGTCTGGGTAGATGTGTGCCTTGTACACTAAATCAGAGATGCGTCAGCTTGCTTCATCAGAGGCTATGAATGCTCATCCTCGTTCCCTGGCAAAGTGAAAGCTGCAAATAGACACCAAATTTATATCAGTTAGTATCTATTTCTCATTTTCCACTTGTTACATATTCCTCTCATACGAAGTGCAGAAAATTGATAAGGAAAGCTAACAGTGTCCGAAAAATACCTCATGTTGTCAGGACGAAGAAAAAAGTGACGTGGGCTTCAAGGAATATTAATTAATTAATAAGAACAAAAGTAATTTCAGAAATGGTATAGACTCATTACTAGATAGATACCATTACCAAGAACGATGCAGAACAAGCAGAAATGGTTGATCAACATTTCTATTCTTTATCTGGAAACAGGGCAGAGTGTTTGTATCATGTGAGGATGATGATGTGTTTTCTGCCCCTTTAAAGCCAAAAGGACTAGACTATATATGTTAGAAATGCTTTTTTTTTTTAAATCAGCATACCTGAACATATGCACAAGTGTTTCTGAAGAGCTGGCTGAGGAGATTTCCAACCTGCTGAGGTTTATGCTGAAAAAACCTGGGAATACTGGACATTTCAGAAGAATGGAAGAATGCGAATATTGCCACTGCATTCAAAAAAGGTAAGAAGAAACTGGTCAGCCTGACACCAATCCCAGGGAAAGCCTAGCAGGAATAAGGAATTAAAGGACAACTATACGATTATGAAAAGCCATGCTGACTGGTAGTGCAAAAGAGATACGGTACTGTGAAACAAACTCTGAGTTTTCACTCTTTGAGGAGGCCACAGATTTGGGTGTCAAAGGTAATTGTGCAAGTGGAAAGTGTTTGACTTCGGGCCACGAGACATTTTGTGTAGCACTCGATGCTATCAAGAAGATACATGTTAAATGCATGAAAAAGCAGTTGCCTGAGGAATCTCAAAGTACTATTCAACTGGGAATCATCAAAAGGAGGTGTTTTTTAGGGGAGTTTGGCAGGGAGCCTCTACCAATGCTATTCAGGATTTTTACCAGTGATTTGGAAATCAATATGAAATCCTCATCTAAGCAACGGTTGATGCAAAGATCAGCAGAAGGGTAAATAGTGATGAGGACAGAAGCAGTCACAGTGTTTTGGACCATTTGGTATGGCTATCCACTCACAATGTGTTTGTGCAACGCCATGCATCTAGAAACAGTGTGTGGCAGAGCAGTAAATCTACTCCACCTAATAGCTGTGAAAGTGGACGTAGGTGCTTTCATGCAATTCCAACCCATCCTGCTTGAGACTCTGAAAAACAGCAAATGCAAAGGGTGCCAAACTGCAAAAACCTGTGGCAAAAAGAATGACTGCAATTCCTGGGATGATAGACAAGGGGGTGGTGAGTCAAGCTAAGCTGATGTTTGTTCCTCGGCACACAGCAGTAAAGAGACTGATCCTGGGATCTAATGGAGAAGGCTGTAATGATAGCAAGCGGCTGAAAGCTGGGATCAAAGAAATTCAAGTAGGAAACAGGGTACCCATGTTTAGCAGAGACCACAATTAACTACTGAAGCAAACACTCCAGGAAAGTGATGGATTTTCCATCTCTTGACGGCCTGGCTGCTTGTCTGGAAGATAGGCTTTACCACAGATAATTTATTGGGCTTAATATGGAAGTAACAGGGTAGAAAGTAATGGCCTGTGATATATGAGGTCAGATCTAATGGTCCTTTCTGGCTTCTCTGAATCTCTTCCAGAGCAGACCAGTGTGCCAAGCCCTCTTCCCAGAGCTGTGAGTTAGCAGAATGAACTAGACAGAGCCCCTTATGCCTTCTCCGAGCCAACTGAGCAGTGCTGGTTTCCTGGAAGCTGCTCAAGTGCTTTAGGATCTCTGCTGATTTCCTGGTCTTAGGTCACGCTTCTCCAAGGGACCTGACTCCCGACTCTGTGTGACTCATGTGAGTGGCTCCAGCTGTCTTGCTGACAGCCAGTTCCTGCCTATTCACTGCTTCTCGCTCATCCACGAATCCAGGGTTCTGCTGTTTTCCTCCCATCGGCCTGGGCTTCGAGGGTTCAGCAGGCCCACAATGTTTCCCTTAATCCCATCGAATTCCCTTGCCAGCTGCTGCTGTAGAAATCTCAGTGACGGCAGCTGTTTTGAAAGTACTTGGCAACGTGTCCAGTTGCTGCGGTCAGGATCAAGGGCATCGGCTGCACCAGCAGCGAACTTTCGGGTTTCCAGCCTTTGCTTTCACTGAGTTGTTGTTTCTCTGATTCCTTTGGCTCTGGGAGCTGCCTCGGGTCCCTTGCTACTGATACTCAAGGAGTCCTGGTAGCTGCTCAGCACAATGGGAGTAGCTACGGCCTCCCCAGTTTGATCATGGGCTGATCAGGAGGAAAGATGCTCTTCAAAGTGGCTCACTTCAATAAGCCTCTCTCCTGCTGGGATTCACCCTGTCTTGGGATTTTCAAAGGGAGAGATAATGCATTCAAAATATGCCAGCCTTGGACTCCGAACCACAGCTTGGACACTAAGTGGGACCCAGTCCGCTTAGGACTTGGATGAGAGCCCTGCAGAGGAGAACCCAGGTACTTCTGGAAGGGGTGATATGAATCAGCAGGCAGTGCTCAGCCCTTGTGGGCAGATTTGAGCTGCTGCCCTGAACTGGGGGAGAGGGGTGGGAGGTCACGTAGCTGCAGAGTAGGGACTGGGGGATGATCTATTCCTGGTGATCTTGAACATATCCCTTGGCTGCTGTGTGCCTCAGTTTCCCCCACTGCAAACATGGATCCTTTGTGAGCTGTCTAGACATCCCCAGGAGAAAGTGTTGTCTGTGGTAGTAGCATTTGGGATGAAACAGTGAATGGATGCCCTGACTCCAGAATGCAGGAGGGGGCTCCTGGGCTTACTGGGGTGCAGTAACAGAAGTATATCTGCAGAGGCATGAATTTGAGCTTTGCCCCAGACTCGTGCCAAAGTCTGACCCCCTGCACCCATACCCCAGCCAACCCGGCTAGAAATGGCATCTGGTTGTTTAAGCTGGGCAGTCGCAAGTGGTGCAGTGTGATGTTGGCAACATTCCTCCTTTGAATGTAGGAACACTAGTGCTTTAATCACACTAGCCCCCGGGGCCACTCAGGCTCTGTTAGACCTTCTGGCCTTCTTCTTCACCTGCCCAGGCCTGCTTTCATCTGCTCACTTTTTCTGGTGCTGCAAATGTGCTTTGGGCAAGTGGCCATGTTGATTCACCATCTGAGCAATTTGGATGTCACAGAAGCAGGGATAAGGGAGATGGGCCAGGGCAGCAATCACTCCTTCCTGTCCATTTGGCTGTCTGATCTATTTAGATCACAAACTCTCTTTACTATGGTCTGTGCAGCACCCAGACTGATGGAGCCCTAATCTTTGGGGGTGTAGCAGGTTTGGGCCCCAGGGACAGCTCTGACACCCTCCGGGTGGCTGCACAACTCCTGCCCCTCTCTGGCTCCCTGGGCGCCCTCCCTTGGGTACCCTCCCCTCTCTCGCCTGCCATGCCTTGGATGGAATAATTAGATTACAGAAAACAAAAAATGGGGAGGCTGCCCCAAGGTCCCAGCCTGAGCCCTCATCTACCCTATGGCCATTGGGTCCCTCCTAGATGCTGCTGGTCTCAGTTCTGACCCTCTCAGGCTATGTGGGCCCTTTTGGCCCCTATTCTAACCCGACCAGAAGAGGGCAGGGCTTGAGCCAGAGCTGGCACTGGCAGCCTGAGTCCCAGAATGCCTATTCCCCTGAAGCCAGTCTATAATATGCAGTCTCACGCCTCCTGGGGATATCCCTGCTGCTTCCTCTGCCATCAAGTAAAAACAGATTCTGGTTCCCAGTTACAGCCAGATACTGGTGCTACTCTGATAGCAAATAATAGAAGACTAGTTGGGTTATTCGATCTGACCTAGGCGATGTTGCGGGGACCTCCCCTTTAATTTCTTTCTGCTGACAATTTATCTCTCTTCCTCATGGACCCTATCAGACTTCCCAGATAACTTTGCCATTTCCTCATGTGACTTGGAGTTTCCTGCTATCCAACAAGCCAGCTGGTGACACGGTTCAAAGGAAGCTATCTGTCAGGCACATGAGATGGCAAAAAATGCTCCTAGGACATCAGGGATTTACTGTGCAAAAATTCTTTCAAGAGATCCAAAAGGTAGGTCCAAAATAGCAGTGCCTTATGGGTTCTTTATATAACTTTTATTTATTTATTTACTTTGCTGACTTTTTTAGAGTTATATCCTGCCCTATCCAAAAGGCTTAAAGCACCTTAAACTGATAAATAGCCTGCAGACATACCCTCTGGCCAGTCCCAACCATGCCTCCCAATCACTACTCCCGTCCAGATGCACGAATCCTCTTCCCACTTCCCCCATGCCCTGCCCAGCCACTCCCCTGCCCTCCCACCCCCAAGACAGATCCCTCCACCTTCCCCAGCACCTCCATCCAAACCCACACATCTGCCCTACAGAGGGTCTGGGGCTGTCACCACACTCCAAAAACACACCTAACTTTTCCCCCTCCTCCAACAAACATGGCAGCGAATTCAAAAGACCCCTAACAAAAATGTAAATGAAAGACCCTCCACCCTTACCTCAGTCACCACCAAAGGGAGTCATTAAGCATTACCTCTGGGCAGTGCCCTCCCAGGGAGGCCTGCTGGCTTTGTAGAGTCTGTAGGTTAAGTGGATCCTTCTGCCTCCATTCGAGCGACCAAGATGATACCAGGGCTAGACCCTGGCTCTCTCCCAGAGCACGGCCGAGGGGAAAAAGTGATAGTAGCAGTTCTTTAGCTCAAGGAGGTCTGTTAGCTTTGCAGGGCCTGCAGGCTGGCCAGATCCTTCTCCTTTCATTTGGGCAGCCAAGATGGTCATGGAGACAGATAAAGAGGTCCTTTGGTAGCACTCCTGCTGATTTCCCCAGGGCCAGGATTTCACCCCGAGGAGCTATTACTGGCTTTGCTGTTGGTTTGCTTCATGTCCCCAGCCAAGTCCTCCCTGTGCCTAATCTATATTAGGATACAGCAATAATGTTCGACTCACAGGGCAGGTGCCGAGGTACATTAATCAGTGTTTGTACCGAGCTTTCAGAACCGTACCTGAAAGGCACAGCTGACATTAAAATGATTATCGCTTTGTTTTTCCATCTCCTGTATTTCTGCTGCATGGTAAAGGCTAATAACAGATCAATGTGGTCCAGGCTTAAGCCACGCAGGGAGCAGCTACCTCCGAGCGATACCTCTGCACTGGGGACAGAGTTATCAGGTTAGGGACAGCCATCCTGCCACCCCTCACTGCAGTGCCTGAGCATCTCCCCACATAAAACCGATAACGAAACTGAAGTTTCTAGTGGCCGTCTTGGAGTTTCCAGCCTTCGTGTTTCCAAGCGCTGCTTGGGTAAAGACTTGGGTTTTGCTTGGTAGGTATTTAAAGTTGAGTCAAAGGGGGGCATCAGGGTTTTGTAAGCATGATTCTTGTGACAGAAACACAGCTGACCTGCCAAGCATTTTCAGACACATTGGGCAGCAACTTGGTCCCAACTCTTTCAGTTGTGTGACCTTATCATGTTATATTCTGCGTCACACCCTAGCACCTGAAGGCCCCCTGGCTTAGATGTGCCAGTCCTGCAGGGACAACGAGAGGCCAGATGTGCACTTCCAGTGCAAGAGCTAAAGCTGCTGGAATGGGTTTCTACCAAGCAGTCTTGTTGATGCATCTTGCACTCACCTAGTAAGGCTGCACCTGGAAGGGTCTCTTTCACTTCCCCCTGGCTTCCCACTGAAAGAGGCTTTCCAAAGAGATGGATGATCTTTGGAAGTCAGGTTGCACTAAGAGGTTGCACCTTGGGTGCTCAGAAATCATCCTTGATACAGCAGGGATTTTTCTTGCTTGATAGCCTGGGGCACAGTTGTCTCTCGGCTCCTCCGAGCACGTATTAACCAATTATCTCTCTGTCACCGCACTGGCAGTGCCCTCGTCTCCACAGGTTTTGCTCGAGGTGTGTTGTAGGTGTTCTCGGTGGCCCTGGTTTTGTGCCTTTGTAGCTGAATGGGATGGTTTGATGTAGTGTTGTGTTTGCAAAGGCTGGACCTTGCAAAGGCTGGATTCAATGGCCCAGGTGGCTCCTTTCCATTCCTATGTTCCTTCTCTATTGACTTCATAAAGCGTGGTTGTGAGGCTTCATTAATGAACGTTTCCAAGGTGCTCCGGGACTCTGAATAGCAAGCATTAGTAAAAGGCACAGAGTTGTAACCTTCTGACTTCTGTGCATGGAAAGTCAGCTCCTAACTATTACGTTCACCTTGTTTTGCTGTTTTTTGTAGCAAGGAGATGAACGATTACTACCAGCCAAACAATGGACACCAGCCTTTTAGGAGTTCAATGTTCAGACGCATTAGAGAAGTCCTAAATGGATGAATTGTTACTTGCATTGAAAGGAACAGGCATGATGTTTCCAATTATTCTTCATTTCAGACAACGGCTGGCTGTTTTCGTTTACTGGAGCAGTAGTTGAGTAAGGAAACAATATTGAGTAAACCGTGCCCAAAAAAGACTATGTGTAAGCCGACAATTTTTTTCTGACACAGCCCCAGTATTACTTTAGTATATTGCTGGCAAGTCAATAATAGGTACAGTAGAAATCAATTGGTAATAAGGTTTCCAAATGAGCCACTGAGCACAAAAAGTTCTTTCAGCACAATAAATAAATCTCTGTTTGTTCCAACAAGTAGCATTTCTGACATGATATGGAACATCTAAGAACAGGCATTTATGCAAAGAGAAAAAAGACATGTGGTTTATTAACCAGAATAGCCAGAAAATAAGCAACTTTTTCTTTCTGTTTTTTTTCCCCCCAATGCTACAAAGATAAAATACTACAAACAAAATCCAAGCAATAGTATCTGAAGCTACAAGGATCCTGCTACCCGACGCAGTAGGAAGGGGAATGTGGTCTCACAGGCAGGGAAGAGGACAGGGAGGGAGGATCTGGGGTATACGTCATCTCTGTTGCTGAAGCCTCACTTGCTCACAGGGTGCATTTAAAAACCATGTATCTGGCAATGGCAAGTCCTATAGTATTTAACCGAAAATTATATCTTTTTCAAATGGGATTTTGGGATCATTTTAAGAGTTCCCTGTAGCTTTTTTTTTAGGAGATTATAAAATACATAGAAATTAATTAATTAACTCTCCAGGTTTTTACAGTAATGTATATAGCACCCTATTTAGCTTCTGGAGCAGCCTATGGGTTTCATCACTATTATGTTTTATAAGCCTATTCCCATAAAGGTTTATTGTATAACGTTATAGTTTCATTGATTCCTTTTGGAGGAAGACTATCCATTGTCTATTCTGTTCTAGCTGTCATACTGCACCCACCACCATGGTATCTGAAGGACTCATCCAAGCACAGTGCCTCTATTCAAAGTGAAGAGAAGGGTTAAAATAAAATTATTGTTGGTGGGTTCAGCCATTTCGTATACTGCACCATATCAGAACTTGGTGCTATTCTGTTATGTGTTATTTTTAGAAACCCAGGAAAATCCAAATTGTAGGAATAGATTTTTCAACTTAACCTATTACATTGACTTAGCTTCACTGTGACAAATGCAAAAAGCCTGATTTAAATGCTTGATTGCACAAGACATTTTCTGGTACAAACAACTATTAAAATATATAAAGAAGTAATATAAAACATTTGACAGTATGACTTTAATCTTTGAAAATGGGGATTAGCATATAGAGCAGGTGCTACTTAGACCCTAGCAGTAAGGAAATTAAAATGCTTGGACTCAGCACAATTATAACAGTAACGGAAGCCAATCAGACCCATATGCAAAAAGAGAAGCAGAAAGACAAGAAAAATCATCACACAGTTAAATAGTAAAATGTTGAGGTATTGTAACAGGGAACCCTAGCCCTGTTACCAAGAAACAGGGTGGTCCCTTTAAATCCAGGACCGGTGATGGCCGGCCGGTCAAGAAGGGGTTAAGGCTCAAGCCCTGCCACCGGTCAGGTAACAGGAAGGGGAAGGCCAGACCCCTATAAAGGGGAGTGGAGAAGGCCAGAGAGGGGGACTCCCAATGACCATGGCGCCACAGCAGCAGCCTCTTTTGGAAGAATATGCCACACTGTGAACCAGAAGCATGATCATCTAAAATAAGCAGGCATGTTGCTTCTCTTATTTCTTTATTATTATTTTTCCATTATATGGCCATAGAAGCCTATGGTTTGCGTTGGATGTTGCTTACCGGAGGATTGGGCTGAGGCTATTGGGGAAGGAGGAGGCCTCGCTGGGGGTGCACTGCGGTGCGGGGACCCCAGCGCCAGAGAGGGTCCAGGAGCCCAAGGGAGTTTTTGAGAGCTAGAGCCTTGGAGTCAAGCCCTGATTAGTGGGTTTTTGACTGACAGGCCTAACTAGAGAGAGGAGGGGTAAGCCCACAGCAGCTGAGACCCCAACATAAAGAGGAATTTGTAAATGCCATCTGCGAATCTTGGGCTGCAGTGTCGGGGAGCAACAGAGCTGCAGATAGCATTGGGGCAAAAGATGGGCAGCCTCCCGCCTAAATAAGAGCATTAATTAATTAACAACAAGGCATGGCAGGAAAAAAGGGTGGGCAGTTGGCCCAGAAACAGGAGGGCGGGCCAAAGGCAAATCGGCCCAGAGAAGCCCCCTGTTACAGGTATCCTTCAAGGAAGCAGGTATCCTTCCTAATGGAATTCTAATACTAGTAAGCAAATTGAAAGAAACATGATGCTAAATTTTCCAAAGAAATGAATGATCTTTGAAAATCAGGTTGCGCCTGGATGCTGAGTAATAGAGGCACCCAAGATCACTAGTTCCATTACGAAATGCAGGCCATAAGCTATGACGGGTAAAATGTAAGCTGGATGTTAGGAAACCTAAGAAGAAATGTGATGAGCAGGCAGTAAGAGGCACTAGAATATTGCCAAGAATTGTTATAGATATCCGAAACAGGAATCTGCAAGAGAGCTGGACCATCAGAGAGTAAAGGGAGCAATCAGTGAGGACAGGGATGTTGCAGAGGAGATAAATGCTTTCTCTGCATCTGCCTTCACCACCGCAGCAGAGGCTAGTGAAAGACTTGCCCTGTACCTGCCTCTTGTCTTGTCATAAAATAGGAGATGCTGTCAGACGTAAGCTAGGTCTGCACTCAAAAGCTTTGTCATTGAAGTTATGTCAGCAAAAAATCCTAGTCTTGACTCAATTATAGCAGTGAAAATGTCTTGGTGCATTGTGTTTGGGGAGCTGGTTTAAGCTAGATGAGCAAACAAACTCTTTTTTTGCCGAAGTCAGCAGCATCTCTGCTTAAGCAGTTGGCTGGATTGCACATACTCTGCTGTATGACGACCTTTAAAGGGCTAAAGAGTGGAGCTGGTACCTCCCCAGCTGTGGCTAATGGACCCATCTACCACAGCTGGTGATAAGAGGCTGAATACCTGGAAGGAAGGCATGGCTATCAACCGAGCTGAGGATTTACCCTAAGGCAGTGATTCTCAACCAGGACGCTGTGGCCGTAGCATCCTGGGATGCCTTCAGATCTTTTCAGGGATGCCATGGGATGCCACACAATGTAGGCAATGTTTCACAACAAGATTCACAAGATAAACCCAGAGATTTCAAATAGGAAGCCATAGTGTTGCCTGCTGGGGTCTTCCTGAGTCCTTTGCAACAGGAGAATTGCTCTAGTATTATTCTGTAGTCAAAAAATGAATGCAAATGAAAAGCTAGCATTTTCTGAAGGTGCCTGAAGCCTGAGAGGTGCCTTGAATCTAAAAAGATTGATAACCACTGCCCTAAGGGTATGCATCGGCAGGGATCTGCCTACTAAGTGAGGCCATAAACCTGCTAAGGACTAAAGAGAAGGAGTGGGCTTTCAGGAAAGACACCCAACAAGAGGACCGGCGATTTGTTTGTCCCAGGAGCATGGAGCAGGAAAGCTGCCCGGGCCTCTCGCCCTCGGTACACAGGCATAGGATCTGAGGAAGGGGCAGGAGTCGGCTATGAAGGCTGGATGGGCAGGTGGGTGATCCCGACTGAACTTGGTCAACAGACCAGGGTTTCTAGAAGAAGAGCCATAGTATGGGTGCTCTGGACTTCATCAGGTCATTGGAAGACCCTGGAGAACTAACAAGTGTCTGCAGGGCTGTGCTGTGCCATGGGAGGCACATACTCCACTACAGCAATTTGCTAGGGTCAGACCCAAACACAGGCATGGGCGAACCGGGGGGCTCCGTGGGGCCTGGACAGAAAGGGGGCCCGAAAATGGTAATTTTATTTCGTTGTCAGATTATTATTATCGCTATCTCTGGCAAAAGGGGGCCCGATACTAAAAGTTTGCCCAGGGTTGCCAGGAGTCTAGGGTTGCCAGTATAGCAGGACTAGCACACCCTATAAGGTATCAAGTGAGAATGGGCTGGGAAAATGATAACGAACAAGTAGCCACCAGCATAGCATATCCCTGTGTTTTGGAGACGGTTAATTGTGAAGAGGATGAGCTGCTAACAAACTTTCTCGTTAAAATTGGGCAATATCCTAGAGGACAGGCAGGTGCAGCGGGTGTTGTCCTGACTGCCATGAGGAAGACCAGGGACTCCACTGCAGGAGTAAGTACTATACTGGTGACAGTCAGTGTTAGCAGGATCAGCCTCCAGCCTTGCAATGGTCCATTAAACGGGGGTAGGCAATTATTTCGGGCACAGGGCCT
Source organism: Crocodylus porosus (assembly GCF_001723895.1). Classification (NCBI taxonomy): domain Eukaryota; kingdom Metazoa; phylum Chordata; order Crocodylia; family Crocodylidae; genus Crocodylus; species Crocodylus porosus. Next base: position 139,033,396 of record NW_017728931.1, on the reverse strand, counting down.
CTTA
>NW_017728931.1:139011533-139033292 GCF_001723895.1 Crocodylus porosus | reverse complement strand
ATACAAGGAGCAAGGAGTGCCGTTCTGGTACAAAATGATAATGTAAGCAGTGAGAGTCACACTCTGCACTTCACAGGAAATAAAATCAAATGCGAATCTTCTTTTTCCTGCTCCATCCCATTCCTTTATCTGCAGTCCCACCTCTGTGTTGTCAGCTTGAGCTCTTTGGGGCAAAGGCTCATGTTGTTATAGGCATCTAGGCTGAGACTTCCCAAGCCATCTGAGGGTGTTGGATAATCAATTCTCACTATCCGCACCAGCTCTGAAAATTTCAAATCCCAAAGCACCTAGAATAAGCTTGAAGGCTGCAGAAACAAGTGCACCAATAAAAGGCCCCATTTGTTTCTAGTAATCACGGCTTCCCCCAGCAAGGCCAGCCAGCTTGGCTGGCTGCTGTGTGGGGGGAATGGAGCCATGATGCCGACTCCTTCCTGCAGCTTCAGGAGAACAAAAAGAAAGCAAGTCCTGCACTTCTGAGTCTCTGAGGTCAGGTGAGACGGGATTGCAGTGCAGGCCCCTCACACCCTCCTTCCCCCAAATATGTACCCTGTGCATTAATCATCAGGACAGGGCAGAAGCCATCCCCAAGTGAATTAGTTATATTCATAGTTCATAGACTACATATCATATTTAATCATTGTAATAGTATCTAATATTAAGGTACAGGTCATTCTAATGTTAATACATTATTTTTAAAATACTCAGCTCTTCTCTTGTCACCTTTGAAAATGCAAAGCACTTTGCGAAAGAAACGTTACCTCCACCTTGTAAACTAAGTTTCAGTAATCCAAGGTGGTGGTTGCTGTTATGGTTGTTGTTGGGTTTATTCTCCCCTCCCCCTCCCCCAATTTTATTCTTTGTCCAAACTGTCAATGTCTCTTTATTGGCAAGGGGGGAAAAAAGCCCTGGGTATCTAAAAATGTAAACCAATTCCCCATCTGGAATGCAGAGGCAAGAGTCAAAGCTGAAATGAAAAACTGAAATGCAACACACTTAGGATGCTATTCCAAGAAACTGCTGCTGTCACCCATCCATCTTGTCAGGATATGATGATCAGCTCAGCTGTCCAGCAACTAAGCTGATGCCGGCCTCATCTGGTTTAACATTGCATAATCCCCCGTAGTGCTTACAGGCAGGAGCAAGTTCTCTGAAGGACATGGAGCAGTATCATCTCCCACTGGAAACGTCCCTAAAGTCCGGAAACCTTTTTACCTTAATTTTTCACTGCAGGGAGGGAAAGAAACTCTAACGTGGCTTCTTGTAAGTCAGTTTATTTGCTGGGGGAAAAAATAGATTTGCAGATACCTGGAGGTTTCCAAAATTGGAACGTACTAGATGATTATTTTGGAAGTACCTTGGGAGTCTGGCTCTACATTTACAGACTACCAATCCTCCAGGCAAGAGAGGAGAAGGCAGGACAGGGTAGGTCTGGGAGTGCTCCACAACATCACAACATTTTATCTCTGAAATGTCATGCTGTGCTGGCTTCGGCTCATGGAGAGCAGACAGCTCATCTAATACAATTATTTTAGGAACCTTTCATCACAAACTGTGTATGTGCCAAGATGAAAACATATCATGGGAAAGCATTTCTCATTGAGGCTGAGTCTCCTCCCAACTGTTTATTCTGCGTCATGAAAAAGCACTAGGGGCCAGATTCTTCTTGGGTTTAAACACAGGAACCAAAGCCTAGCAGGGGTATATGAATAGGCTGTTTAGGGCTTTGCTGGCTATCAAAAAGGGGCAGTGCAGGCCAGAGCGGGCTTCAGGGGAAGTGCTTGGGAGCTTAGTAAGTTAATTTATGTCATGCCATTCAATGTGGGTGGGAGAAGGAATAGGCCCATACTTGGCCTCTGCTTTAGGAGCCTATGGATCCAATGCTGGCTCTGATTTTGGTAAAAATAATGCATGGCTAAAAGGAAAGGGGTGTGCTGTTTGGGTTCGTTCCCTTCAGCAGCTTTCACGGGCTGATTTTCTATAGCGCCTGCTGCAGCCACAGCAAAGCTTCATCTTGCAGTAGTAAAAGACGTGTGGAGGAAGGTAGCTGCAACATCATCTTCCTTTGCTTGTGCTGTGCCAGTGCTCCCGCTGGAACCAAAGCCAGAGCTCCCTGCCTACAGGGTCCTGCCCCTCCCTCTCCACTCGGGGTCACCATATTTGGGGTCAGAAATGAATTTTACCCCCTGGTCAGATTGGTAATGACTGTGGGGGGGTTGCCTTTTTCTGTAGGCTGTGGTGTGGCCCTCTACCTGGGACCTCCTGAGCATGTGTGGACAACGCTTCATAGAAGCAGGACGTTGGCTACCGTAGTTCCCCTGCTTTACCTGTGGCAGGTGTAGGTGCTGGGTCTGTGTTGTGTCAGGGTTGACAGTAGTCTTATGTAGGGTTTAGCTTATGGCCGTATGGGAAGGTTTGGATAAGGATGATCCTGCTTCAGGCAGGGGACTGGACTAGATGGCCTCTGAAGGTCCCTTCCAGCCCCATGTTTCTGTGAATCTCTCTAGAACTGACGGGTATGAACTAACTGGTGGAGGAAAATGTAACGTGCCCTTTCCTATGACAGTCTCCAGGAATCTGGTCCTGGGTTTCAAAAAACAAAAAACCAACCAGTTCTTCCTTTTGGAGCATTCCTTGAGCTCCTCACTTTGCTGCAAAGAAGTAGATGGCTCCTTTGAGCGTGGGTCACTGCAGAGCTCGGTATAATTCTCACTGCACTCCCATTCACTTGGTCATCTAATCTGTTTTACCCATCTGATAAGTATGTTTGTTCCTAGAGGCTGTGTTAAAAAGTGTACGCTTTCCCAAGAGATCTGTTCTGGACAACTGGCCTGCCTCCATCTGTTCCCACTCCATTTTTTTTTCTGTCACTTCCAAACCTTATTAGCAACATGTTATAGTTTCTTTCGGATCAAGGAAATATTAAGATATGAATAGCAATGAACCTAGAACAAAATCTGTGTGAGGCCTTGCTGGAAATACCCATTTAGGATGCTTAGTTTCCCACTTAAAATTACATGTTGAGATCTTATCGGCTGTTAATCTAAGTTAGGGTAATTTTTGTGGAGTGCTAACTGTTATAAGAATTGTCTGCTGGACCATGTCAAATGCCTTGTAGAGGTTTAAATACATTATGTCAACACAGCTACCTTTATGAATCAAACTTTGAGTTCATCAAAAAAAAGTCAAATTTGACAAGACCAGTTTTCCATAAAACAATGTCCAGTGGTATTGATTTCACCACTACCCTTTCATTCTTTGTTGATTACATCCCATAAGAGCCTTTCTGTTATCTTGCTTGGGAACAAAGTAAGGCTAACAAGCTCATACTTACTGGGGTCATTCTTTTTTTGTCAAAGTTAGTCCTACTATTTCTAAACACTCTTAAGTGTTTCCATATGCAGAACATGCAATAGTATGGTGTGATAGTTTTATTGGCTAGGTCACTTGGGTTGACCCCAGGGTTACCAGCCTAAGAAATTGTTTTTACTGACAGTCCCCAAACTTTTTACTGACAACCAAACTTTTGTACTGACACATTTCTTCTATAAGCAAAAAAAAAAAACATTTTTAGGTTGGCAGCTCTGTGCAACTGCAGCAAAGTTTTTTAGATCCTTCTGCCCACATTAGGAGTTCTCTACTCAACCCACACCTTGATACCCCTGACTGCATCCCACACCATGCTGACCCCCAGCCTTACCTTTGCCAGCCTCACTCCCCGATCTCAGCATGGGCCCCATGCACCACCTCTCCCCACGCCAAGCCCCACAGCTCCTTCCTGGCCACAAGGAACTATGGAGACTCCAGTGATCCAGAAAGCCCTGGCAGACAGTTCACCGCAGGATGACAGGCAGCACACCCACTTAGATCCCAAGTTATGTTGCTCTGCTATCTCTGATCAGCATTGATGCTTGAATGTAGCTTTATTCAGATGACAAATCTTGAAATGAACTCATGACTTCTTTTTTTTTTTTTTTTAGAGGATTAAACTTTTTTTTATGGATTTTGCAGATAAGCAACATTAGGATTTTTTTTTTTTTTAAATACAGACCATCTGTAAATTTATGGAGCGTTGACAACCCTGGTTGCACAGCATAACTATGCAACCATCCCCAACTCATCCATGTACATTTTTTACACCACACTGCATGAACATGCCTTCTCTGGAGGCTCAATCCTGCAAGTTGCTCAACACTTTGACCCTCATCCAGTAGGAGTTAAGCATTAAGTCATGAGTATTCCCATCCAAGTTCAAGAAGCTCTTAAGTTCAATAGGGTCACAGTGTTCAGAGGCTTGTAGAATCAAGTCTAGTCTATACACATGTTTAATGAAGTCATAAGCACAAATAAACCTTGGTCATTAATGGATAATACCCATCAGGCCACAGCCTCAAACCTGGGGCCTCCACCTGGTCAATACAGCAACTCCTCTTGGTCTGCCACCGTACAGCTGGTAGACCAGGCTGATCTAGACTAGCCTGAAACTTCAAGCAGGGTCTAACCCTCCTCATACTCCCTGTTACTATTATGGGTGGCTGGGATCACCTAGGGCTGCCACCCCTCCCAGATTGGCTGGGAGTCTACCAGAATTGGCATCAATGTCCCAGTGACTCTTGAAAGCAATCCAGGAGATTTTAATAGGATATTATAAAGAATAAAAAAAATAAATAAAAATGAATCTCCTGGAATAGCTTCAGTCAGAGTTGGCAACCCTAGGATCAGCTGATCCTCTTTTCCCCCCATATAAACCCCTGCACAGGAACAGGAAGTGTCTAGGCAGCAGACTTAGTGGCTAGGGCCAGAAGTTGCACATAAACCAGTTTAGGTGATCAGAAACCAGTTTATTAAATCTGTAATGGAGCAGAAGTTCAGTGCACATAAACTGCTTTCAAAATGGCCAAAGGTGGTTTAAGGTAAATCTGATTGCATACAGTATCAGACTTAACCAATTTAGGTCAGACTGGTTTGTGGGACTTCTGTCCCAGACCAATCTGACTGTAGACGGCTTTGCTGTTCCCCCCCGGCTTGCTCTCTGACTCTAATCCCTGCTGGATCTCTCATCTGGCTTGTTTCTGGATTCTCCTTGCTCCATCAGACCCTGGTTGGCACCTTACCCCCAGATCTGGTCACTCACAACCCAGCATGACCAAAATCTCTTTTCTCGCTTATACGCAAGACAACTACTGTCCTATATCTTACAAGGATCAGTGTTGCTTATGTTTTGTCATCTGACTTCTTTAGAAGTCACCTAAAGAAGTCTTGTCCAAAAAAATCCAGTTGTGTGCTGGGTGCTTCACAAGGCAAGGATTAGAGGGACAGTCTCCCTATACAATGTGCTCAAAACTTTTAATCTTCTTTTTGGAGTGGCTGGTATATGTTATACTGCGGGGGTGCCCAGAATGAAGTGCATTCACCTATGCAATCCACACAAGGAGAGAACCAATAGTAAAATGAATGAATCAATTAAAAAAAACCCCACCTATAAAAATGCATATAAAAATACAGTTTTAGGAGCAAGGGGGGAAGGAGTCAGGAGCACAAGTGGTGTTCTCTTCAGTCCTTTTGGTGGAGGGTAACCATCCAGCCAGGGACAGATGCTATCCAGAGGAGAATGCCAGATGGTAACAAGAGCTTTAGGTTTCCTCCACCACTGGCGGTTATTTGTATGAAAGAGGACGGCTGAGGAAAGAGAAAAGCATCCAAGATGCCAATTCACCACCCTATTTAAAGTCCTCCTTACTCTTAGTAGGTTGGTTTGAGAGAAGAACATGTCAGTGAAAAGGAAAACAAAATCCTCGTGGTCAAAGGGCAGGAACTTGGAGGGACTGGAGAATTGCAGTCAAGTCATACCAGAAACAACAGTAGAAATAATATGGCCAACTGCCTAACATTTGAGATGCCTATACACAAGAGGCCAGAAATATGGAGAGGGGGGAAAAAAAAAAAAAACACCCAACAGAAAGGAAGAGAAGTCTGAGTACATAACCAAATCTTTCACTTAATTGGCATCAGAAAAAGCTGACGGGATGAATTGCAAGACTGGAATAGCAGCACAGAGAGGTTATAGCTTGTTCAGGAAGGATGGGCAGGGCAAAGAAGGAAGAGGTGCTGCATGGTCTGTCAGGGATGCACAGAATTGCTTTGAAGTCCAGGAAGAGATGAGAGGCGGGCTTGTTGAATGTCTCTAGGTGATAAGATGAGGAAAAGACAGAGCTGGTGTTTCTAAAGGGGTTTCCCCCGAGACTTCCTAATGAAAAGGAGGAAGTGGATGACGCCTTTTTTGAGCAATAAACAAAAACATACACAAGACACCCATGGTAGTAAACGGGATTTCAGATACCCGTATATCTACTGGAAAAAGTGATATAGAATAACTTTGACTGTTTAACGAGAAGATAAATTTATTTCACATGGTGAAAGAAATTACTGGAAGGGGAACCATGCATTTTAGCCTGATTGTGACAAACAGAGAAGAAACTGTTGCGAATCTGAAGATGGAATATAATTACGGTGAAGGTGGTTATGAAAGGAGCAGCAGAATAATAATGACAATGGACTTGTAAAAGTAGATTTCAACAGTCTTAGGGAACTGGTCGTTGAGGTCTCTTGGGAAGACTTCCGAAGGGAACATGGAGTTTAGGAGAGATGTCATTTACCAAAAGATGTTCAAGGCCATTGGCAAAAATACCCAGTAGGGAGGAAAGACAGGAAGTATAAAAATAAATGAATAAATAAATAAATAAATATGGCTTCACCAGGAGCTCTGAAAAGATCTGAAAAAAATCAAAACCAAACCATGACCATGCAAAAAAAGTATGCATCTAAAGATGAATGTAAAGGAATAGTTCACACATATAGGGAGGGATAAGAATCAATAAAGGCTAAAGATGCAATAATTAAGCTACAACTCAATGTAAAAAAGGAATATAAATACATCATGAGTAAGCAGAAGACAAAGAAAGGTATTAGTTTGCTACATAATAGTCAAAGGGAGCATAGAAAATATTCAGTCTTTCCTTTAGCCCTAACAAGAGAGGTGAATTGTGACCAGATAGTGAGCATGATTCATGTTAGGGAGGTGGTAGCGATACAAGCCAGAATAGGGAATATAACCAGGTTAAAGACTATTTGGATATGTTAGAGGTATTCAAGCCAGCAGGGCCTAGTGAACTTCACCCTATAATACAATACTTCAAAAACTAGTGGAAGCAATCTGTGAACTGTTAGCAGTAATATTTGTGAACTCAGGAAGGACTGGTGAGTTCCCAGGGGACTAGAGAAAAGCAGATATAGTTTCTGTTGTTAAAAAGAAAGAGATCCTGGGAAAACCGTAGACAGTTTTGCCCATGTTCAATTATCAGAAACATACTGTAAGAAATTATTAAGCATCTACAGGATACCGAGCTGATAAAAAAACTAGTCAATAGGGATTGGTCAATACCGATATTGGTAAAGGCAATCTAATTTCTTTGATGGTGGCACTGGCCCAGGGGATAAGAGGAAGTAGTAGGTGTGATGCATCTGAACTTTAGTAGGTTCTCTGATGCTGCTCCAGGCATCATTTTCATAAGCAAATTAGGGAAATACTATCTAGATTAAGTCATCATAAGCCATGACTGACAGGAAAGTGTACTCAGAGTCATTAGTTCACGATTTGCTGCCCACCTGGGAGGACATTTCAAGCGGAGTCCTTCAGAGTTATGTCCTGGAGCAGCAAGGCCAGCCCCAGAGGCTGTGGTACCCCATGGTGACCACACTCATCCCATCCCACTCCAGCTTCTTGGTGTACCCCCTCACCATTTTACCTACCACACCCGGACGTAAATGTCATTTTACATCTGGAGGCCATCCCAGAGTCCTGGAGTGATCCTGGTGGTGCTCCCCATCTGTCCTCTCATCTCTGGACTCCTAGTCCAGGAACAAAAACTATTCTGTTCCCCGATGGCACTTATTGTGCCCAGTTGGCAACACCAATGCTCTGCTGGTACTAATCTTGCCTTGTGGGCACCAGTCATAGCCTCTCCAGGTCCTAATCGTACCTTAAGGCCACTAATGGCAGCCTCTAGCCTTCCCCATAGCTACTCCTATGCTTTGCAGGTCTTATTTTACTTCAACCCACTAACCCCTCTGGCCCTATACTGGTTTCCTGACCCTTTCAGGGCTGCTGCCTTCAGCCCATGAGCCACTTGGCTTTAGCCTACTCAGTCCACCAGGTCCTGGACCCTTGCAAGGCTGTATTTTGGCTTCAGCCCTGTATGGCCTACTTCCTAGACAGCCACTCTCCCCTTGACAGCTCTTACCCCCGTTACCTCTGGGCTGCTTGCTTTCTAGCAGCTGGCCTTTGTTCCCCTGCCTGCACCAGGCAGCAGGTATTGCCTTGCTGCCTTTTTCCTCTTAAACTAATAGGAGCCCTTGCACTTTGTTACACCATGATCTGATTCTATTAGAGATTTCCCATAATGACTTGGGCAATGGGATAGATAGGATCATAAGAGACTAGATGGAAGGGACCTCAAGAGGTCATCTAGTCTAATCCCCCCCGTTCGAGGCAGGATCATCTGTGGTTAAGCCATCCTAGAAAAATGTGTCTAACTTGTGCTTTAACAAAAACACTCCCAGTGGCATAGATCCTCCAACCTCTCTAGGCTATCTGTTCTCAAGCTTAGTTACCTTCATAGTTAGGAAATTATTTCTATTATCTAACTTAAACCTCTCATGTTCCAGTTTAAGCCCATTATTTCTTGTCCTGTTCCCAATGAGTGTAGAAGGCAATTGACTGCTATCCTGTATAACAAACCTTTTTGCATTTAAAGAGTGTTTTTAAATTCCCCCTCAATCTTCTCAACTCCAGCCAAAATATTCCCCTTTCTTCCAGCCTTTCCTCATTTTCCTGGACGTCTGATAAAGCTTTTTTGTTCTCCTTTGTATTCTCTCAACTTTGTCCACTTCTTTCTTGAAGTGTGGAGCCCAAAACTGGATGCAGTACTGCAGGTGAGGCTTTACTAGTGTTAAACAGAGTGGAATAATTCCTTCCCATGACTTGCATGTTAAGACATCCCAATTTATTAGCCTTTTTTTCACAACAATTGTAGATGATCGATTCCACATCCATGCTTGGCTTCCTATCCCCTATAACACCAGGCCTTTTCTGTGGTATTGCAGCTTAGCAATGCAGTCTCAGTCTTGTGTTTGTTTTTTTGCAGGTGTTCTCTCTCCAGTAGAGTATTTTGCATTTGTCCTTACTGAATTTCATCCCATTTATTTGAGACTATTTTCCTAATATACCCATGTTACTCTGGTTCCCAACCTTGTCCTCTAAATTGCTTGTCACCCTTTCCAGTTTGGTGTTATCAACCAATATAAGAAGGGAACGCTGAATTACATCCATAAACTTATTAAATGATGATTTTGAACAGTACCAGATTCAGGATAGAACCCTGCAGATCCCAAGGGATAATTCTTCCCAGTTTTCCATTGAGGTGTTTATGAGTACTTTTTGATTAGAGAGCCATGTTCAGACATGTACCAACTTTATAGTAGTATAGCTATGCACTTCACGTGTGAGAATAACATGCGAGATGGTGTCAAAAGCCTTACCCAATTTGAGGAGTATCACATCCACTGCTCCCCCTCTCTGCACAAAACTCACCACCCTGCCATAGAAGGAAATCAGGTTGGTCAGGCATAATTCTCTCTCTTAGGCCCCATCTCCATGTTACACTTAAGGCATGATTAACTGATTAATTATGTGTCTTAAGTTATGACCCAGCTGCACATTCAATCAATGGTGTGATAAAATAAGGGATAAGCCACAAAGTTATTCCACAAAAAAAAAAAAAAGTGTAAGAAAGAGCAGCAAGTTTATTATCACACCATTCATTGAGCACGTGGCCACATCAGCTGATGAGGCTCCCAGCTAGGGGAGCTTACTACTTGCTGGTGGTGCAGGAAGAGCCCAGAATCATGATCCTGGGCTCCCCCAGCACTGGCAATAAGGCATGACTGGATCTCATGCTGGGCCCCAATTACACGTGGCGTGGCAGGAGGTGCAAGTGAATGGATCATACATCATATCCTTATCATGGCTTTGCCTGAATGTCCAGAGGGGCCTTTAGAAATAGATTCCTTACTTATGTGTACCGGTATCTTTCCAGATACCAATGTTAGACCGACTGATTTGCAATTCCCTGGATCTCTCTCTCTCTCTTTTTAAGATGAGCACTATATTTGCCCTTTTCTAATCCTCTACGACCTCATCTCACATAGCCAATGGCTCTGCAATTATCTCAGCAAATTTCTTGAGTACTTTAATTGCATCTTGTCTGGCCCTGCCGATTTAAAAAACATCCAGTTTGTCTACATCATCTCTGACCTGTTCTGCCCCAACTCTAAGCTGAATATCTAGTCCTCCGTCCTAGAGCTAAGTGTGCTTTCAGCTGATAGTTGCTCTTTTTGTAAAGAATGAAATAACAGAGGCATTAAACACTTTGGGGTTTTTTGCATCATCCATTATTTGCTTTCCCTTCCCATTCAGTAACAGACTTTCACTTTCCTTGCTCTGCCTCCTACTTATTTATTTATAGGCTGATTTCTTCATTGCCTTTTATACGCCTTGCTAGTTGGACTTCAGTTTGTGCCTTGGCCTTCATGACTTTTCTCCCTGCCAGCTTGTTCTGTACTCTTTCACTTGACCTTAGTAATATGGCCAACTTTCCTCTCTTCATGAGAGTCCCTTTTAGGTTTCTAGTAATTGAGGCTCATGGTTTAGCTCAGCAGGTCCCTTGCTACACTTCCTATCTGTCCGCTGCCTAGAGATCGCATGCTGTTGTGGCCGTAAAACTGTCTCTTTAAGGAACAGCCAACTCTCCAATACTCTTTTCCTTTTGATGCGTCTCCCATGGGATTCTGCCCGTCAGTTCACTAGCTTTGTTAAAGTCTGCTTTTATGAAGTCCAGTGGTTTTATTCTGCTCCTCCTTCCCTCAGGATCCTGCAAGTACACTTATAAAAGTGTTTGGCTTACACCAAACTGAAATAGTCGAGTACTATGGAGAATGAAATTTAAAAGTGATCATAATAAATTGGACCGATCATAGCATCATGGAAGAATCAGGTGGAAAAGGACTGCATGAGGTCATCTAGTCCAACCCCTTGCTCAAGGCAGGATCATTCCTGACTAAAGCATCCCAGTCAAATGTCTGTATAACCTGCTCTTAAAATATCCCAAGGATTGAGATCCCACAAGCCTGTTTCAAATCTAAGACACCCTCCCAGTGAGAAAATTCATCCTAATAGTCAGCCTTCATTTCCCCTGTTGCAAATTAAGACCCTGCTCCTAATCCTATCCATCTTGGCCATAGACAATAGTTTATCTCCATCCTTTTTATAACTTCCCTTCAGTTATATGAAGTTTGTTATCTTGAAGAGATGGTCCAAAATCATCAAGGTAAAATTCAGTAAAAGCAAGTACAATGTGTGCTACATTTAGGAAGGGGAAATGGGAGGAACTCATCTAAAATGAAGAACAGCCACCACAGCTGCTTGGCAGTAGATCTGGGGGTTATAGTGGACCATAAATTGCAGAGGAGTCAATGGCATAATCATGTAAAAAAGGCAAATGCCATTCTGGAATGTATTACCAGAGGCACCGTATTCATGACATGGGAGGCAGTTATTGTACCCTGCTCGGTGCTGCTGAGACCGCAGCTGGAGAACTGGGTCCATCTTTGGGCCCCACAGGTTAAGAACTCAATAACACAAGTGGGGAGAGCCCAAATGACACCATGGAGAGTACTGAAACTACTTAAAAAACATGGCCTCTGAGGAAAGTTCAGAGAAATGGTTTGTTAGGTCTAGAAAATAAAAAGGACTTGGAGGCCATTTCCCCCCTCCCCATTCTGTAAAGGTTGTTATAGAGAAAACAATGAGCAATTGTTTTCCATGTCCACTGGGGACAGAAAAAGAAAAAAGAATGGCACTAACGAGATTTAGGTTAGATGTTAGGAAAAAAGTCCCAACTACAAGGATAGCTAGGCACTGGAAAAAGTTATCCGGGGAGGGAGTGGAATTGCAAGCCATCAGCAACAGTTTAGACCTGCCTCAATGCAACTGGATAGACTATGTGCCTTCTTGAGGTCCCTTTCGCCCCCATGTCTCTACACCTCTGTTCTTTGGGATTGCCAGTGCCTTCTGGCCATCCTGTGTATATCTTGAATGTAGGCATATGGAGACATGTTGCTTACATTTTTATACAGCGTCAAGCCCATCCTTAGAGATAAACATATAATAAATAATAATATACTGGTGATGCCACATTAAGTGCAGATTAGACAGCAAGTCCTTCCAGTATTTTAGTATTATTATTCTATTCTTTTAGTCCACTAAAAAAGAGGACCAAAGTAAACTCTGATACAAATAAGGCTAATGTTCCTGCCTACTTGCTTAAGGGCTGGATTTGGTTCAATATATCCTTATTTATAAGGGCCACAAAGTTAATGACAACTTTGCAGAAATGCATGTTGTATTAAAAGGAGGCACTTTTGCCAATAGTTAGATTGTATGCTCCAATGGGCTTCTGTGAAAAATGTAACACCACCCAAACAGAGCATGCTGGAGCTCTCTGCAGAGTAGGATATGGTGAGTGCTGATGTTGGGAGCTGGAAATGGAGGGTGAGGAGAGGAAATCTTTAAGATTGACACCTGCTGTTAACTTACCCTGGGTGCTGGGGTTATTTGGCATTTAGAGGAACTGTGAAGTTGCTATCCCCCTCCCCACCCCATACCCCATTATAGTAATTTCAGTCATTAAGCCTTTAATGCCAGGTTCTGCATGAGTTTGCCCATGTACAGATTTTATATACACATCTTCCTTTATATGAAACATTTAGCCCAGTACCTAGAAGCATTGTTGACCTGGCCCGAGTCCACTGCTTCTGTACCAAAGCCCCCTGCACACTAGAGTGAGGACTATGGATACCACATCTGGCAAAACAGCCAACAGGTTGTTCTTTAGTTTGTGGGATAGCTGATTTTGCTGTGGGAGCAGAAGTAACCGAGTTCTGTGTCTAAACAAGACCCATAACCTTGCTCTATGACAAGGGTGAAGCCCTAGATAAAATACGATACCAGATCTGTAGTCATCTCTAACAGCCAGTCCTCATGCTGGTTCTGAGCCAACACCTTTCAGCTTCAAAGTACTTTGCAGACCTTATCTAATCCTCCCAACAGGTGACAAAATGAGGTGTTACTCACAAAAAGCTTGTAAATCTCCGATTCGGTTAGTCCATAAGGCACTCCTCCACCCTGCCACAGCCCTGGTAGGTAGGTAGGTAAATTATTCCTGTTTTACAGGGAGGAAACAGAGGCAGGGAGTGTAAACTGCTCAGGGTGTTGGCATGGTGCACCTACTTTTTGGGACTTCTTCCCACTAGCCCACGGGCTCTACCCTGTCTGTACTCTCGCCTGCCGTGACCTGATAGAACATAAAGTTGAGGGAAAGCCTCTCCGGGCGAGGAGACTCTCAAGCATCACATCCCAGTTGCATGGAGGTTTGAGGTACTTCATGAGCACCCCCTTTTCTGTAGTCTCCACCTCCCCTACTACAACAGTCCAGACCATGAGGTTGAGGACCACCCACAATCCTGGGCGTCAGCTCTACTCAAAACCAAAGTGCTCTGCCTTAGGTTCATCTCACCCTGGGGCAGCACTCTCTAAGCCAAAACCGAAAGAAGAAACAAGTTCTGGAACTTACCTGGTTCCCAATGCAACATCGCCAGTCTTGTCCGCCTGGCTGCCTCCCGGAGCCACTTCTCCCTGGCTCTGAGTTTAGCTCCTCTGCCTCTCTGCCGGGAACTCCTTCTGCCGGGACTCCTATGGCCAGACTGCCTCTGAGGCCTGAGTTTATAAGGAGTAGTGCAGGTCACCTGACTCCTCTACTTCCACCCTGGGCTCATCAGGGGCTGGCTGCACTTGGACTTGGTGCCTATCCTTTTTCAAACTCCTCAACCTACTAGGTTACAGACAGAAGTTACACATTTAAGTAATCAGATACTGGTTTCAATCTGTGACAGAACAGAAGTTCACTGGACACAAACCAGTTTCAAAGGCTAAGTACAGACAGTCAAAAGGCCCGAGGCTGAATTGATTCAGTCTTTGCAGGTTAGTCGAAGCTGCACCGATTAAATTGAAACAGAAGTGAACAGACATTTACCTTTGATTCAGAAAATGCAGCCACATGACTGCAGTGGCTCAGGCCAGAAGCTGGGGACTCTCTGGCATGTAGCCAGCATGCACTGTGTGTCTGCTTCCTCTTCCTGCTGTCCCTGAGCCCTCTGGGAATTGCTGTCCACAATCACAACAGCGGGACTTTGCAGGGTTCCTTTTCACTTCCTCTTCCTGCTTCCAGGTCCCCTGGGGTTTGTAGTCCACAGCCACAGCCAGAACTAAGTTTGAGTGGGGGAAGGGGTGTTTAACCCTCCTCCCTGGCCCCAGAACCCAGGCAGGGTTTGCCTGGGAAGGCAGTCGTGCCCACTGCAGACCAGGCTGCATCCCCAGTCAGGCTTGCCCCCCCCCATCAGCTAGGGAGCGGAGGGAGAGGGCCAGCCCTGCTCTCTGGAGCAGACAGCACAGTCCAGTGCTGCAAAACATGCCGGGATGCTGAGGGACTGTGATTTAACTTGACCCAGGAAGGGGTCTGGGACAGAAGTTTCATGAACCAGTTTGACCTAAATCAGTTAAGTCTGATACTACATTCAGCCAGGTTTATCCAAGTTTCAGCCATTTTGAAATTGGTTTATGTTCATTAAGTTTCTGTTCTGTTACAGGTTTAAACCGGTTTTGGATCACTTAAATCGGTTTATGTGTAACTTCTGTCCCTAGCCCGATTGAGCTGCAGTAGCGCTCAGAAAACATGAGCATCATTGACCAACTTAACATGGGGGAGGAGGGGTGTAAGAAGAGGGGGTGAGAGCACAAGGGCAAGGATGTTGAAGGGGAAGTGAACCACATCCAGGGTAGTCGGAGGACACCTCAAAGGGAAGGGATGACCCGGCAGACCCAAGAGACAGCAAGGAGGGTGGGGAAATGCAAGGGCATGGTGGATGGGGGGGACGCACCAAGCACCCCTGCACTTCTAGTAATGTGGTAGGGGCCCCGTTTCAGGAGCCATTAGTCCAAAGCTAGGTCAAAGACCAATTCTGCCAAGCCAGATTGTGCCTGGTCCTTATTTGGCACCAAATGTGTGTAGAGCCTCCACACCTGTGGGACACCGGAGGCTGCTGCAGCTCATACAACCTGCACGATGCAGGGAAGGTGGGTGGGAAGCTATCAGACGGATGTGAAGTATCTGGTGCCTCAGTTGGTAAATCTAACCCATGACAAGGCTACAAATTATTCCCACCTTGGAACCAGAGGCAGGAAAGGGGGAATTGTGTGCAATGCTTCAAGTTTCGCTACCCAGTCATGGCCTGCTCCAGATTCAGAGCGCTGAACTGTGGTTCAACTCTGCTCAGAGACTTAGCTGACAGCAAACCTGGAAACAGCTGCAGCAGGTACAGCCAAGACATATCGGGTGGAGGGAGGAATGAGACCCAGATGGGGTATCTCCACACTGCAGGAAGCTTCAGCGTTGTAGGGGGCACCCACGTTCATGAGCTCCCCTTCTTTCACCCCAAACTATGTGAGTTTGGGAGCAACAGAAACTGCATGGAGGCGCCCACCAGAAACACTACACAAGCTCAGAGGCAGCGGCAGACTGGTGATGAGCAAGTGTTGATGAAGTCTTCTGATTCTCTTCCTGGCTTTTCACGGGCCCGTTCTCCCTGCTGTGCTGATTGACTGTGTACTCCTACGCGGTTGTCTCACTGAGCCTGCCACCACCCACCTCTCTGCCTCCTCCCCTATCTTCTTCAGTGTGGTTCCTTTCCTTTCCCCCATCTGTGTCCACTTCCCCTCTCCCAAGCCCATGTCTCCTTTCTCCCAGATCCATGGCATTGGCATGATGTGTGCGAATGCTCACACTTGTGCTTTGCATATGCTAGTCCTCCACCCTCCCCTGCCTATCTTGTCTATGTTGTCTATTCAGATTGGAAACTTCTCAGGGTGGAGACTGTCTCTGAGTCTAGGTACAATATCTCGCACAATGGGATCACAGTCTGGGTTGGTGTCTATATGCTACAATCATATGATGATGAATAACAGACTCCTTGATGTCGAGGCCAGTTTTCATTTTATACCTTAATCAGCCTTAGCATTAAAACTATGGCTTTGATTCTGGAGAGGTTCATGGGTATAGTACCTCGTTGGAGAACAAATGCCTTAGCAGCAGCAGTGCCAGAATACTTTTGTGTTTCCAAGGCTGCATTAAGATACGATGGTTTTGCTGACCATATGCAATTTGTGATGCCAGCAGGAACAAATGGGATGTGAGAGAGGATGGCAAATGCAGTTTATATTGTTTACCAAGCTTGCACACATCTTTGTTGTAGTCTGTAGTTTCACGCACTAGTTATCTGTTTGACACATCACGGTGGTATCAGTTGCTGTGAAACTGTTCCCTGGAAAGTTAGGTTGTCCATCCTGGATTGCTAAGACCATAACGAGGGTAAAGAATATTTAATGCTGAATATATAGACATTGACCATATTTGGCAGAAGCGTGGAAACTCTGCCTGTTGTCATATCAAACATACAAATCTGCCAAAACTAACAAAGCACAGAGCTATAAGCTCTGCTTTCTTTAAGAAATACTGAAAAACAACTCCCTACTCAGTTGTGGCTTTTTTTTTTAAAGGGACACCATCAAATTGAAGCTAGAGGGGAAAAAAAAATTAAATATTTTCAGCATTTGCTCCTGCAGATCACTATGATGTCCCAGGCAACTTTATAGTGTTATAATCTTGTGTTCTTGCCTAGAAAAAAGAATTTCCTTTCACCTGTTGCCAGGTTTAGGATGCATACAAACAACAGAAGAAGCAGACCTAGCTGACGACACAGGAGAGACAATGAAAATGACTCAGGAAATTTTGCACTAATCTGCTCTATTAGGGAATCCAGGGAAAGTAAGTCTATTATCACCTTGCTGGAGCATCCATCTAATAAGTGACTCATCATTACATGTATAAATACGAGCCAGCCCAGAGTAATGTAATGACGTGCGGGTAAGTGGGGCATGAGCCCTGGATACTGCCTAGTGGGGGACTGGAGCGAGGAGACTCCTCACCCTCCTTCCCCCGGCTTTCCCCCTGGCCAGCATCCTGCAGGGGGTCTGGCTCTAGCAGCACGGAGGGCAGAGTAGGAGTGGTTCAGCAGCACAGTACAGGCAGTGGGCAGAGGTTTGTGGCTGAGGGCAGATGTCACATCATTTTTTTACCTACTGAAAACTGGTTTTAAAATGGCTTCTCAATACGGCCTTAAAAAAATAGGTGACTTTTCCCTTCGCGAAGCGGTGACACCTGCAGCCACTCCTTCTGCACTGTGCCCCATTGCCATCCCAGGCACAGTGCCTCCACAGCCCAGCAATTTGTGCCGGGGTGGGGGTGGGGGGGAGAATTCCCTCTGTTAAATGATATATGCCTCATTCCTACAAACACTTATTGATGGGAACCACTCACTTGCCTAAAGTTACTCACAATCTCACAGCTGGGAACTACGTGCAATTCATTTTGAAAGTGAGAACCAAAGCTCTTCCACAAAGTTAAGCTATTATTTTTCCCTTACCAGTAGATGATTCGCTGCTAAATTTTATTTTTGTGCTTTGTGACGTTTTTCATCAGCTCAGTATTTCCTGCTGCATCACCTTAGAAACCTGATCAACAAACACTGTTCTACATGCCAACACAAGTTTTCGTTACTTCTTTTTCTTGCCAGCAGCCAGTGTTTTAGAAACCAGCGTTTTGAATGCCCTGAGCTATTGCATCAGTCGCACGGCTTGGTTGTACTTTTGGGGCCAGTCTGGATAATTATACAGTAGAGTATTAATAATAGTACAGATTGAATGGAATTAAAAAAAAGGAAAACACTATGGTATTGCAAACAGGTTTTCTGCAATTGAGCATTTTACTTCAGTGCTACAAACCTAAATTTTACTGCACCTTGCTAGTACCTGGGAACCAGACAGAGAAACAGACCAGAAGGAGAAGCAAATCTAACAAAGCTTAGTTTCGTTGTCCAGGCTAAACAAATGTTAAACAAAAAAATAAGGCCTAAATGGAAGAAAGAGGATCCAGGGAACTACAGACCAGATTCACTTTAGTCACCAGAAAAATCATGGAGCTGGTCCTCAAAGAGTCCATTTCTCAGCACTTGGAGGAGAAGCAGGTGAGTAGGAACAGCTGGCCAAGGGCACGTCATGCCTGACCAACCTGATTGCTTTCTATGATGAGACAACTGGCTCTGCGGGTGAGCGGCAAGCAGTGGACATAATATACCTTGACTTTAGCAAGGCTTTTGATACAGTCTACCACAGCATTCTTGCAAGCAAGCTGAAAAAGTATGGGTTGGATCAATGGACTGTGAGGTGGATAGAAAGCTGGTTGGAGTATCAGGCTCAATGGCTCAATGTCTAGCTGGCAGCCAGGATCAAGTGCAGTGCCCCAGGCGTTGGTCCTGGGCCTGGTTTTGTTCGACATCTTTATTAATCTGAAAGTTGGGATGGAGTGCAACCTTAGCAAGTCTGTGGATGACACCAAGCTGGAGGGTGTAGTAGATATGCTGGAGGGTAGGACTAGGATTCAGGGTGACCCAGACAAATCGGAGGTTTGAGCCAGAAGAAATCTCATGAGGTTTGACCAGGATAAGTGCAAAGTCCTGCACTTAGGACAGAACAACCCCTTGCACCAGTATAGGCTGGCGGTTGGGCAGCAGCTCTGCAGAAAAGGACCTGGGGGTCATGGAGGACAATAAGCTGAATATGAGCCGGCAGTGTGCCCTCGTTGCCAAGAAGGCTAGTGGCATCCTGGGCTGCATTAGTAGAGCTTTGCCAGCAGATCAAGGGAAGTAATTATTCCCCTCTATTCTGCACTGGGGAGGCCACATCTGGAGTACTGTGTCTACTTTTGGGGCCCCCGCTACAGAAAGGATGTGGACAATTTGGAGAGAGTCCAGCTGAGAGCAACAAAAATGATGAGGGGGCTGGAGCACGTGACATTTGAGGAAAGGCTGAGGGAACTGGGTTTATTTAGTCTGCAGAAGATCAGACAAAAGGGGAATTTAATAGCAGCCTTCAACTCACTGCAGGGGAGTTGCGAAGAGGATGGAGCTGGACTGTCTTCAGTGGTGGCAGGTGACAGAACAAGGAGCAACGGGCTCAACCTGCAGCAAGGGAAGAAGCTGGATATGTGGAAAAACTTTGTCACTAAAAGGGTGGTGAAGCACTAGAACAGATTACCCAGAGAGGTGGCAGAAGCTCCATCCTTGGAGGTTTTTAACGCCCAGCTCAACAAAACCCTGGCTGGGGCTAGTCCTGCTTGAAACAGGGGGTTGGACTAGATGTGATGTCCAGAGATCCCTCCCAACCCTCATTTTCTGTGATTCTACGATTCTGATGTTGAAAAGTGAACTTGATTGCTAGGAATTATAGAATGGCTTTATTTGGCTAGATTCCCTCTAGCTATTTCTTTGTGGAGCCACATAAGCCCCAGGCCCAATGTTGGTTCCCTGTCAAAGTGTGTGCTTGCTGGAGACCCAGTTAATTTACATGGGCCTTTGGGTGGATGCAGGGGTCTGTCTGTGTGGATCCAGCCCAAAGATTCAGGTGATACAACGCAAATCTGGTGGCGCTGCTTATACAGTTCCACAGGAAGCTGCTGAGAAAACACAATAGCAATAGATTATATTTAGCATTTTTTAAAATCACAGTTTGGGATTCATTTTAAAGCCAGGTGAAAGTCCTTCACCCTTTGGTATGTTTTGCCAGGGGTGCGTTTAAGTGGGAATTTCCAAATTTCCTTCATGTGTATGATTTAATTATTTTAAAAACTTTCCTTCTTTAGAGTATGGCATAGTCTGGGGCTCCTTCTGTCCCCAAAAACTGGAGAGGGGAGGAGCAGCAGAGAGACATTTTTAAATCTTGTATTTTTCACAAGCTGAAGGAAATGGCTTTAGTAGGAAGGTGCCAAGATTGCAAAGATTTTATAGCAAGCAACATTTTTTGATGTGAGGCAGCATCTCTTCTTCTTCGGTCCAACCCCTAAATGCAAGAATCCAAAACAAGTTTTGTGAAAAAAAACCTCTTACCAAAATGCAGTGTTTTGTTTTTCACGTAGCTGTAACCTAAAGAGCTTTGGCTTGATAGGGTGAGATAAAGCGGCAATGTGTCTTCCAGGCTGTGAGTCATTTGCTGCTGCTGCTTCACTACTCCTTGCACAGCTCCTGCCATCGTACGCAGATCTCACTGGCAGTGCCGAAAATGGGAGCGGTGCCTTCTCTTTCTATCCTAAACCCAGTGCTGGAGGCACTTACGGATGCTCTGTCAGACACTGATCTCAGAGCTGTGGCGAGTGGTTCTGCCAGGCTGCTGTTTCTTTCCCCAACCCTCAAATGTCCCTTGGTTCTTGTGACTAGGTCCCTCTCTTCCCATGACACAGCAGAATAGCAGATGCAGCTTAAAAGAGATTGTTTCTGGCAATGCTCCTAGAATATTTTGTCTCGCAACCCCCATCTCCAATCACTTGCTCTTTTAAAAATGATCCAGGTATGGAACAGAAGGCAGATAAATGGGGTGAGCAAAGCAAAGCAAAGCAGAGCAAAGGAGGAGAGGGAAACCTTGGAAGAGATCGGAGCTGGGGCCTGAGAAGGGCAAAAGGCAAAGCTGAGAAGAGTGTGGGACAGCCTGAGAAAACTGCAGTGGAAGCCAAAGATGAGCAAACATGTAGGAGAGGGTGAAACTTTGGGGGAAAAATAGAGGACATCTAAAAGAGAAGAGAATCTGCTACTCACAGCTGAGAACACGCTTTCGCTAAACATTACGAAGGCAGCGGTTAACACCGCTCCCCAGTTTCTGCAGCAAGCAAACGAAGCCCCCCCAACCCGTACCAAGTCTGTGAGCACCTGTTATTAGGTTGGGCTTCACGGTCACTCACAATTACATTGCACGTCTGGATGGGGCTGGCCCCCAGGATCTCACGAGGCCCTTTCCAGCCCTAAACTTCTGCGGGTATGCGGGTATTGTTCAGCCACCACCACATGACTTGAGAAGAGATTCTCAGCTACTTGTGACAAGTGCAGGATCTATGTCATCCATTGAAATTCAGCAAACAGAAGCATGTGTCACTGCCTGGAAATCTGCAGGCCACCTCAAAGTTTTGAGTATGTGCTAAGGGCATAAGAGACTTCATTTATGTGCTGCTTACTCACCATTTCCTACAGTCATTTGGGGTTGAAATGGTCACACAATTCATCCTGCACATCTGCAGGTTAATACTGTAAGCAGCCCACGGACCTACATATGCGCGCGCTAATTTAAAACTCAGCCTGGGTCCATGATGTCGTGGGGGCTGAATTCGGGGGGCTCATGCAGGCCTCTGCACCCCTTTTGTGCTGCGAAGCCCTGCTCCTCCAAGCCCCCCGGTGCAGAAACGTGTGGCAAGGATCTGGTGGGTCCAGTGCTGTTTAAATCCACTGCCCATCATCCCCCAGCACTGGGGCACAGGCACAGCAAGGCTGCTTCAGCACCGAAGTCAGAACAGCAGCCTTAGAAATGCTCCCTTGCAAACTGGCTGGCCTACGGGCAGCCTCCCTCGCCTTCAGATCCGGGGAGCACGCAGCCTG
>NW_017728931.1:138997469-138999011 GCF_001723895.1 Crocodylus porosus | reverse complement strand
CTCGGGGTGTTCAGGGAAGGGGGCAGGGAACAGCGGGGTTGCCGGAGCAACGCGCAACCCCCCTCCCCTTCCGCGTCACCGCTTCCCCCCGCCCCGATTGGCGCCGCCTCCCGCTGCACCAACCGCTGTCGCGGCCGGCGCCGCCCCCGCCGCGCAGCCAGCCAATCCGCGCTCGGCGCTGTTCCGCGCCGCCCCTCCCCGCCTGGCGCGTGGCCCCGCCCCCTTCTGTTTGTTATGGTCGCGGCCACGTGCCGCCGGCTGGGCGCTAACGTCATGTCACGTGGCCCGCCCAACCACCGCCCCCAAGAACCAACCGCCCGCGGGGGGGAAGAGGTGGGGCGGCTGTTCCCCTCAGCCCTGCCCTGCCAGGGAGGTTGCTGGGGCCGTTACATAAGGCTGGCCCCGGTGCATGTCGGGAGGGGGCACTGCCAGGCTAATCCGGCTTGAACCGCTCCCAGCACCAACACATTTATTTCCATTCCAGCCCCTGAGGACTTGGGGGCAGCCGCCCCGCCTGCGTCCCAGCCCTGTAAAGCCATCTTTTTCCTCCCGCTTGCCAAAAAGAGACTTAATCCGTGAAAAAAAAGAGACATAATCTGCAAAAAAGCCCGTCTCAGGGTGCTGCCGTGCGCCCGCTGGGCCCTTGGGGTGTGTTGGAGGCGCAACGGCGCGAGGCAGAGCGGGGCTGGTAACCTGTGGTCAGCCATGGTGCCAGCGTTGGTGATTTTGGAGGTGGTTCTTCAAGTCTGCGCTTTGGGAACGTGAAAAACGTAGCTCTTAAGAGCTGTGCTTTTCACCTTCCCGAAGTTCCGTGAAGATTGCACAGATCATCATTATATGAAAAGGCTATGTTTTTCACATTCCTGAAACATAGACTTTTAAAAACAGCCCCAAAGATCTTGAGTGTTGGCACCGCTGGGTCCACAAACCCATGCAGGTCCGCCGACTTGGTCTGAGGGGGTCCAGGAAAGATGGCGACGATCAGTCATCAGTACGTGCAGACCCGTGCTTGCAACTCGAAGCACCTTTATTTGAACTTTTCTGTGGGGTCTGCACCTCGTACCTTTTATTTGAACTTTCCAATGGGCCTGCACCGCCCACCTTTAGTTGAAATTTCCGACGGGGCCCGCACCTCCATTTGAAATTTCCAGCGGGGTCTGCAAATGAAAAAAGGCTGAAAATCACGGCTTGATGGAGGGGTGCAGCTCCAGAGCCGAAGCCGGGCACACACTGGGATGCTGATGGGTACGGTCGTAATGCCGGAGAGACTGGGGAGGTGGGCCCTGCCTACATGTAAGTGAAAACTGGGAAGAAACCAGCTCTGTAGTGGTTGCATATTTCCATGAACTCGTTTTGTAGCTGGTTGGCTTTTTTTTTTTATGGTTGGACAGGTATTTTTAGAGCGTTGATAGTTACTTTGCAGGTGTGGACTTTTAAATTTATTTGGATTTGCCAGTTAATTGTTTGATAATTGCTTTGCAGGTGTGGCTGTTCTAAATTTATCCCTTTATTAAGCTAATTAATTGTCTGATAATCACTTGC
>NW_017728931.1:138978641-138997293 GCF_001723895.1 Crocodylus porosus | reverse complement strand
GATTTTTTGACACGTGTGGCCAGTTTTTGTATGGGCGGTGCACCTAAATTTTATTGTGCAAATCATCAATTAATTTTGCGATAATTGATTTGCCCAAGTGGCCAGTCTAAATATATCACACAATTAACCAGTTAATTGTATGACAATTGCTTTGCACAAGTGGATGAGCTAAATTTATTGCAGGATTCGCCAGTTTATTGTGTGCTAATTACTTCACACATGTGGCCTGGTTGTTTTACTTTGCATGTGTGGCTGGTCTAAATGGATTGCATGATTAAGCCAGTTTATTGCATGATAATCACGTTGCAGTGTCACAGGTATGTGTCATGCGGTTCACCAGTGTATTGTGTCGTATGTGTAATGTGGTAGGGGCCATAGAGTTATCCAGTTCGGTACCCTCCTATTTCCATTTCTGCCCTTGTCGGAGACAGACTCTAGGGCTAGATGTGCCATTGGTGTGGCCCAGTATGACATTGCTTATTAAGAGCTAGATATGATTCAGGTTATGGACCAAGTTCATAAGCATAGGGTTCAGTCCCACAAGGTAATTGTATCGAGGGCAGTATATGGGATATTGCATGGCTGAGCTGTAATTCCCTTATGTCATTGTGAATGACATGTTGTTCTCTTGAAGTGAGTGGGGTTGCCTCGCTGTAAAAACTAAGTCAGTAAAAAGTGACTCGGGGCCTTATCATAACAAGACAGATGATTTTGAATTGTTTAGAAATGAGTTGGTGAATTGATTTGAGCATTGGCATGGCAGATGTCAGTGTTGTGTAGAGAGCTGAGATTTTGTGGAGGCAATAGGTGGCTTTATTGCAAATTATGTTATTACATAAATACAGATTATGCCCTCGGGTGTCTTTTATTCACCTAAACAACGTCGTGGATTTGCTTCGTAGCAGTAGATGTCTTCTTTCATCCCTGAAAATGGGTAACGCTAAATGTACCTTAAATTGCATTATTAACAGAGGGGAACTGATTTATTATAGATTTAAGCAGAGCGAAAGGAAGGTAGGAATGCAGCATAGTAGTAACGCTGATGCCTCTGCAGACTGATTAACTTAGGTGGAAGAGGAAATTGCCGCCTCTACATTTTTGTTGGTGAGATGCTCTTACTGTTAAATGTGTCCTTTAGTTCCCATTTCCTAGCATTCTTTACTATTACTGAGATCATTTATCTTCTTAGACAGCAAGAAGAAAAATATTTCATTTTGTAACTTAGAAAAAAAACTACCACTTTAGGCTTCTAGTTCATAGCAAAGCACAGTGTGTACCATACACTGTGTTCTTTGGAGCTGTTACGATGATAAATACAATGCGTATTAAAAAGGGTTATGAAAAAGAGAGTTATTTTGCCAGCTCTCTTCTCATTTTATGTAAATAGTGTCTATCTCTTATGTAAGAGATGCTCTAAGTTTCACTTTGGTAATGAATGACTTGCACAGTGTTATTGGTTTGAAAAAAACATTTTTTGTAGTTTAGAAGAGCTCAAAAACGAGGGGAAAGATAGACTACTAGTATGTTTTGGTTTTGTAGTGGGAAATAATCAAACCTTTTTCAATTAAAAGTGGAACTAGAATTTTATTCTGCCTGGTTAATGACCTGTTTCATGGTCATACTAAAAGAATGTAAGAAATCAAATTTGCTGTTGAAAGTCTTGTTTCCAGTCTTTCTCTCACCTTTAACAATGACAATTTACAGAGTTTTGGTACTGCTATGTATGAGTTACTGTATTGCCAAGTCTTCTGACTTTATTGTGAGTTTTATAATGTTTGGAGGGGCTTTTTTTCCCCTTAAAATGAGAATTTCTGGAGTTGTGAAATTATGTCCAAGTAGGATCTTTTATCTAAAAAAAACCAACAAAACCCTATGGGATCAAAAGCCTTGAAAATGTGAAGCCTTAAAGGCAAATAAAAACAGCTTCCTCTACTGTTTATCCTAAGACAGTCTCATGATTTCTTTGGAGCCTAACTAGAAGCTTGAATGGTTGGGGTTGGCAATGTTTTCATTGAAATTAAAAAAAAAAAATAGAAATTTGGTTGTAGGTTTTGTGAGGACTTTTAATAAACAACCTCAGCAACATGCCCTCTCCTCCTCTTCCAGGCTGTCACAGTTCAGCCTGTAAAGGGACATTGTTGTCTAATAGCAATAACAAGAGCCTGGGAATTGGGGCTGCTGGATGCGATTCCCAGTTTTGCTGTTGGCACAGTTTGTGACTTGACCATTCTGTGAATCCGCTTCCTGCTCTGGCACTTCATGGTTACAGTGGTATCAAGATTTAATTCATGAATATTTGTAAACTGCTTTGTGCTCTTGAATGGAAAATATTATATATCCCCAGTCCTTTAATGAGCTCCTCAACAGGCACCAGGCTGCAATGTGAACTTGCAGAATTGGGGCCTGTATCACCTGAAAATATTAAGAAAACCTTTAATACTGCTCACTTGCAAACTGTAGAAATGAGGGTTACAATATCAATGGTGATGCACTAGGCAATAATGTAAGATCTATTTATATACAGCTGCCTATATATGTGCTTTTTATTAGGAAAATGAACTCTGAAGACAAACAGATTGACAGTAGAGAAGTCATTTCTAAATTTTTTTTATAAACACAGAAATATGGGGGGGAAAGGAAGAGTTGGTCTTTCTTGACTTTGAAATTCAGAGCAACTTCTATTTTTGTTTATTTAAATATATATTTTACAAATTAACGTTTTCGGTAAAGATGGGGAAGAGCTGCTGTTGCGAGGTTTTTTTTTAGTAGACCAAAAAGACTTTGCTATTATTAAAACATAAAAAAGTTAAAATACAAAATATGTTGTTTAAATTATGGTACTATGCATAATTCATAATTTTTGAACAGCTGTATGAATGTACTGCATTTGTCAGTATTAAATAAGCACATTTTATTAAATAAGGTCTGAAAAGGGAAAAAAATATGGAAGTTTTTCATTATTTTAATTAGTTCACCCTTTTCTTCTGCCTCCCTATTCCCACTTAAAAAAAATAAATCCAAGAGTGCACATATATAGGTTGCCATACAAAAATAGTTATATTTCGGGACAGATTGACAGCCAGAGTAAATACCATTTACTCAGTTGAAGGTTTGCCCTGTAAATTGGATGGGACAGTGGATTACATGAGAGGAATAGAAAGGTGAAGTGAAGTGTGTCATCAAGGGTACACGCAAGACTTTTTGATGCCCAAATGCATACTTATTCTTTTCCATATTATATGATGTAGGTTGTAGGTTATGATGTGACCATATTATATGATGTAGGTTGTCTTCTGGGGAGTATGACCAATGACGACATTCTGAAAGGTGAAAAGTACCCATTTTCTGATATTTCAGTCTTTCATTTACAGCATGGACTAACTACACCATCATTATGTATGTGCTACACAGTAAAATGTAGTATATGTATTATTGCTGTAATAGCTTTTAGCCGTAGTTCTACTAATGTTCATTTGTAAAGCAGAAGATAAAATCTCATAGTCCCTAGAAAAGACGTTTTTTATATATAGCAAATCTACTTTGAAAACATTACCCTGTTTTGACCCATTATATGTGAAAGTCTTGAGTTGGTTATCACTTTTATCCACAGAACAAGGAAGGTGGTGAATTCTTTTTTGCTTAGCGCATGACCATTGGGCAGCTTGCAACAGAGCACAAATTGCCCGGTACAAGTGATTCTGTAACTCCCACTTTCTCGGGTATTTAAGTGCCCCGCTATAGGAACAAAATGATGCCTGCATGTCTTTGGTGGGGAATCGTGTTCCTGTAACACAGAAACATTTGAGACTGGAGATAATAGAATTGCTCCTCTACTTCAGTTACATAGTTCAGAGTTGTTTGCAAGCTGCAATTTGGTGGTTCATAAGATGAAATAGAAATTCTGTCTCTGGCCACGATTAGGTGGTTAAGCACCAAACTGGCCATCTTCTGGAAGCCGAGCATCTTTGTCTAGTGTTTGGGATGTGGTTGGAGGCTTGCTAATGCCCAGCTGGTTTAAATGTCTGTGAGATCACATGAAACAGAGAGCATGAAGCATAATGAGTCTTTGTGAAAATGTGTTTTTTTTAGAATAGGGGGAGAAAAAGGTTTGCTACCTGCTCCTTTTGCACTTTCTGAAATGAACAAGAAGCTTGCTTGCATTTTCCAGAACCAGTATAACTTTATTGTGGAGCTTGTGATCTGGTGTTTTTAGGGTTTTGCTTTGACTGTCTTTTCCATGTATGTGTTCAAGTTGGGGGTGCAACGTTCCACCTCTTTGGCTGCACTGCACATATACCATGAAATCTGTGGCCCATTAGGGTGGCTTTTGCTGAGCCAGTACTCCGACGCAGCTTTGGGACTCCGGGAGCTAAATGCTGACTGTGCCTGCCCCTCCCCTTTGCCCGCTGCTGTATTTGGTGGCAGGGGGCAAATGGTGGCCGTTTTCACCACTGTGGGCCTTGCTGTGGGATGTACACAGTTATAGTGCCTCAATGGATTGGGCAGTGACTTTTGATTGGGAGTAGGAGGGTTGATTAAGAGCCGTGGTTTTGCTGCATGCTAAAACTGTAGGTCACATTCTGCATCCTTTTCACCACTTGTGCTTGGGGAGAGAACAGTGATACTTCTGTTTTCTGTACTGCTTTCATCCAAGGGTTTCTAAATGTATGACAGATATTAATTAGCCAGTCACACAAGGTAGATGCAATTGTTGTTTTTTTTTTCTGTGATGGTGATAGTGAAGCATGAAATTCCAGTGCTTTAACCGAGGTTGCACAGGAAGTTTGTGGAATAGGTGTGGCCGTGACCTAGGAGTCCTGTTGTTGTTGTTGTTGCTGTTGTTGTTATGGTCATAGCTGGATCTTGTGATTATGCCAAGTTCAGTGTTTTCAGGTTGTTTGTGGAGAGGAAGATTAACATATTTCACTACATACCTTTCCTTGGTTAGGAACATCCAGAAAAGGTCATGCGTGTAGGTGAGCTGGACTAGGCAAAGCATAAATAGAGTGCAAGTGTTCAAATAGTACTGGTAAACGTTTGTATTTGACTTAAGTATTTATTTATTTATTTAATTTTATCCTGCTGTGCTCAGAAAGGCTTAGGACAGTATCTAAGTCCAATCAAACACAAATAAAATATTATATCAAATGGCAAATGGTGATTTAAATCCTTCTGAAATATTATAATTTCTTTTAGGAAAGAACTCAGTGGCATTTTGAATTGGATGAAATCTTACAGTAGTTGTTAAAGAATCTTTTAAGTATTATTACATGCTGCTTCTGTGTGCCATTGCCTTTTCCTGGATGTAATCAGAAGCTCTGTTACAGGACTGTACTGCTAAAAGCTAATATTGTTTGGGTGTAACAGTTCAGGAAGAGAATGGTAGTTTTGTTGGCTTGTTTTTTATATGCACTTATGATGGGACTCGGCACTCCCAGAAATATTTCCATTATCACGTAAAACTCTTTTTATTAAAAATACATTTAAATGTTGGGTCAAAAACTCACTGACATGTATCACTTCTCTTTCTTTCTCCTCAACGTGGCTCTTTGTCAGGTGGGCCCTTCCCCCCGCCCCGTACATGTTTTCTAATCTCTTGGCCCTCCTCTCATACTGTACATTGCCTGGCTAGGTTCTTGCTTTTTCCCCACAACCATTTTTACTGGTTTTATAGTTCCAAGTGCATTGGTAAAACAGCTCCCAAGATAGCATCTATTTCTTCTCTTCCTCACAGGGGTAGCAGTGGTGCCCAGTGTCACTGGCTAGGTCAATTATTTTCTTATTTCCAATGGCTTCCATGGGCATATACATGGGCTCCAGCTGTTTACAGTGAAGACCCTGAATGATGATAACAACAAATGGAAGCACGAAGGGGGAGCCAGTAGCATGTAAGCAGTCAGTCTTTCATGAGTTATGATCTAGGAACTAGACTACTGTCTAGTTTCTCTATATATCTTGTACCTTGTAGCCAAAAACTAACATGCCTCGTCATCCATGCACATTTAGCCAAGTGTCTCTGGTTTAATTTTTGAATTATTTGATGGTTGAATTGTCATTAGAGTTCTGTGAACAGGCACGTGCCAAAGAAAGATGGAGTAAGATTCAGACACGGCAGCTCTGCCTAAGCATTTGGCGTGCAGAGGACCCTTAAACTTGGATGCTGGAACAAAATAGAAAGGGATCTGACTTGAGGCGTACGTGTATGGTTTACACATTTACCTATTTAGTTGAGAGAAACTCTACAGTCTTTACAGATGGAAAGAGACAACGGCTTATCAGGTTATCTTTCTGTGGGGTATGGAGGTACCTGCTTTGTTATTCTTTTTGTAAAGTGCAGCTACACTTCTATGCTTATGTAGATGCCATCAAAGTTAATGGGGGAAGAGTGTGTAGCTCAGAGCAGAATTTGGACCAGGGTATTTTTGTGAACACCTTTACTTCTGTGCAGGTCTTCGTTAGGAGATGCTATTTTAAGCCATCAGGTGCTCCTTGATGGTGCTTTATGTAGCACAGCCACTGATGGGGCTTAGCATTAGACTGTGAGCCTGTTCCCCGTTTTGGAGGCTCTTTATTCAAAAGCATGAGGATGAGGGTGGAGACTCCTCTAAAAAAGAATAAACAAATTTTAGGATTTTCTAGGGTCTCCCTTAGGGATTAGATTGTAGTTCACACCTTAAAAATCTCTCCTGTAGCACAAGGTAGTTGTCCTTTCTGTAGGATGGGGCCCCCAGTCAAATTCTGCCGCTGCATTCCTTCTCTGTCGAGGTGGTTGAAGGACAGTACCCATCTCCATGCCCAGGCATCTCTACTGAACCTCTGGGCTGGATGGTGCTTTCAATAATGTTTGACTCCAGTGTGGACTCTGCAATAGCATTTTGCTCCCAAGAGAAAGTGGGAGGGGTTGAAGACCAGGTTAAATGAGCATTTATCAAAGCTTGATATCATTATTAAAAAATGACCGTGTTTACCTTTCAGAGAAACGTTATTCTTATGTGTGTAGAACATGTATGAAGCTCTGTTACATTTATGGGAGTTGTGGTTTGTATTTTGTGAGCTGCTCATGAACATGTTGGCTGAGGACAAGAGGAGAGTGTTTACATTTGGGAGTCTCTTCTATTCATTTTCTCCTGGTGGGCTGAGGAGACTTTCTCTAACTTAATTAGGGTGGCAAGATTTACATGTCTTTCCAGTTATTCCATTTGTTTCTCTTCAGACCCCCCAAAACACCTGTGTTTGGCTCTACTGTCTGCTCTACGGAGTTCATTTATTTGCTAGACTCTTCTTAGCTCCAGGCTGTGTGGTTGTGTGAGATACGGGAGGCATTGGTTGCTTTTGAAGACAGTTGCCAGTTATCTTCAGAAAGTGAAATGCTGCTTGCAGTGTTTTTGCAGAGGCAAAGTATCCTCTGGAGTCTCAAACTTGAATCTCCTGCATGGTGGTTCATTGTGCTGCCATTAGGCTGAGCTGGCCCAGGGTAATGTTGGCTTTTAAAGAACTTACAAGAACAGATTTTAAAACATTTGAAGGTGTTTTACCATTAAATGATGTGGTCCAGCAGTCATCTGGCTCACATGCTGGAAATATTTTGTTTTTCTTTTTTAATGATTCATTCTCATGCATTTGTGACTGTGGTTATTTTTGGTTAAAGGATTCCAACTGCCATATTAAATTGTCATTATATGGTACATTTAGTTCGTTATTGAAATGTAACCCCCTATTTCAAATACTTGTTAGGTTATCTACCCTGTACATTATTGGACCCATTCCTTCTATTATTCAATTATAATTCAGGACTTCAGTGAAGTTTCACTGACACTGATGCAGATGTTAAGGGAAGCAGTTCCTCTCCTTATATTAAAACTAATTTTTGGAGTTGAACTTCTCTTGTATGCATCTTTTGTCATCGTTTGAGGTGTCCTAGTATAATGGAGCATAGACACTTAGCAGTACCACATGTGTGCCCCGTGTGATGGGATAATGAATGTACTAAAATGGCAGATTATACTGTTGTCACTCCAGATTTCATGTCGGGGTCATAAGTAAACACTACAAAGAAATGTCTCTTCAGCTGAGGTATGGTTTGATCATTCATTGTATTTTATTGGCATGTTAGCGATTTGATTCATATTTAAAATTCTTTAACTAGTCATGTTTCGTTGGTCTTGATAAAACGTGTCGTTTCAAAATTGGGAAATCAAA
This sequence comes from Crocodylus porosus, assembly GCF_001723895.1. NCBI lineage: Eukaryota > Metazoa > Chordata > Crocodylia > Crocodylidae > Crocodylus > Crocodylus porosus. The sequence continues at coordinate 138,989,094 of NW_017728931.1, read as the reverse complement.
AGATTTGTGTTTTATAGGGAACCATGGCACTAACAAAACATGCACCCTTTCATGTTTCAGCAGGTTGGAGTATGTTTCTAGTGCTCACGCACTGCCGGAAGGATCATGTTAGGCTGCGAGACTGTTACGTATGCAGTACTGATCAAATGTAGCATTATTGCCTCACTATTTCATTCCATTCTGTGACAATTCATAGTTTCCTAGTTATTAGGGTCAGAAGGGACCTATTAGATCATCGAGTCTGACCCCCTGCCCTGGGCAGGAAAGAGCGCTGGGGCCAGATGAATATTTCCTTTTGAATATTTCCAAGGAAAGGGACAACGCCACCTCCCTTGGAAGCCTATTCCATATTTTGGCGACCCTCACTGTAAAGAACTCTTTCCTGATGTCTAGCCTGAATTTGCTGTCTCTTAACTTCTGTCCATTATTTCTAGTTACCCCGACTGTTGCCCTGGTAAGCATCATATCCCCAGTCTTGGGTGTGCAGCCAATCTCAGGGGATGCATGTTTACCCGCTATGTGTCAGCAATGAGTAATCCCACTGTGCAGAGCTTGAAATTTTGGTAGCAGGGGGATGGTGGTAGTGTTAATTGCAACGGCTTCTCGACTGCCAAATTTCCGGACCTGTTGGGAGTCCTGTGGGCTGGATATTTGCTATACGGGCCAAATATGGTTTGTGGTTAGGGGGTTGAGCAGCCCTGATCTAGGTTGTGTTTCTTTTGCTGGTTGGTAAGAATGTCATGGGAGACACTCTAGTTACTCCTTGCATGTGTTCTACTTTGAGATCATATTCCTTGAGTATGGATGATCAAAACTACCTTTTAGATGGAGTCTGACTGGGGCTACATACAGAAGGATTAATGCTTTCCTGTGTCTTGTGGAAATACTTCTTCTCGTAAATCAGAAGATCTTGTTTGCCTTTTCATGGCTATATCACATGGGTTGCTCGTAGTCATCTTGTGATTGATTAGTGCAGCCAGGTTGTTCTCTTTCTTTTTCATTTCCAATGTAATAGCTGCGGCTCATAGCAGAAATTCTTATCAGGCCCTTTGTGTGTGACCTTGAACTTTGTACGATTATGTTTCCATCTAGTTTTTTCTGTATATCCTGATCCTCTTAAGTATTGACACTGCTTCCTAACTTTGTCTTATCAGTAAACTTGATCACATTTCTACTTTTTGTGTCAAGGTTATTAATGAAATATAATACAACACTGATTCCAAGTCAGATTCTTGAGAAACTCTACTGTTAATCTTCCATTAGCTTTATCCTTCTTTTAACACTGACCACTGTTGTCTCACCTTTAATCTGTTCCTTATACCTCTCAGAGTTATTTTACTAAACCCCACTGTCTCTAATTGAACCAGTAATTTCCCGTGGAAGATGTATGCGATAATGAAATCCTGATAGGTGAGAGAGACTTCATTTCTTTGTTCAAAAATCAGTTACCAAAGATATCTGGTTAGTCTAGCAAAGTCTAGCCTTGGTAAAATTGGATGCGTCTACACGAGATGCTTTACTGAGCATTAGTCTAATCTAATGTGCAGTAAAGCATCACCATCTACACATGCATAGCCATTACTGCTCAGTATATTAGTCTAATGCTCCATTTTCTAGCACCTGTAGATGCAGGTACTAGAAAAATGACGTGTTAACTAATGTGCTGTACCACACTTGTAGAGATGGAGTGGGAGCAAATTGCTCCTGGTCACCCTAGGCAGCAGTGGGCCACTGGGGCCAGGGACAGCTGTCCCGGCTTGATGGGACACTGCTTCCCAGCCATGTGGATCTTGGGCTGAGTCCTGATCTCCACATGGTCGGGAGGCAGCTGCCTGGCAGCCGGGACAGCTCTCCCAGCCACGTGGAGATAAGGATGGGTCCCGATCTCCACGTGGCTGGGAGACAGCTGCTTGTCCGGTCGGGACAGCTGCCCCCTGACCTTCCGCCCTCACCCAGCCCTCCAGAGCTGAGGCTAAGCCCCCATGCCACCTGGTAGCCTATGGTTGGCACCCAGGGCAGCTGGAGCTCCTCCTGGCTGCTGCTGCAGGGGGCAGAAGCAGCCCTGGACTGGGCTACTCCCTGTTGGGTTCAGTTTGCTCCCACTGGGGGTGCATGTGTAGACATGCACTGGGGAGTGCTTTAATGAGCCTGAATTTTCAGGCACATTAACTGCATGTGTAGGTGTGCCCTCTGTGTTGTGATGTATCTCATGTTCCTTTTACTTCCATGTTTTGACTTATTTTTTTCATTCAAAATCTGTTCTAAAATCTAGCATAATATTGAAATACAGTGGGCCTATTAGGTTCTGTTTTTGTTTTGTTTTGTTTTTTTTTTAACCTTCAGGTGTATGAATCGATCTCAACCTGATTGATCTTTTAAAAATGTCAATTGAGGTTTAGTTTCATGTGCCGGTTCTTTTAGAACTATGGGATAGATTATCAGGTTTTTTTACAGTTTTAAATCCATTAAGCTTGTTGAGTTCTGCTTCCCCCTTAGTTGTGGTAATTTCTTTTTTCTGTACCTTCATTCCTAGTTACCGTACTGTCTTTGATCCCATGTCCAAAACCAACGTTTTTATTGAAAGCCGAGCCAAAGTGTTCATTTATTTTTTTTTGTGCCATTCCTAGAGATTTTGTTTAATCTCTACCCAGCCCCCTCTTCCTCATTTTTTTATTTATTTATATGGATGAAGAACCTTTTGATATTTGTTTTAATATCCTTTTCCAGGCCTAACTCAGCTTTTCTTTTATTAATTCTCTCTTTATCTTATAGTACTTCTAAGGCATACCTTTTCTTTGCTGATTAGTCCTTTGTTCCATTCTTTCCCTCTTATTCCTAATATCTTTCTTAACATGCTCTTCATACTCTTAGTTCTGCAACCCTTTTGTATGAGTTTCTTCCCCTCCCTGCAAAAAAAAGTATCTGGAATATTTATTTCAAGCACCTTTGACTTGAAGGATTCCAGATCTCCTTTACATTCATATCTTTGAGTTTCCAGCTCTAGGTCCTTTTGTATCTAAGTTTGCCCTTCTGAAACATGTAAACTGAGTTGCAGGCCTATTTTGGTTCATCTTCCAGTTCAATTTAAACTGAAGCAACTTGTGAAAATTCTGTCTTAATTATTTTATATAGCAAACTTTTGTATATAGCCTTTATTTTGTTTATTATTTAACAAAACCATGTTTAAAATTGCATAACCTTTTTGGTTCATTTTGTACTGGTTGAAGAAATATGTTGCCTTATTACTAGGGTCCAAATGAAATCGTGATTTTGTGGATTTCGTGGAATCTGGCACAATAATTGGGCCCTCCCATTACTACTACCATTTGTTTTCTATCTTCAGAGAGAAGTAGTGATGAAAAGGAAGAGGCAGAGGAGGTAGGCACAGGGGGACAGACAGGATTGAATAGGAGCTGAGAGAAAACCTATAAATAAAACTAGACAGTGGGTGGTTCCCTTTTCCCTGATGTGAAAATCTGTTCCCAGGTCATGAGAAGATGTCGTATGTTGGAATTGCAAGATACTGCACCAAGCATTTGTCTGTATTCTCCTTGTTCTCTTTAAGGCCTGGAGTGCTTTATTATTTTCTGTAGAGCTCTGTGTATATTGACATGCAACGAATGGTTTAGAAGCTAGAAACTACAAATCTATATAGCAATACACTTCCGAATTCAAAATTCAAACAATTTTACCGTCAAGAATTTTACTGGTGTTTTGGCTTTTGTGCTGGGCCTGACGCAACTAGTGCTGCTTTACTGATATGTATGCTAAATGTCTAGACATTTTATTACTTTATTCAGACTTGAATCTTGATAGCTGGTGAATTAAGTAGCGTAGCGTTAACCTAGTTACGCATGAGTTTTACAGCATAGTGGAGGTAAGAAATATTGTTCTCTTACATTTTGCAACTGTGTGATATTTATAAAGAACTATGAGGTCACTGGCTTCCGGCATGAGCCATTTCCTGAAAACCTCATCATAAGTGGTAAAGCTCAAAATGTGTTTCTTAGAAAAGCTCGGCTTTGTTTTGTTTTCCCTCTTGACTCTGTCTGTCCATCTTGGTTTTGCTTTTGTTGCTGCAGGACAAGATCACTTCAGTAACGCAGGGTAGATGAGAGTGAACCTAAGCTGTATTTGCAGGCCAAGCACTGCAGGGAAATTTTACTTTACATGTCTGTGGGCACTAAACCAGTGGTGCTCAACTTCCAGCCTGTGGACAGAATCCTGGCTCATGGAGCCGTGTCATCTAATGCAAGGGGCTCCCCAAATTCTTGGGTCCAGAGATTTGGTGCGGGGGAGTGGTGGCAGCTTAAATTGTCATGGCTTCCAGAGCTCTGTGGCTTTTGGGGTTGCTCCAAGGCCGTATCTGGCACACGGAGCCATACCAGTGCATCAGATTGAACCCTCAAACTGACCTTATGCACTAAGCCCTCACTGGATCCGGCTCATGGAGCAAACCCATGTCACTCCACTGGTTTGTGGGACTGGAAGGTTGAGCACCATTGCATTGAACAGTTCGTAACTGAGATTATTTTAGCATGTTGTTTGATTTACAGAAGCAGTATTAGCTGTCCCAGCTATTCAAAAGTCATGAGTCAGGCCCCAGTAATTTATTAGATCTGCTTAAAAAACATGATATAGCTTCAACATAATATGTGTGTGCATTTATTTATATATAAAAACCATGAAGGTATGAAGGTTGATCCTAGGAGTTATAGATCACTAAAGTTTAGTTCATTATTTGGTTAATGATTGAAACTATAAGTAACATTAATAATAAAACATCTAGAAGAGCATAATATGATAGGCCTAAACCAGCATAGCTGCTAAAAGATAATGTTTTGCCTTCTAATCTATCGCAATTTTTTCGCCAGTGTAAGCAAAGCAACAACTTTTGAAGAAGTGAATGGATATATGAGAAACGTAAGAATTTGAGGTGTTTTCAGGCAAATCTGAATTTGGTAAGCAATACCCTGTACAGTCTGGCCATAAATTTGATGACCGTGGAATATACATGGTGATTTGATAGGCCTTCCAGAAAGACTAATTTGGGGAAAAAAGCATTAATAAAAACAGTTTCTAGTTTATGAACAAATTTTAGTTTTGTTCATCTGTTATGTTTTTGAAAACTTTTGTGAAAATGTCTTATGGTTGTTAGACAATAATTTTTGACATATCCATGATGATGTCCTGCCAGCGATGGCTGCTTTAGTAGAACACGTAAAGAAAATTGCCAGCAGCAGTCTTTTAAATATTAATGATGAGACTACTGGTAGTTTATTGTTTGTCTCTAGCTTGTGCATATTTTTAATTGGTCTTTCTTCAATCTTAACCTTTGTCCATGGAGGAGTAAACTTTCAGATTTTTATCCCCGTAGCTCACACTTCAGCTTTGTATGGCTTATGTGGTCTGGCCTGCTGAGCCGGAAGGCTTTGCCTCTCCCTGTGACCCTGCTAGTGCTGGGCAGCTGCTTGCTGCTGCTTGTTTCTGCCTCTTGCTCCCCAGCAGGGGAGCTCGGGGTTGGGAGGAGCAGTGGGGGTGTGGGTGCAGCTCCCAGTTTCTTAGCCCTGGGGTGGAAAATGGGGGGCAGGAGGAGCAAGCAACTCTTTCCCTGCCCCCTACTGCTTATGAGCCACTGAAGCTACTTGGCCTGGGCCAGACTGGGGCCTGGTTGTTCTGCCCCCAGCTTATAAAGGTGGCTAGCCTGGGGTGCAGACAATACCATTTGAATCTGCCTTTCTTCTCCAGGGCCTAGGAAGGAAGGGGATAACAAGTTACCTGCATTGCCCTCAGCCTTCTCCTAACAATTGCAATACTTTTAAAGACGATGATTGCAGTCAAATCTCATGCTTCAGGCTTCATCTTGTCACTTCTTAGGGTCAGAATGAATTTTTCCCTCAAAGTTTATGATTGGTTAGCAGTTGGTTATATGTAATCTGTTTCTTGCCTTTTTACTGAAGCATCAGACATTGGTTATGGATGTAAACAGGGCCCTAGGAAAGCTTAGTCTCAAGCTCTTTATGTGGTCCACAAGCTCAGTGTCCTGTTGATTGCTAGATTGGGATCAGGAGGGAATTCCTCCGAGTTAAAGTGGCTGAGATCTTTTTGTTTCTTCATTCTATCTTTTTTTTTTTCTGCCTCTCTCTCCTTGATAAGGTATTATTCACCTGCTGGGATCACCTGGGCATATCTTGCATAATCAGATTTTTGATGCTTTGAGCATTGCTTGTTCCAGATCATCTTTCCTGTTCTCTGCCTTTAACACAGCTTCAGGAGTGACATTCATTAGTTTATCTAAAACACTTAGGTTTAATTTACGGTACCTGAGTAAAAATTAATGGCCTATGATATACAGGCTGATGTACTAGATGCTCTAATGATCCTTTCCGGCTTTTAATTTTATGAAGCGTTCAGGGTGACAGTAACACTGCTGGTGGTGTCTGGCAAGGGGGTATGTGGGACACCCTTCAGAGTTTAAAGCTCCATGCTCTGAGCAGGAGTCATGCAGTTGAACAACCCCTCCTTTCCCTTACCCTTGGCTGGCTCCCGGCAGCCCCTACCCCCACATGTGCATCCCCTCCACACATCCCGTATGCCCCCTGCCCCCCTACAGGGCATGGTGTGCCGGGGGCAGATCATACCTGTCCCACTCCTGGACACTGCTCCTCACTCGCCAACCCCTGTAGGGAAGTTTTGGTGAGTTGGTGACGGAGGAGCAGGGGGAAGTGCTGACCTGGCCCGTGACAGCTCATCAAAACTCCCTGTGTGGCCCTCAGGCCCAAATAAGTGCCCACTCCTGCTTTCAACAATGCTGAAATTTAAAAATACGATGCTTGGACTCCTCCCCAGTGTTGAATGCATTAAATTTAAAAGAAGTGTGTTAGAATTTGCAAACAAGGGGATTAAGCACTTTAAATGTTTGGAAATTTCCGTGGTTCTTCCCATGAGCAAAGGTGTGCAGGTCTGGGTCCCGTTGCTGTCATTTCCATAAGCAAAGTATAATTAAATCAAAAGTAGTGGTAGTGTTTTGTAGTTAAGCTGAAGTGAATTGACTTTGAACAGCATGGAAGCTGCAATTTCAGACAGCTATCACTAGGAGGACACACAGACCATGGGATTGAGCAACTGATTGTTTACCTTTTTTCTGTCTCGGTTTTCCAGCTAGTTGAAAAATATCAGATATTTAAATGTTTTTAGGACATTGTGTAACAAAAGTTCATGTGTTGATTCAGGTATTTTTGTAACCCTGTTTTTTTCAATGCAGAACAGTAAATTAGCGTAAAAAGGAGTGACAAAATTCTTGCCTGTGACAAAGTTTGGCGCTCTGTTGATTTTGAACCATCTGTGAGTGAACCAGAAGCACCCTAGTGATTTGGGGCATGTGCCATCCTGTATTTATGGTAATTAAGAAGAAACCTGTACCCTTTGTGTAGGTTTTTTCATAATAATTCATTACAATGTTTTTTCAGCTTCTGCTTAAGCATTTGATGCTGTCTGTTATCTGACAGGAGACTGGACTACATAAAAATCTCAATTTGGTATGGTGATTGATGTGATTTTTGTCACATGTTGTAGTCTAATGTGCGTTTGCTCCTTTGACAAGACATGCAAGTAGTTGCTATTTTAACTAGTAATTTCCTGTGATTTTGGTACTAGATAATCCAGCTAAGAATATTTTATAAGGCAGATATTTTCTTAGATGTTCTTATAGCCCTAGTTTGTCATGTTAGTCTGAAATTAAGTAGACTGCTGGGTAGATTTGCACCTTTATAAACTAGGTAGGTATAAATAGTCATTGCCTAACCTTATTAGGGGAAGATGTTGCAACTTGATGAAAAGGAGGCAGAATCTGACTCTTGCAATATAGCACTACTAGTTTGCAAAGCCCTTGCAGACAGATAATGTGTCTGAATCCTTGACCTAAGAAATGTGTACTCTGAAAATGAAAAATGTATTACAAATCGTGGGGCTGGTAAGAGCTGGTGTGGATAGACCGTGATATAAAGGAACAGGGAAATTAAAGCTTGCACTGGTGATTGCTATGCTACAGGTTCACATTTTCTTTACAAATATGAGTATATCATAATTCAATGAGTGTTAATCTGTGAGAGCTGGGTTTAGTGACTGAAGGAAAGCTTAAAGGAAGTGAAATTTGAGAAGGTATTTAATATAGGAGAAAGTCATGCAGAAGGATGTAGGCTGTTTCAGGAGCAGGGGCCAAGATAAAAAATGGTAATGTATTCACTAAAACAAAAACTGCAAAAAAACACCCTCTACTTCATTAGTTCTCTGTATTCAAAGTGGCCTGCAGTAATTTATTATACATCAAGGCTTGTGCTCATTTTCATGCTTTTTAAAAAACATTTTCCCACTCCCTTTGTCCTTTTTACTTCAGAGCTTTCATGCCTGTCAAACTTGACCTTCCTGATACTGTTTGAAGAGTTCTCGGATGTCTTACAGGATGTATTTAAGTTGGTTTCATGCTTTAATTACCTTTGTCAAAAGGTTAGGCTGTTCATTTTTTAACAAAAATAGCTCTTTTCCAGAATATTTTTGATGTGTGTTAAAAAACACACTCTCATATTTTTAAAGCTGCTACAGTGAGATGAACTCATGGTTTTTAATAGGTTCAATTTTTGTTTTTGACTTGGACCAATGTGGGCAGTAGAGTTTCTCAAGGTTCAGTTCTTCAATATCTCCATCAGGGACTTGGATGAGGGCATGGAAAGCACTCTGTCCAAATTCGCAGGTGATACCAAATTAAGGGGAAAAATAAACACATTGGAGGGCAGGGAGCAGATTCAGGTGGATTTGGACAGGTTGGAAATGTGGGCTGAACAGAATGGGATGCAGGTTAACAAAGATAAATGCAAAGTGCTGCATCCAGGGAGAAAGAATCGCCAACACACCTACAGACTGGGAGGTGACTTTCTCAGCAGCACAGCAGCAGAAAGGCATCTTGGAGTCATAGTCGACTCCAAAATGAACATGAGTCGTCAATGGGACGGAGTGATAAGCTAAGCAAAGTCAACCTCACTCTTTCATGGAATAGCAGGTGCATCCCAAGCAGGTCTAAGAAGGTGATACTTCCCCTTTATGTGGCATTATTAAGACCGCAGCTGGAGGACTGTGTCCAGTTCTGTGCACCATACTTCAAGAGGGATGTGGATAACCTTGAGAGGGTCCAGAGGAGGGCTACTTCTGTGGGTAAGAACCTATAAGGAGAGATTGAGGCACCTGGATCCCTTCAGCCGCTGCAAAAGAAGGCTGAGAGGAGATCTTGTAGCAGTCTACAAATTCATCAGGAGGGGGCAGCAAGAAATAGGGGATACTCTGTTTACCAGGGCGCCCCTTGGGTTTACTAGGAACAATGGCCATTAAGTGATGGAGAGCAGATTTAAATTAGATGTTAGGAAAAATTTCTTTACAGTGCAGTTTGCAAAAATCTGGAATGGGCTTCCAAGGGAGGTGGTACTCTCCCCTACTTTGGGGGTCTTTAAGAGGAGAGTAGACAAGCACCTGGCTGGGGTCATCTGTCATACGACAGCCAAGCCAGTTGTTCCCCAGTCTGTGTTTGTTCATGCAATTATTCTGTCCCAAGTGCAGGACTTTGCACTAGTCCTTGTGGGATTTCATCTTCTTCATCTGGTTGAAGGAAAAGAAAAAAAAGGGAGCATGCCTCTGTCCTTCCTGAGAGGGAGGGCACTCTTATGGAAGTAGAAAGTGTTGGGATTTGGTCATTGCTCCTGCTTTTCTTTAAACCAGTGGTTCTCCAATGTAGAGGGATGCCCAGGTCCACTGAAGAATTTTGATGAGTTGGGGAAATACTTAAAAAGTTTGTAGTAAGTGATGAGAGAGTTTTTGTACATACAGCTGTGCTGGTAACTCTGAAACATCTCAAGGCCAGTAGCGTTTCCAGGATTTATACTGGTGTAATGAAAAACAATTTGGTAAAAACATTGGAAACTGTAGTGTAGCATCTGATATGCCCTCTCTTTTAATTTCAGTAAACAACAGTTGAGTACAAGGGATTAGAATTCATTCTACCCCCTAAAACTTATTTTGAAGTTTTCTTTCCAAAGATTTGAAGGGTAAAAGAACAGTTGTATAATTTGTTAAAAAAGCTGCTGGAAAGATTGATTGATTCAGCTCTGTTTCTTGTGAAAGGTTGGTTTTCACTGTGTTGTGCCCATAATGTCATGAGTTTTCAGACTGGTCATTGAAAGTCTATCAGAATGGACTCTTAATCGCAAACTGGAGATTGCAAATGAACAGTGGGGAGAGAAAGGGATTTGGCTCGTGATGACTATGAAATACGCATCCTGTAGCTCTTTCAGTGTTAACCTAGTTTTTTGCTTATAACTGAAAAATAATTTCAGTACCAAGTATTTCTACATTAGGTTAGCCACATATCCAGAATTCTTACTCATGAGATCAGTTTTACAGCGTGAGA
>NW_017728931.1:138972388-138978166 GCF_001723895.1 Crocodylus porosus | reverse complement strand
CAGAGATGGTCAATACATATTATGGGAATAAAGAATTAACTCAAGGGTTTGGTCACCAAGATGACCACTGCTGAATAATATATATATTTATATTAGAAATTAGAGTTGTTTACTTAGCTTAGTTCTATTTGAAGGCACTTATTTTCCCCAACAAAACTACGCAGTTCTGGAAGAGGTCTTATAAAAGGAAAAGGTCTTGTGGAAGAGGACTTACAAAACCTATGCCTCATCAAAAAGTCCTGTCCCAGAACACTTCTGTAGCAGAAAGACTCCACTTTGCTATAGCATGTTTGATTGGGATCATTAAGGAGAATGGCAAATTGGGTATTGGTCTACTAGACTGGCAAGTGTCTGCGGTAGTCCGAGGTAATGCTTTCAGTTAAGAAGTCATATGCCCTAACTTCTGCTAGACAGATGTCAATGAAGTGCATGTAATTCGGCACAGGATCTTGGGTCAGATTCGGATGGGTTAACTGGGTGCCTAAATAGGACTTGGGTTCCTGGGGTCTTATCTTAATTTTATCTAGCAATCATCATTACTAAAACACAGAAAGAATTCTAGAAGCAAGGACTAGAGCTCTGGCCTCCTTACATCCAGACAGATGCCCTAACCAGAGGCTTGTAAAGTCAGGTTCCTTGGGGTGCTGCAAGATATGTCTAAGGGTGACACACAGTATTGGTACTGTTAGGTGTTCAGGTGCCTACACATGATTTACAAGACAACCCCAGAGATTTTATATAGGAATTCATAGTGTTAAAAACATTTTAACCTATTGCAGTCTTTCTGAATTCTTCTGCAGTAGAATAATTACTTTATAATTTTTCCCTAGTCAATTAAAGAATGAAAGCTAAAAGCTGGTGCCTTCCAGCAGGTGCCTGGAGTCTAATGAGGGGTAGTTTGTGTCAAAATGCTGAGAATCACTGCAGTAGGGTAGTATGCATCTTCACTCTTCTGTTTTTGAGCCATTGTGGATCCTTCATTTTTGCTGAACTCTATGATCTAAAGTAGGTTGTAAAGGATGCCTAGTGGATTAGTTCCTCTGAGGAATTAGGCAGAGTTTAGGTATAGTCCCTGTTCCTTGTTTTAATCACGGTTGAACTTGGATGGGAGCTAGGGACCTAGTGGTCAGATTGAGATGCTTCTTCATATTTGTAGAAGCCTAAACTCAGTTATTTAGTAATTTTTTGTGGCCAAAATAGGTTCAGAATGAATTTAGGCACCCAAAAGGGTGCGTGACTACTTCAGCTGGATTATTCTGCATTATTTTGTGACCTAGATATTTAAATTCTTTCAAAGTCCTGTTTATCATTCTTGATTTAGATCTGAAGTGGTTCTCGGGAAACTAGATCTACTCAGATAGTAAGTCAGTCCCGTTACAACGAGAAAGCACTCACAGCGGTCTCGAAGAGAGCTAAAGGAGGTCATCTTTTTTATATAGTTCCTCTTTTCTTTCCTGTAGTTCCATGTCTTTGTAGCTGGGCATCATAAATCGAGAATGCATTTTGTCAGATGATGTTATCGTAGTATAGTTCTACAGGGTATCAGTCTGCTGCTAGTATAAACCTTGAAGTGAGTTTTGAACCACTGACATCGTATTCTTATGGATCAACTTTCTAAAATGCTTATAGAAATTCACTATCCCAATCAACACCTGCTGGCTTGTAGTCGTCCTTATGCTGATGTCTCAAATGGTCATCACCATTGTCATTGATTGTTAGTCTCTTGATAGGAGGATGACGGTCTTCTGTTAAGCAGGGAAATCTGCAGATGGCTGAGGAGGCTGGTCTAAGAGCCGGGGGTTCAACTGCAGACATGGCAAATGGTTCCAGGAGAAAGGATTAGATCTTGGTGATGTTTAGTCACAGGTCTTCCGTTCCTCTCACATATCCACCTCCATAGTGAGGTGAGTTTACTCAAAATGATCACTGCAGTGTAGCACTGTGCCACTGGGGACAATTCAGTGCTGGAGTCTTCCAGGTATTGATGTTAATATTTCATTTTTCAGATTGGCTGTCAGAGTGTCCTTGAGTCTCTTCTTTTGCTCACGTCTAGGGCAGTGACTATCAGTGAATTGGGAGTAACGGGACCTATTGTGGAGTTGGACAGCAGGCGTCTTTATGACGTGTTCTGTTCAACAGAGCTGGTGCCGTATAAGCGTGGCGTCAGTACTGGTGTATTTGTTTGAGTCAGAACACTGGTGTTTGTTCTTCTGGCCTTCCAGTTGATATGAAGGATTTTATGAAGACATCACTGATGGTAATGTTCCAACACTTTTAGGTATTTCTGATATGTTGTCCACATTTCACATCTGTACAACGGGGTGGGGATAACAGCAGTCTGGTATATGAGAAGCTTGTGGGTCCTGATGTCATGAACATTGAAGACCATGATTTTGAAGATGTCCAAAGGCAGCACTGACGGGTTTTATCTGGTGTTGAATATCGTTGTCTACGATTACTTTTTGGGAAAGGTGGCTACCCAGGTAGGGAAAATGCTCAGCTCTCTCTAACAGCTATCTTCTAACTTTAATGTATGGAGGAGCAGTTTGTTGGTTTGGGGTGGGTTGGTAAAGTGTCTTGGTTTTTGGGAGATTAACCATGAGTCCAAGCATTTCATACGTCTCTTAGAAGCAATCAGGAATGAGCTGGAGCTCTTCATATGTTTGGGCACATACAATATAATCATCAGCATTTTGAGGATCAATAATGGAATTGTTGGTTATCCTGGATTTGAAATGTAGCTGGTTGATGTTAAAGAGATTCCTGTCTAAGTGATATTGGATGCTGACTCTGGGTGGAAGTCGATCAGCAATGAATAGCTGGAAAAGAGTGTTTGTACAGTTACACATCTTTGCTCGACTTGTAATAGTAAAAGGCGTCTGTTTACAAGTCATTGCTTAGGTTGATAGCTATGCTGTTGTCATGAAGGAGTCTGATCATGGTAACAAAATAATAGGCAAATAAAGATAATTTAGGACTGATTACATTCATTGATGATTATGAATGTAATGCTGATTGCTATACTGAGCATTGAAGTCATTGCAGGTCTTTTTGCTCACTTTAATGGACATTTAATAAGCTGCTTTAGATAAAATCATGTTAGTAGATTAAAAATACATTCAGTCTATTATAGTAAACCTGTTTTTATTCTGTGAGAGGCATTAAGCCTTCACCTTTGCATTTAATGACTTAAATAAAGTCTTCAGGGCACAGTTAATATTCAGTTTGAAATTTGGTAGTGTTAATATGTTGTCATTGCTTCAGAAACAAAAGGAATCCATTTTTGGTGAGGAATGTGAGCCTAATGTTTATGATGGTTGAAAAACTACTTTTCAGAAACTTCCATTTATGAAAGTTGGTTACTTAATTGTACGTGAAGCAAATTTGATTTATGTGATTTTACTTCTTTTTTTGATTTTATGTGCAAAGTCATTCAGAACCAGGGCTGTGCTTTAGTTATGCTTCAGACTCCTTTTGGATAAGTATTTGCATATCTGTACTGAATTCAATTCTGTGACTTCAGCATCTTTTTAGATATCTGAGGTAACTTTACATTAATACTGGTGCTTTGACTAGTTAATTTAGTTATGGCAGTATGGAGCTTAATGGAGGCTGATATAGCACATGATGAGTGGATACTGAGTAGAGTATGGGCATGGACAGATGTACATATGAAACACTCTGCAGCGCTTCACATTTGCCACCAAGCTGATATGCATTGTGTGTCTGTCTCTTCCCCCCGCCACCCCGTTTCCTCCCATTGCCTTTGCAGCATTTCCAGAGTGGTGCCGTAGGGCTAAGTACAAATGGTCAAAAATCCTGGGGCTGAATCAATTCAATCTTCACAGGTTAGCCTAAGCCAGGGGTGGGCAGTTATTTTGGGTGGAGGGCCACGTACTAAGTTTTGGCAAGCCATTGAGGGCTGCGTGATAGGCAGCTAGGGGCAAATGAATATAAATTTTCTAAATAGAATGGCTGGGCGGGCCGCATCCAGCCCCCGGGCTGCATTTTGCCCACCCTGGGACTCTAAGTTGTGTAGATTGAACTGCTAAGCAATTGAATCAACTTTCTCTCTTGATTCCAGAAATGCAGCCACATGCCTGCCGTGACTCAGGCCAGAAGCTGGGGGGTGCTAGAACGTGCCTTCCTCCTTGGTCGGAGCAGACATCTTTCGCCCAGGCTAGCCTGCCACCCTGTGAGGTATGCAGGGGAGGTGCAAAGCATCCTGGGATGTTGAGGGACTGTAAATTAACGTGAATCTGAAGGGGATCTGGGACAGAAGTTCAGTAAACTGATTTAAACTAAATCAGTTAAGTCTGAGACTACATCCGTTCAGGTTTATCTTTAAACTGGTTTCTGCCATTTTGAAAGCGGTTTATGCGCATTGAACTTCTATTGTGTTGCAGATTTGAACTGGCTTCCAATCACTTAGACCAGTTTATGTGTAACCTCTGTCCCTAGCCTAGGGCATTTTAAGCAAGCTTTAGTTTAAGCACCCACACTTACATTTTGAAATGCAGGATGCTGAATACACAAGACACTGTGGGTGTTTTAATTGGAGTGGGTCCCAAAAGCCACTCTACTTAACCCCCCCCCTCCCCCCACTTATCCCCTGCCCTGTGCATAGGCACCCTTAGAGCTGAACTCATTTACAGACATGCAGTGACACTACTTGCCAGGGGTGGGGAACAGGAATTCGTGCATACCTCTTGGCCTCCAGTCTCCGGAGCTGTTTGTGAAGACAGCTAAACATGCAGGAGAACATTCATTAGCCATCTGCCTGTACCTCATCCCCTCCCCTGTGGTGGGGAAGAATGGAGCATTGTGGGATGTCGGAGGACTGCTGGAATGTACAGAAGTAATTCAGAGATGATCCTCTTTTTTTATTTTTTTTTTAGGCTTATTTTTGCAGTATTTTAGCTGTTTTTGAAGTACTCTGGCTCTATGTGTCTGTACCCTTAGTATTTGGAGCGTTTCAAATGCAGTTCAGGGCCTGTGGTTCTCCAGGACTGCTATTTTTGCTGTGACTGAAGTGTAGATACTCTTTGTTTCTCCATCTTTGTTCTCTTGTTTGCTTTACTGAGCACTCCTAAATATTTTCTGTACAGATATGGGAGTTGATTGATTTGAATATCCCTTTGTCGTTAGAGTAAAATGTTTTTTACATTTTATAACTGATTAAGAATAATGTGGCATACCAGTTTTTTGCAGGGTAGAGCAATGCTTTAAAGACGGCCTTTCTCAACCAAAACCTGTTGTAATTAGGCCAGAAACTGAATGGGCTATTGCTCTGTATTGAAAAGTGAGATCAGGCCTTTTGTACACCACTTGATTTGGGTTATTAATCCTTTTACACTGTAAGCTACATGCAGAACTGAGTGCTTTATAGTTTTTGTCTTGTATTGTGATAAGAGCTGGTTTTGAAGAGCTACAAACCATGGCTCCATTTGGTGTGTTCGTGTCTTCTTAAAATCCTGTAACAGAGTTTGCTCAGAGAAACAGAAGATGGAGAATTAGGGAATTTGTAGGACAAGTTTCAGTTTTTTAAAGGCCAATGTTAATTATACTCATTATATGATGTGTAATGCTGTCATTTACACAGTTTACCAGCTATTTGTCTTTACAGGCATAAATAATGTCAAACTGAATTATTATGTGTTAGCAACATGTCTTATTCCCCTTCATTCATCTGCTTTCCCCGCTACCTTGCTTGGACTCTATTCTCCTATGCTGTGCCGATACGGGCTATTTAGAAGTGCAGCTCACTAATTAGTTTCA
>NW_017728931.1:138927988-138972040 GCF_001723895.1 Crocodylus porosus | reverse complement strand
TATCAAGCTTCTGCCTGCTCTTACACACAGGGTTCTTTTTGAACTGAAGTGATAGAGAGTTATGCTCCTACTTCCAAAGATCCTGGGGTCAGCCCTTACAGATAATAAAATAATAGAAAATGAGGGTTAGAAGAGACCTCAGGAGGTCATTTAGTCCAACCCCCTGCTCGAAGCAGGACCATCTCTAACTGTGTCATCCCAGCCAAGGCTTTGTCTAGCCAGGTCTTAAAAAATGACCCAAATAGTGGCATCATTAAATTGAATATGCTACTTTGAACTGTTACTTCATACTTAGCTGTTGGAGTCAGGAACAAAGCCAAGGTATCCTGCATTTCAGAGACCTTGGGGCCAGAAAAGACCATTAAATCATGTCGTCTGACATCCACAATATCACAGAACATTACATTTAACCTATTTACCCCTGTATCAAGTCTAGTAATTCGTCTTTGATTGAAGCATGCTTTTTGCTAACAAGTGTTTTCCAGAAAGGCATCCGGTTTTGATCTGAAAGTATTGAGACATCAAGTGATGTTGAAGCCACCACTTCCTTTAGTACCTTTTTAGTGGTTAATTGTCAATTTTTTAAAATTGTGCTGTATTTTTAATTCTAATTTAATCTGGCTTCAATTCCAGCCATCTTCTTAAATCTTCCTCTTGTAGAAATATCCAGCACTACAGTGATGGCTCACAGATAGTTGTGAATGTGTGTTATGTCTCATTGCATGTTATACACCTTGATCCTGATAGATGCTGATATCATGACTCACTCACCAGTTACCTAGCACAGGTCTTTACTATTTCAACAGCGCAGCAGGCTCAGTTCTGGCTAATGATCCACAATGGGAGGAAATACATATGTATAAAATAGCATGCCCAGGAATAACTATTTCAATAATTGTATATTGATGAATTGGGATTTTGTGTCACCAGGTTCTTTATAGCATTTGTGTTTTGATTATTGGGCGGTTTAAGAATGGGGACAGGGGAGGCAGCTTTTTGAAAGGGCTGGTTGTCTCCAAGCATTGTTATTGTGCTTCTGAGCCTTTTGTTTGTAGGGCACAAATATGAAAACCAGCAAACTCCAAAAGGGAACAAAAAATTGTTCCTGATAAACCGTACTCCATGGCTGTGCCCACACGTAGTGCCGATGTTTGGTTCCCTGGGGACAACTAGCAGTAGCACACTTTACGCCACCACTACTTATCCCGGGGGGGTGCCCGTGCCCTGTCCGCTCTGGCGTGTGACAGGTTACCCCGGGTGGGGTAGGGGAGGCTGGAGCCAGCACTGGGCTGGCCCTAGCAGCCTTACCTGGGTTTTGGGGCTGCATCAGCGGTGATTCTGCCACACAGAGCATGGCTTTGGGTGGCTTGGCTCCGCTTTCAAGTGGCCTGTGCCTCTGTGCATTTTTTTTTCTCCATGGGTTTTTTGTCTCCCGGGTATCCAGGTGTCAAAAACCCCCTCTGTGCTGCTCCTTTTCAGCATGGAGAACAACTGAATGTGTGGTATGTGGCACTGTGGAGGTGTCTGCACTGCCACATACCGCATGGCTGTGCTCATCTGGACATGGCCCATGTGTGCAAATCGGTACACTTAACAGGGGTTAGGAGCTGCATGGACCGTGGAAACTGAACTACCTCTATTTCCTCCAGAGAGAACCCCCTCCTACACCTGGACCTGTTCGCAGGGCAGCCTGCTTAAACTGTATGTGAATAGGGGACATCATTTACCAGGCTGGTGTGATGTCTTTCACTAATAAAAGAAGTCCTCACTTCTTTGAAGCTAGAGTTATAAGCAGGGATCCTGGTTTTCTCTGTTAAAATCCAAAATTCTGTAATTTAAAAAAGAAATCTCTGATTAACCTCCCCCTCGCCCCCAAATCCGTGTTTTTCCATGATTAAAATGAAATACTGATATATATTGGAGATTGGACAAACACCTGGCTGGGGTAATCTGACCCCAGCACTCTTTCCTGCCCAGGGCAGGGGTTGGTCTCGATGATCTAATAGGTCCCTTCCAACCCTGACAACTATAAAACTATATTTAGATACCAGTTGAACACCATTTCCAAGCAATTTGGAAGCCTACCAGTTCCTTAAGCATTATGATAAAAGAAATTCTTTTAAAAGAATTAAGGGTTTGATTTGGGGGGTTTTATCACGGAGGATCAGAACTTTCCCTGCTCCCTGCACTCACCAGGACATGGGTCCAGCTGCAGCTGTTCCCCACACTGCTTTGTGGTGTTGAGCAGCCCTGCCATGCTAGTGCCCCTCACTCCCAAGCCACAGCCTCCCCTTTCCCAGGGTTGGCTTGGAGATTGGGAGCTCACTGGGGCAAGGAAAGGGTGCTGCCTTTACCTTGCAGTGTAGGCGACTGGTGACTGTTGATTTGGTGGGGCAATTTATAGGTTTTGGCGGTATACCGCAGGGTTCAGGACAGGTACTCAACAGACAGGAGTTTTGATTTCTGTTCTAGAGCTACTTTTAATGTCATGTTTTAATCAGCAAGGATTAAACGGTGACAAGTGTACTGAACAGAAATAGCCATCCTTCCCATGTCACACTAGGGTCATGCAAGAGGCATTGTTTAGATGTGGAACAATGGTGAGGGAGGGCCATAAAGTGCATAATCAAATGAAATTAAGAAAATGAAAGAGTGCCTGGAACAGCTTCTAAACAGTGGAGTGCTGGAGCCTGTTTCAAAGCCCATCAAAGGCAGAGTGAGAGTCCTTCAATTTTAAATTTTCAGAAGGATGCAAAGTTAGTCGTAAATTTAAAGACTTTTTTTGGCATATATGACAGCTCATGTGAAAATAGAATAGGAATGGCATGCTGGGCACAGGCCAAAACTAATGGCCTTTTGCTTAGTAAAACCTGCTCATGATTATTAGGTACCATGGGTATAGGAACCCTTGGATGTTAGAGTAGATCATCAGGGATTATCCCTGTGTGGAATTTGACTATTAAAATGTGTATGTTTTCTTTGTGTGCAACAAATTGTGAAGGTTGCATATTTTTAAAGAGATATAGATATATTAGCTATCTTAAAAAAATATGCAACCTTCAAAATTATATAGATAGAGATGAGGGTCAGAACTTGGTTTGCTTAAAAAAAAACTTTTTACAGGATCAACATCAGACTTTCTAAAACATTAATCTGTGAATGAGACCACGTATGTACAGAAATGACTTTCTGAAAGGTACAAGCTGGGTCAGAGGGGTTGGGGGTGTTTAGAAGTAGGTTTATGTTGAAAGTACCTTAGTAATAACATTACCTACAGCTGGGATTTTCAAAGGGGGCTGACAGAATTAAGCACTCGGACCCTTCGATTTGGGAAGCAGTTGCATAATGCTTTTAGGCAGATTACAGTCAATATAAACAACTTTAGATGACCAAAAATCTATGTTAGCCTTCTAGAAATCATGAGCTGAGCTTGAAAGTAGTGCCATTTTTAAACCTCTTTCATGTTTTCTGTTTTTGAGCCTCTTGGGCTTGTGCTTTTAAGATTTCCCAACTGAGAGAGAGGGTTTTTTGTGGGGAGGTGGAGGGTTCCCCCCAATTCTTCAGTTGAAAGTGGTTGTACTGTACTATCATCTAATCAATTGATTTGCAGTAGCAGGGACTTTAAGAACAAGACTCCTAAAATTCCCAAGATTTGCAATGAAATTTTGAGAACTGGCAACATAATTATGCCCATTTTTACTGTTCTGGAGAAGACCTTGAATTTATTTGAAACTTATTTATAACCTATACATTTGTGATGCAGTGGCGAGACAGCAGATCCTTTAGGTCTCACTTGCCTGAGTAATCTTCTTGATGTGGGGCTTACAGTTTGTGCAGGTAGCAGTTACAGTACTGATTATTTTTTCTAAGATTTCTCGTAAGTATTTATGTTACTTAAAGCCCTTAATAGAACGTTAAATAAAAATGAAACGAGGCTGTGGAAAGATCAGTGTTCCAAAGTTTGGCTAATGATAGAAAATAGGATTAAGAAATCTGAAAGGCTTTTTGTTAAAAGCAGTCAAGTGATCATTTCTTTGAAATAAATAGAAATTGGAGCCTGAAGAAAAAGAGGGAAATGCTCTACTATTTTAACATGTTATCCACCTTGGACACTGCAGACTATCTCTGTGCACAATTACCTTATTTTTCAGAAGATTGCGGTACTAGGCTCTCACTAAGTATTGAAATGGGAGAATGTTCCTCTTAAAATTTGCATTAAACGAGATATAGTTTGCTGCTTACAAGTAAAATATTCATTTATTAATACTTACTGCAGATGACTGTATTTATATTCAGAATTTTTTATCAGTTGGCAGCAGCCCTCCTAGGGCCCACATGTAGCTATTCTGTATGATCTCCATTTTTGCAGACAGAGAAATCAAGTTGCATGGAGTTAATTAAGTACCTTGAACTTCAAGTCTGTATCAGAGTTGAAGAAAACCTCATATTGGGTTTCACCCTGGCAGGGGCTGAATTTCTTCAACTTCTTTCAAGATTATTTCATTAAACCTGTCCTCCAGAGGTGAAATTCACTGTTGTGCAGAAAACCTGCCTAAGGCCAATGCATCACTAATCCACTTAGTCTCCTGCAAGTTACAGCATTCACCGTATTTGATCTTTTAGAGTTGGTATTATAATTCAGTGCTGAAAACTCTGTATTTCTCCCTTTCAGGATCTGGGACTTTTTGTTGATTTAGTACTACAGCCAATGTCGATTCAATATGTGGAGCTCTGAAGACTTCTTACCTGCGCACAGTGGGAAAGAGAGAGACCGTCCATGTAAATCAAGAACTACTTGGCTGTTTCCTAGGCAACTGTGGAATAATTAAAATGAAGAAGAACTGATGTGCCAGGCATAAGGGATTTTTATCAGATGAAAATGAAATGCTCTCTTCTGTTTTGAAGAACCAGATCTGTATCTTCCAGCAAACGTAAGGTACCACATTTAAAAAGAATATCAATTTATTGCTTTGGAGATCCTTAAGGAAATGAATAAAAATGACAGTTTAACCAGATTTTATTCTAATGAGAAATGATAATTGTGTATCCTTTTGCTTCTGTCAGAAGCCATGCCCTAGTTTATTATTGAATCAATTTTCTTTCCAAACTTAAGCAAAGGCGTTTAAACTTGCTTTATGGTTTGGGGCTTGATCCTACTCCATTTGAAGCACAGCTGACTTTCATTCCGTTTTTTTCTTCTGTAGGGAGAGATTGAGGCCCATATTCAGAAAAGGACTCAAATAGACACTTGATTTTCACAGAATTGTAGAAAACGAGGGTTGGAAGTGACCTCATGGGGTTACATCTAGTCCAGCCCCTTGCTCAAAGCCAGACCATTCCCAACTATATTATCTCACCCAAGAATTTGTCCACCTAGGTTTTGAAAACCTCTAAGGATAGAGGATCTGCTTAGAACTAAGACCCCAATTTGGAAAAACCCATGTAGAAGATGAATGGATAAGTATCTGTTTTGGCTTTTAAAAAAAAAAAAGAAAAAGGAAACCTTTTTTTGCCACATTGCCAGAGTTTTTCACCTTTTCACTTCCCTTTTACATGTAGAAAGCATGAAGGTAGGGTATTTAAAATTTAAAAAAATCAAGAAAAAGATGAGGAAAAATTCACGTAGGTGAATAAGTCACACAAATAACATATTTGCATGAACTAGTTGGCCCATTTTGTAGTCTTTCCCCAAATTTGATTTCAAATTAATAAGGCCTGAAAATGGCACATGCATGACTAGATGTGTGGATGAGTACTAGATACATAAACATTCAAATTCCAGTTGCAGTCAGTGCGTTTCAGGTGTGCAGGATTGTTGGAACAGGCTCACACTAAATTTATTGACTGAAGCAGGGATCTTGGGTTTTTTGTAGCTGAAGGACTAGTCCAGGGGTGTCTAGCTAGTGGCCTGTGGGCTGTGTGTGACTCACTACAGGGAGTTAAATTGCAGTCCCCAGATTCCTGCCTAACTGCTGTTTTCCCCCATTGCTCTGGTTGCAAAAATGGCTTTAGTTTCTGGGCTGTCTAGGAGGCCAGTGGCTTGCCCTGATGTGGCCCATGGGGCATTTGGCCCCTTTCTGCTTAGAAGTTGGACAGCCCTGGATTAATTTATCCTAGAAGAATCAGCATGTAATCATTAAGTTGATGTTGACTCTTGGAGTCATTTAGAAGTCTTGTTTAAAAAAGGTAGTGGCTAAAATTGCTTTCAGCCCCAAACTCAAAATCTGCATATAGGGTAGAAGATAATGAAAATGACCTAGGTAAAAAAAGAGAAGCCTTATTGTAACAGCTATGAAAGGTTGTGGAAGCATTCGTGATCTAAATGGTTGGAAAAGTTCTTTCTAAAAATCTAATGTAATATATTACTGAATATTGCTTATCTCTTCCACTTGCTAAAACATTTGGAAAGGAAAGACATTATGCATCCGACTATATAGTTAAACACTGAAAGCCATATTCACGTTTTTCTCATAGTCTGAATAATTATATGTTAAAATCCGGCTATCTTGCCTAATGCTTTAGTATGTTAGTTTATTTAAGGCATCAATCAATTTAGAAATAGTTTGAACACCATCTGGGCTTTACATAATAAAAATTTGCTGCCAAAAAGTTTGTGGGTTTCTTCTGGGGTGTGTATGGGATTTCACATTCCATCCCTTAGGCTGTTTTAAAGAAACCCATAATTGTTTGTAGATATAATGTATCCAAAAAGTATGAAATGTTTTTGGCAACTTGGTAATATAAGAACCCCGCTAATCCGCCACCGCTGCCTTTTTTTTTAAAACACTTTACAGAATCTGAGATGCTGAGTCTTTAACATCACTGAGTAGATTTGGAAAGTCCACATACAACTGTGGTGTTAGATTTCCAGTTTTAGCTATTCCACAAGTATTCTTTACTTGACAGATTGACTGCCCTTTTGGGGAGGTATAAGGCCTCAAAATGTTCAGTTACTCTTAGCCCAAAGTCAAAGATAAAATTGCATGAGAAAAATGGCATTTTTGCACACTGGAAAGAGCTTTGCAGACAGTGTATATACATATCACTGCCAATGGATACCAGCTTGGAGAAGCCAGTGGTGAACAAATCTGACTGTTGATGGAACAGGGACCCTAAAATAACTTTGCTATCCAAGGAACATTATAGGACACAAAGTTTAGATTATGATAAATGTATTTAAAAAAATTAATCTGTGTGAAATTATTACTGTAACAGAAGCTTGTTCCTGGCCTTGTGATCATTATTAACTACAGCAGAATTACTTGGGATTTGCAGCAAGACAAAATCTGTCATATATAATTTGGGCCAAAATATTCAAAGCAGCCCCACATTTTTGGCTGTGTCAGGACCTTTGACATGTCTTAAACCAGACTATTCAGAGGCCCTGATGTGTAGTGGGAGATGTAGAAAAGCAGTATATTAACTACCTTTTTTCTTCGCCATCTCACTCTGCCTTGCTCAGTTCTTGTGCTGAGTGGGGGATTAGTTTGACCACAAGGCTGTTCCCATTATTCACACTCATCATCCTCCCAACCCACCCAGTTAATCATGCTACTTTTCCAAGGCTCAGTACTGGAGTTCATATTTCAGCACTGAGGACAATGGAGATCTGCATGTGGCTCGGGGACAGAAAAATGAAAGTATTTTTACTAAATTTGGACAGCTGGACAGCGTATAAGAAAACAGTGGTCATACTTAGCTTACTGTATGCTGTGCTTCTCATTTATGCCTCACTGTACCTTATGCCATAAGATAATTTGCAGGTCTGTGTGGGTGGGAAAAGCATGTACTTGAGAGAGGAATTATTACGTTGTTTGTATTTTAACAGATCCAGTCTGTGGCAGTTGTACAAAAACTTTAAATCTACCATGGGTTATTAGTAATTAATGAAACCTGTTTCCATAAAATGTTACTAAAATGTATGTATATCTTTGTGGTGTTTAACTCCTTGATAGGAGTGGAAGCAAGACAGACTTTATACTATAGACGTGTGTCCTGGTTGCTTGGTTTCTTTTTCTCATTGGTATTTTTGCTCTTATCCAGGGGTCAGTAACATTTTGCCACCCAGGATCAGAGCTTGTGACCTGGCTCCCTACTGCGGGCCCTAAATTTCCACCCTTCAGAGAGCTCAAGCTCTCACTGCAGATACCTGGTCCCTCTGCAGCCAGGGTAAGCACAGGCACAAGAGAAGGTGGGGGGGATGCTGGCTATAGATGAGGGCATTGTGGAGGGGGCACCAGCTGGATTCAGCTTTGTGCTGCCCCAAACTGGGTCAGACCTCCTGGACTACATCCTTCTTTGCAGCCCAGATTCGGCCGATGGGCTGTAGGTTGTCAACCCCTTCCCTCGGCCAAGTCAGTAGAACATAATTTATTGATCTGGGTTTGAAGAAGAAAAGAAACGTGCTTATATACTGCTCTCAAAAAGCTTATTTTGATGCAGCGATTCGTTTTGTCACATGGGCTGCAGAAACAGTTATATTGAGGGAGAGAGACAATAAGGTTGTCTATTGATGATATATATTCATGCCTTAACCTTGTTATACAGGTGGGACCTTTAAATGTGCTCCACAACCCACTTATGAGCTTCCTCTTTCTTGCAAATCTAAGAAATTTTAAAAATCTGGGTTCTTCCAAAAGTTACTCTTCCCCAATACAAGAGGTGCCTCTGCTGTAGGTAGATAAATCCTAGCGGGAAGAGCTAAAGTTGTGGGCTTTCGGTTTTTGGAAGAAGGAGCTGTAATCAGAGAGCTAGTTCTGTAACTCCACATAGAAGCAGGGCAATGGGCCATGCATCATGGTGGGCAGTTGTTAAGCACAGCATGCCAAAGATTCTTTTCCACCAGACAACAAGCATGGTCTCTTCTCATGGGGTGTCCTTTGCTATATACAGGAAATCATCTTCTGCCCATAGGGACATTAATTTTCCTAACCCAAGATTTTTGAGGGCCAGTTCCATGGCCATCAGAAAAATTCATTCTCCAATCTTGGACTTCAGATAATTCAGTGAGGGAGCAATAAAATAGAATTGTCCACGTCTATCAATTCAGGATATTATTTTGTGTCCACGAGGATTTGCTGAGTATCACAGCCAGTATCTGAGGTTCTGATGGATTATTTTCCCTTTTTAGTATTGTGCATAGGCCCAGGAACATTTACAGTAATATGAATAGTATATGAAGATCAAGCTATGCTTGCAATTTTAAGAGTTTTTTCCACTAGCTGGTAGACTTTGTGATCAGTTAGAACTTGGTGTGTCCTTTCCAGTTACTATTTATGGTATAAGTTGGATGTGTCTTTTGAATATCATGGAATCATAGAAGTAGGGTCGGAAGGGACCTTGTAGATCTTCAAGTCCGACCCCCCCCGGCTGGGCGGGAGAAAAGACTGGACTCAAATGAGTCCAGCCAGGTAGGTATCAAGCCTCTTAAAGATCCCCAGGGTAGGAGCCAGCACCACTTCCCTAGGAAGTTGGTTCCAGCTCCTAGCCGCCCTGACTGTGAAGTAGTTCAGAGGAATATACCAGCCAAATGATAAGGTAGGGGTCAGCAACTTCCAGCACATGTGCCAGAGTGTGTGAGCAATTTGCTCAGCACACCACAGCCTGCCCAGGATCTGGGCAGCTGCTGGCAGCCACAGAGCCTGGGCTGCTTGCACGGGGAGGCTAAACCGTGGTGTGAGCAGTCTGGGCTCCATGGCAGGGGCCAGATGTGGCAGGCAGCTACGAGCCTGCAGGTGGCTGCACTGGGATCTGGAGCCCCAGCCCAGCTTGTTGCCAGCAACAGCTGAATGCAAGGGGCTGGGGTTGTGCTGCCCCCAAGGTGTGAATGCAGCTGCCATTGCCACAGAGCCCGGGCTGCTTGCAGGAGGCAGCGGGCAGGCTGCAAACAGATGCTTCGGGGTCTGGAGCGCGGTGGCCAGTGGCAGCTGCACATGTGCCTTGGGGAGCATGGCAGGGAAGGGGCAGAGGGCAGTGCAGCCCCAACCCCTTCTCCACTATGCTCCTTGAGGCATGCTTGCAGCTGCTGCTGGTAACAAGCTGGGCTGGAGCTCCAGACCCTGGTGCAGCCTCTTACAGGCTTGTGGCTTTCTGCTGTGAGCAACCCAGGCTCCATGGTGGGTGACAGGGGCCTGCCCAGACTCTGGTTTGTTTGTAGCAGGCAGCCGCAAAGCTGCTAGCAACTGCATCAGGGTCCAGACTCCTGCCTGGCTTGTTGCTGGCAGTGGTTGTATGCATACCTTAGGGAGCATGGTGGGGAAAGGGCGGGGGCTATGCTGGCACAATAAGAATTGGGTCTCTTGTGACTCCCCCACCATCCACCCCTGGCTCACCAACATCTAAGTCAAGGTTGCCAGCTTTTGTGGCTGAAAAACATTGCCGACACCTGCGATAGAGAAAATCTGGAATTTACCAGGTAGATCAGTTCTTTCTGACATCACTTCAGGAAGGTACACCACTCTTCAAGTCCATGCCACACCCAAGAGTCAACCAAATAAGTTACAAAATATAACAGAATAATCACTTCTCCCTTTGATTTGCAAGTGATGCTCCTTTTGATACACAACCCAGAATGCTGTTGCCTTTTTTTTTTTTATGACAAGAGCATGTTGTTGGCTCGTATTCATCTTATGGTCTGCTCTGATCTTAGGATCCTTCTGTTCAGCACTACAGCCTAGCCAGTCGTTCCCCAGTCTGTGTTTGTTCATGCAATTATTCTGTCTCAAGTGCAGGACTTAGCACTTGTCCTTGTGGAATTTCATCTGATTGATTGCAGACCGCTTTTCCCGTATGTCCAGCTCATTCTGGATCATAACCTTACTCTCCAGAATGCCTGCAACTCCACCCAACTTGGTGTCACCTGCAAATTTGCTAAGCACTCCCTCAATCCGAATTATCCAAATGATTAGTGAAGATGTTAAAAAAAAAAAATAAAAAAAAATACCATGCTCGGGGCAGACCCCTTGTGAACCCTACTTAATACCTCCTGTCAACTAGACATTATCTAAGGAGATAGATATTATCCCAGCTAGACATTATCTAACTAGACATTTCTAAGGACTGCTCCAGTAATAGTCTTATTTAGATTCATGTTATCTTGATTCTTATTGGCTGACAATATTAAAAACCAAATCTCATGAACAGGCATTTTACCTTAGGGTTTTTGCCTTTTTTGGTAGTGGAGAATGATCGTCTTTGTTTGAGTGTGCCAGATATGTTTTACTGACAGCCTGAAAAAAACGCTTCCAAATTTGTGATTTTTGTCGCTTTGGAAGGAAAACATTTCTTTATACTGAAAAATGCCATTGTCGTTCCCCCCCCCCCATTCTGTTTGCTGTGAAATAAGGCGTTCTAAATATTGCGTAGAGCAGTGGTGGCCAAGCTTTTTGGCAGGTGTGCCACGAGTTAAGCCCTGTGCCTCCCCCAAATGCATCTCTGTTTTTCCTCCTCCCTCCCAACATATGTGATAGAGTTTGTCCCTTGGGGTGCTGAAATGAAGGCAGCAGGACTTGAGCTTCAGGCCTCGTGGAGCAGAACAAGGGCTGCAGCTGGCAAGGTGCAACTGCCAACAACTCAAGTTAACTCTCCCCTGGCCCCATAACTCTCCCCTGCCAGTTTTATGTGACTTCTGAGGATCCAAAGACCTGGGCAGCTGCAAGGCCAGGGAACGGTTAACCTGGCTCTTGATGGTGATACCTTCCACATCCTCTCACCCTAGCATCCTGCCCCCAGTCCACTCCATGCGGCTGGAGGTGCCAGTGCCCCTTCCTCCATCCTGGTATCTCTCTTTACTGAGCACCTGGGGCTCACATGCCACACGCAGCAGTTACTCCTGCTCTACAGCATCAGTGAAACAATGGTTTACATTCAAATTGGTGCTGACTAGGGGAAATTGGGTAGTTCAGTAAGTTTAAACCATTCTTGAAATTGCTAATATACTTTAAATATGCTGCTAGGTGAGAAAACAATTCACTGTCTTTTCCCAAATATAGTTGAACAAAACTTATTCAGTGAACGGATCATGTATAAAATGTGTGGATTCATGTATGAGAACTTGGAGAAACAAAGATTTTTACTGCTTTGAAGTGACAAAATGCTTGACTTCCGTCATGCCGTCTTCAAACGTCATTTTGCTTGAAAAGTTAAGCGAAAGCCCACCCAGAATGGAACGCAGCTCCTTTCATTCAATAAGGCTCTGACCAAAAGCAAAAGCCCACTGAAAGTGATGGGAAACATTTAATTGCTTCATTGGTTTGGGTGAGGCTATAGAAGAGTTAAATTGGGGGCATAGGGAGGATTTTCCTTTCAATATAAAGGTAGAAATGACTCGCAGTTCATTAACAATGGCGACCAGTAGCTATAAATTTAGTTTAGCAAACAGTATTA
This sequence comes from Crocodylus porosus, assembly GCF_001723895.1. Classification (NCBI taxonomy): domain Eukaryota; kingdom Metazoa; phylum Chordata; order Crocodylia; family Crocodylidae; genus Crocodylus; species Crocodylus porosus. The sequence continues at coordinate 138,959,656 of NW_017728931.1, read as the reverse complement.
TCTAGTGGGCCCGATTTGTCTGTCTGGCTCTCTTTTCTTTGGTTCTGAAAAAAAGGGAAGGTAGATATTGGGGGCAAATGCAACTGAGAGGCCTGTGATAGATGGAAAGTGAGATCAAATTTAGTTAAGCAGGATGGGACATAATTTTCCATACCAACATGTGGTCAGATTCCCCGTTCACTGCTGGTTAAAGGAGAAGTAGGTGACCAAATTGCTGTGCTTGAATTTGGATTATATGAGAGTGTGAGAGTATGTGTGCGTGTGTGTGTGTGTGTATCCTCCCTCCCTCCAACCTAGTGTTCCTGGCTGAGCCTAACTTCTATCCCATGTGGATGCCTGAGACATATTGTGCACCTATAGCGCAGGTCACCTTGTGGGGTTTCTTTTCTGTCTAACCTTGTATGGTTTCTCTTGGGTCAGTGGCAGCAGAGTATTTCAGCTATTACTTGGACTTCATGAAGGGTTTGCATTTCCTGGGTTTAACCGCACGTTGCTGCAGAAAGCTAAACTTTGACTGTCTTTTGAAATATTGGGCACAAGTGAATGTCAGACTGTCCAGCCCATTGACTGATCTGACGAGGGGGAAATTCCAGGACCATTTACTTTAAGCATTATGAGAATATTTGGTGATGCTCAGGTTTGTATGGGTGATTGGGGGTGGGATAATAAGTAGTGTATAAATACAGTCTTATAGGAGATTCTTGGAGTGAGTTTTATCTGTTCCTGTTTGCTCTGAGAAATGCACATTTTTTCAGTTGCTTTATTGTTGTAAGAATGCAGACCTGTTCAAAAGTGGTGTAGGTCTTGTGAAGTGTTACAGATTTTTATTCATTCTAAGTGATGAGTAAACTGAGTCTACAGCAGCCATAAAATGCTTCTCTGCGCACCAGAAAAGACCAAGGCTAGATCAAGTAATAGGTGTTGACTGGAAGAGTTGTACCAGGCTCCTCTGATTTTAATTCAAGTGGTAAAAGATAACATTTTATTGACATCTGGGTAATATTGATATTGCACAACTAATTTGTCCCCCCAAGTGTAATTTGAATACAAATTATCAAATGCCTGACCCCTCCGAGGGTAAGGGACTCAGAAGTTGTTTGAAGATTGACATGAAAAAAGTTGCACATTGTTTGCCATCTTTTGCAGTCTTAATTCCCTGGTGTTATACCATGGAAATTAGGCTCAAAATAATTGCTTGAATTCTAATCATATCTTTGCTGGTAGAAGAGGATTGAAATCTTTAGATCTCCTATATAACCAGTTTTTTTTATAGCTAGAAAGACTTCCCTTCATGAACAAGCAGATTTTAGAAAACTCTTCTGATTTTTGTCCAGCCTTATCAATCAAACAAACTGTACAGTGCTGTTCAGGATAATTATCAATTGCACAAGCCATATCTGAAAACGTTTTATGGAGTTAGATCATTCACTTATTGTAAAGATTGATTCTGTAGGTGGGACAACATTGTGGGCCCTTATACTTCTGATACTAGTGTCATCAGGTATTTTGGAGAGTCTGGGTCTAAGTAGTCAGGAAAGGAGAAGCTGAGAGGAAAGGAGAGAAGTTGGTTTCAAATGCAGAATGGAGTTAGGACAGTCTGGGGAAGTGGGCCACTAGGCCTACTGTTATAGTAACCATTGTCTGCTGGTACAAAGGACATATGTGATGCTAAATTTTGCTGTCCTCCATGGACAGTAGCTTAGATTTTATAGCAGAATCACAGTTTTGCCTTCGTCATTCACTTTTATTATTGGACCACAGTCACTGTGATTGATGCTGTGCACAGAAACACAGAGGGTTTGCTGTATAGTTTTATACTGTAGCTAGAAGGGTTGTGGACTGAGATTTTTGAAAGCTGCCTGGGGAATCTGGATGCCAAATTCAACATGCAGATATCTTGGACAGCATTCAGACTCACAGCATGAACTCCTTAGCTCTTCTACCTATGGTGATACTGGTTAGCATACAAATGTTGTTCAAACCTTTAGCTTCTTTTTAAAATTATGCTTTAACTACTCAAAACGTGTTTCAAACTTGAGAGTGATTTAATTTGCTGGACAATTTAAAAGCAGAGTTTCTACTTTCCCCTTCTAGTTTTCCCTTTTAGATGCTAGCCAAGTGGGGGAAAAAAAAAGTGTTAGATGTTTTGTTCTGTATATTCTTTTTTCTCCCTGTGGTAAACTATTTCTGGCCAGAAGCATAAAGACCCTGAAGCAGTGGGACTGGCAAAGACAACCATATGCTGCCATCATTTGAATGTGAAACTCCTGCTGGCTTTGTTCTGCATACAAATCTATTGACTGACATAATCGGATAGATATGAAAATGTTTCAGTGAATTTCATCAATTTTATAGAAGGGCATAGTTGTCATTTCTTAAAGATCAAATACTTGTCATTTCTTAAAGATCTAGTGGGAAAAGTGATGTGAAAAAGGTATTAAATTATTGTCCATGGGTAAGTCACCAGTGCAGTGTGATGAAGGTATTTGCAGCCTGCCTGCTGCCTCCTGCAAGCAGCCTGGGCTCTGTGGCAATGCAAAGCATTCAAAACTTGTTAGTCAGACCCCTGAATATCTTGAAATTTGAATAAAAAATAATATGCCAAAATAATACATTTTGGGTTCTTTTTATTTACCTCCTGACTTTGAGCCTGGGTGATTCACATTTTCAGTCATGAGGTCTAAAATGTTTTTCTGAAAATGAAAGGTGAGATATTTAGGTAACTGGATAACTCCAGAGACTGGGTTTTTAGTAAAAACATTGAATAAAGTGCAGATTTTATGATTAAGAGTACAAGAATTGGCAATACTGATCCAGCTATTACTCTACTGCAGTAAGTAAAAAATGAAGAGTCTGTTCCCTTGGTATCAGTGGTTTCCCATTGGTTCTGAAGAGAAGCAGGAGAGTATTTAAAAAGGATCAAATTCCTATGCTTTATATGTAAAGCATTTATTGGGGTGGAATACTAAAGCAACGCTAAACATCTGAGGTTCTACGCGTAAGGTAAGGAATTTATTTCTGTTGTATAACTACCTTGTGAAGGAAAGTTGCAAAAAGGGGGTAGAAAAGTGAGAGAGAATGTGCTAGCAGAACTGAGGGCAAGAATAGATAACTAAGTCCTGGATATGCATGATAAATTCTTTAGCATGGTGGAGATGCTTCTTGAGGTGTAACCAACCCACACCAGAAGTCTGTGTAACCCACTCATTGACACCGGGAAGGTCAGCACACGTCTTCCCCAAGCTCTAAAGGTTGCCATTGTAACAGGCCATAAAAAAGAAATGCAGGATCCACATGGATCAGTCAATATTGCTAGTCATGTTTGAGAAGATCAAGCATTGAAAATAGATAAATGTTTGCTTTTCATTACTAGGTGGTCATTCCCAGCCTTGGAGATTAACATCTTTGAAAACTGTTCTGTTTTGTGTTAATTTTGTAAAGAAACTGTGCTACTTCTGTATTTTGTTATTTATGTTGCTACGTATTTATGAGGACACATTCGAGAAGACTGGATCATTTAGAGTCTGAGCTGTGGGAAGGAGTGCTTGGAAAGGAAAGGTTGGGGAAAGTCAATTCAAATGGATTCTTCTCCCAAGCAGGTGTTCAAACCATGATCTCTTCATGATGTTGCTCCTCCAGTTGAGGCAACAGATGGGAGACGTCATGAATGCACCCTTACTTAAAACATTGGCACTTGATTGACTACATCATAGCACATGCCCAGGACTTTTATGACCAGTACAGATGACTGCTGGATGGAATATCATTTGATATATTCTGCTGTGTTCACTTGAATCACCCCAAAGTGATGTAAACAAAGGGAGAAATGAGGAAGAGGTGCAATATTGAATGCTTGAAAGACCATGCTAAAAGCAGTCATCTTGCAGTGCTTTAGTAAGGAACTCTCTGACCTCCCTGATGATCTTGACACCTTTGATTACTGGGAGAGCCACAAGAAGACATGGATGAGGTATGTGAACAACCCCCAGGCTTTTCTGCAAAGAAACATCAGGGCAGTTCTTGAAAGAGACCAAGTTATAGGTGGTCTGGTCTACTGGTCAGACCACTTAAGGAGGGCAGGAGCCCAACCACAGGCCACATCAAGGGGCAGGAAGCGATCAGGTTATTGGGTTCAAGGGGAAATCCAGAGGCAGGGTCTGAGTCACAAGCCAAGTCAAAGTTCAGCAGTCAGGGACCAAATTACCAGATCTGAGGAAAAAATCTAAAAACCGGAGTCCAGAAACTGAGTGAGCAGGTCCAGGAAACAGAGCTAAAGGAAAATCCAAAGCCAGAGTCCAGGAACAGAGCCATACCAGGGTCAGGAACCAGGAAACTAGTACCAGATCAGAGGCACACCATCAGCAGGAACTCTTGCCTGGTCTGGAGGCTGTTGCCACAGCTGGAACTAAATGGAGAAACTGCTTTCCCAGCAGCCAGTAAAGAGGCCCAGACAATGACCAGCTGGGGTCATTAGATGGGTTACAGCTGCCTGTCAAATCCCCAGGCAAATGTGGTCCACTAGGCAGTTAGCCCAGGCTGGGCTTCCTGTGGGGGCTGCCGAGAGCTCTCGTTGATGGAAAAAGGAGAGCCTTTTAAAGCTTGGCAGAATGACATGACCTCCAAACAGTAGCAAGACTTTTATCACCACACTAAAGCTGAGACCCAAAGGAAAACTCATGAGCGAAAGGAGGTGTGGGAGGACAAAGCAAAAGAGATTCTTCAACACAACCAAAGCTATCTATGGCCAAGCACACAAGGAGCTGGCCCTCTGATGTCCAAGGGTGGAACAACAGTCTTTAGACAGCTCTATCATCGATGCACGGTGCAGGAAGGACTTGCAAGTGTCCCTGAGCTGAGATTTTAATGTCAAAGATGATACCATTACAGCATTCCACAACACCCCATTAAGGACTACTTCGCAGATCCACCAACTTATCAAGAGGCCTTGAAAGCCATTAAGCAGGTGAAGAGCAACAAAGCCTGTGGTCCTGATGGAATACTACCTGAAACATGTCAGCAAGGTTGAAAAAATGCTCTCTCGCTAACTACATGCTATTATTCTCAAAATCTGAAAGCAAGAACGGATCCCTGGTGACTTGAGAGAGAAATGTAACCATTTCCAAGGTAAGAGATGGATTACAGCACTTATCATGGTATCACATGTGTAGGTGGGAAGATCCTTGGCCTCATTCTTTTCAGTAAACTTATTTTCCTCACTGAGGGGGTTCTACCCAAGTCCCAAGATAATTTCAGACCACTCAGAGGTACAAGAGATAAGGTCTTTGTTGCTGGACAAGTGCAGGGGAAATGCTCTTTGCAACAACAAGATCTTTACGTGGCTTCCACTGAGCTAAAGCCTTTGATTCAGTCAACAGAGGGGCCCCGTGGAAGATACTGATGGGATTTGGGTGCTTCTCAAAATTTGTTACCATCAACAGACTTCATGTCGGTTTAACAGCAACCCTCGTAAGCAGTATCTTGGAAACAACACACCCTTTCACTGGAGTCAAACTGGTGTGTTATTGAACCAACACTCTCTTTTTTTCCATCTGTAACACAGCGATTCTGCCCTGGCATCAGCAGGACACCTACCTGGCATCAGCATCAACTGGTTGCATTTCTAATCTAAGTTAAAAGATGCCTCCATTGCTGATCTTCAGTACGCGGATGATTGTCATGTGCGCCCACTTCTATGAAGCATGTGAAATACTTCATAAAAACCAAGATACTTTTAACAAGCTGCTCCAAACCAACCAGCTGCTCTTCCATATATTACAGTTAGATGACAGTCTTTGAGGGTTGAGCATTTCCCTTACTTAGCCATCTTTTCCAGGAAGTAAATATCCAATGATATTCCACCCTAGATAAAATCTTTCGGTGATACCTTTGAATATCTCCAAAATTGTAGCCTTTGATCATGACATCAGGACCTAAAACAATAGGGCTGTGTGAAACAGGCACTATTTGATTCGAATCTCAATTCGGCCTGAGTTGGGGACAGTTGATTCGATCTGTTGATTCAGATCACTGTCCCTGATTCGATTCGGCTGAATCCGTATCTGAAGATTCAATGCTGATTTTGGCAAATCAGCAATTCGGACACAGGCATAGCTTTAAAAGTGTTTGTTTTTGGGGGGTTTTTTTCCTACATACCTTGAGGTAGCAGTGTGGCTTGTGAATGCTGTGATGCTGGAGTGTGTGGAGCGTCCCACAGGAGCACAGGCGAGTCTCCAGCATGCTCAGCGGTGAACCCAGAAGTGGACCGGAAGTACTTCTGGTCCACTTCCAGATCTTCCAGGGAGCGCATTGGGGGGCTCCTGTAATCTCCACCCCCCAGCTTGGCAATCTGGCACAGGGGGATCCTGGGTACTCCCCCAGACCCAGGAGGTACCAGTTACTGAACCGAAGGGGTGTGGGGGGGTCCCTTTGCATGCTTCCCGGTGGACCAGAAGTGCTTCTGGTCCACTTCTGGGTCTGCTGCCAAGCGCGCTGGGGAGCCCCCCGTGTTCCTGTGGGATGCTGCACCCCAGCGTTCAGAGCCCCTGCTACTTAGAGGTAAGTAGAATAATCATTTAAAGCTGTATCTACATCTGAATTGCTGAATCTGTCTGAATCGATTCAGAGAGATTAAAGGGTCCTCTGATTCAATTCGGATTCAGAGATTCCACCGAATCGGACTGAATCTCCGCCAGATTGAATCTGGGACCGAAGCTTCACACAGTCCTACAAAACAGGTTCCTTGTCTACCAGGTTGTTGTCGTTGCCACTTCGCTGTGTGGGTTTGAAACTTTGACGACATATCTAAAGCACCTGAAGTCCTTGGCATGTTATCATTGGGGCTGTGCAAAATGGCTATGTCTCGTTTCAATTTCAGATTCAACCATTTCAGAGGACAGTGATTTGTTTTAGTGTTTTGGATCACTGCTCTGTTTCAATTCAGCCAAATCTGTTTTGGAAGTTTGGCACTGTTTCAGAGATGCGGCTTGGCGGGGGAGAGGCAGGCACAGCTGAGGGGCTGCAAGTTGTCCTGGCCGGGGGGAGCTGCGGGAGGAGCCCCCATGGTTGCCCTGCCTGGCCCCAGCCTCCTGGCACTTAAAAAACAAACCAAAAAACCCTGCACTCACTGGCTGCAGCAGCAGTGATTAGGGCCTCTGAGGGCTCATGGCAGAACTCCTACATGCAGTGGGGGGCAGTGGGGATCACCCTCCCTTGCCTGGCACCTACACAGCAGCTGTCCCATGGTGTAGGTGCAGCGCGGCTTAGGAGGGCGCCGCATGCTGTCTGGGAGCTGGGGCAGCTCTACATGTCAGCTGGAACCAAGCACCACTCAGCACCAGCAGCCCCAGATCCCAGACAGTGTGCAGTGTCCTGTCAAGCCATGCTGCACCCATGCCACGTGGGTGCCAAAATGGGGGGGGGTTGATCCCCGCTGCCCTGCATTGTGTAGGGGGGGCTTGGCCGCAAGCCCTCAGAGACCCTGATTGTCACTGCCAGAGCCGGTAAGTGTGGGGCTTTTTTTTCCCCCCTGAAGGGCCGGGAGGCTGGGCCAGGTGGGGCATGGGGCTGGGCAGGGCAGGGCAGCCATGGAGTCTTCTCCTGTGGCTCCCCTGGCTGTGCTCAGCGTGAGCTGCTGCGAGCAGACCTGGGTGCTGGCGCTAGTCTCAGCTGGTGGCAGCAGCATGCTGTCATCCTGCATGCAGATCCAGAGACCCACACCTCCTGGGAGGGCTGCGGGGCTATGCTGGACTCTTCCCGGGGGATGTGGGTCCCTGGATCTGCATGCGGGATGCCAGCAGGCTGCTGTCCCTGCCCCAGAGCACTAGGATTGGAAGGGACCCCAGGGACCAATCGCGGACACTGGCCAGCTACAGATATCAGTATCAGAGCAGTCCTTTTCCCCCCTCCCTCTTAGTTTCTGTTTCCCTGCAAGCCCAGCTCTGTGCCATTTCTGAAACAAAACCATCTGAAATATTTCAGAGGCTTCCGTTCCATTTTGGATTCAGTGTTTTGGGTGCCGAAACGGGCTGAAACACCTCCGAAACAGGACAGCTGCTGAAATTTCACGTGGCCCTAGTTTATCATCAGCATTATCTTCAAAAAATCCTCCATATCAATTGGACGGACAGAAGAATGACCGCCAGTGTTCTGACTCAGTCTATGAAATACTGCCAGCATTGATGCCATGTTTATATGGCACCAGTACCACTGGACAGGACATGTCATAAGGATGCCTGACAGCTGGCTCCTGAAACACGTCCTATATTCCCAACTCCATGGTAGTCACTTCTCTGGAGGTGGGCAAAGAAGAAATTCAAGGATACCTCGGAGACTAATTGAATAAATGCGATATTAATATTGATACCTGGAAGACTTGAGCACTGAGTCATCCTCAACCATGCCATAATGCATGACAAGGCATCAGTCACTTTGAGAACTTGCCTCACTATAGAGGCGGATAGATGGGAGAGACAAAGTGAAAGATCTGTGACCCGAGGTCACAGGATAGGCTCCTTCCCTTCGGAACGATTTGCCGTGTCTGCAGCTGAACACGCGGATCTCGGATTAGCTCTGTAGTTGTATTTGGACTTGTTGATGGCTTTCCTGTTTACTGGAAAACTTATCCTTGTATTGAGGGACCGCTTCTGCCGATTTTATCAAGATTCATTCAGGAAGAACACATGGTTAGTAGTGGTCTTGCTCTTTTTTCTTCCCCTTATTTTTCTTGTCCGATGCTATAGGTGTGATCTGTGTAAGCTGGTAAAGCCAAGCAATAGGCATATGGGTCTGTGCGCAAGTGTGCGTAAAACAGTCTTTAATATATTGTTGCCTTGTGTATGCCACTTATTTTAATTGTTGATAGTAACAACTGAGCCATAGTCTAGAACAGTGGTCTCCAAACTTTTTTGATCGTGCACCCCTATCAGTAAAAAATTTTTGAGCACGTTTTATATTATAAAAAAAATTTTATACCCCCACTATATGTATATTTCTAGAAATATAAATAGAAGTTCTAATATTTTCTTCCCGCGCCTCAATAGATTGTCTTGTGCACCCCCTGGGGTGCGTGTGCCCCACTTTGGAGACCACTGGTCTAGAAGTCAGATTTTGGGGTGAGAAATGATGTGGATATTATTTGCATGCCAGAAGGGCTGAGAGAAGAAGAAGGTTTTAACAGGAAAGTAATTACTAATTATCAGCTGGCATGCCACTTCTTACGACTTTTTACACCCTCCTGTTAATTGTTTTTCCTGCTAAATCTTTGTCCCTTCTGTATGTAAGTTGCCATGAAACTTAATAATGTGTATTTTATGTCACTCTTTACTTCACCTCTAAATGGAGTTCTCACATTCAGTGTCCTTTTTCCATCTTACCAGGGGCTTGGTATATTATAGGACACGCTTCTGTCTTAGTAGAAATAAACAGCTGATATCACCCACCTAAAAATAGTTTGTGCCCTATCAAAGGGAAGTGGGCCATCTCCTACAACAAATGAGTGCGTGTAACAAAAATTCTCTTTGCAGCAGTAACTCTTGGCCTGATTGAAGCAACTGTTGTACACCTGAGGGGGTATTGATTAGCTACGACTGAACAGAAGGTAATGTGGAGAATAGTCTACTCTTCATGTCTACAAGTTCCCTCTTTCTGGGCTTCCTTTAATTTTTATTCAAGCCCACGACAGAAAGGGAAGAAACTATTGAGAGCATCTTTGTAAATACTGAAAAGGCCAAAAGTAAACAGAGCTGCCCAGGGTTTGTATGTCTGTAACTATTTTGGATGGCATGACCCAGCTATGGTACAGAGGATTTCCAGCTGCGTCGGTGCAGGGTTGGTGGGCAGGGGACATACCATGCATGGCAGAGCTGCTGGGCAGCTTCTGTGCGTAATAAACTCTAGACCATGTAGGCTCCGGATATCCATCTGCCTGGGCCTCACATCAGCCTGTATCATCCTCCCTGTGTCATTACAGGGTGAGGTCTCTGGATTTCTTCAGGTGTCTTTCCATTGCCCAGAAGCTAGTGCTGAGCATGTATGAATATGCACTATGTGCATGCAGTAGCTGTTATTTTGGCTAATAGGCTGGATTAAAATTACTGCCACTGAGGGGCCGAATTACTGCTCAGCAACCTTGACTGTATGTTGGAGTAGTAGATATTATTCTTTCAGTTTCCGCCAGTTTATAGAGGTTTTTGCCAAGGTAATGTGAATCTCTTGGTTTAGGTACTCTGCTGCTAGTGTGTGGATCATATTTCCTGGCCTGTTCAAAAAAAATTGGAAAGAAAAGGTAATACATCAGGTGGGAAAGAAAGAGTTGGGGTAAGAGGAGAGTGGGTATGGGAGACACTGGGATTTCCTTCCTCCCACGTCTAGAAACAAAACTGATATTCAGCATTTTGTTCGGCGTGCAGCTTTAACGATGGTCAATGTCCGTCGTTCTACCTGTAATAAATAACTGCTCAATGTCCGTCGTTCTACCTGTAATAAATAACTGCTGTCCACGAATAACTGAGTTCATAGTACATACAATAGCATGCGGAATTACCCAGGTAACCATTTTCATGTGCATAGAGGTATTTTCCCCTGGTTTTGACAAGCACATGATTGAGCCTGTAAGAATGATAACAATGTCAGCGTGGTCATAGTATCTCACACATTTATAATAAAGAGCAGAACCACCCTAGAAAATAAATGCATCCTTTGGCTTTTATTTTATCCACTGAAGCATACATAGGATCATAGCCTCATGTTCTGTCAAATGGAGATGAGATTCCTCCAGGGCACCTTCCTCTTCTTCATCGGATGCCTCTCTGATGCAGTTGTTTGAGGGACACCAGAGTGTACTGCACACATTATCCTCAGACGCTTATTTTTTTTGTGTTGCCATCTTGCCTCAAGGCTCTTCTGTGGAGTACTGACTTCTTTTTATGATGCTCCTGAAGTGTCATCTTACTGAGCTTAGCCAACACCTATTACCCTAAAGGAAGTTATTGCAAAGAGCATTTTACTTGAAAGAAGTTAAGTGTTATTTTCTAATAAGTGTAAACAGACATTCAATAATGCTTTAAATCCGAGGATTTGAAAACATTTCACAGATGCTTATGAATTTGGCCTCAAAATTCCCTTGGTAGGTTGAAGTATTTTTTATTTTACAAATGGGAATGTAAATTCAGACAGATTAAGGCCAAATCTTGCAAAAGAGCTCAGCTCCTACCTAGGCACCAAAAATTGATGGGCATATTTTTCAAAAGAGCCAAATGCGTTAGTGTATAGTCAGAATTTCAAAAGAGCTATGAGCTCCGTACCCAAATAGTAAAAGAACTCTTTGGAAAGCCTGATCCCAGCTGTAGGTGTTAAGGTGCAGAAAATTTCGCCTTGTGGGCTTTTCAACACTTTTTTTTTTTTTTTTTTTAAGTACCCTAATAATGTTATGTAGCAAATCTTTAGCAGCTAGGGATAGAAATAAACTCTTCTGGGTCCAAGTTTTGATTTTGATCTACTAGATCATTGGGGGCTAACTTTTTTGGCATATGTGCCTCAAATTGCCCTGCATCCTACTCAAGTGCCACTCTGAACCTCTGCTGCTCTTCTTTCTGCTTCCTGCCCCATCTGCCACGTGCCACACATTGAGGCTGCCCGTGCCACTTGTGGCACACGTGTTGTAAGTTGACCACCCCTATGCTAGATCCCGATTCCTGAACTGAAACAATCTGCCAGAACACTGTTGTTCACTAGGAATTGGGAAGAAAATTGAAGTGGTTCACTGTGATTAAGAATGTGGCAAGGAGTGCCAGGATAATAACGCTAACCACATGCTGGCTGGCTCTTTCTTCAACTCTGATTTGGAAAAGATGAGGATGAAGCAGATGAGAGATTCTGCCATTGATTTACACAGAAACCTCTTGCTGTCTTCATGTGGCTAGTTGCATTTGGAACAAGGATTTTCATAGTCTGTGCTGAAAAAAAAATAAATTGCGGAGTGGTTAAGGAAAGGGTCTAAAGAAATGAATGCTGCAGAAGCTCAGCTGGCTCATGTAGCTTTTGTACAGCTTGTTTTCCAGTACAACTTCAGGGGAATAGTGGAATTTTACCCAACACGTGACTGACACACCAGCATGTGCTATTGCACATGAAGTAACACACATGACATGCAAATAAATGTGTGTGTGTGCTATAGCTGACTGAAGTCTGTTCTGTGACTGTTCTAGGCTTGGTTCTGGTCTTTCTTTATTTTTTCCCTTCATTTCACATGGGTTTATACCCCCCAGATCTCACTTTGAGTTTCAGGTTTGACTAAATGTGAAAACTCGGGGGCAAAATATGCAGTTGAAATCACTGGCGTCGGGCTGGAAACAAAATTGTACCTTAGACCTTACGGTAAAGCTGGGGGCTTCTCTTGACATTTACCCACATGTGCTTGGAAACTGTTGACCCTCTCTCTGAATTTGAGTCAGATTTTTTTGTTTGCAACAAACCATATACTTGGGGAGCTCTCCTAGTTTGGGGTTTCAATAAAACTTTTTACAATGAGTATTTTTAAAGGGCATCATAAAATAAAATGATTATAGAAATGAAACCTGGTTCTGTAATTCCCAGCGAGACCAAAGGCCTATCAAAGTCGATAGGACTCTTGTCCACATTTGGGGTTATAGGACTGAACACACAGCAATGTATGCCTGTTTTTCTTTTAGACTTTGGTTACTGAAGGTAATGAAGGGTGCTGAGTCCATTGACTGACTGCCATAGGATTTCCAGGTGCCCCTAGCACTGGGATGAAAGGATCAGACCTAGCATTTGCAAGGAAAGCTTCTCTCTAAAACAAATAGAGTGAATTTGAATTTTTGTAAGGCTTCAGGGGAACACCAGAGGTTTTAATTAAGAGAAACACATCCCACTTTTCACACCTCCTGTCCTAGCTCTCTCACTCGGTTTACTCTTACAGTGAATTAGGCGTAGCACAAGACCTACCAACATTGACATTTTACAGCAATTTACTGAAAATACCCTTGGGAATTTAGAAAATAAAGGCAAAAAATCTTCAGAGCCCGTATTTCAAATCTGCAGTACAGTTTATTAACTGCTATAGGAAGTGAGATTCTTTATTTTGCTTTTCATACTTGAACCAAACCAACAGTCCTAGATTGCTGCTCGTGTTTCTGAATTTTGCTTGTCATCCATTATTTATATACTCTTTCATGCTAAGAATTACCTATTACCTTTCAAAGAAGCCTTCCTAGGAAAGAAATGTATAGTGCAGTGAACTTGCTCCTTATAAAATGTCATATGAGCAAAATCAGAAGATTTTGCTGTTAGGTAGTTTTGGCCTTTGTCCCGCAATTCCTTGTGCAGTACACAGCAGGTTGTGAACAACCTGCAAGCTTGTGCGGGGCCAAGTACTATATACTAGCCAGATTTAAACCTCCGGCTCCTTGCACTGGCTTTATGAAGACACATCTATACTGCTGGACGAGGGGTGCATTTCCATTTTTGTTGTGTGTGTGTGTGTATTACACACTCTGTCTCTAGCAGGAGCTATTCCAGGATAGGATACAGTAAAGCCCAGGTACTGTGGGCATCTATATATGTGCTCCGGGGAAGGGACGAGAGGTGCTTTAATTAGAACATCACTGAGGGCTTGTCTAATTAAAGAGCCCATATTGTTGCACGTATTCAGCATCCAGCGCTTCAAAATGGCAGGGGCACTTTAACTAAAGCTCATAGAAATACCTTTGTTTGAGAAGCAATAGAAGGAGCTTTAGTTAAAGTGCCCCTGCCACCATTTTGAAGGATGGGATGCTGAATACACATGATGCAGAGGCTGCTGGAGTGTGTTAATTAGCATGTTCCTGCAGACTTGATTAACCTATACATGCAGCACATGTATAGGTGCTGTTTAGTTTTACTGCAAGGTAAATTAACTGAGGGGAGCCATATACTTTGGCCAGGATTTATCTCGGTTCGTTTTGCAGTGGTTAGCCATGTTCATCAAAATAGGCAGAAGTCAGGGCAGGGTTCCACCTTGTAGACTAAGTGGTTGAGAGAGGTATGAGCTCCAGCCTGCTTTGTCAGCTGGTATGCCAATAGCTAACTCAAGGGACTCCCCTACTCCTTTTTGTTTTTTTGTTTTTTGTCTGTTTTAGCAGTGAGGAAAGTCTTCAGTGTGGAAGGAGGTTTCAAAAGGGAAATGCAGCTTGGTGTCATCCTTCTGTCATCTATGGGGTGTTTAGGTATGGGCTTCCCTGTTAGGCCGACTCCTGTTAGTATGCAGAAGTAGGTAGATAGCCAGGCAGCAGAACTCTCAGTAATTGAAATAACTTAGGGCTCGAGACTGTGACTATTGCAGTTAATGGTAAAGCTCCTATTGCCTTCAGTAGTGCATGAGCAAGCTTTCATACAGAAATTTTCCATCAAGAAACTTCAAGGCGATGTACAAAGAAGGATATGGATCAGGAAACTGGTACTGACAGAGGAAGGGATTTCTCTAAGATCCCACAGGAAACTGGTAATAGCAATAGAAACTGAATTTGAGGCTCCCAGCTTCCAGTGCCCTGCTATCTGTTAGGCAGTGCTTTCTTAATGCGGGGTTTATACTTAATCCTGCTCATCACGCGTTACTTTCTGCTTTATAGATGCACTATTCCACATATGTGGGACACAGGGTCAATCCCATACAGGGGCTGGACTCGATGATCTCCTGAGGTCCCTTCCAGCCCTAATGTCTATGAAATCTATGTCAAAGAAAATATTGTTCTAAAAGTCACAATTACTAGCTTGTCTACAGAAATCAGTACTGTGCAAAAGGCAGTAGCCTACCTTTCTGTCCTAGCGAGGTTCACTTTTTTAACTGTAAATTTCCTGCTGCTGTCAGTAATGTTTGATGTAGCATTGCCTGCATTAATAGGAGCATTGCCAGTAGGTCCAGAGGAGTGATTATTCCTCTCTATTCTACACTGGTGAGGCCACATCTGGAGTACTGTGTGCAGTTCTGAGACCCCCACTATAGAAAGGATGTGGACCAGTCAGAGTCCAGTGAAGGGGAACGAAAATGGTTCAGGGGGTGGGGCACATGACTTCCAAGGAGAGGCTGAGGGAACTGGGTTTAATTTAGAGAAGAAAAGATTGCGGGTGGATTTGATGGCTTCCTTCAACTCCCTGCAGGGGGGTTCAAAAGAGGATGTAGCTGGACTGTTCTCAGTGGGGGCAGATGACAGGACAAGGAGCGTTGGGCTCAAGTTGCTACAAGGGAAGTTAAAGTTGAACATTAGGAGAAACTTTCTCACTAGGAGGGTGGTGAAGCACTGGAGCAGGTTATCCAGAGATGTGGTGAAATCTCCATCCTTGGAGGTTTTTAAGGCCCAGCTAGTCAAAGCCTTGGCTGGGATCATCTAGTTGGGGATGGTTCTGTTTTGGGCAGGGCATTGGGCTAGCTGACCTTCTGAGGTTGCTTTCTACTCTAATTTTCTATGATTCTGTGATTTTTATTTAGGTTACATGTTGCCTATAATGATAATTTGGGTACCTCTATTCTAAAGGATATGGCTGGAAGATGCTGCTTCAAAGTATAGGAGTTGTTTTCATAATTACAAAGGCATATTTATACAAGTATACTACATACCATTTGCAGTCTTCTTAACCACCATCTTGTATGCTATATTTATAATGAGACTTCCTTAGATATATTAATAATTCGCTGTGCTTTTGATTTCTGTTGGAAAACCTCAGTATGTTTTAAGATTCATATAATCCCAAGAGACAAGTCAAAACTTACTCAAGATGCAAAGTTAATGTATTACACATAAGATAAATATATAAGAATAAGAAACTGAAACTAATGAGGAAACAGAAGTCACAATGAATATATTGTCATAGTTTTAATAAAAAGCTACTTTATATTCTGCCTGGCACAGGGGTATCAAATTCATTTGGCCTTGTGGGCAGGATGTGGGTCTCTGAGCTGGACAATGGACTAGATTGGGCTGAGCTGGGTCCAGTGCACAAAGCCAGTCTGGCAGGGTGCTGGGTGCAGTGCATCCCCTGTGTTGTAGGCAGTATGCATGAGTCCTACTTCAGGGCATGGGGACAGCACGTGGCCCAAGGGTTTGGCTTGGGGAGCACATTGCATGTGGCGCCTCACTCCAGTTAGATCTAGACCAGTCCTGGAGCCAGCATGCAGAGTCAGTCCAGCGCAGGTACTGCAGGCAGCATGAACTCCAGACCAACTGCTTGGGCTCCATGGAGGGTCCACATGCAGTGTGCGGGGTCAGTCCAAGATCCATGAGCCACATCATGTGGCTTCATGAGTCAGATCTAGCCTCGGACTGGATGTTTGACACTTCCGGTGTAGGAGAAAATTACTACTTGCAGTAATTTTAATATTTCACTCATGGTAAAATAAATTACCAAAGCATAATGCACCAAACTTCTCATTTGAAGAGGAGAGTTGCATTATTTCATATAATAAAAGCAGCTTTCTGAGGTGGTATGAAGATAATTTTACAAACTTAAAATTCCCTTTGAATTATTTTATCATAACTGGTTCAGACTTGTGCTGCACTGTTCTTGTAAAATGATTGATTTGAAATTTACAGATGAATAAATAATTAGATTCTGGAGGCGTTTGCTCGGGTTTTACTTTAGCATTGCTGTGGGGCAGGGGAAGGAAGGTAGCAGAGTGTAATAATACTTAGATGAGTTTTAGTCTTTTTAGGAGTATGAGTTTTGGATTTGGCTTTCCTGTCCACTCCACAATGTGCAGGTAAGTGTGATGGGATCTAATGTGCAATCCATGTACTCGCGTCTCATGTCCTGCTACACCTGCATGGCAGGAAACATGATTGTGGGATCACATGTTAGATCCCAATGTGCCTTATTGCCAGTGCAGGGGAAGCCTGATCCTGGTATTCCCCTGCACTGGCAAGAAGTAAGCTCCTGTGGGTGGAACCCTCTCAGTTGAGGGGCACCCCAGGGGCTGGGGATCCCTCACTTGAAACCCTTGGGACTGGGTGTGCATGTGTCTCCAGGTAATTGTGCAATTAGCCAGTTAATTGTGGGATACTTGTGTTAATGTTCCTCTAAATCTGTAGTCTTCATATGGAAAACGGGGCAAAGAATGGTACTTTTTAATGATGGGCTCATTTGCCTTAGAAATCAAGGTCAAGATCTAAGGGAACTGTATAATTTATTTTAAGGTATCTCAGTAGTCTTATCATTGCTGTATCAGGAAATGTTTGGGCATATTGTTAACTGTTTAGTTTTGGTTCCTAGCTTACAACCTATATTGTATCCATACAATCTTTGGTGCACTGCAAGATGTAATGTTGCCAAATCTCTCTGTAACAAGGTTTGAGGCATCTAATAGAGGCAGGTGCCCAGTCAAAATTCATGTTATTACAGTTGCCTCCAAAGATGCACCTCTTTACGTGTACTTGCTTGTTGTTATTTTAAGCCTTTAACAATTTTGTGGTTATGCATCTGAATCTTTGAAAATGATCCAGACCATGTATAGAGGAAATGCTAATAAAAAGACAGCATTAAGATTTACATACTGCAGACTGAATGTCATGTTAAAAAAACACATTTTTTTCTTACTTGCAATCTGACAGAAAGAAATAAGTCCTCCATAAGTAGGTTTGTGATCATTTGAAATCTTAGTTATCCTAAGGCATCAGGGCTTCAATGATCTTCAACTGCAAGCACACACGACACAGGCCTATAAAGTTGAGTCCCCTGTGTTGTCTCCCATGGCTGTTTGAGTTAGTAACCGGTGTGAAGGATAGGTTGCCAAAATTCCTGACTTTTTGAATCATTTGCAGCAGAATTCTGATCTCCCACCTGATTACACACTTCATATGCACAATAATCCCTGCAAATTCATTTGCCTCTAAGGTTGTCCCCCATTTGAAAAGGTGGGATTTGAAGTGATAAAGTCCTCATTTTGGAGACTGGATTGCATTATTAAATGTAGCTAAATAAAAATGACATAACATATAGAGTTAGGAATTTTAGGTCTCTCAAGCTTGTTGGCTTTGTGCAACTTTTAGAGTCTGAATATGTCACAATTTCAACTGTTCTTTGTCAGAGTTGAAACATGGGCCATATGTCAGCCAAAAATACAAGTCACGAAGCCAGAAAGAAAGTGAACAAGAAGGAACATGGTTTTGTTGCCTAGTGGTTATGGCACTCCCCCCTAGTCTGGGGTTCCAGTTCCTATTGCCAGGCTTGCTCCCGTTTTTTTGACAAGTGACTGTCTAATGCAGGGGGTCGGCAAACTTCTGCCACCATAGGCCACTGCTTGTGACCCAGCCCCTGATTCCTCAGTAATCCCAAGATGCTGTGAAGGGAATATATAGAAAAAAGCAGGTCCTAGGGCCTTGGGGATCATAGGCTCATAGGAAAGTAGGGCTTGAAGGGACTTTGAGTCCAGTCCCCTGCTCACAGCAGTATTGGCTAAACCATCCCAGCCAAGTGTCAGTCAAACCTGCTTTTGAAAACTTCCATAGAAGGAGATCCCACAGTTTCTCTAGGTAACCTGTTCCAATGCTTGACCACTAATGCAGGGACAAAGCAGAGCGAATAAACTGAACAAGGTAGGCAGTAAGACCCTGGAGTCATCTCCTCTGCTGCTACGGCTGGTACGAGCTGCCAATTCCCTCTGTTGCTGGGGGTTCACCCGGTCTACGCAGAGTCCGGATCTGGCCTGCAGGATGTAGATTCCTGGTATCTGGGCTAATGTATAATGCATAAATGATGCAGGGAACATGCAAGAGTGGTTTAGTTTAGTGGTTATAAGATTTTTGTCAGAGCAAAGAGTCCTGGGTTTTGTTTTCAGCACTGTTTTATGTTCCCTAGGCCAGTGGTTTCCAAATTCTTAAGGTCATGGAGCCCTTTCATACCACTTCTGCAGGGGGACCCCTACCCCTCCATAAAGACTTATGTAGAACCAGGGAACTGGCCTGGCCATGGCGGTGCACAACCTCCCGGCCTGCTCTGCCACTGCCCCCAGTCTCACTGCAGAATCCCTGCTGACCCCAGACTTCCACAGAACACCATTTAAATGCCACTGCCCTATGTTATTGGGCCAAAGGTGGGCATCAGTGCTGCCTCCGCCACTGGTTTTGAAATGTTGTCAGTGTGAGTTAGTGGGGTATGTTGGGGTTTTTGGGGTGTTTTTTTTGCCTTTTTCTGGGACTAGGTGGGCTTCGTCCTTGGAGTACTTTTGGTTTCCTATAAACATGCAGGGAAGCAGCTCCAACGTGCTGTTGTTCCAGCGTGTCGGACCAGACTCGATTTTTAATTGAGTTTGCTGGAGCGTGATAATTACCTTGCTCCAGCAGACTCCGGTGCCATGCGTATCAGCATCCTCACACTGAAAAATGGCAGCAGGGTGCTTTAAACTAAAGCTTGTTCAATGAGCTTTAGTTCAAATGGCTCTGCTGCCATTTTTCAGCATGGAGACATTTCTACATGTGATGGTCTGGGTGCTTTAAATAGTGTGGCTCTTGGAGCTGTGCTAATGAAAGCACCCCCACCTCCTGGAACATGTCTGTAAACGCTTTGAGTCTCAGCGGAGCTGGAGTGGGAGTGAGGTGCTGGGATAATCTAAATGGTCTATCTCAGTTGCTCCCGAACACTCTCTGAAGCTGTAATGCAGATGTCTGGAGCTCTGCCGTACAAAAATGGAGGTGCCTGGTGAGTTTTGTAGCTACTGGAGCTGTTCAAGTCCCATTTAGGTGCCTAAAGAAACATTGTGAATTGGACCCTGGGTTTGCTGTAGAAAAGAGAAGGCTGAAGAAGGATGCAAGTCTTCCAGAATGTAATGGGTTGTTACAAAGAAGAAAGTAATCAGTGGATTTCTCTGTCCCCTGGGAGCAGGGCAAGAAACAGTTTAATTTATAACAAAAATATTTAGGTTAGCATGACAGGACCTGCATCTGTTGGTGCCGTAGCGCTGTCTGGTGGATGCACAACCCCTGCCTCCTCCAGTCCCTTGGGGTGCCCTTCCCCACTGCTCATGTGCCATGCCATGATGTTGTTAAATAAAAAAGGTTGGGAGGCTGCCCAAGGCCCAGAGGGAGTCTAGTGTACTGCCCAGCTACTTTTGTCTGATCCATTGTGGCGCTTCTAGCCCTGCTGGTGCCTTAGGACACTAGGTGCTTGAAGGGCTGTGTTTGTGGCTTCTGGCCATGCCTATGCCTTGTAAATATTACCAGTTATCACTTCAGCAGGGCATTTTGCCCCCAATGCAACATTAGGTCCCATGGGCCTCAAAGACTTTGTCGTGGCTGTGCTTTCCTGGCTGTGGCCTCTTTTTTCTAGCTGGGCCACCTAGCCAAACATCCACTGTCCCGGACCCCTGAGCTCTTGCCGCTCTGCTTGCAGAATACTTTGGCGCCTGCAGGGGCTTCTCCTGCAGCTGCTCCCTCTGGAGAGCTCGACTCCCTACAAGGTGCCAGTCCCTCTTCTCTGCCTTAAGGCTTGTCTATCCCAGGGTGCTGTCCTGTCTGAGTCAGCTGACTGACCTGCACAGATGTGCCCCTTTTTAGTTTAATGGGCAGCTCGCTCTTCCTGGGCACAGCTTCGGTCTGCTACCTTGCCCCAGATGCCTTTCTGCCTACGCAGGTAGGCAGCTACACGATTAGCCTGCTGGCCTAAAATGCACCGAATGGATCCAGACCATGCTATGACAAGAAATGTAAAACCTGCCAACATACCTTCACCACCCTCACAATAGCTACACCCCACCACAGAACCATCAACATTCCTGGATCTTACAGCTGCATGTCCAGAAATGTTATATGTCATCCAATGCACCAAATATCCTGATGGAAGATATGTAGGAGAAACCAAACAACAACTGCATACCAGAATGAACACACACTGGAAATCTATCAAAGACAAGAGTGCCCAATTACCCGTGGGGGCACATTTCTCACAAGAAAACCACTCTCTCTCCAATCTCTCAGTTCTAATCCTCAAAGGGAATTTGCAAAACACCTTTCACAGACAAACCTACAGACTTCACTTTATTAATCTCCTGGATACAGAAAATGATGGACTAAGTATAGACATTGGATTTATGGCACACTTACAGTCTGCCTAACCTCTGACTCCCCAGATACCTCTCCACTATTTACCAGCTACATTCATTCCCCTTCCTCCTGCCCTACCCCGCAACCTCCAACCTGTCTTTCATCCACTGATTCCTCAGTTTACATCTTCACTGATTGCCTTTCTTGCGTGCATGCCAACCTCTGGCTCCTTAACTATTCATTCCATCTAGGAAGAGCACACAGCAATTGCAGATGCATCCTCAGCCTGATGAAGGGTATTTATACCCAAAAGCTTTCTAAGAAGAATTTATCCAAGTATTTGAGTTGGTCTGATAAAAGATATCAGATTTACCCAAAGAACCTTGTCTGCCTCTGTCCTTAGACCAACACTGCTACAACCTTTTCCTCCTTTTCAGTAACAGGAGCCTCTGGTTCCCTGTTACAGTTAGGTATTAGGAAGAATTTCTTAACTATAAGGACAATGCAGCACTGGAACAGGTCATCTAGGAAGGTTGTGAAATCCCCTACAAGGGTATTTTTAAGAACAAGCTAGATAAATATTGTTTAGGGCTTATCTTAAGCCTGCTATGGTAGAGTGGGGATTTAGGTCTCTTCTGAATTCCTTTCAGTTTCTGTGATTCTGTATTTCTGAATTTTGGACTAGGTTTGGGGACCCGTGTAAACCATCTCAGTATCTTCCTCTTAATTGACCTCACAATTGAAATTCATTGCTTGGAAGTGTAGAGAGAGAGTCTGTGTGGGCTTGGTCCATGGTTTTCACCACAGTGCTATTGAGGACCTAATGTGGTGGCACCAACATATTTAGATAGTAAGTAGATTAGCACATTGTTGTAATTATGACTTTTTAGGACAGCAATGCTTAGGAGCCCTAGTTCTGGACCTGGACCCAGTTGTGTTTGGTGCTATACACACACAGAACGAAAAAAACAACTAAAATAAATTGAAATCCTTTATCAGTGCAAAGAAGAGTGTTCCTATGTGAACTAGTAATCATTAGGAACCTACTTAAATGTGGTTTTGCGATTTTTCGACAATCCCTGCAGTTGCTGCAAAACTGGCATTGGCTGCAATTTCTCAGGAAATCGGCAAAAAAACCCCAAAAAACTTAAAATGCTGGCTCCCCAGTGGGAGGGAGCCAGTGGTCCTTGCTGCTGCCATGGCCAGGCCCTACTTTTTTTTTTCTCCATCCCCATTCTGTCAGCAGAGGGGTTACGGCTCAAGATGGGTTTTTTGTTCTCTTTTCCTTTTTATTACTACTTCACATCTTTGCTATGTTGGAAAGTGTTTGTAATAGTGCATATTACAGCAAAATGTTTGACAGAGAATGGAAAGTACTTGTTGCTTAATAAATTTTGTTTAATTCTTGCTGAATTTTCTGTGTATATGCGAGAGTTGACTTCTATGGCTGACATCTAAAATTTTGAGATGTGTATAATTTCTCCGTTATACTATTTTAGGGTAAATAGTAAACCTTCATTTTCTTGTGAAATGTAGTTGAACTGGTGTAAGTAAATTTATGGATGTTTAAAAGGAAACCAGATATTAAAGTGAATTTTTCATTCTACCCTGTTTATACACATTTGGAAGGATCTTTGCCAGGTACATTTTTCTTTTGCTTTGAAGGTCTTAAGTGGTGGAAAACGATCTCTGATCTTAGAGTTCTTGTATTGCAGTACAAGAGAGAGATCAACTAGTGGCAGAAGCACATAGAAAAGCAACAAAAAAATAAATAGGGCGCAGGACTGGAAAGGTTACAAATTTACGTGTGTTTAACTTGACTGGAAACCACAGAGAACGTGGATACATTTTACATAGCTTTGAATGGTAGGCTTTTCAAGAGGACCCACTGATTTTGTTCGTAGTCTCAAAGGGCTCCTACAGATGTGCAAGGAGCCTGTGCTGACAGGCTGGAAATCCAGCACTCAATCGAGTCTGCTGTAGCGCGGAAATTGATGCTCTCCAGCAGCCTTCCACGTCATGTGTATCAGCGTCTCCATGCTGAAAAAATGGTGGTGGGATGCTTTGACCTAAAATATGTTTAAAGAGCTTCAGTTCAAAGCACCCCACCACCATTTTTCAACACAGGGACGTTGATACACATGACATACGGGTGCTTTTAGTTAGCGTGGCCAGTCACCAATTTAAGGTGCCTGATGGTGCCGCGTCCCTGAACTTGTAAAAATTCCCAAAGTCTACAAAGCATCAGGCAGTTTAGATGTTTGAAAAATCACAGCCAAAGAATGTAAGCACCAAAGGAAGAGATTTAGTGTGGTACAGAGAAGTTGCCACACTGGTCATTGGTCATGTATTCCAATATACTGTCGGACAGTGGCCAGCATCAGACACATCAGGATAAGTCCCATATTAAACAATTTTGAATTGAACTTCTTTGAGTGGGGGTGGGTGGAAATGGGACCTAGGGCAAGAACTTACTGGCTTGTTTTACCCTTGAGTTTGGAAAGAGGAGCATAACTAGGTGTAATACTTAAAGCAGAATAATGGGGTAGGGAAATTTTGCTTATAGTGAGAAACAGTCGAGTCCCCTAGCGCCCCCTGGCATGACAAGGAACAATGGACACAAATTGTTAGAGAGCAGATTTAGATTAGACATCCGCAAGAACTACTTCACAGTTAGGGCGGCTAGGAGCTGGAACCAACTTCCTAGGGAAGTGGTGCTGGCTTCTCCCCTGGGGGTCTTTAAGAAGAGGCTTGATGACTACCTGGCTGGACACATTTGAGTCCAGTCTTTTCTCCTGCCCAGGCGGGGGGTTGGACTTGAAGATTTACAAGGTCCCTTCCGACCCGACTTCTATGATTCTATGACTGTATATTATAGTATTCTAGACACTTTTGGTGCAGGGAAAGTGCAAGTCCTTTACTGAATGGGGGATGTAACCTAGTGACGGGATGCAGAAAAGGCTGAAATATTAATGCCTTTTTCACCATGGTCTTCACAGGCAAGGTCAGCTCCCAGACTACTGCACCTGGCAGCACAGTTTGGGGATAAGGTGAGCAGCCAACAGCAGCCAAAGGAATAGGTTAGGGACTATTTAGAAAAGTTGGACATAAACAAGTCCATGGGCCCATATGGGATGCATCTGAGGGTGCCAAGGGAGTTGGCTGATGTGATTGCAGAGCCACTGGCCATCATCTTGTAAAGATTATGACGAACAGGAGAGGTCCCAAATAACTGGAAAAGGGCAAACATAGTGCCTATATTTAAGAAAGGAAAGAAGGAGGATCCAGGGAATTATACAGCAGTCAGCCTCATCTCAGTCCCTGGAAAAATCATGGAGCAGATCCTCAGTGAATCCATTTCCAAGCACTTGGAGGAGGAGAAGAAGGTGATTAGGATGAGATGACTGGTTCTGGATCCAGGGATTCACCCAAGGGTGCTGAGGGAGTTGGCTGCTGTGATTGCAGAGCCATTGGCCATCATCTTTGAAAACTCATGGCAATCAGGAGGTCTGGGAAGTTTGGAAAAGGGCAAATATAGTGCCCATATTTAAGAAAGAGGATCCAGGGAACTACAGGCCAGTCAGCCTCACCTCAGTCCCTGGAAAAATCATGGGGCAGATCCTCATGGAATCTCTTTACCAAAGTCAAGTCATAGAATCATAGAAGTCGGGTCGGAAGGGACCTTGTAGATCTTCAAGTCTGACCCCCCAGCCTGGGCGGGAGAAAAACTGGACTCAAATGAGTCCAGCCAGGTAGGCATCAAGCCTCTTAAAGATCCCCAGGGTAGGAGCCAGCATCACTTCCCTAGGAAGTTTGTTCCAGATCATAGCCGCCCTAACTGTGAAGTAGTTCTTACGGATGTCTAATCTAAACCTACTCTCCAATAATTTGTGTCCATTATTCCTCATCATGCCAGGGGGCGCTAGGGGAAACAGTGTCTCCCCCAAAGCCTTCTGGTCCCCCCTGCTGAGTTTATAGTCATGCTTGACCAACCTGATTGCCTTCTTTGATGATATGTCTGGCTCTGTGGATGTGGTGTACCTTGATTTTTAGCAAGGCTTTTGATATGGTCTTTGACAATCTTCTCGCAGACAAGCTGAAGAAGTATTGGCTAGATGAGTGGAGTATAAGGTGGATAGGGAACTGGCTGGATCAACAGGCTCAGAGGGTAGTAATCAATGGCTCACTGCCTAGCAGGCAGCCAGTATTAAGCGGAGTGCCCCAGGGGTTGGTCTCGGAGCCGGTTTTGTTCAGATCTTCATCAACGACCTGGAAGACGGCATAGAATGCACCCTCAGCAAGTTTCCAGATGACACCAAGCTGGGGGGAGTAGTAGATATGCAAGAAGGAAGAACTAGGATTCAGAGAGACTTAGGCAAATTGGAGGATCAGACCAAAAGAAATATCATGAGTTTCAACAAGGACGAGTGCAAAGTCCTGCACTTAGGACAGAACAGTCCCATGCACTGGTGCAGGCTGGGGCTGGCTGGCTGGGCAGCAACTCTGCAGAAAAGGACGGTGGCCAATAAGCTGAATATGAGTCAGCAGTGTGCCCTTGGTGCCAAGAAAGCTAATGGCAGACTGGGTTGCATTAGTAGGTGTGTTGCCAGCAGATTGAGGGAAGTGATTCTTTCCCTGTATTCGGCACTGATGAGGGTGATGAAGTTAGTATGCATACCTGCAGAGCCCTCTAAATTTGACACGGTGAAAATTTCCATAGGATTCCTTGTCTGCTTTCAATTCGTGGATATTTTAACATAACTTTAATTGCTTAGCATTCTTGTTAAAATTTAATTTGAAAAGGATTTCATAAATTTTTGTCTTTAGAGCACGTGTAGAACAGTTTCAGGACCAGATCCACTTCCTCACTTGTTCTTTTGAGCCAAAATATCTCCTCAAAGAGATCCTATTGAGGAATGCCATAGCTTTTTTGTTCAGTGTACAAAGAGATCGGTGATAGTTGTCAACTTTAAGTTAGCACAGGTCTGTAGCTTTCCTGGGTGACTGGTGCACATGATGTTGAGTAATCAGAGTTTTAAACCATTATTTTTTAGGGGTGGGGGGAAAACTTACTAAAAAGTAAAAACAAAGCTGCCTCTAAGCCTTTGAGCATTTTATGACACCTTTTGCTTGTCCTCAAATACAGAATCTTAGCAAGTGACCAGATTGTTAAGTAAAATGACTTGTGAATGGCATGTGTGACAATTGTGTATACTGACTTCTTTATGTGACTGATATAAAAGGATATGAAGTCAACCATATTTTATAAAATGTAATAAAATTGAAGTACTTATGACCTTTGGGTATTTGTTGGAAATCGACATGGAAGTGTTGGTGCTCTTGGAGTGCAGCATCCACACTGTTGTAAGACTTCTGTCTCCAGAAATATTTCCCTTCGGTTTTCCTATCTCTGTGCTTTTAAAGTTTTGGATGAATGTGGTATGTCCTGCTGCAACTTTACTTGTCGCCAGAAGTAATTTTTATTTAATAGATGGGGAGCATGAAGAGTCTAGGGAAGGATGAAGGCTTCAAAAACATGGCTTTCTATGAACAAAAATTGAGATGCATTTAAATGTTATTTAGTGCTGATAGTGTCTTAATTACAGCAGTTGTCAAGATAATATTTGTAGTATTAAATTTGAGGAGGAGTGCTGGCATTCATATGATTTTTTTAGTCATTACATTGCAAGACTTGGAGAGTTTTTATAATGAACTCCATGAGAATTTTCTTCTCTAGGAGTACTTGTTCATGATAAGTACTCCAGCTGAGTGCTCACAATCAAATGAGTATAAGTAGTGTTTCTGTGATATTGCACACCTTGCTTCAGTCTTCTTTCTCCACTGGTTTCTGTCATAACTTAGACACCTTATTGCAAAAAAGCCTTTCAGAACACAGCAGACTTCCATTCTGATTGAGGCTGGTTAGTTTCTGAACAAAATGGAGTATTTCTGAACAACGAAGACCACAGTTCTGGAAATAAAACAGTGCAATGATAGTGTCTTAGTAGTCATGAACCTGATCTAGAAGTGTTCTTGAACAGTTGGCTGAATGAGTTATTGAAAGTACAGTGTTGCCTTATTTAGCTTGTTTAGATATTTCCAAAACACTTCTTCACTACAGTATCTAGTATCTAGGTGTACTTTGCAGATTTGGTCTTGCTTGCTAATAAGAGTCTTATGTGGAATGATGTTCAGTGAAGAAGCCATACGCTTTACCAGTCTGCTTTCATTTATCATTATGCCGGTAATCCTCCCATGTGAACTTGCATACTGTCCAGTAAACCATACCTAAATGATTAATGTTATGTTGTGGCAGATGTGACTTGGAAGCATTTTAAAATTATTTTATGGGACCCTAAATAAAATCATACTGATTCAATTCTATGTACTTTTCTTGATATTATGATAGTAATACAGGCTCTTATACTCTTATCCAGGGCATCAGAGTAGGTTGTAGCTACCATGAAGTAAGTAAAAAGTATTAACCCATTTGGCAGAAGAACATGAGTCAGCAAATCCAGGATTCAGGCTCCTACTCACATGATCATAAAATATTTTGAAGATATAATAACCACAGCATGAACAAGCACACTTCAGTAGCTAGCACAGAGAACTGTATTAGGAATTGGTTCACACTCTTACCTTTTATTTTCCTTATTACAAAAGTGGGAGGAGCTTTAGTTTTTACCTGAAACATACTAAGCTTTTAAAGTAGCAAACAGCTTTTTTTGATCAGTATGTCAATTTTCTTGATCTCCTTCCATCTATTAAAAAGAAATACAAATAAGAAATGCATTCAAATAATTATTTAGATTTGTTCCCTACCAGGACTACTACATTAACATGTGTTAAAAGCACCTTTGCCTAGATTGCTAGTGCCCTCTGCTCCTTTCTTGTTTAGCTTTGCAGGGCAGTCAGGTGGGGTTTTCTGAATAGGTTTACAAAGAATTAGTACTTTGATTCTGCACTTCAATTTGACTCTGAACTTATAAACGGGCATGGACAAATGAAGCAGATGACATGTGCTGGGATGTGTCCCCTCATAGTTGATCTACTTCATTGGGTGAAGCGGGTATTGCTGGCTGTCCTGCAGGGTCAAATCCTTCCTGTTCCTAGGAGCCCAATACTTCAGGACAATAGTCAGGGTGTGCCTTTGTAAGTGGGGAAACCTGGGTAGGCGTTCCTAGGCTTTTGGGGCCTGATCCCGTGTGCCGTGGGAATTCCCCCTCCAGTGCTTGGAGAGTGTGGGTAGCTTCGGGCTGCCTTTGCTCTCCTGACTCAAAATCAACAGATGTTTGCCACAAATTAATACTGTTTTTTGTCTCGGCCACCAATTTAGTCGTTTGGGATGTGACAAGGCGTGTGGATGTCTTTTTGCTTT
Organism: Crocodylus porosus; assembly: GCF_001723895.1. Lineage (NCBI taxonomy): Eukaryota > Metazoa > Chordata > Crocodylia > Crocodylidae > Crocodylus > Crocodylus porosus. The sequence continues at coordinate 138,931,252 of NW_017728931.1, read as the reverse complement.
CGCTTTGTGCTGCCACAAACATTTTTATGGTGGCACAAAGGCAACATCTGCTTGCAGCCTGAGTGAGGTACTTTTAATCCATTTTTAGTTAGAGAATGGGAGAGTCATCAACAGTTGAATATTGAATGCGTCTTACCCTGAGGGACGTTTACCTGCCACCTTCTTACCCTGAAGTCCTGCCCTCCGAGAGAACAGAAAGCCCCTTAGGAGGGACAGGAAGAGGCAAGGTGTTAGAAACTGGTTATAGGAGACTTGCTGTCCGGGGCCACTAGTAGGGGGGAAAGAAGGAAAAGAAGCAGCAGCCATCTTACGGTATCTCCACGCTTCTATCCTGGATAGGAAATCGGTCCATCCCCCACATATCCATACACACACGCACATGTCCCCTCACCCTACACCTCACCTACACCTATCCACCCCCACATACACACACACCCCTCCACTGAAGACAGATGCACATACTTTATTCTTGAGTAAGTGGGCCAGGCGATTCATATGCAAATAAATTTACCACCCACTTTGTGGAGATTTAGTTGGGCCATACTGCTAAATCTGCCACAGGTGTTGCATTTGCTGAGCTGAATAGCAAAGATTGCAGTATAGAGGCACTTGGCTATGCCATAATGAAAGAAACTCAGGTGGAAATGAGTTTGCTATTGTTCAGGTAAGTCTTATTTTTTAAACAGCTTAGATTTCATTATCTTATGAAATATTCTGTTTAGGTAGAAGCACTTCTATGTAATTCTTCCAGAGGCTCACGTGACGCTCTGCTTGGGAAGAAAGAAAAATGCAGATCTTCTTCCTTATGAAGAAGATGGATTTTTTTGTTGTTATTGTTGATCCTTAATATGTTGTTCCTTCTGTAGCTTGCTTATGGATATGCCCATGCCATAATGATAAAGCCTTCCTGTAATTTTTAATGCCATTTTAAGACTTAGTGTGGGCACATAAATCTGTGCAGCACTGCTAGTGCTGCTTTTCTGGTCACACTTTGGACATCATCAAGTGCCCTCCTTAACAGTTGCTAGTCTTGTGAGATGAAGATGTGTTGCCTGTTTCAAAATAAGTATTTTCTATAAAGTATTTATATGCAGTTTAGAAGTTCATCGGAAAGATCTTGATAAAGTCTGGGGATTGTATAGCTCAATCTGTACATTACGAAGTCACATTTAATTGAGGATGGTACTTGGCAACAGAAAGTGTTGTATTTACTTGAATCCAAGATGAGTTCCTCCCCCCCACACACACACACACCTTCACTATGTTGGGGGGTGGGGAGAAAGCCTTGTCTTGGATTTAAGGACTTGCCTGGGGGAGCTGGCAGCTCAGCTCTGGCCTTTGGCTTTGGGCTGAAGCTGGAGCTGAGCTGCTACTTGCCCCAGGCTGGAATTGCTCGTTGAGTGGGGAAGGAGGCATATGGCCAGGGGGAGTATGGGAGATCCACAGGATTGGGGGGTGGCCCTGTGGCCTCCCCCCATCCCTTGCCCCCCAGTGCCTGTCTTTCATACCCACAGCTTCCCTTCCCTGGCTGCCTTTACCTTCCCCCTTAACCTTCTGCCCTGGCTGCAGTCCCTCCAGCCCCATCCTGGCCCAGGTGGGAGCTGCTGCCGCTTCCCCTGGCTGGGCTGGGGCCAGGCAGGGCTGCTGCTGCTGCTGAGTGGCTTGGAGCCAAGCGTAGCTGCTGCGGAAGGTGGGGTGGGGATGGGGCAGACTGCAGGAGAACAGGTTGGAGGGTCTGGGTGCTGCAGGGAGGAGTGGGGGGGGCAGACGTGTAGGGGCAAGTGGCAGGGGGCTCATGGTGGAGGGCAGGCACAGGAGGGAGAGGTACAGGCACGGGGTGGGGGGGCAGGGAGAAAGGGACAGAGGTCTGGCCCCTGCTTTCTCTACCACAGCGGGTGTGGGGGGAGCAAATTTAAGAAGACCTTTCACTAATTAAATTCGATACATGGACTATGGAAACAAATGTATAACTTTCCATGTATAGAATCTAATTGTGGGGGGGAAGGGTCATGTTAAATTCCGTCATCTTGGATTTGGGTTAATGCAGTAATTATCCTGTGATTGGTTTAAGATGAGTTCTTAGTGGACTCCAGTCAGAAAATCTAACTTGCCATTTGACAGTAACCACCATCCTTGATCTTAACAGTGATGCCAAATACTCAACATAGTTGAAGATGTGCATTGCGGCCTCATGCCTAGAGTTGAGCTTTTTAGGCAGGTCAGACATTAGGATTTGCAGCACTCGTATGAAGTAAGATGTTCAGTAGCCTCAGGCGGACTTCCACAAGAGTGAAAGGGAGTGTGTTGGCTGGGGGATTGAGAGGTTGTGGTGCTGGTTGTCACAGGTGGGGAAATCAAATGCGTTTCTTATTGCTTGGGAAGAATTGGATTCTCAGGTTTGTTATTTCTGTGTAATAAGGGGAAGGGGCTGTTTCCCAGTATGCTACTGAGTGGGAAAGGGTGTAGATGTGTGCTGAGGGGGAAGTGAAATTACAGCAGGTCTTGGCCCCCTTCTGCGTCCAGGGCTGCATGCAGTCATCTGCCTAGGGCAGCTCCCACTACCACTGGGGCACTCCACAGCCCCTGTTTGAGGGGAAGGCTTACATTTCAGCTGAGTGCCATTTCCATGGAGAAATGTAGTGCTGTCAGTTCAAATGTTACCAGTTCTCTGTATCTTGCACTAAAAGGTTCTAATAATAAGACTTTTTAAAACTAATTCCTTACCAAGAGTTCAGACCCACTTGCACATGTGAAGGCTACCAGAGGTCATGGCAGACAAAAGAGGAAGATTGCATTTTGCTTGGAAAGTGACGGATACAGTTAAACACCTTTTTACGTGGAAAGCACTTGTAGCTTTTACTGGCTATTTGTCAGACACTGAAAGCATTTCAGAGTAAGCAGGAGTGCCGTGGTGGGAGATGTTTCATTGCAGAGACATTTCCAGCACACCAGCACGGTTGACGAAGTTGTAATGTGTGCACATGTTTCCTTTTCTCCTCTTCATTTATGGTGTGTTAGCACTGTGGGGGGCCAGTAGGGGGCGCTCCTGCGTTGAGCCACCCACCTCCCTGCGCCCGCCCACCTTCCAGGCTCCGAGCGCCTCCCTAGGGGCGGCTTACCCTCGGCCGACCCCTCTCCCGGAGCACACTCGCTAGTCTGGGGGTAACGTGCCGCCACCACCCTGAGAAGGGACTGTCTCGGCCCTGTGTCCTCGGGGAAACACAGGCCTAATAGTCCGACGGGTACTCGACCCGGTACAGGCAC
>NW_017728931.1:138896843-138927456 GCF_001723895.1 Crocodylus porosus | reverse complement strand
GTTACCTAAAGAGACTGGCCAGGGTGGGGTCCCCTCCGTGCTGACCCACCCTAATCAAATGGTTGCTGCTCAGAGATTTTAGTCACAGTGTCACAGGGCAGAGATTTTGGGGAGAAACAAGGTGGCTTTCTGCCACAAGCACGCTGGCGGGTCTTGTACACCGCAGTGGGTTTTCTAGCATTCTGTCGTGTCTGCATTTTGAGGCTGGGCCTGTGTGATATCTTCACTTGAAATAGGCTTTACTCTTTCACTTCGCTGTCCAAAATAGGCATTTGCTAAATTGACTGCTTTTACTCAAATCCAAGACAAGTCCCCCTCCCCAGTATTCAGTGTGTGTGGGGGGGGGAGCCCCTCATCTTAGATTTGAGTACAGGGTGTAGGGAGGGCTGCAGCTCTGACTCTGGCCTGGGGCCTGGAGTCAGAGCTGTAGCTACTGCCCCCCCCACCTGTCTCCTGCAGCCTCTGCTCCCTCCCCCTCTACCCCCCAAGCCCACACTGTTGCCACAACTTCCCATTGCAGCTCCTGTTCTGGCTAGGGCCCTGCTCTGGCCTGGAGAGCAGGACACGTGTAGCTTTGGCCCCTGCCCAGCCATGCAGCAGTGGTGACAGTGGCGGTAACTCTGGGGCTGGGGCATCTGCTGCTGCTGCAACTGCTGTTGTGTGTCTGGGTGGGAGCTAGGCGAGTGGCAGGGGCAGAGGTGCCAGGTGGTATAGGTGGTGTGGGACACTAGGCAGCAGGGGGGATGAGGTGGGGAGGGAAAGTGGCAAAGGGCAGGTGGCAGGGGACTTGCCTCCCTGCCGCCTGCCCCATTGCCGCTGCTTGCCTTGCTGTAGCGGTAGTGGGGACGGTTACTTAGGATGACCCTTCAATAATTAGATTCTGTGCATGGAAAATTATAACACATTTGATATATTTTCCAGGTTTATAATCTAATTATTGAGGGAGTCCTTTTAAATTTGAAGTTGGCTTGGATTTGGTTAAACACGGTAGGAATGATCTGACCGTGCATACATATAGGGACCTACCTAAATGGCGAGACAAAGGGATTTTTGCAGGCCGCTCACAGTGTGCAGAGCCAGCGTAGCGTTTTTTTCATGGCAAGCCCCCCTACCTCCCTTGCAGCTGATTGACCAAGGGGCCCCAGTAATCCCACCCCTTGCTGCTGATTGGCTGAGAGGCCTATCACTCATCTTCAGGCTGCAGCATTGCATCTGGCTTCTTAAACCCTTTCTTGTTAATGATTGGCGCCTTCACTGAGTCCGTGTCACTAGCTCTCTCGCAAACCACGTGCTCTGTGGCTGCAGGGATTGCTGTACTTTCTTTGTACTCCAGTTAGCTTTTCTTTTTGGGGGTCAGTTTGGCCCAAAATGATGGGAAATGCCAGTTTTTGCTGTGATGGTGGAAACTGCCTTCAAAATCATGAAACCATACACTGTGTGATATCTTCTTTAATTACATGGTAGCATATTTTTTCCCCGAGCTTCCCAGCTTCTTCACTTTTAACTGCATCCTCTACCTCTACCTGGTACTTCTATGGATGAACTTTGCCTCCCTGTACCAGTGTTGGTAGCTTGTTTCTGTCCACCTAGTTTCTTTGTCTCTGGTACCAGTAGACATCTTTCTGTCTTGCGAGGCAATAACATTACCCCGGTTGAAACCTCAATTCACTGAACATAATCCTTGCTTGAAAGATATAGTGAAGCTGGAGTGACCTCTCCAGGGCACACAAGCCTGGGTAGTGTATATGGAGCTTTGCATTCATAGTGAGTAGCTTCATCTTCTTCCCCCCTTATTCCCCAAGGGAAATTATTGAGAGCACAAGAGAATGTGGTAGTGACTTATATCATCTCATAAATGACTTTAGAACAAAGGAAAGGAAATGCTTTTTCACTTGGGGTGTATGCAGCTCTGGGAGTCCATTGTCAGCCGTATTCCAACTGTAGTCTGGAATTTCCTGTTACAAGAGGTCACTGAATCAAATACTGTTGCCTGAATCAAATATTGTTGCCATATTTAAAGGGATAGTACTGACATAGAAATCATACCTGTTTCTAAAATAATTTTATCTACTTAAAATTCAAAAGAAATTACGAGGGGACTTTTATTTATGATTTTATTTTGTGTATTCGATGGCATTTTGAGTATAGTCATTCTGTTTCCTCTCTTGTTTGGGTTTTTCTAAGTGATCCCATTTCTATGATCTTCTAACTTGAGCGCATAATAATGGAAATCTTTGCCTTTGATGCTTGTAATCTAGTCATAATGCTTGCAAAGAGTTAAAAACCTTTCAGTTGCTAAGTTTGAGATTAGTAGTATTCAGGTTTTCTAAGTCGTATCATTTTTCGCACTACAATTTCTTTCCTATCCCAGTTCTCAAAACTGCCACTTTCTCATTCAGATGACTCTGAAAATCTTAATGCAGTGGCCATATGAAATGAGTTATGATTCTGTAATGGAAACTACACCAAAAGTCCCCATTTCTAAATTATCTGTACATTGAGACATCCTTGCGCGTGATCTATTGTTTGTCTTATAGATTTTTCACTCTGCGACAGGGACTCCATTTGTTTTGTGTATTGTAGTTTTTGGGTCTGAAATATTTCTGAATATTTTTGGCTAAATCCTTGTTGACCTCTAAGTTTAATCCTATTCCACCCTACTGGAGTCCTTGAAAAACTGTTTGTGTCAACTTTTTTAGCATGTCTACATGTTAAGTCTGGGACAGGGGTGGGCAAAATGTGGTCCATCAGGCCATTCTATCTAGCCCACCGTGCCCCTAAAAAAAATTTAGAAAATTTAATATTTAGCTGCCCCTGGCTGCCTGTCATGCAGCCCTTGGTGGCTTGCCAAAACTCAGTAAGTGGCCCTCTGCCCGAAATAATTGCCTGCCCCGTCTAGCAGAACTCACTCCTCTTTTGTGTCATTGGTTTTCTAGGGACTTGAGCAAAAGTGGAATAGGGATCACACTTAAGTGTCTTCGAGATGAAACAGGATTTGGGCCTTCATACTTGGAAATAATACTGCCTCTGCATATTTGCAGTATCATTTCTTTCTTTTCCTCTTTCCTTATTTTTATGAAATTAAACACATCTGCCTTCATAGAATAGCTATTTCTTAAGATTTCATCTGTTCCTTCTCGTATTTATTCCTCAGCTGAAGTTGCCTTCTTTGGTGACATTGCAGTTCCCGTGGCCATTCATCTTGAGGTCGCAAAACTGCTTAGGTCATATATTAAAGAATAGAGAGCAAAAACCAGTACAGTTGGACAAAACAGTTACCCTTGTTCTCATGCCGAAATTTTTTTGTAATAAAGAACGAGATGGGAAATGCATAAAATATAGGAGCAGAGCTGTTTCTGAGTAGAATTTTGGTAGCACATTTCCCAAAAAAACACTCGTAGCCCTTTGAAGAATAAGTTTTTTCTCAGTGGTGGTTGAGTAACATTTCCAGTAGTTTGATTCTTTATGTTGAAGTATGTGCCTGTTCATCTTCTGTTGTTGATTTAATATGATGGGTGTTGCAGCGCCTTTGACTTCCTTCATTCTTGCCTATAATGCCATGTGAGATAAGAGTTTGTAAGTAGTTGTGCTAGAGATCTACGTGGTTAAAATGAAATGGTGTCAGGAGATAAAAAATACCACCATTTTAAACTTATGGTTGACGTATTTAGCTTGCTCAGTAATGAGCAGAAGTTATTACCATATGTGACCAGTTGTGTATCAGCACATACCTAGTGGACAGATACCCAAATCATAACTACGATCCCATATCTGGCATCTGTATCAAGAGGCTCAATAGAGGTTAGGGGCTGAATGATGCACAGGAACTGAACAATTCCTAGAATATTCCTTCCAGATCTACACTGCGGGACGTTGGAGTAACAATGTGGAAAAAATGTTTGCTGGTGCTTTTAATGTAGTTCTGTGGATAAACAGAGAATCTGAGTCGGCTAAAGGAAGTCACACGAGTCCTTTTGTAGGAGATAGTTTAAATAAATTGTTACACTTAGCAATTATATAGCACTTCACATCTCCAAAGTACTTCACAAATGTTAATTACCAGTGAGGTTGGGATTCATATTTCCATTTTATGATGGAGAAACTACAGTGCTGAGAGAGTGAGTGACTCGAACCTGGTCATGTGGAACATCATTGGGAACATTTGGAAGAGAATTTGGGATTTTGTGTTGAATTCACCAGACTGCCTCCACATCTGTCCACATAGAATTTATTACCATTGTACGAAATTACCCTATCAGTCAAATTAATTGAGCCAGAAATGAGTGACAGAAAATCTTTCTTTCAGTATAATTAAAGCAGCAAGCTTCAGATAAAAACAACAACATAAACAGAACTTGAGTTTTGGCATCTGCTTTTCTAATGTCATTTTTTGTTTGTTGCATTGTAGAAAGGGGAAATGGAGACTGGGCCACATGAAAGAAAGCACATTATCAAAAAGTAAGTCAAAACTGCACCATTTCCTGACATAAAATAGCTGTTTATATAGCAAAGAAGGGGTGTGTATAGCCATTACATTTAGATTGACCTAACTAGGGTGATGTTGATTGAAATGCCCATCTGTGCAGGCATTAAGGGGGCTTTAAATTGCCCCTAAAATGGTGGATCTGCTGTAAGTTAGTTCCCCTGTGGAGGTGAACTAATTGAGATCTGGAACAGATCAAGCTGATCTAGATATACATTCAGAGGACAGCCCTAGGGCTGGGCAAGCCCACCCATTCGTCCCAGCCCTGGGGCTTTGCTTTTCCTACCTCTCACTCCATAACCCTGACTGGGTTGATTTTTAGCCCCCTGACTCTCCCGCCTTGGATGAACAGTCCTCCCACCCCCCAGACCTGCCAGCCAACTCGGATCCTGCCAGTCCTCACCACCCCTTCCCCCTGCCACAAACCCTCCCTGCAGACCCACTAGCCAATAGGTGCCAACTTGTTTTTTGCCAGGGGGCGCTTTTTTTGGTTTTTTTGCAGTCCCAAAAGAGGCCGTATAGTACTTCAACCTAGCTTACCCAACATGGCTCATGGGTCCTGAGTACCCACTAATTTTTCTTGGTGGGTGCTTGAGCTGTAGAGCACCCATGGAGTCAGTGCCTATGCACTAGCCGCACACCCTGGTCCTAGGTGCCCCTCCCTCCACCTTGACTTGTTTCTACCAGTTTCCCCATGCAGCTTCTGGAAGCAGCTAACATTTGTCCATGTGACTCATGGTCTATGTTCACGCGATTTAAAGCAAGCCATGTGTGAACGTAGACTGGGTGCAGAGAATGGCTGTATGCACCCAAGGCTAATGTTTTTCATGTGTATTTCACTGGGAGTGTGGGGAATAGCAGATTCAGTTCCTGAGTTATATTGGATCATATGGTTTTGGGTCATGTTCAGTGTTAGTGTTAGGGCAGACCCACTTCCCCTTTGAAGGTATCATTTGTGCAGCTTACATCCATATTCTGCGGAGGAGAGAGCTGCCACCGAGGGTATTATTTTTCCCACTGTCATCTGCCACAGCAGAATGCAACTTCTTTGATGGCTTTTCATCCCACTGTACCCATGCATAAAATGACTCAGAGTGCCTTATGCTTGTATGTCACTGAAAGTCCCTTGTTGAATAGATTTACAATGTAGAATATGTTGAATGTTTTTCCTTTAGCCTAATAGTCCTGTTTTGATGTATAAACATGAAGGTGTTTTTCATTTGCAGTGGCAAGCCTTACAGTTGGTCTTCATGTATATGATTCATTTGTATTAGTCATTATCCAATAATAGACATTTGTTTTAAACTGTCCGTCTTTGAAAAATTGTTAATAGATAGTGTAAAAACATGCTATAATCTGATGAAGAGTCATGATTGTAGTTTAAAAAAAAAAAAAAAAAAAAAATCCTCATTTACTCATTTGAATGTAGTTTCAGATCAGCTAGAAACTGGATTTATTAAAAGATTGGATGAGGTTTAGTGTATTGCTGAGTCAATTTTAAAATACCGCTACCGTATCAGGATAGAGCTCATTTTACTTTAACTGTAATGGAATGACTGTGTTTCTGCCACATGGGTTTTGAAATGATTGATGATCGCAGCATGTCAAACGGCTTTTGGATGTTGTACTAAATGTATACTCTTTCTGTTTATTAATATGAAAAACATCCTAGTGAATACTGAGTTTTTTTTAATCTTTGAAAAATTAAATAATAATTTTACAAAATTACTCCTTCACTGAAAAGGATGTTTTCAGTCATTAAATGTGAGCCAAGCGCATGCCATTCCTCCACCATTACACATTCTACACTAATTTAATACTTTGGGAAGATCAAGGGTTTGACAAGGTACCATTTCAAAGATGTGATTCACTTATCAATGTGACTCAGAGCAGCCTTGCTGTAAAATTAATTAAACGATTCAGCAGGCTGTGTAGCCTAGATCCTTGTAATATCCCTTGTAGACTGACACGAGAGATCATATAAATCAAAGATAGATAAGTAGTTGGCCAGTGCAGAAATTCTTTCATTTAGTTGGTCCAGTCTAACTTTAAAATGCCAAGCAACAAAATCTCCAGTTCTTCTCCTGGCCGACCACCATTGTCTAATACATTTGACAGGCTCACTTCTTTTCCATTGGTATTTAGCATAAACTTTCCATTTAACCATCCATTATTTCTAGATATATCTTCTAGTGCCATCCTAAACTACATTAAATGAATCCCCTTGCTCTTTGGTATTTTCACCCATTAGATAGCTGAAAATGATGTCCCTGTTAAGGCATAGCTTAGGAAACCTTTATACGTTTTTTGGCCATGTAAATTAGCCCAGAGGAGCTCTGTGCTGCTGTGGCTCAACTGCAACTGATACCCAGCCCAACTTGTTTAAGCTTATGTACCTCACCTGCAGTCACTTCATACTGGGAGAGAGAGACCACAAACTCTGGCAGCAGGTGCAGACTTTTTCCTTCACCTTTTCTGCTCAGCTCCTTCTTTCTGCTTAAATAATGTAGCCATAGAGCTTAGCAGGATCCCTCCTTGGTTATACACTGTTGCATTCGGTTGTAGATTCTAGCCTGTTCCTAAAAAGTTAGGCCAGGCCCATGGTACATGTTCATTTAATGTCACAATGGGATTGAATCCTTGATCCCAACAATCATGCCTCCTGCCACGCCACATGTTCATGTCAGGACACTCAATTTTGGGATCAGGGATCAGATCCCAGTTGTGTCATTATTACTTGTCAGTGCAGGGGGATCCTAGGACCACAATCCCGGACTCCCCCTACACTGCTAAGATGAAAGCCAGGCGTGTGCAGCGTAGCGTGAACTGCTGGAGGCCTGGGCCTGAGAATGACGATCAGTGATTGTTGATTACAGGCTGTGGTGGGGACCCTGTCACATGTTCAGTTTAAGGTGTGATGGAAAGTAGCCACAAAAATACTACACCTATTTTGTGGGATAATTTTGTGACTGGTTTCCTGTTTTGCTATACCATTAATTGGCTGAGCCTGTGGCCAGGTTACTGTTTAAAATGTGGTTAACAGGTTAATCACTATTTAAATATAACTTTTGCTAGGGTCCTTCGTTGACAGACATCCTCCTCTTATATGGATTGATCATTGAGTTCCTAAATATATTAATTTGAGAAAATAACTTCCTTCCTTTCCGGGACTGTTCTGCCTAGAATGGAAATGCTTGCAGCATCCAAGTACTAGCAGCAACATAAGCATTAAAGGCTTTTACAGTATCAGGCCATTGCAGACATGAATGGCCAGTGACCAGGATAAACAGGGTACCAAAGATGTAGTATGTTATTGCCATAATGGATCACTGGGTGATTAGACAGTCTTTTTACAGGATGGAGTACTACATCCCTTTGTTGAGCAGCTTCAACTTCCTGCAGAGGCTGAGCTGGTCATGACTGGAACTGTTGGAAATGAACAGCTCGTGGCTTTGTGTCAGGCATTGATTTGAAAAATAAAATGTCATGTGAAATCAAAGCTCCAAAAATGTGCTTACTAGCAGAAATGTGCATAATCTTTTAAAATGCCCTGTCACGTGGAGGAGGTTACCATGTGATTTATTGCATCAGGCAGGCTTCTTCACGAGGACCATGAGTGATGTAGCCAGTGAGGTGACTTTCAACGCCGTCTGTAATATCCTGCTGGGTTTTGGGGATGGGCGTGTTGGACATGGCTTCAACCTTAACACAAAGGGATTATACCCTCTCACACCCTATTCGTTGCCCTTATTAGTGCCACATTTTCCCACTTGGCATATCCCTGGGTTTGTTATCAGAGACTGCAGGCCCATTGCTGATTTCTAGAGAAGTGTCCTGACTGTAATTATAACCTCATCTAAATAGGCTGCTGCATAATAATAGTAAGGTTGTAACATCTCATCCATCAATCTTTGAAAGGTGGCTGGAGCCCTTATAACCCAAATATCTTTGTGTAGAAGTGGAAAAAGCCTGTTGGGGTAGCAAAGACTGATGATTTTTTCACAGGAGTCAGGGAAGGCTGCCAAGAACTGGCAATGAGCTGAAGTAGGAGATGGCATTGACCTACCTGAAAACTTTATATGGTCAGAGTCCCCACAAGCTTTGGTGTAAGAATCACTGGGCTACGCTTGGGGCTTTAGGTTCCTTGATCACTCTGGATCTTGGACTTGTCCGTCTCTCTGAGCTAGTATCATCTTCATTGTTTTAAGACTTGATAGGACTTCTAAATAGGTTTGGTCCCTAGTTCACTGTGAATGTGGGGTCCCACCAGTGGGCTCTGCCCTGGTATTGGGAGAACATATCCTTATAGGATTTCAAGAGGTTAGCCCTTGGTCTGCACTGATTAGCTCCTCTCTGTCAATAACTTTAGGCTCTGGAGATCCGAGTTCACAGCACTTTTTATCTTCCTTGAGGTGAATAAATAAGATAGTACCTCCAGGTGATCTGCAGTTTTCTGTGGGATATGAAATTAGTTCCCTAGTTTGTAGACTTCTGAAAATACGGCAACCTGAGAGAATACTTAAAATTGTTACTCTTTGACTACTGAGGTTGTGGTATTTTATATGGAAACAATTTTGGAATGCAGGTATCATAGTCTATGAGCATTAAGAGAAATATGTGTCCTTGCCAAGTGGGGTGCAGTGGGGACTAAAGCAATTTTATCAGGGCTTGGTCCCAGTCATTGTGGCTGCTAGGCTGCTTTTCCTTCATTGGGTACGAAACAAAAGTGAACAGAGGGCACTTCTGCATGTGCTCTGGGCATGGGGAGGGTGGTGCTTTAATTCAAGGGGCTCCAAGAGCTGCTTTAAGTAAAACGCTACCACCCTTATAAATGGTGGCAGGAGCGCTTGAACTAAAGCTTGTTCAATGGGCTTTAGTTCAAGTGCCCCTGCTGCCATTTTTAAGAGCTGGTATGCTGCGCGAGATGCAGGAGGCTGCTGGAGCCCGGCAGGTGTCACCCTCCAGCAGACTATCAAGTCTGCTCCGACATGCTGGAATTCCAGACTCTCTGCTCGTGCATAAGCACCCCATACTGTGTTTGAGAGATGATTCACCAGGCTTTCCTGGGTATAACTTTAACCATATGGTCAATTGTGGGGATCTAGTGAGCCAGTTTGGGGAGTTCTTGTTATGTGGATTTAGGCACCAAGAGTTGGTATCATGCCTTCTTGATTTGATGCTCTCTCTCCACCCCATGCCTTAATACATTTTCCAGCTCAGATTGGGGAAACTGATTGTTTCCTTAAAGAGACATGAACTTGTCATTGGTAGCCAACACTAAGGCACCCCCAAAGCATCTGTTGCCCACATTATGAACTTCCATAATGTTGAAAGTGTTGCTGAAACCTAAGATGAGAACGGTACATGGGGTGTCCCTTTCCTGGTCACTGGGAGTGGGACCGAATGATGGGAGGCTCACTTGTTCTGGTTGCATATGCATACAGACATGTACACACAAGCACATGTGCCCTTCTTTTGTAGAATTCCCCTCTGACACTAAACAGAGGTCCATAGTTCTTTGTAAAGGGAGGGGTTTTCCAAAAGATTCTGCTAATTGTGGCAAGGGCCAGTTTTGTTCAATATCTTCGTCAACAAACTGGAAGATGGGATGGATTGCACCCTCAGCTGCTGTTGTGGGCGGTGGGGGTCATGGGTATAGGTTTGTGGAGAGGTGTGGGTGTGTCTGTGGGGGTGGATAGGGGTGTGGGCATGGGGTAAAGGGAGCATGTGGGGGTGTGTGCACATATGTGAGGTGGGAGTGTAGGGCTTGTGGAGGGCTATATGGGGGAGGGTGGGTTGGATGTGTGAGGGAGTGTGGGGGTCTGTGTATGGCAGTGTGACGGGGATGTGGGTGCATGTGTGTGACTCGCTCTATGAACACACATACTCACACCCTCCCTCATTGTGCATGTGCATGCACACATGCGCACACACACAGAGAGTCTCTCCCTCCCTCTTTGCTCTCTCTGTCTTTCTCTCCCCCTCCCTCATTGCAGATACCCGCACACCTCCTTCTGGTCCTGGACCTGGGGTACCCACATGGTCTCCATGCTCCCACAGTCCAGCAATGCAGCTGGGGGTCACGTGGTGATGGAACAGCCAGTGGGTGGGCAGGGAAACAGTGAAAGCTTGTAGTTGGGGGTGGGGGAGTGAGGGGGCTGGGAGCTGGAGGCTGGGGCTGGAGCCGGGGCCAGGCTGGCCTTGGTAGTGAGTCCTGCTGGTTTCCCTTGGGTCCTATTGCCCCTGTGGGCATCTCTGACAGGCAGCCAGGAGAAGGTAAATATTAATTTTCTAAATTTTTTGGGGGACCCTGCGGGCTGGATAGAATGGCCTGGTGGGCCAAATTTGGCCTGCAGCCCATATTCTGCCCACCCCTGTGCCAGATGGTCTTAGGTAAAGAGGTACTGTGGAGTAGGAGCTTCTCAGTGCCAGTACAGATTCTTTTGCCTCTTTTTGTGACCTTGGGATAACCACTTAGGCAGCTGACAGACATGGAAGAAAAAAAAAACACGCTTTACCGGAAAAGGAATCACATCAGTTTGATCCAGCTCCCCAGTGTCTGTATGGATTGGATGCTTCAGCAGGGCTTTTTGGCGCTTTTTATCTAATATCTAATTCAATCAGCTATTAGATAAAAGTGCCAAAGAAGTCCTGCTGAAGCATGCCATCTATACAGATGTTGGGATAGCCGGGTCAGAATAATGTGCCTGTGCCCAGGTGCACCGAGCTGAAATAAAGCGCTATTTTTGGTGGGGGGGATGGTCACGTCTGTAAGCAGCCTTAATATTTTTGTGCTTCGGTTTCCCATTCTGTAAAAGGTGGGTAATAGCTCCTTACAGGGTGTTTACAAGAGCATATCATTCTTTGTATGGTGCTTTGAAAGTATAAAATGGCTAAGTGGCTTCACTGGAAAGCCCCCTCCTTACACATTTAAGAGAGAAGTTGTTTCATAGGACTGTTGCTGCTTTTTTCTGTGATGACTGGAGGAGGTGGATGCTGAGGAAGCATTGTTGAGCAAAAAGAAGTTTTTCCAAAAACTGAAGAAATGCTTTTATTTTAACATCTTCACCTTTTTCTAATGACATCCATTACTATATATGGCGTTGAGGTGAATGACCTGCAAGCAAGTCAGTGGTTCTGGGCTCATGTGAAATAGCCGATATCATTACTATCCATGGTTTAGAGCAGTGTGCTATTCAACTAGAAACTCTTCATTTGACAGCACAGTTGTCTTGGTGTACTTAAAGTTAATGGTAAAACCACAAACCTGTTTTTTAATGAGTACTTTTAATTTTCATCAGACATGAAAGTACCTCTAACTACTTTCTGCTCTGCAAAGAAAATGAATGATAGACTAAGTTTAGTTTTCAAATTTCCATTCTATCAGAGCTTTAAGCAAAATGCATGGTCAGTTGATGGATCTAATCTAATCTCGACACCAGCCTATGTGTCCTGAGTCATTGTACTAGACAGTGGGGGATTCTGTGTGTCCTTTTCAGGAGGATTTATCCTGCATCAGGTGATAAAAGCTGCTTCCCAGTAGTACTGCTGAGTCACTGCACTGCACTTTATTGGATAAATGCAGGGGTGTTAGACTTGCCTGGGGCCCCAGGCTGGATCTGGACCACGGGGCACCTCGTGAGCTGGATTCAGCCTGGGGCATGAGGGCAGCTGCTGTGTCCACCACAGTGGCAGCAGATGTGGCAGCTGTGAGGTGTCTGGAAATGGTAGTGGTGGCAGCAAGTGGTCTGATGGCTCACAACCATGATCAGTGAATGGGAGCAAAGGTCCCCAGATGCCACAGTCTCGGGAGGCAAAAATATTTCTGAGTCATTTAGAGTTGAAGGCTGTGGATGGTTCAGTCACTGATGGTCCTCTCCAAGATGTTCAGTACTTCTCCTAAGCAAGGCAACAATTCAGGTTTGTTGGGTTTTTTTTCCCAGCACAGACCCAAGATGGTACTTCAGTACTAAATTGAAAACAGCACAGAAATGGAGTCCATAAAACCAAATGAGATCACAAATGGATACCAATATATTCTAGTCCATCAGGTGTTAATCACTGTTTGAGATCTGCCTTCTGTCTAGGACAGCAGTATCTAAGATAGGGCCTGTGAGCTGGAACCGGCCTGCAGAGCCTTATTGTTTGGCCTGCGGTGCTGCCTGTGCAGCCCGTCTGGTGTGTGCTGCATGCCCAGATGGGGCTGGTCTGGGGCATGTGCTTTATCTAGTGCCCAGGGCTGGTCTTGGGGGCATATTGTACCTGGTGCACAGGGCTGGTCTCGGGTACGCAGCGCATGCAGTGCCCACTCCAGACCAGCCTTTGGCCTTGTGCACTGAATCAGGCACAGTCTTTGGGCCCAGTTTGGCCTGCAAGCTGCCTTGCGCCTCTCATTCAGCCCATGGGACTTGATGAATTTGATACGTGTGGTCTAGGGGAATTAGATGCATCTCCCAAGAGTCTGTCTATATATAAATTAAATCTTTAATTCTGGAGGCCAGATCATAGGGGATGATAGCTCACTCATGTCAGAAATTTTAATTTTTAAATTTCAATTACTGTAATTGAAATGGTGGTCTGAAAGCTTTTGAAGTTGGAACAGGCAATGATGCACAAAACATAAAATGAAGATGATAATGATTATGACAAAAGGTTATAGAAAATAAAAAAACCCTACTTTTCTGCAGTGAAGCCAGGTTCAACTAGTTTTAATAGAATATTTGTGTTTAAATAACCTAGATTCTTTGAAAATCTTAAACCCTGTTTTAAATTAGTTCCTGACACTTGCCTTGGGTTCCAGGAACATGATTTAAGTTAGCCTTAAGAAATTGTGGACACAAAAATCAGACTCATATGTAATGCGGAAAATGGGGGTAGAGAGAAGATATGCTCTGCATGAGGTCTCACAGCAAATGTGCAGAAGGAGCAGGCAATAGACCTCAAGAATACTGCCTTTCCATCACATGCTTTTATGCATGGTGTCTGCATTCAAGTTGTAGCATACGTATCTAAAAATGTTTATATTGTATATTCAAAAAATGTTCTAGGAAAACAGCAGTTCATCCTTACAATCCCCAAATCGCAGTTTCAGGCTATGGGGTGGTTACAGGGGGAATAATTTTCAGTGTTTTATAGTTCCATTTATTTGATTTCTAAGTTGTACAAGTGTGAGTGTAGTTGAACAAACAATTCTATTAAGCACTTATGCAACCTATTTAACCCAGGCAAGCAAGCACTTTAGGATCTAAAAAATAACAACAACGTCATGGCACTTGAGTTTTTACCCATTTTTCTGAGCACCGTTGACTTTCTTTTGTGCACTCATGTTATGATCAGGAGAGAGCAAATGCTTTCATGAGTGTAAAATTGCTACTTTCAAGCCTGTATTTATTCTGTGAACTTGAAAAACAAGGATATTTTTAATTTAAATTTAGTCTTTCAAATTTCACCTTCTCTTCTTAGTTTTGAATAGACAAGTCCTCTTTTGGGGTGGGGGTGGTGGTGTATGCTGGT
The DNA here is from genome assembly GCF_001723895.1 of Crocodylus porosus. NCBI lineage: Eukaryota > Metazoa > Chordata > Crocodylia > Crocodylidae > Crocodylus > Crocodylus porosus. The sequence continues at coordinate 138,913,460 of NW_017728931.1, read as the reverse complement.
GTTTGTAGAAAGACATGTTGGGCTTGATCTTGCTATTGAGAAATGTGAAGGATACTGGGTTAGAAGAAATGGATAAGATCACTCCAGATCAGTGGTTCTCAAACTTTTTGGCCTCAAGACACTGGACTTGAGACACCCTTCCTAAGTGTGAATTGAGTGACACCCAGTTGCAAAAACTAACACATTTCAGTGCTTGCCTCCTTGCAGAGAAGCAAGGCAGTGGGGAATCACCCAGGCAGGGGCAAACCTGAGGCTGTGATTATCTGCTTAGCTCCTCACACCTCACAGCCTCCTTCAAAGGATGTGGCAGCACCCCAGTGTGCCTGTCACCCTGGTTGAGAATCACTGTTCTAGATCTACCCCGTGCATATTGCTCCTGGATACCATCACTCTTGTTGCTGTCAGAGGCAGGATACTGGGGTAGATGGACCAGTGGTCTTTGTAAAGAACTTCTTGAGATCTAGAGTTTAAAGGTGCCCTATAACAGTTAAGTATTAGTACAGCTTTATGAACTGCATTATTCCTCTCTACTTCAGATGCATACACATGGCCCTGAACCAATGTTTGGACTTTTTTATGCGTCAGTCTTTCTGAAGAGATAGCGTTCTGCAGGTGCTCAAATGAAAGCTGTATGGCTTCTTCCTATTGTCCAAGAAACAATAGTAGAGTAGTAGCTTCAGAAACTAGTGAAGGAGAGAGTGTTTAGCCTTGTCTCAGAAGGCCTGGATAAATCATAACTCCATTGAGACTGTTGTCTTAAGAGCAAATACTCCTTTGCTCAAACAACAAATCAGGCCCCAAGCTCAACATATTCTGCCTTCATGGCTCTTTCCTATACTACATACTACAAACTAAGAGGGGATCTGAAAACAGTCTACAAACACCTGTAGGGAGATTATAAAGAGGATGGAGATAACTAGGAGCAATGGCCTCAAGCTGCAGCAGAGAAAATAGGAGGACGGTTGAGCACTGGAACAGGCTACCTCGAGAAGTTGTGCAATCATCATAGCTGGAAAATGTTAAGAGCAGGTTGGACAGACACCTGGCTGGGATGCTTTAGTTAGAGATGATCCTGCCTTGAGCAGGGACTGGACTAGACGACTTTTTATGAGGTCCTGTCCAGCCTGACTTTCTTATGATCCTACTACTCAGAAATCTGGTACAGCCAGGCCTTGAAACAGCATAGTCTTTTGAGTTTTTCGGCTTAAAGTCTTCAAAGGGAAAAATTACAGGTATGTTTTTTATACCAGTTGAGATTGAGACCCCCCCAGGCCTGCCCGCCTGCCACCTGTCCCCCTGGCCTTTTGCTTTTCCATTTCCACTCCTGCTTTCCCCAAGTGCCTCCCCCTGTTCTGTTTGTTCCCCTACTGCTGCTTATTTTACACGGTGGCTCTGACTCCAGGTCTGGCCCAGGGCATAGAGTTGGAGCCACCTGCCCCCCGCCCCTCTGCCGCTTGGCCCTCCCAACTTGAAACATGCCTGAAACAGGCCATCAGTTGTTGTCCGTGTACAACTTGGAGATGTCTTCTATGGCTTCAGTGCCTTTTGATCAAGTAAAATGACGTTTTGCAGAAAAGTGTGTATATCTGTGTGTACAGCAGTCTAGGGACTATCAGAAGGATGGTGCAAACACTGGAAGTTGCCAAGAAAGAAAGGAATTCTAATATAATAAAAGCTGTGTGTGTGTGTGTCCCCGTCCGTAATGCTCAGGGCCAACTGCACATCCACCACCTGCGGGGCAGGTGGCAATTGGCTCGCCTGAAGCGGTTCAGGCAGATGGGAGGAGGCGCAGGTGGTCGGGGTCAGGGAGTGGGCCAGGCGGTCGGGGGTGCCGTGCCTGGATCCGAATTGATGGGGCGGAAGGTGGCGAGGAACGGGCCTGGACTGGAACTGGTGGGGAATGGGCCCAGACCTGAACAGGTGGGCTTGGGTGTGGCGGGGAACGGGCCTGGACCCGAATCGCTTGGGAGGGGGATGGGCTTAGACCCGAACCAGCGAGGGGGGAGACGTGACAGACCCAGGCCTGTGTCCATCCCTGCTTGCCCATCATTCTTGACGGACAGTTTGCTAGAATAGACATAATTGTCGTCTGTAGGATGACAGGGAGCTTGCCAGTGTTATAGTGACTATGGAAGAGACTAATGTAATTCTGGGGTCTGTTAATTGGGGTATATTTGGCAGAGACAAGAGGCACTGGTTCCATTGCACAGCGCATTGATAGGACCCCATTTAGACTGCTGTGTGCAGTATTGGTCACCATCTTCACAAAAAAAGATTAAAGCTCAGGCAGGTTCAGGGAAGGATTACTTAGTTAATGGAATGGAGTTTTTTTCATATGAAAGAAGCTTAAAGGCGCTTGACTTGGTTAGTTTAAGAAAATGAGGATTGAGAAGGCATATGTTTACTCCTTTTGAGTGCATCCTGGGGTGAGTGTTAGGGAAGGAAAAGAGCATTACAAGCGGAAAAAACAGCACAGACACAGAACCCAGTGGCTGCAAACTAGCCACAGATACATTTATACTAGAAATTAAATGAAGGCATGCCACTAGCAGAGGAGAGTTTCGGAAGAGTCTTCTGAGTAGCGTCGAGTCCAAAGAATATGAACCTTGAAGTCTGACCTGGATTAGCTTTGGGAGGCTATGTTATGATAGGACAGGGAGCGCTGGCTCAATAATGTGCGTGTGATATGTGGAATCACGTTTTGCAACGCCCCTGTTCAGGGCATGAAGGTGTGGCAGGCATCTGGTAATCCTATGCTTTAGGGCTTTTTCTGTTTGCCAGTAGAAGCCAAGAAGGAGTTTTCTTTCCCCTCTTTATGAAAGCTGCTGGCTTCTATGGGTATTTTGGTTGTTTTCATGCCTATTGAATCATTAAGATATTAGCCACAGCCAAGCCTGGTGGGGGTTTGACTGGGTACACTGATGCTCCTGCTATTGCTTAGACATTTCAGAGGTCCATGCCAAGAGGGTCTTGCTCTTCCACTTAGGGTGATACTGACTGACAGATTTGGGGTCAGATTTGTCATTTTCCCACTATGTCAAATTGGCACAGATTCTCGGGGTGGGTTTGTCTTCCTCTGTAGCTCAGGACACAGTCCTTTCCTATGATCTGAGCATATATTAACCAACTGCTTCCCTGTCATTGCAGTGGCAGGGTATTGGCAGTGTCTCTTTACTGTGCTTTTATCTATGATGTATTGCAGTGTTCTGGATACCTTGGTTATTGTGTCGTGCAGTGTGTACGAGGGCTGAATTGGCAATTTTGGGGAGTTTTTAGGTTTGTGATTGCTTGCAGACTCAGGACTGAACTTAATAGCACAGGAGACCCCTTCCAGTTCTGTGTTCCTACATTTTTTCAATGGGAGAGGAATAGGAAAACGGATTTCTCTGCTTCTCATTTTGGTAGCATTTTTTTTCACGTGGCTTTCTTCACCCATTTTATCTTCTTTCCAAGGTGTCCTCTTTTCAACACATTCAGTGTCCCTTCTTCCCCATGTTGGCTAGGGATAACATTTTATCTTTGAACTGCACTAGATTTCACCAAATCGTATATATTAGTAGAGAAACTGTTACTTGGATAGGTCAGCTACAGCAACCAGCAGTCTTTCCTGCCCAGAGCAGGGGGGGGCTGGACCCGATGATCTCATGAGGTCTCTTCCAGCCCTAAATTTCTGTGAAATCTCTCTTCTCCTTCTCATTGCCCAGATGCATGTATATCTAAATAGGGTTTACGTAGAGTTTCCAGCCTGTGGAAAACTTTCATTTCCGATTTATACATTTTTTTTTTTTTTTTTTTTTAATCATTTGAACCCGGATGCCCGCTAGCCCATCTGCTGGCTGGCTGGCAGCCTGGCAGGAAACCAGGCAGACTAGCCGACCTGCCTGCCTGGTTTCAGCTGAGCATTTTCAATGGAATCAACATGTTCCCATCAGATCCACGTTTTCTGTGGAAAACTCTTTTATTGGAAAATGTTTGACCAGCTCTGGTTTTATTGTACAACCTGCTCTTCTGACCTAGAATACAGAGGCAGTGCTTTAAGAGCTGCATTAAAGACATGTGGTTAAAGCTGCAGTAGACAGTAATTCACTGTCTTGCCAGACTATAGTAGAAAATATCCACACTCTCATATAGTGTCTAAAATTGATTTTAGTTATGCTTTTGTTAACTTTGTTAACACATCCAGAATCGGCGTGGGCAGAGGCAACACATGGTTGAGGCACTATGGGAGCAGCAGTGTGGATAACCGTGATCTTCAGAGACCACCTCTGTCGGGAATGCTACCACTGCAATAGTAGTTTCCATTGGTAGCTGGCAGGACCAGATCAGACAGAAATGCCAAACCTATTGCTATGGCTCGCCCACCCCACGTTGCTAACTCTAGCAGTGTGTTGAAGGTTCAAACCTCAAAGATACGGTATTGAATATGAGCTACCGTGTAGGAGTAGTACTCCCTAGGGAGCAACAGCAAATTCCTCTTATTGTTACCTAGTTTAGATATACCGTAGGTTTTCCCATTGCTTGTGAGCTAAATGTTTTGTTTATAGGCATTATAGTCCACAACCTTACTATACCATACAGAATCCTTAAAAATAACTGTGGCAAAGCATCATGGATGAGTACAGGGCTGTAGTTAGGAAAAAAGAAAGAAAGAAAAAAGAACGAAATCAGTTCTAAATGCACACACAATATGTATATTATTCATCTATATCTACCATGGGAGACTTAAGGCTTTGATGCAATCAGTCTGTCACTAGTAACAAATAAAACACTTGAAAATTTGTCTCCCATCTTAACGTCTTTTCTGTAACACGATTTTACCACCAGTCTCTGATTCGTGAATATATGAACGCAGAACAAATTGTGCAGTAGCATCAAGATGTGACACTATTATGAGGGAACAACACATGGCCTGTACAAAATGGATTAGAGAACTTGTAACTTGGAGAGACTCGTTGAGTTGGTAGAGGACCTCTATCAGGGAGTTAGTAAAGGGTCCCAAGGGTCATCAAGTCTAACCCCTTGTACAAATGCAGGATGAACTATTCTTGAACCGCCCCAAACAGATTCTTATTCAGCCTCTTCTCAAAAACTTCCAGTGAAAGAATTTTTACAACTTCCCTAGGCAGCTTGCTCCATTGTCCTCCTGTTCTCACAGCTAGGAAGTTTTTCCTGTGGTTTGATCTGGATCTGCCTGGCTGCGGTTTGAACACGTTTCCTCCTGTCCTGCCCTCTGTGGCGAGGCAGAACAGAAGTTGTCAGTGCTTTTTGGCAACCTTTCAAATATTTGAAAACTGCTCTGATGTCTCCATCTTAACCTACTTTTGCCCCCGCTGAACATACCTAGTTCTCTCAACTTTCCTTCGTATGTCTTGTATCCCTTTATAATCTTTGTCTCTCATCTTTGGATCCTCTCTGGCTTTTCCACATCCTTCTTGTATTTGATGGTACCCTATCTCGGTCCTTGTACTGCAGCTCTTCTGTTTTCAGATGCTATACTAGGGTGTCCTTGTTTCTGAATGACTATACACCTAGGATGAACTCCAGCAGGGTGAGCCAATATCTTTTTTCTTTCTGTCCTGTGTGTCCCAAAACACGAACAAAAAAGCAAAAAAGGGGGAGCTTAAAAATTTCAGGGTGTTTTTGCCTTTCTGAAAATGCGACTTTAATAGGTAGAGAGTTCTTACTGAACACTGACAGCTTTCAGCAATTAGTGAGTGGTTTGGGAGTAGAGGTGTTGTGTTTTTTATGAACGGGGGCACCGTCTGGGTAGTCACTCTTTGTTAAATGGGATGGGCTTCTTTCCTCTGGCTTGTGGGATGGATTTCCAGTTACTCGTTCCCTGGAGGTTAAATGGGCTAGCAGATTGACCTCCGTGATTTGTGACAGAAATAGCAAAATGTACAAAAAGAAAAAAAAAAAAAAGTCTTCTCCTAATCTGAAATGTCTCATGTCAATTTTTGGTTTTAAAATTAAACAGAATGCTTTTGCTCTGGTTTTCCAGATTGTGCACAGATTTTAAGGACTCAGTTGTGCCTTGGCTAACCTGTGGTAGAAGGAGCCTATTGCAACTCCAAGGTCCCCAGAAGGGATTTTGGCTAACTTATTCAAATCTCCTTCTGAGAGTTTGCAGGCAGCCCTTGGACGTCATGGAGGGAAGTTAAGCGGTTTAGCCAACATCATGGAAACAGTGTGGGGTAGAACCGGAAAAGAACCCAGGTGTGCTGACCAGCAGATCCATGTTTTAATCACCTAGGATCACAGCATAATAAAAAAGGGCTGGAGGGATCTCACAAGGTCATCTAGTGCAGCCGAAGACAAGGTCATGCCTTTTTTTTTTTTTTTCAGGATTCACTTCGAAAAGGTTCTAACGGCATAATCCTGTTGTCCAGGTTTGAACCCTGTTGGCCGTCTTGGTGTCTGACGTATTATCCTGGGGTAATATTACTACTGAAAAGTACTCATAAAATATAACTCTTCCAAGGGCTGATTCAGGTCCCACAAAAGTTAGTGGAAAGACTTCTATTAACTGGACTTTGGATCAGGTTCCCACTTCAGAAGAGTAAGACTAACTATAAGAAACTTATTTTCTTTGGTCCACATGTTAAAGCTGGTTTTCTTCCTCCTTCCCCCCCACCCCCCCTTTTTTTTTCCTTTTCTTTTTTTCTTAATATGCACACACATCTTCGGCAAATTCTTAGCACTCTGAAGCGTTTGGGGTTGTGCAATCATAATGAATCATCAACTAATAGTACAATGAAAGTAATTTAGAGTAAAGTTATACTTTGTTTACTCATGGCAGCGTTCACTGGGAAAGAGGACGAAAGCTGATGTTATTCACCTTTGCCTGGGAGAACTTGGTTCAGTGGGTTGAGTGTGTGCACGGATGGCAGCGGACATTTATGCAGAATGCTGCACAGTAAATAGCATCGTGCATGAGTCACTTGTACCTGGGAGTCCATCCACAAGGAGATGTGTTTGAAAGTGCAAATGGCTTCCTCTCATTTTGTGACTGTTGGGACTGGACGTTAAGCACCGACTGTGATGAAAGCACCTTGTGTACGTGACGCCGAGAAGGAACTAATGCAGGTAAAACAAGTAGTGAGGGGAAAACTTTCTTTCTGGTTGTTAGACCGAATAGGCCTAGTTCTTATCAAGCACACACCAACAGTGTGTATCAGTGGGGTGGATATTAATATACATTTTTGTAAGTAGTTCCATTGCAGTTTAGAGTCCAGTTATGTTAAACTGGGTGAGAGGAGAATTGGCCCAGTGCTCCCAGGAACCAAACTGGTTGAGAAAGCAGCTTTAATAATGACTGAAGTTCCTGTTGTTTTTTTCCCCTAATGTAGATACCTTGCAGGCTGGGTAGTGTAGTAGTTGTGCCATGGGAAATGGGTCATGGGAGGAGCATGGAGGCACTGAGTCCTTATGTAGGTAGTATTTGGTTTCCTAGCATCTATGTGCGATGGGGAGCAAAACTGTTGCCCTGTTTCCCAAAATGTTTTCTTAAATAACTCCTCTTTTCTTTCTTATACATCCTCTGCCCTCCTACATTTGACAGTCCTCTTGTGTCAGAGTTGCCAAAACTCAAGTTCTTCAAATGGGTTGTGACTCCTGCCTGCTCTGCTGCCTGTGTCCTATTCCTCTTAGGAATTAAATCACAATAAGGCAATGAAGGACAGTCACTTTCTGTGTCTGTCTCCCCACTCCTTCTCAGCTTCCGTCTTGCAATTTTGAGGCAATCTCTCTCTTGCTGGAGTTTGTTTGGGACACCAGCTTAATACCTCCCTGGCTTTTCACGATTCATTGAATGGTGCAGTCTGCTTAGATGTATGGCTGCGGCCTCTTCTCTGGGTTTCATGTTGGATAGTAGAAATCCATGAGAGTGAGTTGCGGTTTATTTATGGAGGAATTATTGGCTTATTGTTCTTTTGCCATCAAATGATTAGCCTAGAAAGAATTTATTTACTTGTCTTCCCTTTCATGTGGTGGTGATGGTGGAAGTGAGGGGGGTGTGAAATGAATGAGTATAGTTCATTGCATCAGTTTGAGGAACACCTCCGTCATTACTTATCACTGTTGTAAAGGAAAAATAAATATTTTAGTCAAGGTTCCCTAACTAATGTGAGCAACCTAGAGAAAGATCTAGCTCAGGGCTCCTTGGCCAAATTTCAGACATGGTATCCTATGGAGGGATGATCATGGCTTTAGAAGTGTGATCGTTCAGGTTAGGTTGTTTGGTGGGTTCCTTTTTCATTAGTCGTTTTAAAGGAAGTGGTTAATAAAAAGGGTAGAGTCTGGGGAGTCGCATGTTCTGGTGTCCTGTTTCATAAGTTACTTTGCCTCTGTGTTTGCGTGCCTGAGATTTTCTGGGTGTAAAATGGAAGACGTGTCTCTCATTCAAAGAATTGGGAAACATAATGTGTTTAAAAGCCAGGTACAGACATTCAGGTTGTAGCCATATTGGTCTAGAGGCAAAAAGAATCTGAACTTACGGTAGAGGTGATTTCTGCTATTAGACCAACTCTAATTTTTTGCAAAAAAAAAAAAAAAAGGACAGACATCACACTTTTACTGGTATAAGCAATAGGAAACCCATTTAAACCCATAATGGAACAGAAGTTTGGCACACGAAGTGGTTTAAAAATGGCAGAACTCGGTCTAAGACAGCGTGCGTGTGTGTGCATGCGTGCTGCCTTTCACCAAAGGGCAAATATGTGTTCTGTTCACTACCTGTTTAAACTACACCGCTTAGGTAGATTTAGATCAGTTCTATCTCTGGCTTTTTAAATGTCTCTGCTTGGCCTAAGTGTCACAAAGAAAGAAATTAGAGGAAGGAAGACTATTTTATTAATAAGCCAGAAATGTTGTGATATGCATGCCGCAGTCTCCGGCCAACTGGCAGGTCTGGCAAAACTGCTATTTGAAGCATTTTCCCGGAACAGGATTCCTTAAGGATGGCGTGAGAGCATATGCCCTGGAGTGCACCTCACTGCATTTTGGAGGAGGAAGCTGAATGTCCCTGACCAGTACTGGGTACTGATAACAGGATGCTAGCTGGCTGGGTCAAATCACGTCTGTTTTCTGTAAACTATATCCCTTGAGAGAAGGTGCATAACTTTGTACTTTAGTGGTGAACGCTGTGAAGAGGTCTTTGCAGCCATTTAGTTGGACAGTAGGCCATGGCCACCCCTTTAAGTAGGGATGACAATCTTTAGACTGTATAAAGACAGAATCTCAAGGCTTATGCCTTATGGCTTGTATGTGAGTGGGAGAGACTTGGATGCTCCCTCTTTCCCTGCCACATGTTCAGAAGAGGGGTAGGACCTATGCTGACATGCAGCATAAAAATCCTAATATAACAGTTTATGCCTTTTTTTTTTTTTATCACTATCTAAATCTCAGTGCATTTAAAAGAAAAAGGATTAGTCTCAAAATGGAGAGAAGATGATTGCAGGATAACGGTCAGATAAAGAGCAGGGAACAGAGCCCAGGTCTCTTGGCCCTGTATGCTGGATCATATTTTCTTCTATTAGGCAACAGTTTTACCAGAGGGCACAGTATGTAACCTGTACTTCAGTCTGTCTGTCTAGGTAAGATCCTCTTCAGCTGTATGGAGAAAAAACTCCCACACATGGTGATTACTCCTATAATTCCTAAACCTGAAACTGAAGCTGGATTTGAATATTTTTCTGCTATTAATTGTGACTGTTTAGCTTCAAAATGGAAAGCGAGCTCCCTGATAATCCCTTTGATTGAAAGGTCTGTAGTTGCTGTCTTAGCTAGGAAATTCTTATTGGAGGCAGATTGTGTTTGTTTTGGAAGATTTAAGGTCTGAATAGACAAATGGACAGTCCAGCCTGTCATCCTGCCAGTATTATCAGTAATTTAGACTAATGACTACTTTATTTAGTTCCATATATATTCTCAGCACCACACTGAGAAAATAATAAAGCTTGCAAAAGCATCTGAGTTATGTAGGAGTCTAAATCCCATTCTCAGAAGTGATTTAGTTAATAGGATAACCTGGCATTTAGCTCCCATATGATTCCCAAATTATTCTTTACCATAAAGGAAGGGCTTAAAGTGTACTTAAAGACTGGGACAAAATGGGAGTTAACAATATAGGAAGGGCAACAGAGAGGAGGAAAAAACGAGGGAGGATTATAGCATTACAAGCATTGTCATTCCTTTAGCATCAATAGATTGATAACAATTTACATTATCTGAGGATTTCTCATTGTAATCTTGTGTACCGTCTTTGGACAACTGTTGCTGCCAGTGAAAGACTTCAGATGTTAGTAGTGGTTCTAACTTCTATACTAGTAGCAATAGAAGCTTAGGTGGAAATCTCATGTTAAACGTAGATCATAAAATATGAAATGTTAAGCAGTGTTTAAAGTTAGAACGTGTTGTGAGCAGTCGCACATCAGTGGCTAATATTGTTTCTTGCCTGCCTAACTCTGACTCGCCACTAGAGGGCTGACGGGCAGGGCTGCAGTGAGGAACTAGGACACCTGGGCTCTATCCCCACTCTATTTGGAAGGAGGGAGAGCTTGAAACAGTGCATCCTGGGATGGTGGAGGACTACAAATTGCTGTTTTTGAGCTAGGTAGTATCACCCAAAGTTAACCCTTGCCTGAAGCGGAATAACTTTGAGATATTCAGAGGGCACTTAACATGAGTTAACTAGCATTAAGGTACAAATGCTTGTGTTTTAAGTGTCTTTAGTATTGCCTAAGTATAACCTGTAACTTCACCAGACTCTCATACTTAAGACAAATAATGGATCTTGCATTTAGCAGGACAGAGTCCTAGATGAAACAGAATATGCTATGCTGTCCTAGATGAAGAACAATTTATGATGATTAATTTAGGTTAGCATTCACACTCCTATTATACGATGCTGGATAGGTGTTCAGACACATTTTCTTGCATATAAAATCTTTTGAGTATGTGTCCACTTTGATAGACTGACTTCCTGTACAGTGGCAGAACACTGAAAAGGCAGACTATTCTCATAAACAGCAGAGGGGAAAAAATCTAGGTGTTCCTCTGTACAGTGCATTGCTCTACCTTTTAAATATTCATAATAGGTTTTAAAATCTTGAACCATCTAGGGCAGAAATCTGTTTCACTTACCATAGTTGCACAGTGTGTAAAACCAACTCTGAGTTACCCGACTAAAGGGTAGGAGCAATTCTATAATCCCCTCGGGGCATGTAAGTGTCTCCATTATATGGCTGGGGAGGCTTCTGCACGTCTCTGGAGGGGGTTCCTATTTGTGCAATGCAGGTATTTATACACCCAGAGGATGCAACAGCATCACTCCTGTGCTTTGGCCAGGTAACTTGGAGTTGGTTGCAAGCTGCCTGTTGGTCATCCATGAGCTGAAAGGGAATTCTGCCCATTAAAGATTCATACGAAGTGAAATTAAATAGATGGAGGTGAGGTTGGGGGTGGGGGGAGAAATAATGAGGAATGTGATGAAAGTGTTGAAAATAATGTACTATTAGATGCACTGTTGGTCACATTTACAGGGTAAATTACTACACTGAACCTACGCTTGCACTTCAGTAATGGAGCCCTACTCTCCTTTTTTTTTCCCCCTTGAATATTGCTAGGGAAGCAGGAACTCTTTGCTGTCAAATATTTATATTTTTTATTCCCAGTTTTATATTGGGTAACTAATGTCAAAAGCTGTCCTCTATTTTTATGTGACAAGTATCCAAAAGTAAATACATAGACCTTTTAAATGTTTTTACAATTCTTAATGGCTTGGTCTTGAAGGCCAAATTCTGATCTCATTTGAAGCAAAATAAATCCATCCAGGTCAGTGGAAGTACACCAGAATTGTATCAGTGTAACTGAGAACAGAATTGGACCCATAACCTGCTATGCTTTTATAGTCATGTGATAATCTTTGCATAAATCATGTCCTTACGTTCTTTTACTTCCTGGTCTTACTGTCCAGTCAACATAAAGTAGATGAACTTAGTTCTTGCTTGTAAGTATTTGTAGAGCACCTCCTTGTACTTTCCCTCCATCAGACAAACTGTCTTGCCCCTCTTCTCTTAACTAAGCCAGCGAGAATGAGATTTTGAATGACTTAGTAGGGGGTTTTTGGTTTCCTCCCTTTCTGATTTTGACCTGAACTTTGCTTTCGTTATAAAGGGAACATACAAATTAGCCTGTGGGAGTGGTGAAACTGCAGCTCAGAAACCAAAACTATTTGGATTTAAGCTGAAAGTTAGTCATTTGCTTGCTCTTCTTTTTATTAACAGCTTGAAGTTTGCAATGTGTCTTATATCTGCTGCCTATTTTGCAACAAGCACGGAGGTAACTTTTGGGGGTATGCCGTTTTTCTCTCTCTCCCTTGCTTTAGGAAGCCTTTTAATTGGATCAGAAATGTTTCTTGATTTTTTTTATTTATTTTTTTTCTCCTCACAGTGTTTTATTTCAGCTTTTAAAAACAGGTTCTTGAAGTCATAAGGCAAGTTGATAGGGATACTTTCATCGATCTGTAAAATAGCAAGCTTCTTTTCCAGTATTTCTTTTAAATAAGTGACTATAAGCTATTATGTGCCAGGTTCTCAGTTCTGCAGGTGCAGCGTTCGTAGCGAGGCTTCTGCGGGCGTCCCTCTGCAGATCTGCAGTCAGGATCTGGCCATAGATTTTGTTTTGCTGTAATCATCAGCATGTTGCAGGTACAGATGTGTCTGTCTCATACAGCTAGAGAGGTACGCTGATATTGCTTACACTTCCTGTGTTGGGGAAAGTACAGTAGTGTTAACTGATGAACAAATTCTTTTAACAAATTTCTCTGCAGAATTGAGACACTGTCACGTAAGTAATTTCAGAAGTCAAAGCCTTGCTGATTCTGTCTTTTTCTTAACGTTCGCTTGCTAGAAGACGAGCTGCAAATTCAGGATGGGTGCCATTTCGTTCAGAAAGGATGGTTTTCTCAGAGCAGGCAAACTGTTATTGATTCCTAGCTGCAAGTACAAATTGTTATGGTTCGGAGAAGAACGGTATGTTAGCTCTCAAAATCCAGAAAGAAAGTTTTGTTTGGCTGGTGTCCGTAGTGGGAGTCTTAGGAATGTCTCTTTAATACCATAAAGTAATTGTACTCTCCTGATGCCTTTGCAAAATACTGCTTTAGGGAAAGGAAGGAAGGACAAACGGAAATCCTTCATATCTTGCTAAGTTTGCACTCCTAACCTAACTGGCTGTATTTTGAACTCAGCCATAAATCTTATTTTAGTACATTTCTGAATTTAATAGGCATGATTTCTTTTTTCCTACACCTTTCCAGGTCTTAATCCCAGCAGCTCTTATACATAGCTGGTCCCCCTAGCCCACGCACTTCTTGCATGATCTCAGATGTGGGACACCCCAGCTCTAAATTCTTCAAGTTGGGAGTGCATCTCGATGGACATTCATTGTCTGCTGAAGTGTCTGTGAGGGGTCAGAAGAAACCAGTTGTGCTGGGAGAAGGGCAAGCTTGCTACAGACACCAGGGGGCAGAAACCCTGTGCCCACATTTTACTTTGTAAAAATTTGCTGAAGGTTAAAAATGTTACAATACATTGTTTCTGGAACTTTAATTACTTTGCGTATTGGAAACTTGGGCCAGTGGGGTTCAGAAAGTTCATGGATTTCCAAAAATTCTTAGCATTGGTCTGCTGCTGCTTTGACGTATTTAAATAGGCTGTTTTGCTCAAAGCTGCACTTCTGCAAACAGCCTCAGTCTTCTGTACCGAGTCTGGGATGGAGATACAGAAGCTTTAAAGCTGTAACTCCAGGTCTCTGCTAGTAATCTGCTTTGTGACCTCAGGCAGGCCACTGCACTTCTCTGTGTGTTGGAGCTTTGGCGTCTAATAAAATGAGATTAGCAACAGTTACCTCCCTCTACTTCCTCACAGATATTTGCGTGGCATAATTGTTTACTAGCATTTGCACAGGCTTTGGAAAACGCATTGCGTTCTGTAAAGCTTTTTATCAAAGGGAAAATATTCTTGCTGATAACTTCATGGATTTAGTATACAGGATTTTTCTGGTTCCAAATCGATGGTCGCGCCCTGCTTGTATGGAAATCGGTGAAACTCCTTTTTCCATTGGCTTCAGGGAAGTGGGATAACTGTGCCGGGTTAGGAAGAAGGCTGTAGAGAATGCATGAAAAAGATAGGTATTCATATAATGTAATTCCTTTCTTAAGATCCTAAATCCTGCATCTTACTATAGTGGGATGACAGTGATCAATGAATTGGGCCAGCTCCAGCCTCAAGCCAACGCTGACTACTTCAGTGCTCTATTACAGATGAATTTAGACCAGGAGTGAATTTGGCATCATGGCAATTCTTGTTTAATAATTAACTACATTTGAAGGGTGGTTGTTTTTTTTTTTAAATGTGTATTCCACTGCACTTGTCAAATAGCTTGACTGTTTTGGGGTAGATTCCATTGCAGCGTGTTCAGCCAAAAGTTGTAAATGTGCTAATACACATTTACTACATGATGTCACAAGCTAACATAGCAAAGATTCAAAGCACTGCGGGTAAACAAGGTCATATTGTCCCTTCCTTTTTATTATAGGTGTGTTTGTGAGTAATGCATAGATTACATTGAAAAAATGAATTCTTTGGTTTTTTTTGGTCTTTTATCATCAATATTAAAGATCACTAATGAAAGGAAAATAGTTTTATGGCACAAGACTGAACAGCATTAGGCTAGATTAGAGGTGTATGCCAGGCTCTAGCTCACTAGGTAATCTCGAGCAAGTAAATTGGACTGGGTAGTTTAGTTTCCAGTCAGAAAAATGTGGGTAATACTTCTGCTCCTCATAGAAGTGATTAATTAATGATTTTAAAACTTTACAACCCTCAGATAGCAACTGATGTTGAGTTTTCTTTTTGTTAGTTCTCTCTCTCTCTCAATTTTGTCACTGTAACGTGACTTGTGTGTGTGTGTGTGTGTGTGTGTGTATATATATACACACACACATAGGGCCTGAGTCTCTTTTGCCCCTTTTTTTACCCTTAACATCTGTGGGAATATTATTAAAAGATTGAGGTTTTATTAAACGACTGAGCACACGAGCTTACATCCTCAGAGCATTATTTCTAAAGGATGTATAGTTACTTCCAGTCTTTCCGTGTCACAGGCTTTTAGAAACTTTTATGGTCCTTTTCGTTCAGATTGCCCCTTTAAATTGGAGCCAAATTGAAATAAGAAAATACATTTTTTTCTGTCAACATTTCAAAGGTTTCCAAAAAGCTCCACTTGAAATCTTTGCTGCTGCAGAGTGCTTTTTCAGCATTGTTCTCTTGTTAATTTGGTCGTGCTCCCCTTCTGTACTGGGGGTCCAGTATTTCATTTTGATTATCAGAGTCTGTTCCTGGGCACTCTCTCTGGAAGGGGCAGAGTGCTTTCTCATTGATTGAGGAGTTGACTCAAATGATAAGTTCTCAAGGAAAGGACCTTGTTTTCTAATAGCAGAATATCAGTGATCTGTATTTTTTTAGTGTATATAAAATGCACAAATATAACGGGCAGCTTTTCCCTATAAATTCAGTAACGCGGAACGTTTTATTGTAGTGATCCTTATTTAAATACCCCAATTCTACTGCAGCCCATTTTTATTAACATATTAAACAATATTACTAAGAATTTAAGCTAAATTGAAGTTATTAAATGAACCCGGGGTGTTTTCTCTTGCTGCTTATTTTCTATGTGCATACATGCATGTTTGTAGTTATTTAATTGCTGATTTGCACATTTTCAGTAATTTTGCAAGTAGTTCCTGACTTGGCTTGAATCAGTGAGGTTGTTCTGCCTTGTTTTTAACTGTTGCTTGCATTTTTGATACTGTGCAAAATTAGTGCACTGTAGTATTCAAGCACTGTTACTTTTGGATGTTAGGCTGCTATATAATCCTTTCTCTAAAAGGTTTTTGTTTCCTGTTGGTCCATCATTTTAGAAAAGCCTGCAGCAGTCCATTTGTACTTAGTGATACAGAAGTCACCAGAATTGCTGGTCAGAATTGCACATCAGATGATGGACAGATCCCCAAATGTCCATTTTACACACACACACTTGCATGTGCGTATTTTATTCATAATACATGGATTTTTGATTTTAAGAATATAATCCTTAAACTGCTTCATTTACAGTCTCATTTTTGCTGTCCTTGCTCTTATTGAGCAAATTCTGCAAATCATTGGTCATCTGAACCCATAGCGTAAATATGGGTAGACGAGTGGGGCACCGTCCCTGGGCACCATCTTAGAGGTGGCACACAAATGGCAGCTGCCAGTGCTGGATGCCACTGCGGGCTTAGCTGCTGCTACTGCTCCAGAGCACAAAACTTCCTAGTTATGTCTCTGATTTAAATGAGGCTCTCTGGGCACATCTACCTGTACAATTATGGCACAGCAATAAAGTCCGGTACTTAATTGCACTGGAGTTTATTGCTCCCAGGTGCACTGTTTGAACATGAGAAAAAATTATGCTGGCACACATCCAGGAGGGGCCAGCAGGAGACTGCATGCTTAGGGGCAACCAACATGGGTTCATCAGTGGCAGGTCCTGTCAGACCAACCTGGTGGCCTTTTACGA
>NW_017728931.1:138833526-138896743 GCF_001723895.1 Crocodylus porosus | reverse complement strand
TGGAGCAGCCCCAGCTGGCAAGGGCCCTGGGGGTCAGCCTGCCGGCCCAGGACTGCTCCTGCCTGGCTCAGCGTGCTCCAGTGCGGCGCTAGGCAGCAGGTAGCCTTCCGTGTTCAAGCACCCTCATGTCCGAGCCCACTGCATCAGCATCTTCACCTGTGTTGTTGCCGAGTTAGTGAACTCCACAGCCAAATAGTACTTGTATTTACTACCACAGGAAATTGGCTGCTGTGTTTATTTTAGGGCTTCTATTTCGGCATGTGCATAAAATGTGCCTTCTTTTTGTTTCCTGTAGTCTCATAGGGCTGCATGCGTAGATACCGAGATGTTTACTGTGGAGCCAATTAGGCAACTTGCAGTAAACGTCCCGTGTAGAAGTGCCTGGTGCAGAGCACTGCGAAGTTGGTGGGAGTTCTGCGTTATGGCTGCAGGATCGAGCCTCGACACGCCGTCCTGATTGATCAGGGACTCCTGTGACTGTTGGACCATCGATTTGAACGTGGTGACTTATTGACAGCTGTGTTTTCAAAAGGCAGGATTGTGTGCTGTACATGTTGTTACAACAATACCGCTCTGAAGCAAGAGGTCACATTGATCTACAGCAGAGTTTGCTGGTACTAACATTTTAACTAAGGTCAGTAATGAACTCAAGCAACCCTTCCAGCATTTGTTTTTCCCCTTCACAGTGCCAGCTCTGGAGCTGAGACTGGCCTCCTGGAAGTTGCAGAGAAACTTATTGTCCACATAAACCTTTTAGAAGGAATTTTCCGCCCAAGTCGAGCTGCCAGTTACGCAGTCAACCTTCCAGTATGTTTAATATCGCTACCTGACCTTTGTGTTTTATTAGCCTTTTATTTTCTGATACACGTACTGCTTTGCCATGGTGAGTAGGTTGCACTATTAATGCAATGCTTTTCTGCAATGGAAATCGGCTGCTGTGGTTATTGTAGGGCTATTTTGGCATGTGCATAAAATGTGCACTTTGTACTTATGTGGAATCGCATTCTGGAACGTGAAGCCGCATGGGACTACATTGCTGTATTAAAGTGTGGTTGGCTGCAGTCTGATCCAGTTTCTGGTTGATATAAATTTTATTTGGATAAAGCTTGGTAGTGCCTCATTTACCATATGTATATAGTGTCTAACATGGTGGTTATCGGTGGGGATGGATCCTGGTATCCTTGGCACCCAATAGATAGGCCTCCATCGTTATACTGCACATGAGTCCCATGATTTCTAGGTCACGGCTTACAATTTTGACAGGCTATTTTTCTCTCCTCTTCGAGCTAGTGTTGTATATTTAGTACTATTTTATGCTAAAAGCTTTACAAGTATCCTTTTGATCAATAAGCTTTCAGCATGAATAAGACTGGAATTGATTGCAGCTCGGTCCCTGCCACATGCTGCTGCTTCAAAGCAGCATGAGCATGAAAAATGACTGTGTGCAGTGAGTTAAGATTCTCTTTTTTTTTTTTTTTTTTTCTCCTTTCCGTGCAGGACTTGCATCCCAAACTGATGTGGTCATGGGCCTGGGTGACCACATTTAGCAAAATGTGGGCTCCTGCTGGAGTTTTGAGGGCATGTTCTTGCTTTTTTTATACGTGAATGATGGTTACTCAGAGGTGACTCACTGAAACCTAAGGAAAAGATTTTAGAACTGGATCATCGGTATAAAATTATCAGTCTCCTAGCTAGCATCAGTTATTGATATTATTCATGCTGCTTATCCCTTATTAAAATGAAAAGGACTTTTACTGGAGCTTTAGCTTAGGAATGTGACAAAAACTTTAAATTAGTGGTGTTTTTCTATCTTTTATGATTCAGCTTAATATGCAAGGGTGCCTAACTTTGAATTTTGAAGGTGTTAACTGACCCCAAAGAAGACATTTCATTTCCAGAATGCTTGTTAAATCCACCAGCTGTTTCAGGGCTTGTTAGCACTCTGAATTATACTAACATTGGAATAAATGAGTGCGTATGCAGAGAATAAAGTGCAGTTTGCTTTCAGTTTTTATGGACCTGACTACTGCTCTGAGTTGCACCGTGAAACCCTGTTATCCCCTGTAAATTGTCTGATCTCTTAACTAGTTGGTCTGCTCGTACTTATTTGGATGCTAATGTGATGCTTCAGATTTCCATTTTTGCATATCGTTATGGTAAAATATTGCAGAGAGAGGTTTAAGGCTTAATCCTGTGTGTTGCTGAATGTCCCTTTGCCCTCTCCGCAGAGCAGAGGATGCATGTGAAAACACTGGGCGAGGTAATAGATCTGGAGGCAGTAACTCCAGTTAAGTGAATGGGCCGAGCTAGTATAATTTCATATTGTAGATGAGCAACTTCCACGTCCTTTACGGAGTAGTAAAGGAGTTGCTTCATCCTGAGTTCAGAAAAGTCTGTCAGCTGTCATGAAGATACAGCAGGAATAATGAATTTGTTAAGAGTTGCTGTATTGTGACATAAGTGTACAGCTGAAATGAGCCAAATTGTGGGCTAAATTAAAAAAAAAGTGGGTGAAAACAGCACTTGGATAATTTCAGAGCTTGAACTGTTGCTTTAAGGAAGATAATACTCCATTAAATTGTTTGGGGCTGGGAGAAGGAGCAGAGTGAAATCCTTCTCTCCTGTTGCACTTGCGTATTTAACTGGGGCTAATGAGTAAGAAAAATGTCATTCGTGTGGCTTGCCCTTCCCTGCAGCGCTCATCCATCCACTCTGGCTTTTAATCCTCCCAGACAGAGAGGAAGCAGGAAGTAAGTAAGTAGAAAAGCGTTGACTGTATCAGAATGGGTGTGAATGTATTCATGTAGGCATATGTAAAATGGAACAGGAGGAGCCCAGGGAGTTTTGAGATCCCAAGGTGAGAGTCTGTAGCCAGGAAAAATACAGGAAAGTCTGAAAGCTCATCACTATTAGTGAAAGATGCCAGGGTCTTTTTCTGTTGGTATGTAGTTTTGTACCTCTTGGCAGAAGAGGCATTTATATTTCATAAGTCCCATGGTAGGTATACAAGCATATAGCACAGATTTGGTTCCTGTGTGGGCTTTATTATGCAACGTGGGCTGTCTGCCTCATTGCTATAAAATCAAATAAACAACAAGGTAGTTGTTACACAATGTAGGGCTTTTAAGGGAAACACTGCTTTGGGTTCTAAAGATTGCCAGTTAATTAATATCAATTATTTCATGTTAATTGTTAATAATAATAATAACAACAACAGCCTAACAGAAGTAAATACATTTGCTCAGTTGGGATAAAGAGCAATAAGGACGTGCAAGTAAGTAATTTCATTTCACCCTTCAGTCTGCTGTTGATTTTTCTCATTTATCAAGTTATGATTGTAAGGTACCGTGTTTGGGGCAGGAAGAAGGACTCTTCGCAAATACTGTATGGTAGATCACGAGTTTTTTCCGCTGAAGTTAATGTAGGTGCACTGGGGTAAAAAGCCTGAGATCAGAATGACTTAACTTCATGCCTGGTAATTTAGTTTTAAAACACTGGCAGGTTGTCCTCGTAACCCTTTTCTTTTTACATGACGGCGAGTTAGGAGCTGCCATTTTCCTTATAATACAGTGACGATGTAAATGGTATCTTTTAGCAGTTAAACAGGATTACACAAGGGGATAATAACATATTAATACAAGTGAATGGTTGTGTTTGTAGAGAGATACAGTTTCACTGCCCACTTCTGGACAGTCTGTCACATCTGTTTACATGTATACTGATTGTAGTGGGAGCCAACCTTTTTATCAGGTGCACCACAAATTATGTGCTGCATGTCCTACAGAAGCCACTACGATCCCCTTCCCTGCCTGTCCTGCATTCTGTTCCCTCCCTGATCCATTGCTCTGCTTTCTGCTTCCTGCCCTGTCTGCTGCTGTGCTGTCTGCTTACTCCCTTATCTGCAGCGTGCCCATGCCACTTGTGGCACACGTGCTGCAGGTTGGTCACCCATGACCTATTGTTTTACTTCGTCAAACTTTTTTTTTAGCGCACTCAGTAGAGGACTTCCAGAGCTGGTGGCCATGAGCTCTGGTCTTGCCATGTAGATGTGATTGGTTTACTTCTTTGGTGCTTGCATTTGCCATTGATGATTACATTTTAACCAGGTATGAAGATGCTTGGTTTAATAATTAAAGCATTAAGCTAAGAGTCAGTGGCTAAGAGTCAGTGGATCTGGGTTCTGTTGGTCTGGTTCTGCTATCATAAGTCTGTATACCTTTGGGCAACTTACTTCTCTGTGCTTCATCTTTACCCTCTCTCTAGAGTAGCATTAATAGCAGCTATCTAATAGGGGATTGTGTGATCTGCATTAGTTAATATTTATAGTTTGAGCTCTTCAAAGTATTCAAAGTAAAAAAAAAAAAAAAAAAAAAGTCAAAGCAGTGGTCTCAGTTTATTGCTTGTGGGAATCTTTTATACTCGTACCGTAACTACTCGTGGCTTAATAACTTTTAATAACCCTTTCTTAATATGGGACATCAGGAGTGTCAAATGTACCACCTACAGGCTGAATCTAGCCTACAGAACTAATCCATCTGCCTCGATGAGCTACTAGAAAGTGGGGGACATGGCAAGAGGGTGAGGCCTGGCACAGACTTTGGGGCATCTGGGCATCGGGCAGTGAGGGGTGCGCAGGCATCAGCCGTTGCCTTTAGAACCCCATTGCTGCCATTTGGCCTTGCCACTGCTTCCAGACCTGTGGTAGCTGCTGCTGGCTCCATAGATCTGGCCTAGAAGAAACCTCAGAGTCCAGATCCAGTCCAGTTCATGGGTGAGTTTGACACTCCTGATAGCCATCATATTCTCAGTACATTTTCTCTCTTTCTAAAGCCATGATTCTGTCTCCCCAGAGGCATCAGATAGTCTCATAGGCTAAGTACAGAGGTGCAGAAATTCTGGCAGATCAGTCCAATCTTCATAGGTTTCTCTCGGCTGTATAAATTGGACCGATTTTAATGAATGGAACGGATGTTCAGTGTTCTAGTGGCCAAAGCAGGCAGAAGCCTGTGCTGACCCAGACTGGGACCCTGGGAGCACTCGTGTGAGCACTCGCATGCACCACCCATCACGCCTAAGGCTGCTGAATGCAGCTGATCAGCAGCCCATGCTGGACACACACCGTCACCCTCCTTGCTTTCAGCTGCCAGCAGGCGACCAATCCCCAGCCAGGCCAACTAGCCAGCCACCCACCTCTGAGGGGCGGGGTGGGGGAAGACGATCCCCTAGCTCAGCACTGCACCCCCCCCTCCCCCTACACGGGTCTGCATTGTGCGGGGGGCAGGGGGAGCCCCCATGGTGGGGCTTTTCCCTTGCCCACAGGCCAGCAAGCTGGGCTGGGGAAGCCGCAGCCTCACCAGCTGCCGGCCTCTCGGAGAGGCAGGGAGAGGGAACACCGCCCCAGCCTGGCACTGGGGTCGGGGGGAGGTGTGTTCCCTCCCCCGCCTCTCAGGGAGGCTGGTGAGGTGGTGGGAATGGGGCTTTCCCAGGCCGTGGGTGGAGGGAAAGGCCTCCCAAGCAGGCTGCGCCATGCAGACCCTGGCTGTGGGGGTGGGTGCCAGATTGGGGGGAGGGGCGAGGGGGAGGGTCCCCTCCCGCCTCTTAAAGAGGTGGGCGGCTTGCAGGGGACCAGGACTGGGGTGATCCCAGCCCAGCTCACTGTGGGGGCTTTCCCTCCCCATGTGCCGTGCACACCCAGGTTAGGGGGGTCCAAGGGTTTGTTCCTCTGTCCTTCGTCCCGCTGGGCAGACAAGAAGCAGGCTAGGGAGCAGAAGCTTTACTGCCTTAGCTCTGTGACACCTGGGGGCAGGGTCAGCAGCTCTGCTGGAGCAGACAGCACAGCCCAGGGCTGCAAAGCATCATGGGATGCTGGGGAACTGTGAGGTAATTTGAGTCAGGAGGGGATCTGGGACAGAAGTTCCATAAACTGGTTTAACCTAAATCACTTAAGTTTGATAAATCCATCCAGGTTTATCTTAAACCAACTTGGGCCATTTTGAAAGTGGTTTATGTGCAGTGAACTTCTGTTCTGATACAGGTTTAAACTAGTTTCCAATCACTTTAAACTGGTTTATGTGGAACTTCTGTCCCTAGCCATAAAGTTGCAGATCTTGCAAAGCGTTTCAGCACAGAAATAATCCCAGTGCTTTCATGATTTACTGTATCAGGGCCTTACTTTTCAATGTAAGTAACTTTTGTAACACTGTCTCAGGTCCTTGACGGGTGGAGAGGGGAGATTTGGATAATTTGGGCCATAATTCTTTTATCTGAGCATGGTACGCAAGTAAAATTAGGCTCCATAATCCATATTCAAATAGGAGAAATAGTTCAGCTATGTTAAACTTTCAGGATTTCTGTCATCTAGAGAAACCCCCCCGGGGAAAAACAGTGCTTTAGGTAAAATGAGGGTGCTGATCGTGGAATAGGGCCCATGAGAGGCAACCTCTCACACATCCAGACTTCCAGTGTTGAGGTGTGAATAATTAATACTTTCCTGGTCTATTCAGCCCTTTTTCCCCAATAAAAATCTTGGTCTCTCTGACTCATTTTCAGCCTCCTAGGAACTTAATGCCCTTTGTCTGCCGTTCCATTATGCTGCCATGGGAAAAGAGGGAATGTCCAAATTCAGTATTACGAGCACATTTGTGGTGGCAAGTAAAAGGAATAGGTACCGAGCAAAGCTTGGATCCAATACTTTGGCGGTTAGTAAAGATGAGCAGTCCATAAAGTGCTCATAGGTGTATTGGGGTGTTGGTCTAAAGACAGAGGCAGACAAGGCTCTTTGGGTAAATCCAATAAGTTTTATTAGACCAACTGAAATAGTTGGAACAAGTTTTCTTTGCAAGCTTTCAGGTATAAATACCCTTCGTCAGGCTGAGGAAGCATCTGCAGTTGGTGTGCACTCTTCCTGGATGGAAGGAATAGTCAAGACGCCAGAGGCTGGTAGGTGTGTTGAGTTCTGGGGGTTAATTTTGACCCCATCTCTAGCACTCAGCAAAGCCAAGTGATTAAAGGAATGATTAAGTGAAGAAAACACCTGTGGTGCTGTAGAAACATAAGCGTTCCTCAGTATCTAATTCCCTCTTTAATTGCCACAAATATGTATTTTCATATGGTTTTATTTTGCATTTCTCTGTCAGAATTCGGGGAGCAGTGCACCTCTAAAAGCACGGGTTCAGATTCATTGTGCATCTGCGTGGTACCATCCTCCATAATCCTTAGCGGACGTGTGACCACAACCTTACCCTTAACTGGAAATGGCTTGTCAGAGGAGCTTGGGCACTGACATAGCAGAGGTGGAGTAATCCAGTAGAGCCTTGACTAGCAAAAACTGTGCCTCTGTGCCTGCTACATTGAGTTAGTATTGCCCACACAGACAGGGCTGCTCTTCCTCCAAAGTATACAAATAGGATTAAGTAGAATTCCCAGAAAAGGATTTTTTTTTTTTTTTTTTTTTTTTTTTTACAATCCTGCATGGTTGCAAAGTGCTTTACAAAGAGGTGATGATGAATACCTCTGCCCAACCTTGTACTTTCCTTCTGAAGCATTTATTTTCATCATCATCGCATGGGGGAAACCGAGGCACAGAGAAGATGTGAGAGTTGTTTATGGCTACAGCCTCAAAGCTGGTTGTAGCCGTGTCTAATGAAGGGAGTGACGTTTTCGGGAGGCAGGACACAAGTTAAGCTCTGTGCCCCGTCGCCAGTGCAGTGCCACACACCGAGGCTGCCCATACTACTTGTGGCACGCACGCTGTGGGGGTGGCCACCCCTGGTCTAATGGCTTAGGGAGCCAGCCACCAGAAATAGGGAATACACAGACTGCTCCCATTTTCTGCCATAAACAGCCTGCATTATTTTTGGCAATCAGTTGTCTGTCTCTTATTTATAAAATAAATCTCAGGAGTCCAGTCAGTAGCTCTAGCAGAAGAGTGCACAGTGCAGCACAGGGAGATAAGGAACACAGATAATTTAACTACCTTCGTGCTCCCTTAGTTGTGGGTTGTTTCAGCACAGGGTTGGCCCTCAATAAAAGAGCCACATGAAGGTTGCTCTCAGTACAGCTGGTGCCAATGGCTTCCCTCTGTCAGCATGGCTGTTACATACCAAGATAAGCAAAACCCTCGGATTCAGAAGAGTTTCAACTTTGAAATGTACCACAAGACCCCACCAAGTCAACTACAGACTTCACTGTCACTACTGATTTTATCTGAAAGGGGCTCGGATAGCCATGGTCTGTGGTATAAAACCTTCTAAGATAGATACAAGGCTGGACAAACAATCAGGGATGGAAGCCACAACTATGACTATACTGGCCCCAAAATGATCTACAAAGCCAGTTCATGCAGCATTGCAGTGCCGTGCAGCCACAGTTCAGTACCAGTTGCCCCTACCCGTTTTAGATGATATAAGTGCAAAGTATTAGTCACAAGTAAGAGTTCCCGGTTCCTGTCCATACGCTATTATTCTTAATTATTATGCCTTTTCCTGTCATTCTAAAATAATGATCTGGGGGACCTTAAATACTACAGTGCTTTTGCATTTTTACCAGTACCTAGGATATAAATCATGAATCTTTATTTGTCTCATACACTACGCTTCTCTCTTGCTGCTTTAATGGGATTCTGTTTCCCCAGATGCATGCGATTTTGTTTGCAGAGTACGCCATGCACTCTTCGCTTCCAGTGGTAAAATTGTTTGAGCATTTCCCAGTATGTGATGAGAAACACGTAGGTTGCTGTTTGTACGGCATTCACTTCTCCAGGCAGATAAACAACGAAGGGTTTGTGTGATTGTTGATTGAACAATACTTCAGAAAAGCTCCATCCCGCCTGGCTGTCATTTCTGTTGCTGTACTTTGCACTCGGTGACATCATTGGTGGCAGCTAAATGAAGTGTATTAATCGTTAGATGCTCTTTAACCAAGGATGTTGGATATTTCTGGGCAACTAAAGTCATGCAGCACAGCCAGTTGTATGCCAGAGACTGCTAATCTAATACAGAACAGTAATTTGATTATGCTCTGGGAAAAATGAAGGTGGTAGATTTAAATAGATGGAAGGTATGCAATTAAAGCTAAATTAAAAGCACTTTTGTTTATTTTTAAATGTGCAAAACCTGTTCCTGGATCGGCAGCATAAGTTTATAATCTATTGACACTAAAAAAAAAAAAAATCAAATTTTGTATAGGTGAGGTTGGGTCCACCTGAGGTTAGTATTAACCACAAGAAATAATATCTCATCCATCTAACTATTGCTAAGTGCTTTGTAAATGTTGATGGATCAATAGTTTTGAAGTACTTGCTTCTGCTCTCCTTCATGTGGATGGTAAAGTTTATGTAGAGTACAACGAGGCATAGTCAGGTCCAGACTGTGGGCCCAATCTGTTTATTCCTCCAGAATATGGATGGAGGGCTCAGGTGACTTACCCTCTCTTCCTTTTTATCTGTCCACACAAGTGGCTTTTCCTCCTGTGCCTCCCCAGTGATCAACACCTTTTGGGGGCAGCTTCAGCCCACTGTGTTTCAGAGAAACCTCCACCACCCTTTCATTAGGCCTTTTCCCATGGGAAATCTGGACCGCAAGTAGGTTAGAATTATTATACCTGTTTTATAGAAAGGTTGTCGATTTGCTTATGTTAACGTAGGTAGGACAAATAATCCATACGCCTTTTAATTAATATGCTTTGGGTATGTTAAATGTTATCAGCTTCAATGACGAAACTACCCTTCCTACCTCCCAAACATCCTACTTGTTACAACAGAAAGAAGTTTAAACATTGATTTTATTTTCCAATATTTACTCTGTATTATTTCCTTTTATGTTTTTACTTCAACATTGACATTAAAAATGCACAAAAATCCACTTTCTGATGCAGTGTCACCTCTGATCTTCTGGGTAGGTCTCCTGTGCTAGCACTGTTCTGCAGAATTTGAGCTGTAGGTGCAGGAGGGAAGTTCAAACTAGAAAAAAAACAATCTTTTACCTGTATTCTTCTATCCACAGTGCGATTAGTGCATAGACTGCTAAGGCAGAAATTGTGTCAAAATCGTGCAATATCTCAACTGTGTCCATTAAAAATTAAAACACAGAAAAAGCATTTTTGCAAAAGCTTTTGGATAAATACAGTTTGTAAACTGGTACATTTGTTAACCGATTCCTTCCTTATCCCCCTGATGGGCTGTCAATTCTTAGTTCCCTTTTCATGGTGATACTCAGTGCAGGGAGTGAATATGGACTAATACCCTACTAGACAAGTTTGTAAATTCCATAGTCATTCAAGAAGGGACACAAAATCCTGGGAGTGGCCTTGATGGGTAATAAAGTTTGAGCAGATTTTAAAGCATATCTGCTTTTGTTTTGCCAACCTTTGAAATGGGAACCGGGTGTTATTCTGGTAAACTCACCCATCTGTCCAAGTACTTGCATTTACCAGTTCAAGGCAGGCCAGACAAAACACAGATACATTTTTTTTTTAAAAAAATAATTCCAAAAGTTCCCTTGTATCATCTACTGAAAACCTGCATTTTCTATAGTCAAACCAGAGAACCTAAAAATATTCCCGTTGTACCCAAACTAAATAATTGCATTAACCTTTTTCTCTCTTTATAGCAATAGGTGGTACATCTACAGTCTGATTTGTACTGCTCCTAAGGCATTCTCACAGCAGAGAGATTTTAATACGCTTTTTGCCCTGGATTAATTTTTGTATGAAGCTACATTTTTAGAGGGTGTAGAGAAAGCTAACACAAAAATGGACTTTTGGTATTTGTCAGCAATACTTGCCCAATCATCTTTCGGCTTGACAGTTATTTATATGTAAAGCATACTACTGACAGACTTCAAGTCCCCATAAAGAACTTAAGAACGGCCATACTCAATCAGACCAATGGTCAACCCAGCCCAGTGCCCTGCAGAAGCGGATGCTATACAGGGAGAGACAAATATCTTTAGAGTGATCTATCCCCTCTTCAGTACCGTCCCTGGCATCCACCATTTATTGGCTTAGAGGTGCCAGAGGAAACATCTCCTGCCAGAGGAAATGGGAAAAGTACAGCATGAACTGAGGCACTGCAAGTTTTTCCATCCTGCCTCAGGATGTTTCATTCTTGATTTGCTTGTGATATTGGATTGAGAGAGCAGTTCAGTT
Organism: Crocodylus porosus; assembly: GCF_001723895.1. Classification (NCBI taxonomy): domain Eukaryota; kingdom Metazoa; phylum Chordata; order Crocodylia; family Crocodylidae; genus Crocodylus; species Crocodylus porosus. Next base: position 138,885,598 of record NW_017728931.1, on the reverse strand, counting down.
TCCATGTCTATTCAGTCCTTGCCCTCTTTGCTTAGACTGCCTAGTCCCATGCATACGTATAGTGCCATAGTTGAGAATTATTCCGTCTTGGCAGGAGAGAGACATTGTTGTTTCTTCCACCTTGGGTGCATCTACATGTGCAATTAATGTGACGCAGTAAACTCTAGAGTAAACTGCTCCCAGGCACAGCATCTACACATACACCCAAGACAGCATCAATTTGATCTGGGGTGGAGCAGGTCCCCTGGGTGGCTAGGCTGACTGGGCACAATTTACACCCCGAGTCAGTGTCTACACATGTATTTCAGCACAGTAAAATACTCCGCCATAAGATAGTACTGTCCCGGATAGTACTAGCAAGTGACAGAGTTAATAAGTTTATTGTGCCATAATATTGGCGCATGTGTAGACTGTGGTGCTTGACTGCGGAGCTAATAGTCTATTCCACAGTGAAGTGCACATGTAGATGCACCCCCTGTGTAGTAATATGCCCTGCCCAGGTAGTTTATCTGTTCTTCTCTTGTTGAAATCAAGTTACTTTGTCACTAATGGAACAAGATCAGTTCCAAGGACTGAGTCAGATGCTACAGTGATTTATCTTAAGTCTTCAGTGTTGAAATCCTAGGGTTAGGGAATACTGGTCGCATAGATGATGACTATGTTTTTGCACTGGCGGAACAATTCCACGCTACTGCTGGCCCCACTGCTAAAGTTGGCTCTGGCCAAGCTGAAGCCTTGCACCCACTGTTGGTGCAGAAATCTGGGAGGGACACATCATCCCCCCCCCCCCCCCCAGACACAAACACATTGCCTAAGACTCGGCATAATACTATAAGAAATACTACGCAGGTTTGCTCATCCTAATTGCAGGAAAGCTGAATTGTCATTTCCTTTTTTTGAATCAGCCCCAGATGTTAGCAGAGGCAGATACAAGTTTGTTCTAATGCTGTTTAAAAGGGGTTGATTTGAATTAAGGAACTGGCAGTACTCCTCCAACCAAGCAGGAAACTAGAGGGAAAGAAATGATGCTGAATCCTGGCATTGCTGCCAAATTCAGTGCAGGGGAGCACAACTATACACGGTGCGCGTCTACACGTGCCTTTACAGGACGTGAATAAACTCTAGAGCTTATTTCTTCAGAGTTTATTGCTCCCGTGTGTGCCATTTCAACATGTACCTGGCAGCAATAAACTCTGGGGCAATAAGCTCCAGAGTCTGTTTGTGCACAGCACGAGCTGGGTCCAACCAGCCCTGGCTGGCAGGGGGCCCAGGCAATCAGCCTGCCACCTAGGGCTGCTCCCCCCAGTTCAGCGTGCTGCACCCACCCTTGCTGGGTGGGGCACAAGGGTGCTTCAGTGCAGGGCCAGCTGGCAGGCGGTTCCTGCACTGAAGCACTCTCATGCCCCAGCCAGCCGGGGCAGCATCTACATGTGCATTACATTACTTGTATTTACAAGTACTATCCTGCTGCAGAGTAAATTAGTTTACTTCAGCCTAATAGGGGCTCATGTGTAGATGCTGAGATGTTTACTGTGCATCTAATTAGTCCACTACACAATAAACATCTCGTATAGATGCGCCCACACTGTAGAGCACATCCAGTGCAAGAGACAGCCTGCCTGCAGAGGGGCCGTGGACCGTAACTTGCGTGTTTTCTTTACAGCACTGGTGGCTGCTGCCACGTGAAGTGCTTGTAGGGGAGAAAAGCATTTGGTGATCATGCTGAATCTGCATATTTCACTGCGTTTTGTCCTTGAAGATATGATCACTCTTTGCTCTACTTGAAATCAGTGGAGCACAACCAGTGATGGATTTGAGAATGAGGGAAATACAATTGTATCAGCATCGAAGTTGGCCCTTGGCTGCAGCCTGTGATGAGTTAAATTGCAACCTCAAGGCTCCTGCCTGGTCACTGCTCCCCATATCGTTCTGGCTGCAATAGGGGCAGGAGCCTCTGGGCTGCTGTTTCCTACCCCTGCCCCAGGGGGTGGGACTGTGCAGGGAGCTGAAGGTGAGCCTGGGGTATACAGTGCAGCAACATGGGGGTGGTAGTCGAGGGGAGGAGTTGCAGGATCACAGTGTAGTGGTGGGGAAAGGGACATGGGCATGCAGTGCATTGGAGAGAGTGCTGGACACAGTGGGAGGGTTGTGGGCGCATGGTGCAGTGGTGGGGGACATCTTGGGGTGTATATCCCAGAAAACTATGATTCTCTCTGGTGTGGCCTGCAGGGACTGTGGCCTCTGGTTGTGTGGAAGTTGGATGGGCCTGACTTAACTCATCCTTTGGGGTGATTGATTGATAGCAAATGCCGATGCTTCTCTGCAGGTCGCTGCTCTTAGAGGTCATGATAGATCTAAGTACATAGGTTTCACATATGACTTTTCATGGTCATTCTTCCAGATGCAGAAGTTTCCTCTGTAATTGCAACTCCAAAAGCTGAGTTGAAGCCAGAGATGCACTGTAAGGACGATGAAGGGGAAAGCAGAAATTCGGTGTTCAAGTTGTGGCGTGACAAGGCACTCTGCCTCAGATAATTGAAGATTCTGTCCCCAGCCTCCAGAGAGATCATTTGATTTATCCACACTCGTGCAGAAGATTAGTGTCAGAGACAATATCTTGAGTTTGAGTCTGCTTCCCTTATCCCTTGTTCAGGCCACTGTGATGGCATAGGAAATATAATTGTCCTGAATATTGTTGAATTTCTTTACCTTTATTTTTTTTATCACAAGCAATGAAATGTGACAAACTCTGTGTGATGTGAAGGAAAGCTGCTTTGACACTGACTAAGATAGAGATGTAAGCCATGTTAGTCTGAATTCAGATACCTTATAAACTAACCAAAGTAGGTCTAAATTTGTAGCACAAGCTTTCATGAGCCAAAGCTCACATCATCAGTTGCTATGAAAGAATGTGCAGAAAGCAGAGTATAAGGAGAGAGAAACTAGAATTTAGAAATTACAATTCTGATTTCTTTCTCCCTGTTACTCTGCTTTCTGCGCATCCTTTCACAGCATCTGATGAAGTGAACTTTGGCTCTCAAATGCTTGTGCTATGCATCTCGATCTGCTTTGGTTAGTCAGTAAGGTACAACTCTACCAACTCTGCCCTGCCTTCTACTTCACAAGGATATCAAGAGTTTCAAACCTGCCATGTACTGGTATAAACAAGAAATTCTTCAAATGATACTACTGCAAATAAAAACCTCAAAATAGAAAACCCACTGGACTCTTCCCCCTGCCCCCTTCCTCCTCCCCTTTTACTTTGGGTAAGTGATGGACTGTTAGGTTTAACATAGATCCATAGAAAATGGGGGCTGGAAGGGACCTCAGGAGGTAACATCTAATCTAACCCCCTGCTCAAAGCAGGACCAGCCCCAATTACGTCATCCCAGCTAAGGCTTTGTCTGCTTGGATCTTAAAAACCTCCAAAGATGGAGAGTCCACAGCCTCTCTGGATAACCTGTTCCAGTGCTTTACTACCCTCCCCGTGAGAAAGTTTGTCCTGATATTTAACCTAAACTTCCCTTGCTGCAACGTGAGCCCCTTGCTCCTTGTTTTGTCATCTGCCCCTACTGAGAACAGCTCAGCTCCGTCCTCTTTGCAACCCCTCTGCAGGGAGTTGAAGGCTGCTATTCAATCCCCTCTCAGTCTTCTCTTCTCCAGACTAAATAAGCCCAGTTCCCTCAGCCTCTCTTCAGAAGTCATGTGCTTCAGTCCCTGAACCATTTCTGTTGACCTCTGCTGGACTCTCCAATTTGTTCTGCTGGCAATACTCTTACTAATGTAGCCCAGTATGCCATTAGCTGTCTTGGCAAAAATGGCACAGTTGATGCCTCATATTCAGTTTATTGTCCACTTTAATCTCTAGGTCCTTTTCTGCAGAGCTGCTGCTTAGCCAGTCGGTCCCCAGCCTGTAGTCGTGCATGGGATTCTTCCATTCTAAATGCAGGGCTTCACACTTATCTTAATTGAACCTCATGTGATTTCTTTTGGCCCAGTCCTCCAATTTGTCCAGGTCTCTTGGTCTAGGTTTGTTTTGCCCCATCTGGTTTGTGTGTTCAATCGATCAGTCTTTTTAGTCGGTGAATAAAACAAAAAGTGAAAACTCCAATTTGTTTGATAAAACCTGTGGTGCCCTAAGGGGCTTATAATTTGATTCCTGGAAAACAGGATTTTAACGTTACACTGTTGTTGCCTCCCCTTGGAGGACGTGAAAAGCCTTTACAAATGTTAATACAGACAGTATAGATGTTTCTCACAGGTGTGGGGCTGGGAAGAGAGTTGAGACAGATAGCAGTTAAAGTAGTTGCTTGTCTGTGGTCATGAGCAGCTCACTGGCAGAATAATACCAAACCCCAGACTGCTGAGTCCTCAGGTTTGTGGTTCAGTGTGAGATCACAGGACCAAGCTGGGTTCAGTTCCCACCTCGGCCTACGGGGATTCAGCCACACATTTTGAACCTCCTAGGTGAATGCTGTAACCACCGGTGTGGGGGCTAGATTGGTTGGTGCGTCTTTCCACCTTTGTTGCAGCTGAGCCATAGTGCAGCAAAAAATGCAAGGCTCATAAGACAGTAAGTAAGAGGAAGCCTTAGTGTATCTCTTAGTGGTTAGGGCACTTTGCTGGGAAGGGGAATCTAGGCTTCCAGCGCCTGCCAATTTTTTAGCCTCTTGAAAAATATTCCTGTATTGTTTTAGCCAGTGACTATTTAGGATAGGGAGCAGAGGCTGGAACATAGGACTCCCCTCCACCCCTAGCTGGAGGTTTTATACGCTAGGCTACAAAGTCAGGCTCCCTCTTGCTTCTGACTCCATGACTCTGCTGTCCTGGGCCCAGGTTTAACAGGAGGGATGGAGGGTGCCTCTGCCTAGACTTGCCTATATCTTACTGTTAAAGACCCTCTGGTGAAGTAGGAGGTGTCCATTTCAATCCCTGAAGACTGATGGGGAACTAAACCCTAGATATCCCACTTTCTGAGTTTAGTGTTCAGCTAAAAGGCCTAATGGTGGTTCCCAAACCGTATAGATCGATTGAACACACAAACCAGATGGGGCAAAACCACAGTCATCCCCCAGAACTCCTTACCGTCAGACTTCTAACTGGTTACTAGATAAAATAACAGCACTGGAAGCACCTCTGCAGCCATGCTGAAGTCCTGCTCGTTTCTTTCAAAGACTACTTGTAGGCCTTCTGGAACAGGAATTGAGTCTTTAGACGTAATGTATACAAGTGCCCTAAAGGATCATAGAAGTCGGGTCGGAAGGGAGCTTGTAGATCTTCAAGTCCGACCCCCTGCCAGGGCAGGAGAAAAAACTGGGCTCAAATGAGTCCAGCCAGGTAGGCATCAAGCCTCCTCTTAAAGACCCCCAGGGGAGGAGCCAGCACCACTTCCCTAGGAAGTTGGTTCCAGCTCCTAGCCGCCCTGACTGTGAAGTAGTTCTTGCAGATGTCTAATCTAAACCTCCTCTCCAACAACTTGTGGCCGTTATTCCTTGTTATGCCGGGGGCACTAGGGGAAACAAGGTCTCTCCCAAACCCTTCTGGTCCCCCCCCAGTGAGTTTATAGACTGTCACCAAGTCCCCCCTCAGCCTTCGCTTGTGAAGGCTGAACAGGGTCAGGTCCCGCAGTCTCTCATTGTAGGGTCTGCCCTGCTGTCCCCGGATCATGCGGGTGGCCCTCCTCTGGACCCTCTCTGGATGAAGATGCTTCTCTTGCAGCTCTAATCAGCTGGCTTTGCTCCAGTGAGGACCACATATTTTGAAATAACCCTCTGTTTAACTTCCCTTACGGCTCACTCTAGGTGACTTCCCCCCCCACTCAGCTTGCAAATATTTTGGATTGCTCTTCCTAGTTGCTTCGCTCTCCTTGTGCACTGTATGGGCACCTAACTCTAAAGCTTTGGATTTCAGTCTGGGGGGCAGGCACGTAAAACAATAAGCATTGAAACACCTAACTTGTTGGCACTTAAGTCCTTCATGGGGTGTGTCCTCGTATTCCCTACCTGCACTGGACCCCCATCTAATTCTGCCTATCACCTCTGCCCTCTCAGGTGAAGGGCTTTAAATGCTTCAAGTCAGATTGTGAATATCCTTCCAAAACCTGAGATTCAGTTCTAAGATGGAAATATCCAGTTTTTACAATGAGGTCTGTGCAGGAAGGCACAAGTCCCACGCTACTCTGAACGTGGCATAGGTATGGTCAGTGGGTTATGGACCGATTTTAAAACTTTTGTGTGGGGGGGAGAGGGGGAAGGGGCAAGGAATTACCTGTATTCCTCCCTTCGATATAAAACTTTCAGGCAGGACTGCATTGGCAGACATAAACCTCGTGCAGAACTCAAAGATCCTCCCGTCCTTCCCTAGCTCTGCATTGTTACCAAGATGCTCTCTTGCCTCTTTGCATTGCAGTTGGCATGATCCGTCTGATTTAGCTTCTAGGATGAATCAGCAGAACACCTCCGTTCCTCCTCAGATGCATCTAAAATCAGCCATCCTGTCGCATCAGTCTTAAAATTCAGCTTGGGTTATCAGTTTACATGTTCATAAACATCCTTCTGTATATCCCGATTGAATGCAGTCGCTGTCTGTGCCTTAATGTTACATTCAGTAGATCTGCAAATACACTGTATTTGCAGGACTCTAGCTACTGGTGAGTAACCATCCTTTTTTCTCTTTGTGGTAACACTGAAGAATTGTTATCTTTTTTAATGGTTTTTGCAGTTGCATGGCACTATATCAAATTAGCCAATAAAGATTATGTGCCGTCTCCTTTAAATCTGTGACAAGGGTTGAAGATAAACCCTTCCTGTATGATTGTTCCCATGAAATGCTCCACACTTTTATAACAAAGAAGCAGATGCCCTTTACCTGTGTGCTTTCGCATTCTCTGAGCAGGTTATATTTTTATGACGGGAAATGTCTGAGTGCTTGTGTTAGAGGGATACACCACATGATCTGATTAGTACAATGCAGAAAGGCGTTTATGAATAAAATTTAATATGTAACAGGATAAGTCTGTTAAATTGACTACGCCGGCATAATTTCTTATAAAATAAGTGTATATGTCCTTGAAGGCCTTATATAAGTGTTCACTAGGAATGAATCCAGCCCGCTCATTTCATGTAAAATAGTTGCTTCAGAACTAGCTCCTTTTTTTTTTAATTAATAGTCACCAAGAAGTTTATGTAGAGGTGCTGCTGTTATAGGTGAAACTTGGTGGAAAAGAGATTTTCTGTGATGATAATCTTTTTAAGGGGGAGTTTGATTTGGGTTTTTAGGGCTAAAGATGACTTTTTTCTTCTGTGGAATTTGCTAAATTCATGCAGTCGTTGATGCATTTCTGCTTTGTGTTAAATGCTTTGTGTTCTTGATCCATATGTGCAGTGGGGGTGTGTAAAACGGGCCATATTTGGTTCGGATTCAGATTCGGCCCAAATCAGGGACAGTGATTTGATTAGCTGATTTGGATCACTTTTCCCATTTGATATGGCCGAGTCCAAAACTGAAGATTTGATGCTGATTCAGAGAATCAGCAATTCATCCATACACACAGTTTTAAATGGTTTTTCTGTATACCTTGAGGTACCAGGTGGCTTGTGAACGCTGCGATGCTGGGGCAGATGGAGCATCCCACAGGGGGTGGGGGGGCCCCACATGCTCGGTGGTGAACCCGGAAGTGGACTGGAAGTACTTCTGGGTCCATTGCCGAGTGCATGGGGGAGACCCTGCACTCTCCTGGTTTGGCAGTCAGCTGCGGGGGGGGCACCCCAGACCCAGGAGGCATCAGTCACTGAGCCAGGGTGTACGGGGGGGGCTGCGTGCTCCACAGTAGACTGTAAGTGTTTCTTGTCCACTTCTGGGTCTGCTGCCGAGCACGCTGGGGACCGTCCCATGCTCCATCCGTCCCATGCTCCATCCATGTGGGATGCTCCATCCACCCCAGCACCGCAGTGATCATGAGCCGCCTGGTACCTTGAGGTATGTCGAAAAAACATTTAAAGCTGTGTCTATGTCCAAATCATCAGATCTTTCTGAATCGATTCAGAGGGTTCCGATTTGATTTGGACAGATTAAAGGGCCTCCTGAGTCAGTTAGAATTTGGAGATTCGGCCACTGAATCAGGCCAAATCTCCGCCAGGTTGAATCAGCAACCGAAGCTTCATGCAGCTCTAATATGCAGTGCGCATTAACAACCCTACTTTTACAATCCACCTCAAGATTTTGAAAACCAGGAGTCTGAAGTTAATCTCCAAAATCTATATGTAGGAAAGTGCCTGAGTATCTACTAGCTCTCTATTGGCTTGTAAGGCTTTGCATGTAAACCACTCAAGCCTGAGCAGGCATCCTGCATGTGCAGTAGGACTGATTAAAAAACCCCAAATCCATGACTTGCAAGTTCTGCTTTATTTTAGGATGTATTTTAAGGTGCTCTGTGTGATCTGGTCCTCCTTGCTGATCCGCTCCACTTCCGTTGTAGTGATTATTGAAGTCAGTGAGATTGGTACGACGGAAGGTGCCGTCCCTGCATTTGAATGTTGATACGCTTGGGTACAGTGGAAGGACCATGAGAGGCGATGGGCTATTTTTGCTTATTGATTTAGGTGTCCAAAACAGTTTACCTTCAGCGCACATTGATCAGACTTACGCCACGAGGTGTGCTTCTGTTTGGTTACTGGGGATGTCAACTGGGTGGACCTTTTTGCCACGTTCTGTTTCTTTTGGAGTTGTACATAACTTGTGCATAATTTGTAATGGAGTTGTACATAAGTGTGAACAAAGAAAAAAAAATTATTCATCTAAGAGGGCTTTTACCTTTCTTTCCTTCTTTCTTTTTTCAACTGGCTTTGTAAAAAGTATGTTAATTGACTATACAGGCACATGGGAAGTGAGGCAGTACATGTTGAGACCTGTGCTGGAAAAGCCCAAGTACAAAACAGGAGCAAGAATTCCCTTCTCCCCCATTGCAGAAGTGTATCAGACTGGTCCTTTCAGCATGTGGAAGCAGGTGAGAGTATTTGCTCAGAAGTATTAATTGATATTTGTAGTGCCTTGAAGAGGTCTAAATGGGGCACGTTATTCTTGTCTTTTATCTTCTTATTCAGAAGTTGAACTCTTATTTAGGGCAGCAAACTATGTAGAACTAACCAACAAAAATAACAGTGCCTTTTCCCCCAGCCACTGCTGTTGGGAGGAATCCTTAATATCTTCATTGGTAATCAGTCCTTATTCATTAAAGTCATTGTGAGTTATGTCCGAGTAAGAATTGAGTAACGATCTGAGAATCCGAAATATCGAAGATTGTTGTCATTTTATATAGCATTTTTATTGTTGAACCAAAAATGTTCAAAATATTCAGGGATGAATTTCTAGCAAAATTTGGTTACTTGTTTCAGTTGAAGGGCATTGGATTGAGATCAGTTTCTATAATACGGATGTGTTTGGAGATCTGAAATTCCACGTTGGTAGCATCATGACAGGCTGCTAACTGTTTATTAATCAGTGAGATTATCAGCTTCATGTGTTCTTATGTTTGTAAGAGTTTAGCAATTTCTGACCATTCAATACTTTTTACATGAGTAATCCCATTCACTTTTATTAGGCATACTTGTGTCAGTAAATGACTCTTACATTAAACTTTGTCATTATTCTCTCTTACTTTAATCTATTCCTTCAAGAGTTAACTTTCTAAGCAGCCACAAATTAGTTCTCTCAGTTGTTTTAATTATTTTTCTTGTCACGCACAGTGAAGGTCTAATGTTTGTGAAATGTCTTTTTTTTTTTTTTTTTGTCCTCTTTCCATGGCCATTTCAACTATGCTGGCATTGAAAACTAAACCAAAATGCTGCCTATGTGCTGTCTTATTATTTCTGAAGATTTGTGCCTTTTTCTCAGTTCAGCATTGTTAATTTTTATAATTTTTCTTCAAGATGGCTCAGGCATGCCAGCATTTTGCGTCTCAAATGCATGCATGAGACACGTTAGCAGCTACTTGCTATCAGTGGGCTTCCATGTGCTTGCTGCCTGTTGACTAATTTCCTTCTGTGTATCTGACAGGTGACTCAGAGCAAAACCTGGCAGATGGCTTCATCGTTTTAGTATGTAGCCAGAGCCTTCTGAGATGAGTTTTGGAATTTCCATTAAAGTAGGGATTAGGTTCAGGATATACCAGGGGGTACAGCCCACCATAGGAGTGTAAAATAAGAGGAAATCGTTCATCGCAAGTCATCTTGTGGTTGGATGATTCAGGGGTCTGCTGTTGGTGGTCAGAAAGGCACGTGCTTCACCCCACAGTCTTTGTGTGTTACTCAGAATACAATCTGTCTCTTAAAATTAATTCCACCCTTCTGATTTTTGTCCAGTGAATTTATTTCTGGAAATGAATAGCTGCAGTTGCTGGACTGAGTAGTGTGCAATTCTGTTTACAACGAGCATGTTTTCAGCTGGTGACTTATCATTCACATTTTTGTTTGGGGGAGGGGGATGGGGAGAAGAATCATTTGAAACTTGTTTAAAAAAAATTCTCATGTATTTCAGTAATAGAGAAAGTAAAGGCTACTTAGTTTCCTAATGATGGAGGAGTATATGAAAAGCTATTTCTTGGAATAGTAGATCCGTTGGCACTAGCTGGTGATTTCCTGTGCATTTGCTGTAAGACACACTCTGTGATGTGAGTAGGTGGTACTTAAGAGGTTGTTACGAAACCAGTTTTCAACCGCACGTTTTGAGTCATGGATCAGGAAAAGGGATAGCAGCTTTACTGCTTTCTCTTTGTTTCAGCAGGGTATTTGTAGTGCACACGCGGTATATTCTGTGTTTGTGTGGAGCAAGACTGATTTAGAATGGATCTAATCTTCTGTTAGGAGCTCTTTTTTTTATGCCACTCCACTTTTGAGTCGGCACATGAGAGTGTGGACTGAAAGAACTGGAAGCAGAGTGCAAGGTGTATAAAGAATAGGTTTCCTGCCTGTATTTTTTAAATGGAAGTGTTTTCTCATAGTTTTTCCCAGATGTGAGAAGCAAAATGGAGTTTCATCAATGACTACAGTCTGTGCTTAAAACAAGATGGTTATTTGGAACACCTTGATTCTGTTTGGGAAGCAAAAACAGGTGGCTTTTCCACTAGAATATTCCAGGGAATTGGTCTGGTTCTTGGGCCAAAGGAACTGTTGACCTACTGACTCAGTTATGAAGAATAAAGAAAACAGGCTTATTGTGGTTTCCTTTGTTGATGGCAGATTCAGAAGAGGTCTGTGATCATGCAAGTATGACTAGCCGAAGAGAGGTGGCTCTAGCGTGTATGCTGCATTTTGGATTTGTTTTGTGCCTGCGAGGAGTTGCATTCCTGACCACTGGAGAAGAACACAACTTCGGATCTGCTGGCTCTCCTGGTGACCATACAGTGGTAAGCTTAATACAATTTTAATTTCTACTGGATTATTGTTTCCCTCTTTCAGTAATCCCTTTTTGATCTTCTCTTGGCATCACTGAATGGAAAAGCTGAGCGTATAACAGTACTAAATATAGCACAGGTAGCATTGCTCTTTACATCGGGTTGGAATATTTTGGAATCCACATGAGCATGTGGTTCAAATCTCTGGGTTAGCTTTTACAGGGAAGATCAACTGGCCTCCAGGAGCATTTAAATTTGAGATTTAGGTACAGGTTCAGGATCATCTGTGTTACAAAAGGATCCACATTTGTTTTCCTTGGACTGTTATTTAATATTGATAAAATCGTTCTGTGCAATCTATGGTAATAAGTGGAAGGGATTGGGTAGTGTTCGGTGCATCAGGTTTGGACTGCACGCTTTCATTGAATTGCCAGTTGGGATTCTAGAAGGATCAGATTAGGCATTGTTTCCCTTCCAAAGCACTGTAGGTAATGTGGGTATACATCCTTTTGAATTGCACATTCAAAATTATGTCTCTGCATAGACATAAAAACTGATTATGTTTGTCATTAATAAGATATATTCAACTTCATAAATATACTTTGATTATTAAGCATCTCAGTAAATTCTAACAGATTATATCAATTATCATAAAAAGCATTAACATAGCATTGGTTAAATTTATAGGCAGTACTGATTGATAGAGCAAGGGCTGAGAAGTGAACATTTTAAATTCTACTAATGACTGCAACTGCTTTGTGACCTTGGGTAAATCATTTAATCTCAGTTACACCCTTAGTAAATTATGAATACTCACCTCTAATAAAGTAACATATGAGCTGTCAGTGGTATGTATTCTGTCTTGTATCTTCAGAGGAAGCTTTTTCAGCATTTTAATTTCAAGAAAAAGTTTTGCCTGCACGCTAATACATAGTAGTAAAATATGTTAAGGGCAAAAGGGGTTAGTGAAAAAGTGATTTTTAATACAGCTAGCCTGTTACTTGATTGTTCTCCTCTTTGCATATGGAAGTAACAGTCACCATTGGCATCATTAGTTCGTGGTCCCAGATGAAGCTAGGAATTCATTATGGATGGTGGAATTTCTTCTGCAGGGTGTGTGAATCAAGGAAGCCTTGCATGTCCAAGTGCACCTAATTCCTCAGTTGCAATAAGGTTATTGGGTTTTCTCTGTTGCAATATCAGCAAAGCAAACCATACAGCAGAGCCTCCTACTATACCATGAATAAAGCTACTAAGCAAAAAAAAAAAAAAGGAGGGTATCCCATTACACCACATCTCCTTTTATTCATTGCTTCTCTTGGGTCTCAGGTTAAGCACTTAAACTACTCGAGTAACTTTGTGGTGACTGGTTCCACCAAGAGGAGTAGGTGTCAAGGTTAAAGAAAAGTGGCTTTACTTAGGTTTTTCACACCCACATACCAACCAAAGACAAGGAATGAGTGGAGGAAACTGTTACTTGAATTCAATAAAGGGATGGTTAAATGAATTAGCTTTCTTCAATTTACATTTTGCCAATTCTTCTTGTGAATTTAACCACATAACTCTAAAATTACTCAGGTAACTATAAGCTTATCAGAGGTTTCTCAGTAAAGACTCTGATTTTTAAAATATATCACTTCCTTATCACTTTAGGTCAGCAGAGAGGAAGTTTTGAGTTTTTAGAACAACTAAATTATTAACTGTTAAACATAAATTGCAGTGGTGGATAGAATTTCCTTACGCTTAAACCAGAAAATGCTTAAATACTGAGAAATTAAAGCAGACCACATGTAAGGAGAATGAGATTTTGATCTTCAGTTAATTGTCGTTTATCCACCTGCATTATGTAGTGGGATGTGGAGTCCTATTGCTGTTCTTTAAAATAATCTGTTGTTCAGAGAAGGTAGTCTGGTGTGTAGGAAGTATTTTATATTCCCATGTAAAAAATAAATAGAAAGTTCATTTTGTATTCAAAAAACTAATGAAAATTCATGTTGTGTATGTTTTCACAGTAGTTCTGCTTTACCTGCCTTTTTACAGTGGGTGCATCGACAATAGATGCTTACTGCAGAATTACCTGATTAACTCTGCAATAAAGGATCACTGTTTACATGAGTGGTGCTCTTAGACTGGAGTAAACTAATTAACTTGCCATAGGATGGTACTGCCCAACACAAGTACTATTCAATGGCAGGGTTATTTCCTCCGCCTTAATGCATATGTAGACGGTGACTGGGTCTGGCTGCCTGCTGGCTAGTCCTGCACTGTAGCAAGCTTGTGCCCCAGCCAGTCCCTCTGCAGCATGTTGAGCTGGGGGGGGGGAGCCCTGATCCCCCCCCCCCCAAGGCCTTCTACCAGCTAAGGCTGTGCTGGCTGCCCCCAGCTCAACGTGCTGCAATCTCAGGTGCACGTGTAAATAATTGCACGTGGGAGCAATAAACTCTGGTGTGAACTGTGCCGGAGTTTGTGTCGTGCTCATATTGCATGTAGACCCACCCAGTGTGAACTAGCATGTTGTGATAGCATCATGTTCTAGATGATTGTTTTTTTCTTGACTTATCCTGATGAACAGCAGTATACAGTGGCAGTTTCAAATGTCTTTCAGTGTCTTTGGAATAGAAAGCTAGAATAATGCTTGAGCTTTAAAGTGAACAGGTGATGAAGAATGAACCTGCCTAAAACTTGTGTGTTGCAACTAGGTATTTGTCCCTGATTGCAGTGAAGTTAATGGGAAAACCCTTGCTAACTTCAAAGCAAGAGGAACTGGACCGTACTGTGTAATTCTAATTAATCGCGTCTAGTATTTTTCATGTGTTTTCTTCAGCGACATGCTATCAGAGTTGCTGAGCACTTCTATCCCTAATGGCAAGGCAGAGCAGCATTTGGCATATCTGAGTGGGTACATGTACGTCCGCTAATAATGCAAAGCAATAAACTTTGGTGCATATCGTCTTCACGTTCTCCTGGGACTGCAGCACATTAAGCTAGGTTAGAGCAGCCCCAGCTGGCAAGGGTCCCGAGGGTCAGCCTGCCAGTCCGGGTGGGGCTGCTCCGACCCAGCTCAGCCTGCTGCAGGGGGGCTGGCTGGGGCACGAGGGTGCTTGAGTGCAGTGCTAGCCAACAGGCAGCCCCTGCACCAAAGCAGCCTCATGCCCCAGCCAGCCCTGTCGGCATCGCCACATGCGGAGCTGCACACTGAAGAACTCCACGTCGGGATAATACTTGTAGTTACAAATACTAATCTGCGGCAGAGTTAATTTCCTGTGGCCTGACTGCGCTGCATGTGTAGACATTAAAATTTCACTGCAGAGCTAATTGGGCAGCTCTGCAGTAAATGTCTTGTGTAGGTGTGCTCAGCATCAGCTCCACAAATGCTGATTCCAACCACTGAGGTTGAAGGCTGCACTGATATACCTTAATGTTTACTACACTTTTTTAAAATGGTTTTCTAAAATTGCCTCGTTTGTTGTTTCTCAGAGCTAGTTGGTTTCTAAGGCTGCTTACAGCTGCTAAACCCCCCCAAAACTGTGCTTTACTGGAAGAAGCAACGCATTAGTTCAACCTGGCTCACAGCATCTGTATAAATTGGGTAATTCAGTGGGGCTTTTTGGCTCTTTTATCTAATAGCTGATTCAATCAGCTATTAGATAAAAAAAAGCCCCATTAAGCGTCTGAATTATACAAGCATTGGGTGACCTGGGTCCAGCTAACACAATGCCTCTTCTGGGCATGTGCTGGGCTCAGTGTGGGAGCACGCCAAGTTTAAAATAAAGCGCCATTTTTTTAAATGTCTGTAAGCAGCTTGAGGTGCCGCTACCTTGCTTTCTGCCTTCATGTTTATTTGTTACTGGTTACAGATAAGGTCAGTTTACAAGTAGTAAAGATAGGTCTTTGTCTCCTTGTCAGCCCTGCCAATTCCTCCTGGAATCTGAAAGCCAGATCAAGTCCTTTCTGGACCATTCATATCCAGTAGTAAAGCAGCATAGCTGGAGTTTATGTACAAAATTATTAACTTGCATATTACCTGGACCAGAGTATAGCTCATTTTTTGGGATTTGTGTTGAAGCTTTAGTGCTTAACAGAAGAAAAAACTGGTTTGATCAGTAAAGAAAAAGAAATTATATGTGTACAGTACAGAGGTGCAATTAAATGTAAATAGAGGTGCAGTGACTAAGAAGGTGCCATTTTGATCTAATCACTGCTCAGAGTAGGTCTATACTCAGGTCTCCGCTTATCTCTGCTACTTGCTTCCCAGTCATCGCTGGTAAACTGGCCTGCCAGGACCCAGACTTAGCTGGTTAAGGTTATAAACCTGGGGGTTTATTACGTGCAATCGAATGGGAAACAATAGGAATTTATCAAGTTTGACATGAGTAAAGTTGGCGCCAAAGTTTGGAAACTTAAACTGCAGTTATGAGGATCAAAAAGGCAACCTAAATTCCCCACATGACCTGTTTTTACAAGCTGTTATGAAAGAATATATACCATTCTGTTGCCAAAACAATGTCCTAGGCATGAGTGACTCATAACGGAGATTTCAGCTTTACTCTTTGATTTACTTTTATTTACCAAAAATAAAAATATTCCAAGAATAGAGGTAGTTGTGCGCAGTTCTCCTGTTAGGGCAGGACTCCTGTTGGAGGTATATAAATGCAACTCGCAGGATTTATTTTCAGGCTTTTATTTGTAAGAGGAGACTACGGTGGCCTTGCTGTTTGTTATTCCTTACTGAATCTGTACAACAGTCTCTTCTGAACTGGATTCAGATGCAACAGAAATCACAAGAGACTTCTTCCCGGTTGTCTGCAGTCTCTTGTCTCAGCGATGCTTTCCTTGTCCTTCAATTCTGTCCACACTGAAACCATAATTATAGCATTACTGGGACCACATTGTTGCTAATAGGTTTCTATCAGGGTGGTTGGGTGAGGAAGGATGGTTTTGCACTTAAGGCATGGGACTGCAAGCCAGGAATTTTAGCTTCAATGTTATGCTCTTTTTACAGACTCCTGTGTGACTGTGACCAAGCTTAGTCCCTTTGAACCTCATTATTAAAACAGAGAAAAGAATACTTCTATTTTGTGTTGCTTTCTTAGCGTTAAGTGTTCGATTCTTAGCACTTTGGGATGGTTAATATTCAGCACAATGTATACTGCATCCATGTCTTGCTAGAGCTTCTAGATATTACTACAATATAAATAAGTACTGTGGGAAATGTGTGTATAAAACCTCGTAGCCTTTACAGACTCGGTAGTCAAACACTGTTTTAGACTGCTTCTCTATCATTCATCGTTTAAAAAAATATTTATGCATACCATGCTTAGAAATTTGTGCGATGCTTCTTCACAACATTTGGATTCAGTTTGGAGCAGGGAATCAATGAAGGAGCTGTGATGCCTCTGTAAAAACCTAGAAAAGACTTTTTTCGTGTAGACACGGACAAATCCAGGATTTTGTGAAAAGAGGCACAGGGGCTGCACCCCTGCTCCCAGCTTCACCTGCAGGCAGGAAGACCATGTTGTGGGATCAACAGCAGGGATTTTTTTGAGTCTCCAAGTCAGTTAAGAATCCTGTCCCCTCTCCTCCTCTGTCCTCCGCAGCATATTCCCTCCCCTCCCTTTTACCCCTGCTGCTGCTGCTGTCCTAGGCTGATCAGGGGGCAGAGGGGGTTCCAGTGCCACTCCTATCCCCTTCTAGTTGGGCTCCGCAGGGGACAGCAGTGGCAGCCGAGTGGGATCCTCCTCACCACCCAACCCTTGTGTGTTCCCTGCTGAGCTCTGGCACCCTCCCCGCACAACTCACCCAATTCATCTCACAGCAGGGAGAGGCTCCAGGGCTGCTGCAGTGGGTTTAGCAGATGATGGCAGTGGGTGGGTTCACCAGCCCAGGCTTGCTCCCTGGCTGGCAGGGAACACCCTGGGGACTGGGCTTGGAGGAGGACTGGCCTGCTGCTGCTCCTGCTCCTGCTGGTTCCTGGCTCTGGAGCCCCATATCCCCTCAGCCAGGGACACGGGCAGGGGTAGGGGCAGGAACAGGGGTCCCTGCAGCTGAAGATTGAGGCAAAGTGGGTGCTTAGAGCAGGGGAATGGGGACTGGGTTTTTATCTGATGTGTGAAATTAAAAAAAAAAAAAAGAAAGCTTGCAGCTGCTTCCAGCGTAGTCTGAAAAGGGGGTGCATCCACACCATTGTGCCCCCTATCCCCCCAGCCCTGGCTGTGCCCCTGTTTGTAGATAAATTATTCAAGCAAAGGACTCCAAATGCAGAAGAGTTCTTTATACTGTAATGAGTTACCTTGCCTGTTCTCTTGTTTCTCCCTTTCTTTTCCCTCTCTGGCTTCTCCTGCCTCCTAAACTTTCCAGTGTTATAATCTGTTTTCTCTCCTACATACTTAAAAATAGGCAAAGCTCTCAAGCCACATGTGTTCTCCTACTTTTCCCTCTTCCTCATGGCTTGAAAATAGCAAACAAAACACACAGTTGACTTGGACAAGAGTCTAGTATTTCATTTTAAGGATGAGTCTTCTAAATACAAAAATCAAAAGGAGCTAGCTGACCGTGCCACGTAATAACCCTGGGTTCAGTCCTACAAATACTTATTTATACACAAGTAAAGATTCTTCCATGTGTATGTGTTGGTAAGATTGGACAATAGTAACGACATACTTGTCAGTAATTGCCACTTGGCACTTTGTTGGACAGAAGATATTTATTGTGTTCAAGCCATAGACAGCGTGGAATGATTACAGGCTTGCAGTTCACATCAATGTTCCTAAAAATAATGTAAATGTAGATCTTTGGAAGGGTGGTATAGTTGCCATATGAAGACGTTAGGGTATCACATATTAATTGTATATGTTAATTATAAATGTGATTATCAGGAGACTGGGAGAATTCTTGCTAAAGTTTGTAAGACATCTGAAAAATACCCATGTGTGGGATTACAAAATTGGATGGGTGGCTGCTGTGGCTTTGACTCCAGTCCAGACCCATGGCTGCCTGTCCCCCACTCAGAATTTGGTTTTCCGATACAAAGTTATAGAAAATAAGGGAGGGAAGGGATCTTGGGAGGTCACATCTTGTCCAGCCCCCTGCTCAAAGCTGAACCAGCCCCAGCTACATCATCCCAGCCAAGGCTTTGTCTACCTGGGTCTTAAAAATCTCTAAGGATGGAGACTCTACAACCATTACAGAAGTGTTGAATACTGAGTGACCAACTGCAGATGCTTCTTCAGCATGACAAAGGGTATTTATACCTAAAAGCTTGCAAAGAAGATTTTTTTCCAACTATTTGAATTGGTTTAATAAAAGATAGCAGATTTACCGAAATAACCTTGTCTGCCTATGTCCTTAGACCAACACAGCTACAGCCTCCACCCCTGATTCTTCCACTTCTGATTTGAGAATTGCAGAGTCCAGGAGACCTCAGTAGCCAAGTGGTTGGGGATTCATGAGGCCAGCATGGCAGCGTAGGTGAATAGGTTACCTTCCCCTAGGGTTATCTAGAAGTTCACAGGCTAGAGGTTTCAGCGGTGAGAGAGGCTGGAATGGGCAGGTTGGAGAAGGTACAAATGCTTCAGGTAAGTGAAGGTGTTGGAGAATCAGATTGTATAACTGAGTTGGAAAATGAATGAAGGAATGTGTGACTGTGTGGGTGAGTGAGTGATTAAGAGAATATGTGCATGGGTGGGTAATTAGGCTGGCAAGTGAGAGGAGGTAGGAGTGGGTGGATGGATGAACAGGTATGCGACTGAAACCAAACCCGCTTCATGGCGCAGCTGTGTAGTGATACATGAATGTTTAGTGAAAGAGAGAGAAGGAAACAGGGAACATTCGGCAAAACATGCATACAGGACCAAATCGGAACTACTGACTTCGTGACACGGCGTTCACATAATTAGAGAACAGGACTAGGAGTTAAGAGGCTTGGATTATTTTATCGAATTTGCCTCTTGCTCTCTGTGTAAACTTTGACAGGCCACTTGACCCAAGTTTGCTCTATTTCTGCATGTGAAGAACTGGCTTCATACTCCATCCGTGTGAAGTGATTTGCAGTCCTTTTCTAAAGGTTCAACAGAAATATGTTCAATTAATTAGTATTGATGAATTTATACATGATCCGATCCCTTACCTCAATAAGGTCTCCCAGAAAACAAGATAGGATAAATTAGACACTTTTAATTAGTGTAGCTGTAGTATTGTAAATGATCGTGGCACTTTATAGGCAGTGGCAACTGTCCCTGCACTGAGGATGGGGTGGGAGGATTGATTTAACCAGTATAGTTGCATTATATCCATTACCCTTGTACTAAGTTGATGAGAAATCAGCAAAGACACAAACATCTCTCCAACATAAAAGGGTCCATTTTTAATTAATCAGAGCCCAGAACAGCAGTTTCACATTCTTTACTACAGTTTTTGTAGTATTGGTCATAGTTCGCTGTGACTAATCCATAGTAGTTTTTCAATTCACCATGACAGAGTTACAGCCCCGGCTGTGACCTTCCCCGTGCCGTTACAGTTGGGCTATTGTTCAGAGTAATTGCGGTGCTATCCTGTTAAGCTTTATTAAGTTGTGCACAGTACATTTTCGGTTTTTATTGTAACAAAGCTGAGACCTTTTGAACTCCAGACAGAGGTGAATATTCACTGTGGGAAGTCATAGACTTTATCTTAATTGCCCCAAAAGGTGCCTCTTTACAGTGGAAGAGCTGTTGTGCATTAGTTCTGCTGTAAACTCCTAGAGGACACACGACTCTGAAGTTTTTACTGTGAGATAATTAACTAATGTCATCTATATCCCTCTTCCTACGGTTCACCTCACCTGCCTTGTGGTTAAAACTAAGGTACTTTTTTATCACCGAATAGCCATAAAACATTTTTTTACAATGAAATCCTAGCCCTTAGCAGAACTTTGTGCCAAGCAGCAGTTTAACGCATGAGGTTCCATGAATTTGATCTGCCATAGACCTTTTTTATCAGCATTATTTTAGGAAAAAAAATACTGTGGCCCCTTAGTTTGTGATCGTCTTTGCCTGCTGGGAACGAAAACACAACTCTAATCCCCCTGCTCCCAAAGCACAGGCTGGTCTATGCCACTTAACCTATTGGAGGATTTGTGCTGCCGTTCTAGGAATATAACAGACATGGGAACAATTTTTATATATATGCACATGAGCCAGCACATCATACTATACATATTTTCAGTGGAGTCCACAGCAGTCCTGATTCCTGCGGTCACGGCTGTGTTCTTTAAGCGCAGAAAAAAGGAGATTCAAAGACAGTGTTGTAAGAGTAGCGAGAGAGCTTTGAATGTGTTTTATTATTACAGCACATCAATCTTATCTGATGTTAATGCACCCTTTGTGCCACCCGAACTTGAAGTTTAAACAGTGGGATACGGTAAATGATTAAAGTATTTCTTATCAACCTGAAGCCTGTAAAACTAAAGTTACGTTAGTGTTCTGGTAAAATGGACAGGGCAGTCCTGGATGTGGAAGCCACAAGAGGGAATCCTAGCTAACCTTGAGGGAGATGGGAGGATGATCCTTGTTAAACATCTATTCCAAAGAAGTTTGTCTGATAACTACAATTCCTACTTGTTATTAGATAAAGTCATGAATCATATACTACAGTTAAGGGGAAATGTTTTACTCTTGTTATGACAAAAATCCCTCTCGAGTATTCAGCAGCTATAAATAATTGGAGAAAGACAGGATGCAAAGGGCTGTGTGGCTGCATTTAATATCAGTGAAACTGATTTTTTTTTTCCAACCAAAGAGATGCAAATCTGAAGTTCTGACACGGGCAAAGCATCCTTTGGGAGTTTGGGCTGTCCTTTAGGAATCATCAGATGTTTTGTCTTTACGAACAGTCAGGCTTGCATGGAGGCTAGTAAAATGTTTACGACTGTAAAATTAACAAAGGGCTGAATCCTGCTTGATGTTCAGCTTTCTAACCGCACTCATAAAACAATCTCAAATGACACATTTTTTCAGTGGAAGGAACATACAATTTTGAGGTTCGGGAAGCGCAGAGAGTTTTCCCTTCTGTTTAGTGTAATGCTGTTTGTCACTCCTTCAGTGACAGGACTTCCAAAGCATTTCAGTAGGCCTGCCTTGTCTTTTGCCCTTTTTTCCATATGGGTGTGTGCTTCCTTTTCATTAGGGGTTGTGTTTTTTTTAATGTAGCCACTCCTTCCATTTTGAGAATAAGGAATGAACTTCAGACTCAAAGGGGGAAAATATTCGTAAACACCGTAGTTCTGATCCCTCTAATCTTTTACTACCTGTAGAGGCAGGTGATTGCAGGGAAGGTGCTCTGAAGCTCACTGCCTTTTTCAAGGCTCAGGATTATGCAGTGGAGCAGAATATCTGAAGCTACGGAGAGAGGTCAGAATAGCACGGTCAGAGGTGCGTTGCTCAGAAATGTACCTCTTTTTAGTATCTTTTATTTGATCTCTATGTTGTACAATTCCTGTTGGGCAGATGGTCACTTCAGATATGAAGTTAGATGTGTATGATAAAAATAGCTATTGTTTCCTAGTATTTCTTTTACCTGACCCATTTTCCTGTGCTAAGTGCCCACAATTAAGAGAAAGTGAAGGGAAATCTTTGGTTGATCTCAGGCGCAAGGAAGCAATTAAACGGCAGTTGTATTAACCGTGTAATGCTGAGATAGCGTCTGTAGGAAAATGACCAGACAGCTTGAATAAGTCAGGAATATTTTTAGCATATTGAAACCGTTTAAAATGGTAAAGTGGGGGGTGGTGGGGAAGAGATGCATCATCCTTCCCTTGTGATTCTGTGGTTTGTCTGAGTTACTTTTATTTTTTTTTCTTCATAAGATCAGCCACGTGTTTTAATCATAATAGTTGTTCTACAACTTAGCTGCCTAGAGGATGTCATGTGCAGTTATATTTAAAATATGCACATGTAACAATGCTTTTATACCAGCTCAGTTCTGGGGGTCTCAAAGAATTTGCTCATCTACAAATGTGTTAAGATCATGGCACCACTCTGAAGTAGATTCAAATAGGGATGAATGAAGAACCCAGTTCACAGAATGGTTACTGTGTAGTTTGGGCCTGAAACACCATTCAGAAATTTTTTTTTACCATTCATTGACAAAAATTGGACGCAATTCATTTTTATCTTAGTTAACCCCCACAGAACCAACCCATCCATGAAAAGGAGCTGGAGTCTATTCCAACTTGTGTGTTGGCAAGCAGAGGAAGTGGGAGAGAGTTTGAAGACCTTTTTTTCCTGTAAAACCTTGGAGATAATTAGCTGTGTGAGCCTGAAGCCAGGCAGTGGGCAGGACAGAGCTCCACTTAAACCAAGGGTGGGCAATTATTTTGGGCAGAGGGCCACTTACTGAGTTTTGGCAAGGCATCGAGGGCTGCATGACAGGCAGCCAGGGGCAGATGAATATTCATTTTCTAAATTTTTTCAGGGCCCCGCCGGCCGGATAGAATGGCCTGGTGGGCCGCATCCAAGCCTGCAGGCCACATTTCGCCCACCCCTGACTTAGATCAACTAATTCAGAGATGCATAAGCTTTCATAAATAACAGCTCATTTCATAAGTTCACTTGCAGTTTTTTAAGGCATCTGATGAAGTGAGCTGTGGCTTATAAAACCGTATGCATCGCTGAATTAATTAACCGATAGGGTGCAATTCTCTTGCTTTCTTGTCCCTGTAAAAGTTGGTTAGATTTAAAGGGGTTTAGCTCAGGCCTGTTTTGGATTTGGTCCCAAATTACAAGTCCCAGACAAATCATACCTTCTGATACTGCTCTCCAGACCTTTGAAGAAAGCTGTCTGAAAATGTTCAGAAGTGCTCTGCCCCAAGCCAGTATCCATGTGTTGAATCCCTATTTTCAGTGACAGTTTGACACTCAGCTCTTGAAATTCTTTGTAATTTGGGCTCGGTGAACAGATGAGTCCCACATGGCTTACTGCATGGTCAGTAGAGTAGATAAGAATAGAAACCAGACCTCCTGGCTCCCAGACATGTGCTCTGAACAGCCATAGCATGCTTCCTCTCCAACTGCTTTAAAGTATGAGTCAAGTAAAGCTTCCCCAAATACTTAGGTGGCTTATGGATGCATAGTGCAGCCAGTGGAAGGTCTAGCTTTGTCTATTTAGTGGGAAAAGCGTATGAAGTTCTTTCCTGGCTGTCTCCAGTACATCTCCAGCTAATTATTTTAAGACGATCTGATTGATACATCAGAAGAGAACTTCAATTGCATGATCTTGCTCTCTGAGATAAAGATGCATGTCCTTGCATATCTTGTAAAATCAGATTAGTAATTACTTCTACAAGGTGTGTAAAAGTGTAAGCACTCTTATTTAAGAGCCAGATGAAAATGAATTTGGGACTTAATCCAAAAAAAAAAAAATAAAGCTGTCAATGTGCTCACCCTGTCAATGTACAGATATATTTCTGCTTGTATGTATTGCACAGAGGAGAAGTTATAATCACACAAGCACCCAACGGGTGGTGGAGATGGGAGTTCATAGAACCACAGAAAATGAGGGCTGGAAGGACCCTCAGGAGGTCACATCTAGTCCAACTCTCTGCTCGAAGCAGGACCAGCCCCAGCTACATCATTCCAGCCAAGGCTCTGTCTAGCCAGGTCGTAAAAACCTCCAAGGATGGAGCTTCCACCACCCCTGTGGGTGACCGGTTCCAGTGGTTTACTACCCTCCTAATGAGACAATTCTTCCTCATATCTAACCTAAACTTCCCTTGCTGCAATTTGAGATTGTTGCTCCCTGTTCTGTCATTTGCCACCAGTGAGCGTCATCCTCCTTTAGGCCCCCTTCTGGTACTTGAAGGCCGCTACTAAATCCCCCCATATCTACTCTTCTCCGGACTAAATAAGCCCAGTTCCTTCAGCCTCTCTTCCTAAGTCATGTGCCCCAGCCCCTTTTCATTGCCCTCTGCTGCACTCTCTCCAATTTGTCCACATTCTCTGTATAGTGGGAGGCCCAAAACTGAACACAGGCCTCCAGATGTGGCCTCACCAGTGCTGAGTAGAGGGGAAGAATCACTTCCCCTGACCTACTGGCAACACACCTACGAATGCAGCCAAGGATGCCGTTAGCCTTCTTGGCACCAAGGGCACGCTGTTGGCTCATATTCAGCTTATTGTCGACTGCAAACCCAGGTCCTTTTCTGCAGAGCTGCTGCCCAGCCCGTCACCCCCAGCTTGCACCAGTGCATGGGATTGTTCTGTCCTAAGCGCAGGGCTTTGCACTTGTCCTTGTTGAACCACATGAGATTTATTTTGGCTCGGTCCTCCAATTTGTCAAGGTCCCTGAATCCTAGCCCTACCCTCCAGTGTATTTACTACTCCCCTCAGCTTGGTGTCATCTGCAGACTTGCTGAGGTGCACTCTTGTGCCGTCTTCCAGGTTGTTGATGAAGATATTGAGCAAAATTGGCCCCAACACTGACCCCTGGGGCTCTCCATTTGATACTGGCTGCCAGCTAAACATTGAGCCATTGATTACTGCCCAGGGAGCCCGACACTCCAGCCAGCTTTGTATCCGCCTCAGAGTCCATTGATCCAACCTGTACTTCCTTAGCTTTCTTGTGAGAATGCTGTGGGGCACTGTATCAAAAGCCGTTCTTTTTCCCTTCCTTAAATATGGGCACTATGTTTGCCCTTTTCCAATCGTCCCAGACCTGATCGCCATGAGTTTTCAAAGATGGTGGCCAGCGGCTCTGCAATCACATCAGCCAATTCTCTCAGCACATTCGGGCTCCATAGACTTATATATTTCTCACTTTTTCCAAACAGTCCCTAATCTGTTCTTTAGCCACGGTCAGCTGTGTTGCTAATATAAGTTATTTAATGGCTCCCAGTTTTCTGGTTACCTTGTGGGCTGATGTTCTGAGCTGCTTGCTATGCGACTTCTTTGTTAACAATCAGCCCCCCTTGGAAATACGAAATAATGAGAAAAATGATTAAGGAAGCTTGCTGTAAATGGTCCAACCCATGTGAACCTGAGCTGTTCTGATTAGCACTGGCGCTCAGCGAGAGGTAGAGAGTCTCCGCACTTCACAGAATCAGGCTTGAAATGCTATGTTTAAACAAAACAGACCTCTGTGTGCTTCCTTCTCTGACGCCTTCTCCCCTGCTATTCTCAGCTGCTGCCTGGCACCTTTCATCTGTCCAGGGCACCCAGCTGCCTTCCTGACCATTACCAGTTTGGATATGTCATCTGGGAGCAGGTGGTCTTCCTGTGCTGAGTCACGGTGCCAGCTTCATGACTCAGGAATTCAGTCTTGGACACTTGTATCATAAGCCTGTGATTTATATTTCCACTTTGCACATTAGCCTTCTTTTCTAACATGCCATGCTTGCTTATCATTCATCTTCTGTCATAAGAGAATTAAAATTGCTGGCCTGTGATCGGTATAGGATGACACACAGATAGTTGCCATATAGACGAAGCAATAGCACCTTCCATTCCTTAAGGATCCCTAAGTGCTTCACACACATACTGGGTCTGATTCTCTTACTTTCTTTGCCCGATTTTTACTCTAGTGCAGTTCTTGACTTCAGGTCCAGTAAAACCTGCCTCGATACATGGAATTAGATTAGATGAGCCAGATGGTTCCTTGTAGCCCTCTGATTGATTGTAGGCTACACGGGACTTAGAGTGCTGTAAATTAGAAGAGAATCAGACTTGTGACTGATTCGTGCGCTCTTGAAATGAAGATATTTCTGGGGTGAGAGTAGCAGCTGCACGGAGAGCTGGCATGCAGTATAGCCTAGCAGTAAAGTCAATTTGGAGTTAGAGTAATTTTTAAGCAAACGCATTATGAAAATGATCTAATGCCTCGTGCTGCAGGGCAAAAGCTAGACCTTGCTTTTAAAAGTCAGCATGTTACCAGCACATCCGGTATGGCAATTTCTGCATTCCCATGTAGAATAAACCTCTTAGGAAAAGTGCAGCAAAACCTTTAATGTCCATATAAAAACAGGACCTAGATTTTGTGGTCACATATTTAAAACAGAGAAAAAATAATCACAGGAACGAACGTGATTTTTCTGAATGAAACACTGGAGTGTCAATGAACCTAACATTTTGGCTGAATTGGACCTTTCTCCAGAAGAGAGTCATTGGACCAGTGCTCATTGCGTTTCCTAAAGCAATGAACATGGCTTATTGTCCACACTTTCCATAATTACTACTAGTTTTAAAAACAAATTACTTCAAGCACCAAGCATAATTTATTGCAAATTAGAATTGCAAATGATTTTTTGCTCTTTATTGCCCAGGTTACTCCAGAGAGAAGGAAAAGGCTGAGCCTTGAGTCAAGGATATTGTGACACCTACAACTGGACTTCTGTATTTTTCTTGCCAGTTTCCTGCTAGTCTCTGTCGTATTGTGCTGAACAAATCAAAGGTGTCACAATGGATTTGTTGACTAGGCTGCAGGAGATACAGAAGCATAGTGTTCCTTTTTTGGGAGGCGTTTTTAATTATTGGCTTTAGTGTACTTGTTAGCGGTATTTCTGAAGGGAAGAAGAGATGATCTCATTCTAAAATTTTTCAATCTCATGATGGTATCAGAGCTTGGAAAAAGTGGGTCCTCCCCCCCCATCTTTTTACAAGAATAGATCAGCTGACCTGGTGGATCAGGCTGTTTTGAAAACACTTTCCAGCTCGGTTTCAGTAGCTCACTTGTTTCCAAAATACTCATTTTAAGCAACCCAGTTGAATTATATCACAGGAACACAGGGATTGCCACATCGATTCAGACCAGTGCTCCTTCTGGTTTGATATACTGTCTTCAAAAGTAGTCCAAACTGGATGCATCACAGGGAGGTTCAGTAATCCTTAGAATGGGCAAGTATGAAATGCTTTTCTATTAAGGATAAGTCTTCCCTACTATAAGCAATTAGTAGTTGGCATATGTTGCAAAAAATTATATTTTATCTATGGCAGACAAGGTTCTTTACCTATTATATTCATCTTTGTCAATCTGGTATAATAACTGTAGATGTTCTTATCCGCATTAAATGCTTATTTTTTAAATTCTTTCTGGTGTTCCTGGTTTGGATAAGTTCCTGTGGTACTGAATTCTACGGTTTAATTAGGCACTGTGTATTAAAAATAAATACCCTTTTAAAATGTATTCTCCCTTCACATTAAAACTGTTGACAGCAGACTCTCACTTTTATAAGTTCGTACAGTAACAAATGCAATGAAGCTCTGACCTGATTGGCTTCCAAGGTGTAGTAAAATGAGGAGGAGGATTTTTATCATTTTTATTTTGTTGAGTACATTCGTATTATGAGAGAGATAAATAAGAGTGTTTGCTTTGCCGTTTATTATTTTTGATAGCCTTTATCTGGTTCCCTCTTACATATTTCTGTTCTCTAAATCAGGGTATCAAACTCACCTAACGTCATGGGCCGGATCTGGACTAAGGGGCTCCTCGCAGGCTGGATCCAGATGCAGCAGCAGCCGTGGCAGGGTGAGTAGCTGCCACCAGCACACGGCACCGGAGAGGCACCAGACTCTGGGTTTTAGGAGCTTGCCCCACCCTTTAAATCTTGGTCCCTCTATGAGCCTAGCAAGGCAAATAACATGGCTCTGCAGGCTGGATCTGGCCCACAGGCTGTATGTTGACAACCCTGTACTAAATTAAACTGTTCCAATTTTTTCTGTCCCATTGCAACTCACCCGAGGTGATACTGGCAGTGTATTAGCTATACAGTGCACGCATCTACACGTGTCCCTAAGGCACTGTCGTTACTGCGCTGTCACTTCTTTCCATGCTATAACAAGGGAGCGCGTTGCTATGGTGACGTAGCTGCAGCATCATGGTTTGTGCCCACCGATACTATGTTGCCATAGCATGACATGTAGAGGCGCCCAGTAACTCCACCATTCACATGGGCATTTTCGTTAGCTCAGTTGTTTTCCTTTTAAGACAGCTGCAATAAAAATAGGCCCAGAACTGCAGTCCTACTACGCTGAAAGGAGACAAATCTGGAAGCCTCAGCTCTGCAAAGGTATTTAGGTGCCTACTCCCATTGAAATCACTAGGAATTATGGCTGTGTGTACACGAAACGAGGCATGTGTTCGCAACACTTTAAAGCAGGCTAAATGCTTTTGCACAGCTTTAATGGTCTTGGTGTTCACATGCGTCCGCAGCGTATTGTACGTTAATTCCAGACACTGTAGGAAATTTGGTGTTGTAATGAACCTTAAATGACTTGGAGCGCAGCAAACTCCACCTTTTGAGGAGTTTTAGTTTGCTGCCTCTGCAGCTGCGGAGCGAGGCACCGGGCTCTGTGCAGCTCTGCAGGCAGCTTGGCAGCAGCCTGGGAGAGCAGACTCCGCTCAAGAAAAGTGGTGAACCTAATCCTCCCCCTTCAGAGCCTGCCTGAGCTGTGTGGGGACCCGGTGCTTCCCTCCGTGGCTGCGGTGGCCCCCGGGACCGGCCCAGCCGGGTGTCTGCAGGTGGGTGCTGTCTGGTATGGGGCTGCAGCTGCTGTGGAGGGAAACACCAGCCCGCCCCTGCAGCCCAGGGACTGCTCCGCCCACTGGCAGTGGGGGATGTTCACAACACGGGGGTTTACTTAGCCCTAAATTGAAGCAGTGTTTTTTAAAAGCTTTGCTTCAATTTAGAGCCCTCATTTTGTCTACACACGTCCTAGGTGTCTACACACTGTGGGCTCTCAGCCATGGTCCTTATTCAACTTTTGTTAAGAGCAAATTCCCACTGATTTTAAACATTTTACTTTCTTCTGCCTTGATTACATGTCCAGCACTTCTGGCGGTAAATCTTCATTATCTTCAAAATATAAATCTTTAGCTTCAAAATCAGATTTGGACAGAGTAGTGTGCCAATGATCCCTTTAACAAGGAAAATAAAAGCCCGGGTGTTTGCTAGCATTGGCCCGAAGAAAACTGAAGGTCAGTGAATTTGGTAAGTATAATTGGCCTTCCCACCACTTTGTTAAATTTATTGTGAACTGGAATGTAGTTCACCTGATACTTGCTTTCTTGTGTCGTATCATGTAACGCATCTCAGCAAGGTAAAATGCCAGGGCAGTCCAAGATGATTTTGTCTTTACCTTAAGGGGTACATATGATGCTAGGTAATGTTTATGCAGTGCTTTCAGGATATCATGCTCGGTTTGAGTATTTTTAAGCTCTTACATCTCCTAGCTCAAATGATAAGGTTGTTTTTTCCTCCCTAACCTTAGAGATCTGGAAACTGTTCATCTACTTACTGTAACTTCTCCATTTGCTAAAGATGTGAATCATCTTCCAGGAAAGAACTGTCGTCTAAAGGTTGATAAAGAAAAGAAAATTATCCCAGTTTTTAGAGAAACTTCCCCTTATTCAGAAATTGTGGATGCAGTCCCAGTCATGTAGCTTCTTGAGCATGCAGGAAGCTCAGCATTTTGAAGACAAGTTACTTTCTTGTAGATAAAAGCACAACGCCTTGAGATTTGGGTTCTTTTTTTTTTAAAGTTCACCTGAAAACATGGCTTTTCAAATAGGTTCATCCTATTGAGGCAGGTTTTACTGGACCTGAAGTCACTGGACCTTTCAGACACCTTGGGTGCATCTACATGAGACGTGGTAATGAGCGTTAGCGTAGTTTACTGCACAGTAAGTGTGCATGTCTACACATGCATGCGCTTACTGCACAGTAAAAACCCTTAATCGTGCTTTAAATTTGCTACTTGCAAATGGGAGTAGCAAATTTAAGCTGGATTAGTTTCTGTGCAGTAGCACATGGGTAGACAGGACCCTTGATTCCTATTTATTAAGGGAACAGTTTTTATCATATCCTAAAGGCTTGGAAAGCTCTTACAAAAATACAGCTACACAGTTCAGTTTTATAAGAGCAAGGGGAAAGCTTCTGGGAACCTATACTATACAGACCTGTGGAGAAAGGGTGTAACCTAGCACAGAGGGATTGTATGGGAAGGATGCTTATTCTTTCTCATGAAATAAGTGAGAAAGTAAGCTTCAGTTGCAGGAGATATTGCAACACTGAAGCTGCTATAGCAGAAGGAGTGTTGTCCCAAGGAGAAGGGAACTGCATTTCCCTGTGGATCTCCCCACTCTGCCTCCTGGCTGCTCAGACTCTCGGCATAGGTAACTATTTGGCATGAAGACAACAGGTGTACCTAGGACTGGAAACCTTCATAGAGTATAGCGTACCCTGTTCTCCTGTGTTCAGCAAACTCTTCATATTTGACTTTGAACGCACACATTTCACTGGAGCGCATCTGGGTTTTGCATAAAAAACAAAAACAACTTAAACTGCCCTACAGCGAAGAGAAATGACTGCAAGAGAATACCAGAGAGTTGAGCAACATGCTAAGGACACGTTGTTTCCCTTCGGGCACTTACTAAAGTTGACGTCATTCAGATAGCTCGGATGTTTGCGAGCACTACGGGGCTTGGAAAGGGAAAGCAAATAGGAAAAACACTGGGGAGCTGAACAATTTGTTTTGTTTTATGACTCTAGTAGTTGAACAAGGGAGCAATTACTCATGTCCTGTCACTGCACATCGAGAAAATTCCACCGGGCTTAAAACTGGCAGGAAAAAGGTAGTTTCCTAAAAAACACTGAATTAATTAGACAAAGCCCATTACTCAGAGGAGTCCCAGTTGAACAGGAAGGGTCAGAGTCTGACTCGCGGAGGAGTCAGGGTTAGTTTTAAGTCTTGGCCACGGGGTGTTTTGGAGGGAACAGATAGTTCAGCAGCGAGACTGAGGAATGTTTCTGGTTGCGCTGTTCTTGCAACAGCCCTTTGTAGGAGCTCTCCAGAGAATTCAAGACGAAGAGAGTAGGCCAGACCTTTCCTCCAAGCCTCTTCTCCCTGCTCCCCAAGTTTTTTGCTGGGAAAGCAGGCAAACCTCTAAAGTGGTAATGTTTGCAGAGAAATGTCTCCCACCCAGGAAAGACCATACAAGATAAAGCCTATGGGGTACTTCAGCCATAAAATGGGATGGTGGCAAGGCATAAAACTAGAATTTTTCCCAGATCTTCAAGGCAAGGGAAAGAAGAGGCCCCTATGATTCCAGAAAGCATGCATCCTGGTTTGAAAGAGGTTTGTGGTGCAAGAAGGAACTATCTATTACGTTCAGATTTGTTCATGCTACTTCAATGCGATCTTCACAACTGTCTGACCCACATTCCCACGTAGTTCAAACATGCTGCTGTTGCACAGGTATGATTATTTTAGAAATACACCCAATGTATAACGTGCACTTGAATTGGCCCACTGTATTCATTTGTGGACCACATACCCACCATTTCCCTCTCTGCTAGTAGCCTATTACAGACGTCATGAGACTAAAAACAGGGAACCATTATTATGATATGTTGTTTCCCTGTGAACTCTAAGCAGAGGAGTTTTCTTCAGTCCGCAGACACAAATATATGCACTTCATGCCAAAATCCCCACCACAATTACTTCCACTACAGGCATAAATTACTGGTCATTGTAGGCAGTTCACAGCACTCAGGGGAGCATATGGGAGAAATGTGTTTAGCATAATACATTTGAAAAGTTTGGGAGAGACATTAAAACTGAATCGGCAGTTAGCAAGGGTATTTAAGTAAGCTGGTGTGGAGAGGAAACCAGTAAAGATATGTGGAAGATATTATTATGGTAAGGTATTTGGAAGAGTGACATGATTGTCATCATTCTGATTAGGTTGGACTGTAAACAGAAATAGAGGGAAGCACAGGAGAAAAGGTGTAGTGCTGCAGATGTAAGGGAAAGCACCCTTTCTCTCTTGCTGCAGAGTGGAGGATGCAGACCAATGGCTTGAAGTGGCAGCAAAGTAAATTTAGACTAGGTATCTGGAAAAATTTACTCACTGTGGGAATAGTGCGGCAGTGGAATAGACTATGTAGGGAAGTTGTGGATTTTCTATCAGCAGAGGTGTTCAGGAAGAGGCTGAACAGCTCCTGGTGGGGGCTGATCTAGGCATAGTTGTACCTGTTTTCTATCATGGGTGTCATGGCATTTTTTAAGCTTCCCCAGAGGCATTGGGTGTGAGCTATGACTGGGGACTTCAACTGGGGTGTGCTGATTCTCTAGCTAGGAGCAAAGCTGGAGGTTCCTGGCTTGAGGATCTTGTCCCACCACTCGAGGTTGGACCTATCGCTATATTTGGGGTCAGGAAGGAATTTTACCCTGTGGTCAGATTAGTATGGACTGTGGGGGTTTTTGCTTTCCACTCTGGTGGGGGCCACGGCTCTCTACCTGGGATCCTCATAAGCATATATTGACAACATTTCATAGGAGCAGGACATTTGCTGCCATGATGCTTCTTCTGCTTTTACCTGGGGCAAATTAGGGTGTTAGGCCCGTGTTGTGTTAGGGTTGACATGTAGGGTTTAGATAATGGTTGTATGGGATGGTTTGGATAGGGATGATCCTGCCTCAGGCAGGGGGTTAAACTAGATGACCTCTGGAGGTCCCTTCCAGCCCTACCTCTCCATTACTATGACTATGTACAACTGTGGATTGGACAGCAGGAATTCAGACCCTGGCAAGGTCCCAGCTGCACTATAAGGATCCCTCCCTCCCTTTGTCTTTAGCTTATGAATGGACTAAGATCTTTTGATGAAAAGGCTGTATACATGGAAAGTATTGTCTTGCTATCTGTGGTGTAGAAAGCAGCATCGTGCCTCCTGATGAGGAATGGGTCATGAGGAGCACATAATTCCAATGCTCCAGAGCCTGCACTGGTTGCCAGTAGCTCCCCAAGCGCAAGTCAGGGTATTTGTTTTGACGTATAAGTCCCTAAATGGTCTGAACCCGACGTATCTGAGGTACTGCCTTCTCCCTGATACCGCATCACGAACCCGTAAGTCAGCCAAGAGCCACCTCCTGCAAGTGCCATCAATGTGCCACGTTCACTTTGCAAAAAAGTGTTGCGGGTTATTCTTGATCGTCGCTGCTCATCTCTGGAACTCCCTCCCCTTTGGGGCCTGAACCTGGACCTCTTACAGATGTGCTGAGAGACCTGCCTGTTTTGGCAGGTGTTGAGCAAGGAAGGCTAAGCTGGGATATTTTTTAGAAGGGGTTTGTTTGATAATTTAAAAAATATTTTACTGCTTTTGGTTTGTTCTCTTGCATGTTATTCTTGTGTTTTACAAGTTACTGTGTTCTCTTACTGCAGGCCCCCTTGAGCTGTTGTTGGGAAGGGAGGCACATACATCTAAATACATAAAGATAAATATAATGTCTTTTTGCCAACTTCTTGAGAAGTGTATTAATGTTTGAAGTGCTCAGATTGCCTTGGATGCAAAGTGTAATTCTGAAAGAGAGGAAGTGCGGGATGAGATGGGGCTTTTGTCGTAGGAAAGTCGAAACAGTACAGTAAATACAGCACAGCGCATTTGAGATTCCAGACTTTGTCATGGTTGCTGGGCTGTTCATAATCATGCATTTCTGATCTCTGCTCATTTCCCTTGTTGTAGTAAAATGTACCACGGGGAGAACATAGTGTTCTTGATCAGAGTGATCTGGTTCTCTGCAGGCCTGGTGTTATACTGTAAATCAAGGGTGTCAAACATACAGTCCATGGGCTGGATCCAGCTTGTGGAGGTTGGAGCTGCACCTCCTGCCCTGTGTCAGAGCTGCTGCTGCAACCACTGCCACATGTCTGAGATTGGAGCTCCAGATCCTGCTGTCGCATTCCCCAGGCTGAATCCAGTTCTCAAGGAGCCCCACAGTCCAGATCCAACCCAGGAAACAAAGTGAGTTTGGCACCTCTGTCCTTTCATAAGCTATTGATAGTTACAGTTTATACTGCTACATTCAGGGATCCCATTTATTCATTTTTTTCAGTGAAACTTGTCCTTTGGATCTGGCAGTGCTGTTACATGTTTGTACATCTTCCTAATTATAGGCATTAATCTTGCAGTTATCGCTGACACTTGAATTAGACCTCTTCATATTAGCAATAAAGGCAAATACTGCAAGGCAAACTGTTCTTACTTATACACCTGGGCAATTGCCCTGACTTCAGCTGAGGGCAGAATTTGACCTGGTATATTTGGGGCATGGTCAACATTAAGGCTTTTTACCTGTGTTTAAGTGCCAGCTATGGCTTTAAAAGTGTTTCAAAATTAGTATAAATCAGTGGTCTTGGTTTTGGTTCTCAGTATGACTGTAAACTGCATCCGACTGGAGGGCCTGGTGGCAACATGGTAGGGCTACTTGTGGTGGAGTAGCTCCTGTAAAATGTTGCAACCTCCAGAGTAAGGTGAGTATAGGATGCCTCAAAACCCTAGCCCTCACTGCCTTGTGGGTTCTCTTTGGTTGGAGAAAGGCTAAGGGACATCACCCTGACAGAAACACACTCACTGAGGCATTAGGCAGTCTGCAGCGGTTGTTATCTGTTGCTGTCTGGCAGAAGCTACAGCCGTTGAGGCACTGAACATTTGGACTCATTCTGGCCTTTGGATTCTGTCTCAGTGGTCTAAAGGGGGGATGGGAGGTCTTGGGCAGACTCCACTCCTCCTTTCTCTTGCCTAATATATGTGTCAATGGTCTTGGTGTGATGGTTGTAGGATTCTGTACAAGTGGCTTCATCAGGAACCTAACTAGACCTCTTACCTACACACCACAATCCAGAGGATCAACTGTTGCCCACCGTATAAATCATGGGTACTCAGCTCCCAGATCCAGCCCCCAGAGCTGTATCATTTGGTCCACGGGGCTTCCAATAGGTGTGAAAATTTGGTGGTGGGAAGTGGTGGCTTCTCCTCTGCTGCCAAATTGCCACAACTGCAGGGCCAGATAGCATGGCCTCTCATATGGAGCTGGACACCCAGGGCAGTGTGGAGCCCAGTTCTGGAGCACAGGATGGTACGGGGCCTCTCAATACAGGTAGAGTGGCCATCATAGAGGACAGTCCAGTTGTCCTCTGTCCTCTATTGATACAAAACCGGACAGTTTGAAGAGGAAAAAGAGGACATAAAGGTGTTGGGTTTTGTATCAGTAGAGGACAGAGTAGCAGACAACCAGAATGTCCTCTATGATGGCCACCCTATGCAAAGGGTTGGACAGGGGTGGCATGGGACCCAATCCCAGCACGTGCAGCCAGGCAGGGGTGATGTATGGCCTGGTCCTGGGGCTTAGTCCCTGCATGTGGGGCCTGATGGGGAGTGTTGATGGGAGTGCCAGGGTCTGTTCCCAGTGAATGGGACTGATGCAGGGCCCAGTCTGGGTGGATAGGAGCCAGCCAAGGCCGTGTGGGGCCTAGTCTGGCCCGCAGGCCTGCCCCATGCTGCTCACGTAGCCCGTGGATCCAAAAGGTTGAGCACCACCAGTATGAGTTATTTTGTTGATCTGTCTCTCCCATTTCTTAGAAGAAGTTCATGCTCTAATAACTTTTCAGTTTTAAACTGTAGCTTTTCCTGCCTAAACGTGTTTAATATGGAGAGGTAGAAGAATTAGATTGAAGCCAGAAGAACAAACACATCTCTCAAGTAATTTAGTTACTTCATGAAAACCCAGCCGTTTTCTTCTCTTATACTTTGTTTTAGGACTGTGAAGTCTTTGACGGAAAGGGCTGTTTAAGTGCAAAGATGTACTTTTATTTAATTATCTCATCCCATCTAGTACTTCAGAAATGCTGGAAAAGTAGTTACTTGGACTGGAATGAAACTGCCAGCCCACTCCAGAGTTGAAAGCCTGTAGCCAGCGCGCTTGCAACCGTCACATACCACCAGTGCCCCTTGGTGCTGAATTGCTGTTGACATCCTGGCTTTGCAGGCTGCATGAAATCACTTGGTGGGCAGGAGGAAGAGTGAGGGGGGACTAGTGCCTATAGCTAGTCTGCTCCCTCCCTCCAGCACGCCAGCACCTGCAGCAGGCTGGGAAAGCCCCTCGCCTGCTGGTGCTTCCTACTGCTTCACGTGGGTTGTATTGTCTGGCGGGGCTTGCCGTCACCTCCTTGACCCCCTGTCAAAGGCCCTGGGGAATGGATCCCAGCAGTAACTGTGTCCAAGCGGGTCTGTGTGCAGCCCCCAGCTCCCCCCACTGCTCCAGGCAGGCGGCCATAACCCCTCCGCCATGGCGGGGTAGGACAAGCACCATCCCAGGGCTCCACATCTGTCGCCTAGGGCTAGCTAGGTGTTCCCGTTTAACCGATATAATTGGAGGAGGTTAAACAGATTTATTTTTAACAATATTTACATCCCTGTTGGACATGCCTATCTGTGTTGAGAGCTGTTAATTCGAAGACTTCTATAATGTGACAAAATCTTGACCTCTAAGTATGGAGTTGACTCTAAGCTTAGGATGAAAGATTGCTGCTCGCTCAAGATTATGATATTAATTAAATAACAGTGTCTTCCATTGAAATCACTGGGAATTAAACCTTTAAATATCTTTAAAAATCTGCCTCAGGAGTTGGCAGCTGATTCAGGATTGGAAACTCAAGATTTTCCAGCAGAAGTTGCTGGCTTCATTTTATTCACGATTAATTCTGTATGTATTTTCTGTTGTGCTGTTCTAGTGTTAAAAACTCTGAAACGATTCAGAAATTTTAGATGAATTAGGTATTCTGCAATGAAAGTTAGTTTCTTTCCTCTTTAGCCTCGCTAGAATGGATTTTGTTTCCTGACATATTTTGTGTCCTCATAGAAAGTATATTGTGCAGAACATTGTTACACTAATCTAATCGAGTTATAAATTGCATGGCATATGCCAACATCCGTGAGTCTTTTTATAGCAGGCTGTCTTTTATTGATACGATTTATTTTGTGGAGTAACATGAGTCAGTACACAGGCTGACTAGTAAGGTAGGCTGGATGATTATAACAAGTCACAGTTATGTATGTCGAGATGAAGAATTGAAATGTTGTGTTCCAAGACATTCTCGTGTTGATCCAGATGGCGGAAATGAATCTTTCAGCCATGTGCAGAATTTGGACAAAGAATATCACATCCTTCAGTTTATTGCAGGGTAACAGACCTGTTGTCCCGTTAATCTGATCTCTAAAATCTGGGATCCCTATTTCCTTCAAACCAGAATAGCCAGGCTCTTTAACTGTACTTCTTTGTTCTGAATTATATACTTTGACAAAACCCCAAAGATGTTCAGAATATACGTGCAAAATGGGGAAATTTCTCTCATTCATAGAATCATAGAAATTAAGGGCTGCAAGAGACCTCGAAAGATGGAGTCCAACCCCCCTGCTCTGGGCAGGAATCCTGCTGAGGCCAAATGATCCCAGCAAGGTGTCTGCCCAGTCTCCTCTTGAAGACTTCCAAGGTTGGGGACTGCACCACCTCCTTGGGAAGTCATTTTTATTGATTTAGTACTTCTCTGTTTAGGAATAAAGGAGCATGTTTGGAAAGTGTACCATAGCTTGCAGGAATATTAGGGTTGAAACATGAATTTTCCTGATTTTACAGGACTAAGGGCAAAATGAAAGTTGTTCATAGTCATTTGCATTCCAGGTGCTGATCTTGTGACAGTCCTCAACATACATGAAAAGGAGACAATTGCTTATATGAGGGAGGAAAAAACTATTTACAAGTTGCTGCGAATGGAAAGGTAAGTAATTCCTTATTCTTGTAAGTCAACAGAGCATAGCCTCTTTGTGGATTTTGTTTCCTGACAGATGGAAAGTAAGTAGTATGAATATGCGTTCTGTGTATTCTTTGACATTGTGCTGCTTAGTTGGAGGAAAGTCAAAGATTTAAAAAAAACAAAAACAGGATTTGTGCTCTGTTTTTACTTCTTTTTAATCAAGTATTAGAAAAGGACTAAGAAGTTTTTGTTTTGTCTTTTAATGATTTTTTTAAAATTTATCTATCTACTTATTCATTTATTTTAATTTTGTGAGCTATCGGACCTTAGTGGAAGGATTGGAGTATTTTGAAATCATTAAGTAAGGGATTATTTTGTTAAAGTGCATAAAAGCAATTAAATACATATTAAAATGAAACAATTAAATTTTACGTAGCCTAACTAAAAATTCCTCCCTCTTCAAATTGATTACCTTTCTGCCTCTGTTGTTATCATTTTACTAGTTCCCCTCATTTTACTAGTTCCCCCACATATCGGCTTCCAAAATGGGTGAGATTTCGGGTCATAAAGCGCAGAGCAATTCAAAACAAAAATCTTCTTTTTCCTACAAGAGAAATCCTTTCCAAGCCTGCTTATAAAAGAAATTTTAAATGAACAAAATCGTTTTTTCCTTTGCAAGCAACCTTTAACACTCTCCAGCAGAAAAGTTACCATGATTACTCATTAAGCAGTGTAGGATTTAGTGAAGCCAGAACTGCAGGTAAGTAGAGCTTTAAAACAGTTGTGAATCTCTGCTTTGATGAACGTGCGAGTATGTGTATAAATGGATGCAGTATATTTTAATGGTCAAGAAACCAAAACTGTGGCCACGGATTTTGAGTCCTTCATGGCCCTAAGCGCGTGTTCAGCACTGAGTTTGGGCACTGACTCTTATTTTAAACCTTGGATGATGATCTCCTCACCAGGACAGTCTCTATAAAAATGAGACTCATAAATCTTTGTTTCCACAGCTTTGAGTGAAAAAGTAAGTCCTTTTTTATAAAATTGTCATTTGTTTGCGTCTTGTCTCTAATGAGGAACCTAACAGGTGTATCATTTTTTTGCAATAATTCTTGTGGTTATGGTGATTGAATTTGGATGTCAGCGGCTTCAGAACGTGTACGAGTTTTCAGTACCACATGATCCATCTGCCAAAGACTACTTCGAGGACAGATAACTCAACTGTTGCTGTAATAAATATGCCTCTGTTCTTTAAGGATATCTTATTTTCGTAGCATTGAAGTGATACTGTTGCTGTGATAGTTCAGGAAATATGTGAGAGGCAATACTTCCAGTGGGTGATATCTTTTAT
Organism: Crocodylus porosus; assembly: GCF_001723895.1. NCBI lineage: Eukaryota > Metazoa > Chordata > Crocodylia > Crocodylidae > Crocodylus > Crocodylus porosus. The sequence goes on along the minus strand of NW_017728931.1, from coordinate 138,846,305 downwards.
TAGATCAACTGTATGGTTGGGGTTGATGCAGACCAACATTTCTCAACCCGTCGCAATGCAAAAGTGGATCGCAAGAATATATGAAAGAGTCACAAACAAACTTTAAAAGTGGATCCACAAACTTTAAAAATGGTTTCTCCTTCAAAGGAGAAAACCATGGGTTTTCCCTTGCAGACTGGCAAACCCCAAGCCTGCAAGGTGCCCCCATACCCCACAAACCCACCCTTACCCCATACATTAAGGAGCAGGGGGCAGCAGGTTGGGAGTGAGGGGCACTGGGTTGGGACTGACCATTCATGTTTACAGATGGGTCTTGGTACAAAAAAGGTTGAGAACCACTGGTACAGACGAACTTTCCGGTATTACGGTATCCTTCCTCGGGCTTCTGTTTTCCTAATAAGTACATTCTGTAATGTAAGTCTGAAAAGGCTTCAGAGAACACAACCCAGCAAAGTGGATATGTCTATCAAAAGGACTCCTACAAAGCTCTGTATTACTTGTAGTTCCTAATCCTGCCCTCTTCTTACAGAGCTGTACTTCCAAAGACTCCTATGGGCAGGAGGCAGTGAATGAGATGAGTCCATTATGCAGCTGACTACACTGATCACACAATGGATTGGTCTGGAAATATTTATTGTGGATACTCAGATGGTTTGTCATGTCATCATGTTGCCAAATGACATTTAACTTTTTAACTACAGCCCTTTTTCTTTCTGGCTTTTCATTTTTAAACGAATTACAGCCTCCTTACTCAAATAAATAACCAGCTATGGAGGCCCTGATTGTTTCCTGCTGCTTGCCACCTGGAAGATAATGGAGTTATTTCACAGCAAAAGATTTTTGAGCGTAGATCAGATACAGTGGAGCTTCGACTCTAAATGAGAACTGAGTAACGATTTCGGGCTTTGACCCTCTAATTTTTATAGAAGTCAAAGGTGTTCAGTTCATTGCAGGAGGAAGCTCTCAATCCTGCTTCAAGTGTTTTGCTGAGTGTTTTTCAGCGCTGACTTATTGTGTGTGATTCACATGCACTGAAATGTTTGCTGCACTGATCTTTTTTTTTTCTAGGAAGCTAAAAGGTTGTCTCGGCTTGCTCAGGCAGGTTTCTTCTTGACGAAAGGAACTATCTCAGTGAGAATCAGGTTGGCTGTATGTACATGTAGAAATGTCAGGAAGAGTTTGTATGCATATTAAGAGTTGAGTGTATCTCTGAAAGTGTTAATTTAACCTAGTAAAATTAAAATACTTTTCTACACTTGTTTTTCCGAATAGGTCAAAAATGCCAGTTTACATGCTGAGTGAGCTTTCTCAGTAGTGAAGTAGGCAAGTAGGAAACCAGTGGGGAATTGCTAGGTCAGGGAAGGCAAGATGGAACATTTTTACTTGTAAGTTTGTTGTTTGAATCCACATCAGAAACTATTGAAAATTGCTGCCTGCTTAAGTAAATCTTGTGTGAAATGACTTTGTCTGAATAGAACTACATTACAAAACCAAGAGCAAAGTTAGCATTAATTGGTCTCTCCACAAAGGGCCAAATTCACAATAAGATTGTGTTCTCAGAGCCTTCCCTTTCCTGTCAGGAGGGAGATATATTGAAGAGAAATGTTGGGAGCCCACACTACTATTTCCCATACTATATCTCTTCTGTGAAAAAATAAAGGACTTCTGCAGCGCTATCAACATAAAATCTTTCATTGGTGCCGTAGTATTTAAAAAAATATGACGTAAATAGAAATTGAATGGTTCGTCTGACAAAGTTCTTACAGTGCTTATGGTTTAGACATGGATGATCTTGCCTTGAGCAAGGGGTGGTCTCTTCTACCCCTATTTTTTTTTGTTTCTACAATTTTGGGGGACCATTTATTTCAACTTCTTACTGGTTGAATCAACTAAAGCTGCAATAAGCAAAAGTCTAGAAAAGCACATTTACACATCTCCTGATAAGAAACATTTGAACAGAAAGTAATAAAGCTCATTTTTTAGGAATTTCCCATATGGAAATGTTCCTTTTTTGGGGCAACATTTCCAAATTGCTGCTAGCAGAAGTTCTGTATGGTTAATCTTGGAGTCACGTTTTATAATGCACACAATTTTCATTTGCATAAGTAAAAATAAAGTGGTGGTTTATGTCTTACTTTGAATTTAACCACAGGAATTCTTTTTTGGGGAAGATGAATGCCCAGCTGTAGAGGTCTTGAATGCTTCTTAACCACATGTAAATTAATGGAATTGTTGAGCAGTAAAAACAAGTCAGGCCTCCCTCAATATTACAGTGATTTATATAGGTACATAACATTACTTGTGTGACTAGTCATGTTGGAGTGGAATATATTTATGTACCCACTTAAAATAATCAAGGCCAAAATTACTGACATCTTTTTTTGAATATTTACTCTGGAACATTATTTTTAGTGTCCACAAATAGAAAGCATTACTAGCAAGACTCCTTATCAGTGGTTGTACTTGGTCATATGAGTCCTTCATGTGGAAACTATTATTTCTGCAGACAGCTGCTTTTAAAACCCTTTTACTAAGCTTCAGTTTAAACTGAACTGGAATTAACCCCCCTCCAGTTTATAAGGAAATGCATTTGTCCCCTTTTACACAATCAGTTCCAAGAGAAACAGCACAGGGATATTAGCGGTATAAAGAACATACAGGAAATAAGGAGGTCTAGTTATCAGAGAGCATCATGAACTGCTATCTTTATATCTGCACCTCAGTATTACAGTTTGAATTTACAACCTTCATTTGAGGATGTTTGTCATTACCCTTTTGCGATGGGTAATGAAACATTCAGAATTACTAGTACAACCCATGAAAAACGGTTTTTGCCTTCAAACAAGGTAATTAATTTGCATGCGTGAATTTACAGAATGCTGATATCCAGATCCCAAGACCCAAATTCTGCTGTGTGAATAACACCCTGTAGCTACAGCACAGATGTAACCAGCTCTAAGTTTTTACATGGTTCCTTTGCCATCATGGAGAGGGTTTTTGACTGAGAATTTTAGATTATCCCTAGGAGATTATAGGTTGCTCTATCTTAGACGCCCTCTAATATTTTGTCTTTTCCAGGTGCTGAGTAAATTGGTTTCATCATGGAACTTCTAGCTGCAATTAAAACCAACTTTGGTCTTATAATACAGAAGAGATCAAATGAACCTGAATCATGCAACAGTAGGACAAAGCCCAAGGCTGCAGCATGTTTCAAGAATCACAGAAAATGAAGGTCGGAAAGGACCTCAGGAGGTCATCTAACTTGACCCCTGCTCAGAACAGGACCGTCCCCACCTAGATCATTCCAGCCAAGGCTTTGTCAAGCTGGGTCTGAAAACATCTACAATGATGAGTCCACAACCTCTCTGGGTAAACTTCCAGTGTTTCACCACCCTCCTAGTGAGAAAGTTTTCCCTAAAACCACCTTAAACCTCCCTTGCTGCAACGTGAGCCCGTTGCTCCTTGTTCTGTCACCCGCCACCACTGAGAACAGTCCAGCTCCATCCTCTTTCAAATCCCTCTTCAGGGAGTTGAAGGCTGCTATTAAACCCCACCTCAGTCTTCTCTTCAGTAGACTAAATACATTCAGTTCCCTTGGCCTGTCCTCATAAGTCATGTGCCTCAGACACCTAACCATTTTCATTGCTCTCTGCTGGACTCTCTCCAAATGTCCATGTCACTCTATAGTAGGGGCCCAAAACTGGACGCAGTACTCCAGTTGTGGCCTCACCAGTGCAGAACAGAGTTAAATAATCACCTCCCTCGATCTACTGGCAGCATTCCTACTAATGTAGCCCAGTATGCTGTTAGCCTTTTTTTGGCAACAAGGGCATTCTCATATCCATTTTAAGGACTCCTATCTATTTATCCAATACAGAAGGGTTGCAAACAATCACAAAAACCTGTGGAAAATCATAGTTTTTCTCCTTTAAAGGAGAAAAATGTGGGAAACTTCAAGTTTCCCCTTGCAGGCTGGCAGAGCACCAGCCTGCAAGGGGGTGGGGGGAGCAGGAGGAGGGTGATCAGGCAGGGGCAGCACAAGCATGTGTGCCGCCAGGCAGTGTGGAGAGCAGCTCCTGCAGCTCCCCACAGGTGAGTCTATGGGAGGGGGAAAGGGGCATAGTTGACATGTCAGGGGGACCCAGGTGATGCACGGTAGGCATGGGGCTGCAGCCTAGCTGGACCAGCACAGGCAGGAGCCACTTCTGTAACCTAGTGGGCAGGAAGTCAGAACAAGGTGATTAGACTGCATGAGGATGACTGACTGGGTGGGGGCAACCACATTGCCCTTGCCTCCTCTCACCACCATTGCTCCCCTCAAGCCGCAGCTCTACCCCAGAAGGGAGGTGGGGTAGTGGGTAATGCAGGCAACCTGAAAGGAGCTGTGGTGACCAGGCCGTGGCAGTGAGGTAGAGCCGCGGCCCATCGTGCATGCATCTTGTGGCAGGAGGAGGGGATGACAGCACCACAGCCCCCTTCCCCTGATCTGTTATTTGTTGCACTGCTGGTGGTATGGCTAGCGTAACAGTCCTGGCAGTGGTGATGGCAGCAGCTGCAGTGAGTCTTGATGCTTCACTCTGGGTCCCGTCTACTGAGCTGCAGAGGCACCTCCTGCCGTGCCAGTGCAGCCAGGCTGCAGTCCCATGCCCCTCTGGGCACACCCCCACCCCTCTGCGCCACACCCTGGGCGGGGGCTAGGAGCAGGGGCAGTGAGTCAGGAGTGAGGGGCACCAGCAGGATCAGGAGGCAGGGGGTTGGGGCTGAGGAGCACCAGCAGGGCCAGGGGACTGCAAGTTGGGAGTGAGGGGCACCGGCAATTTGTGTTGTTCAAATTGCACAATGCTGAATCAGCATAATGTCACTTGGGAGTAATGGAGGACCACATGTTGATATTGCTGTTAATGTTTTCCTGTTGACATTGATTTTTGTCTTTTAAAATTAAGACTGTTGATCTGCTTTAACCTGTAGTGTGTAATAAGTATTTTGGGGCCTAAATATTTGTGTGTTTTCTACATAAACTATTTACTGGGTCAGGACTGGCCATTAACATTTGCGAATGGGTCCTGGTACAAAAAAAGACTGAGAACCACTGATTTAAACTCCATTAATGTTCACCGAGATTTCACTGTGGGTTGGTTTAAAATAGAAAGACTGGCGTATAACCTGGTTTCGTTATTTTCTGCACTACTAAGCTGTGTATTTTGGGAGAAGCTGGTGCGCTATTTTACAGTGTGTGAGCAGGGAATGGATTACCCAGTGTGCAGCGTGGTAAAACGTGGTCTATGTTTCCTAGTGCAGTGTTGACAGGAAGGGAGATGGGCCAAACTGATTGCGTCGGAAAGCACAATTATAACCTGCAGCAAGGTAACACTGTTACAAGGAAGACAGTAACATGCCAGTCTGAACCTCTGGCAAGTGTACAGTCCCCAGATTAAGGAAACTGAAATGAAATGATAAAACTTGTTCACAGGGCAACACAACATATTGATAGTCAACCACCCCACTAACTGGTTATTGATTCAGTGAGCAAGGAGTTTTTGTGCAGTTTTAACAACAGGTTAGAAAAACACTTGCCTAGGATGGTTTTGACAGGGATGATCCTGCCTTTGTTGAACTAGATGACCTGCTGAGGTCCCATCTAACCCGACTTTTCTCTGACTCTATGATTACAAGCTTCATAGTCAGAAAGAAGCGTGCCTCCGTAAAAGCAAGGGAAGCCACAAAGGAACTTGGCTGGGCATAGCTGGGTTTAAACATAGTGATAAATAGTCTTATAGGTCCTCCCACAATGATTCCTCAGTATTATAAAACTCTTCCATTTTAAACAGACCCTGCAAACATGATAATGTTTTAAATACTTTAAGCAGTTCTGCAGTGTGGACAAGACTGAGCCAGGTAGGAATGGCTTCATGCAGGGATGAAGTGGGGAAGGCCAAAGCACAATTGGAGTTGCAGCTAGCGAGGGATGTGAAGGGCAACAAGAACGGTTTCTGTAAGTATGTCAGCCTCAAGAGAAAGGTCCGGGAAAGCATGGGCCCCTTATTGAAGGGGGGAGGCAACCTAATGACAGGTGAAGTTGAAAAGGCTGAAGTATCAATGACGTTTTTACCTCAGTCTTCACAGGCAAGGTCAGCTCCCACACTACTGCACCTGGTAGCATAATCTGGGGGGAGGTGAGCAGCCCTCCGTGGTGAAACAACAGGCTAGGGACTATTTAAAAAAGCTGGATGTGCCTTGGGGCCATAGGCAACCCAACCAAGGGTGCTGAGGGAGTTGGCTGATGTGATTCCAGAGCAGCTGGCCATCGTATTTGAAAAATCATGGTGATCAGAGGAGGTCCCAGATGATTAGAAAAGGGAAAATATAGTCCCCATCTTTAAGAAAGGGAAGAAGGAGGATCCAGGGCTACAGACCAGTCAGCCTCACCTCAATCCCTGGAAAAATCATGGAGCAGGTCCTCAAGGAATCCATTTCTAAGCACTTGGAGGAGGAGAAGGTGATTAGGAACAGTCAGCATGGATTCACGAAGGGCAAGTCATGCCTGACCAACCTGGTTGTCTTCTGTAATGAAATGACTGGCTCAGTGGATGTGAAGAAAGCAGTGGGCATAATATACCTTGACTTTAGCAAAGCTTTTGATCTCGTCTCTCACAGCATTCTTGTAAACAATCTGTGGAAGTACAGGTTGGATCAGTGGACTGTAAGATGGATAGAAAGCTGGCTGGAGTGTCGGGCTCGTTGGGTAGTAATCAATGGCTCAGTGTCTAGCTGGCAGCTGGTATCAAGTGGAGAGCCCCAGGGGTTGGTTCTGGGGTCAGTTTTGTTCAATATCTTCATTAGCGACCTGGAAGATGGGATGGAGTGCACTTTCAGCAGGTTTGCGAATGACACTAAGCTGCGGGGAGTAGTAGATAGGGTAGGGCTAGGATTGAGAGTGACCTAGATGAATCAGGACTGGACCAAAAGGATTCTCATGCAGTTCAATAAGGACAAGTGCGAAGTCCTGCACTGAGGACAGAACAATCTCATGCACTTGCACTGGCTGGGCAGCAGCTCTGCAGAAAAGGACCTGGGGATTACAGTATTAAATACCATTGAATTTAGTGTAAGAGGAACTGCTGATGCTGACTGATTTGCCTTTCCATACCTTATTAATGGTAACAATTCTGCTGTTAGTTAGACCCAGCACTTAGCCACTGGTGGGCTGTTCGTACCTCATTAATGGTCGTTACTTTGTTACTTTGAATGCCTTACCTCTGATGGCAACCTGAAAATTAACAGGGCCTGTTCAACATCCATAGTGGTAAATTAACCAACTACCCTGCCTGTCCAACAATTTTCTGATTGCCAGATGAATCTGTTGTATACATCTTTGACTTTATTCTCTTTCCGCGGGGAATGGTGTAACAACACGTAGAAAAATCTTCATTGGATGGTTTGAACCAGAATGGGGAGGTAAGAATGTTAAAAATTGCAAGCTCTTTAATGAAAAGGAAACAAAACCAAAACGCAGTGTTCGCTTTTTGTTTTTAGGTTACATCGAGTTCATTGTAGTAACAGGAAGTCTCTTCTAAGTTAGAAAATGATCTAAAGCTCTTTCAGGAAGCTGGTTTCATATGGTGGTTTAGATTTAACTACTTATTGTCTAGCACCATTTGAAATCAGTGTTCTTGGAGGAAGAATGCTCCCCCGTTGTCTGAGGATCCTTGGCGGTACATGATGAAGAAGGTCAGGACCTCTCTACATGTTCGTAGTAGGTTTGTCCTGCCAGGCTCGTATTTAAGACTTTATGGTTTAGCTGAACCATCTGAGGATGTTCCTACTTTGTTGTTGGATGGACAGATTTCCACTGTTCATCATACCAAGCAACAGTGTATTTGTAACATTTGTAGACTCTGAACTTGGTGGTAAGATAATGAAGTGCCACGTGGAATTACAGCATAACATTTTAGACCTAATTTGTTACTGTTGTTCCAACTGTTATATTATCAATTGAATTAACCTATTTTATCTTAGACTGTTAGCTCTCCAGGATGACTCTCTCATCTGTTTTATGTTCTTTACAGGTCTAAGTGTGTTGCTGTTACTGTTCACTTTACTAGTTCTTACTCTGTCCTTGTAAAACAGTCTGTATCTTATCTATTAAAATGGATGAAAGTATTATGTACCTATAAGATTCAAAACATGATGGTGTTCAAAATACCCGAGTGAATTTGTGAGACCATCTGACCCTATAAAAGTCAGCTAGAAAGACCCCATTAGGTCATCAAATCCAGCCCCCTTCTTGGCAGGTTCACCCCTAACTAAAACACCTCAGTCAAGTGCCTGTCTAACCTGCTCTTGAAAATTTCCAGGGATGGAGAGTCCACAACTTCTCTAGAAAGCCAGTTCCAGTGCCTGAGTGCTCTCATAATCAGAAAATTCTGCCTAATATCCATCTTAAATCTCCTCTGCTGCAATTTAAGGCCATTGCTCCCAGTCTGTCTCCTATAGCCACAAAGAAAGTCGATCTCCATCCTGTGTATAATTGCCTTTCAGCTATTTGAAGCCTGTTATTAAATCTCCCCTCCCCCCGCCCTCCTGGTCTTTTCTTCTCCAGAATAAATAATCCAAGTTCTGTCAGCCTTTCTTCATAAATCATGTTTAGCAGGCCTTAATCATATTGTCCCTCTCTGCTGGACTCTTTCCAGTCTGTACATATTGTGCTTGAAGTGTAGGCCAAAACTGGACACGGTACTCCTAGTGAGGCCTCACCAGTACCAGATAGAGCAAAATAATCGCTTTCCTTGATTTGTAAGAGACCTCTCTGTTAATACAACCCAGTATGCTGTAGGATTTTTTTGCAACAAGAGCACATGGTTGGTTCATACTCAGCATATGGTTCACTGTAACTAGCCAGTTGTTCCGCAGTCTGTATTTATGCGTGCCATTATGCCATCCCAAGTGCAGGATTTTGCACTTGTCCTTGTTGAGTCATTCCTCATTGATTTTGGGCTGCTTTTTCATTTTCTCCAGGTCATGCTAGATCTATCTTCCAGAGTGTCTGAAACTCCATCCATTTTGGTGCCACCTGTAAATTTGCTAAGCATGTACTCAATCCCCTTGTCCAAATCATTAATGAAGACGTTAAAAAATGTAGGACCCAAGAAAGACTCTGGGGGAACCCCATTTGACAGTTCTTCCCCACTTGACATTGAGCCAGCGATGACTACTCATTGAGCATAATGACCCAACCACTTGTATAATTACTTGCAGTACTTTTCTCTCATTTGTATTTCCTTATTGAAGAGAATGCTGTGGGAGGCTGTTAAATGCCTTGCCAAAGTCTAGGTATGTCTTATCCACTGCTCTCTCCCAAACATGGAGCTTGTCACCTTATTGTAGAAAGATATCAGATTGGTCAGGCCCATGACTTGCTCTTGGTGAACCTACCTGGGTGTTCCTGATCACCTGGTTCTCCTCTAGGTGCTTCACAATAGATTCTTTGAAGATCAACTCCATGATCTTTCTAGGTATCCAGGTCAGGCAGATAGCTCTATAATTCTTTGTTTCCTCTTCCTTTCCTGTCTCAAACATGGACATTATATTTGCCCTTTTCCAGTCATCCGAAACCTTACCTGAACTCTCCAGTTTATCAAAGGGGATGGCCACTGTCTCTGAAATTATCGCAGCTAGTTCTCTATTCCATGCAACCCTGCAGACTTAAAAATATCTATCTTCTCAAAGTAATACCTAACCCCTTCTTCCACTACTAGATAGTTTGTCCCCTTCCTTGTCTTTGCTGCCAACGGTGCTCATGTTCTAATGCAGGGATATACAGCTTCTAAGTAGCTGGGGGCTGATCACCCCATGGGCCACACCATCAGGGGGTGCATGCTTGCAGGCCATAAGTGAGCCATGCCTCCCCCACCCCTGGGCCACACATCACATGGACACTCCCTTGTTTGCTGCATTGTGTATCCATCCACCCCTCCCACTGCTGCACTGTGCACCTATGCAGCCTCTCCCTCCCTCCACCCCCACCCTGCTCATCCTCAAGTCCCCCTGCCACACTGCCCTATCCCCTTGGGGTGGGAGCAGGCAGCAAAAGCTAGAGGGGAGAGGTCAGGGAGTCCAGCTGCCCTTGCAGCTGCACCAGTGTGGGGAACAGCAACTGGGCAGGAGCCAGGTGGCTACAAATTAACCCCTTGCAGGCTGCATGCAGCCTGCATGCAGCCTGCAGACCACTAGCTGAAAACCTATGATGTAGTTGACATTACTTATGAAGACTGAAGTAAAAAAGGCATTAAATAAGCATTTTCTGCATCATCCATAACTAGGTTGTCTTCTGCATTTAGTAAGGACCTACATGTTCCTTTGTCTTCCTTTTGCTTCTCACATATTTGTAGAATCCCTCTTTATTCCCTTTTATGTCCCTTGCCAGTTGCATCTCAAATTGTGCCTCAAGATCCTTAGATGTAAAGTACTGTATTCTATTTTATTGTATTACACAATGTAGGTTGTTCTTCCCTACAGATCTCCGTAACCCCTTTAGAGGATGACTGATTTCTTTTGGTGTTCAGAGTCCATACTATTTTCTAGCACCATTTGAAATCGGTTATAGTGATTGGGGAATTGCACCGTGTGAATTTTTGATAATGCAGATCTCAAAAGGAGAACCTTTAACTGTTACCTACAGGTGAATTGTTAGGCGAACTGCATTGCTGGTTTAAAAGTTGCTGATATACACAGTAAATGTTTGGGAACTGCGACATCATACGTCAACATCATATCTACTGTGCTTGTCTAAACAGAGGTAAGAGAATCCCAAAAATTCTCAATCCAGGTTAACATAATCTGTGGAGTCTGATGAATCATTTTGTTACGCGTGTTGCCAGGTTTTGATTCAGGACTTCTGAATTAAATGTGTCCCCCAAATTTAATAGAAATTAGCACTGTGTTGGAGAGAGGGGATAAAGAGTGATTGTTTTCCCCAGCTAGAGTGAGCTCAAGGCTGCAAGAATCAAAATTTTCATGATGAACCTTCTAAACTAAAATGACTATTTTGAGAGGCATGGATTTTTTTTCCCGGTAGTATCTTTTATTGGACCATCTACACGGCCAGGATAAAGTTAGATCAGTTTTCCAGTGTTTGCTCCCAAGTTTCTCATATTGTTGTCTATATGGAAGTTCTGCAAAACACTGGTGAAGGAGGGAAAAAAATCAGAAAATATTTCATGGTAAGCTTAGAAAATAAGGGAGACTTGGAATGAGAGAGAGACTCCTGAAACATTTCTTTTTTTTTTTTTTAATGTAACCTAAATCATTCTCCTTTTTAAGAGTGAACTCTATAAAAACCCATCGTAATAACCACAGCCATCAAGCTGCCATATTTTTAGATGAGAAACAGATTTAATGACATTCTCTAAATGCTCTTATCAGATACTGCAACTCAATCCATCTCTGCACATTTGTCCTATTCTACTTTTGATACCTCGCAGAAGTTGTGAGACGTTTAAGGGGGGGGGGGGGAACCAAAACACCGTTTGGTCTGCAGCATTCCTTCAACTGCAAATCTTCTAATAATCAAAGAAGTGCTTATGCTGTGCCAAGCATACCATGGGAGCTTAACCAGTTTTTAATAATGAAATAACACAAAGAGTACCTGACCAAAAGCTGAAAAATAGAAGACTCTTGTTAGGCAAGTTTTTTGGGGTTTGTTTTTTTTAAACAAAAATTACCAAAATAATGTTCATAATTCCCTGTTTTAATGTGGTTTTTGAAAAGCCCAATGTAGTGCACATTGTCTTGGGAGTTCAGTTCTTGAATTGGAATAGAACCAGTGGAAAAAATACTTGCATCATTTTAGAGAAGAAACTAGGTTGTGGGTGGATCCCTTAATGGCAGAAATATCAGAGATGCCCCAAAATCCATTAGGGGCATTGCTTTTGCTATTGAGGTTATTTGTAAGGTATTTAGAAACAATGGTGACTGTAGTATAAAACTCAACATTAGACTACTGGATAAATGAAAGATATCTGTAACACGGATAACCTAGCCAACTTGTGATTATTTGTCAAAGGTTCATAGAGCAGTCTTTTTCCAATAAAATCAGGAACTGGTTATTTTTAATTCTTTTCTTTGCCTTTCCTGTCTCAGGAAGAAAGTTGGAGGAGGATTCCTGCATACCCTTCACCGTCCCTTTATCATAGGAAACACACTTTTGGCCGATGTTTCCCAATACCTGCTGAAGCTCCTGGGTCTGAACCAACCATGGGCAGTCTTCCAAACTGTCTAGGACTTCCATGGTTTTTAGCATCATTCTCCAGGCTTCCCTATTCGACTGCCAGCTAAGTTTAAAGAATTTCCATTGGGTTCTGAGTGTGAGTCCTAATAACACAAACCTATTTCTAATGAAGCAGAATGAAACTTCACTCTTATTTCAGTGCAAATTCATTGGGCAATGTCATTGTGTAAATCACAACACAATTACAGTGAGAGAGTGAAACTCTTCTGTGGAAAGTTGTTTTGGGCATAAGGTTTCACCCACGTGTGATTTGGCTAAGTTATCCTGGAAATTTGAACAGCCTGCGTAAGTCATCTTGAAAATTTGAAGGAAGATTGTAAAACAGTCCTCTGAAATGTCACTGACAGTACTATGGGATGGCTACTTGTCATCTCACCAGGATGTTTTCATAGACATCAGGGCTGGAAGGGACCTCGGGAGATCATTGAGTCCAGCCCCCTGCCCAAAGGGCAGGAAGTCAGCTGGGGTCATAGGATCCCAGCAAGATAAGCAT
>NW_017728931.1:138789637-138832882 GCF_001723895.1 Crocodylus porosus | reverse complement strand
TGTTGGAATAGATTTAGTTTGTGCATTGAGGATTGCTTCCTTGAGAAGCAACCACTCTTCTTGAACTCCCATCTCCCTGGGGTCATGGTCTTAGCACAAAGTGGAGGTATGTGGGTTTCAAACAAAAACACAAGTCCAGACCTGTTCAAATTAAAAAAAAAAAAAAAAAGCCATGATGGTGTTTCTGTTGATATTAAATCCAGCAAAACATTTCTTCCTAAACAGCAGGCTTGGGTCCAACTGTCCTTTTAGCCCTCGAATCTTCGGTTCCCTCTGGAACTGGCTCCTGGCCAGGATTTTGCTTGGGAGGGTGACACAGTGCGACAGGATGTAGACACAAATCCTTCATCTACTAAAAGTTGAGGGCGAGTGCAGCCTCATGTCTACAATGAACCTCAGTTGGTTTCTGCACCTCCTCCCCCTTGCAAACACCCTTCCTCAGCTGACTCCCCAGATGTGAGCCACCTCCTTCAGCCCAGAAAGCAACATGAGCCGTGCATCCCCCTTCAACAGCAGAGGCTGTGGGTGGAGAAAAGCTGGCTGAGAGCCCAGAAGCAGCTGGCGGGCGAGCCACTTAAGGTGAAATCATGGGGTGGGGAACTTAACGTGGGAGACAGGAAGATTTACAATGAGGAAGAGTTAAGGGATGGGTTGGAGAACATTACCTGCCCGTGACCAGACGTGGCAGCCATGCCAAAGGGCAGGTTGTGGAGCAGAATGGATTTCTTTGCCATGGTAAGAAAGTTTTGGGATTTTTAATATATATAACCTTATTGGTGGAAATATATCACAACTGTTTCAAATAAAAGTAAAACCGACCCAAAATGAACTGCTAACCTTCCGGTACAAGGCTGACCATCAACCACTGGCTCGCTAGCCGGAGTTGAGGACGTACTCTTCCAAGGATGAGTGATAGAAAAGAAATGAACTGATGCTGTCTGAGTAGAAGTAAGAGAATAGGTTTATCTGAATTAGTTTTCTAACATGTTCCTGGCTATCTTATGTTGTAAGATGAATGTTGGAAGCCTATAGCTCTGGTCCCAGGCATCCTTTTTATAACTATTTAAATCAAAGTACAATAAACCACCTGTAAGGATGGGTATTTGGTTTAATCCTGACAAGGAAATCACCAGCAATGATTTTTGTTCTGCTTTTCTTGGCATTATTTTTCCATGCAGGATGGCCCTTCAAGCTAGACATTGTGTCCTAATCTTTATGTTGGATTATACCAGTTGTCGCTTTTTCCCACCGCGTCTCCTTCTGACCAGGCCATCTATTAATGAGAATATTGGATCCCAGTTTTATGAAATGTTTGCAGTTGAAAATCTGTTTCTCCTTTGTGACATGGTCAAGCAACCATTTCTCAGCTCCTTCTATGCAGTTAATTTCTGTTTTGACTGGTCTTCAGCAATAATTCTTTTTATAGACCTTGCAGTCTCATAAGATCATAGAAAATTAGGCTCAGAAAGGACCTCAGGAGGTCACATCTAGTCCAGCCCCCTGCTCAAAGGAGGACCATCCCCAACTAGGTCATCCCAGCCAAGGCTTTGTCTACTCAGGTTTTAAAAACCTCCAAGGATGGAGAGTCCACAACCTCTCTGGGTAACCTGTTCCAGAGCTTTACTACCCTCCTCGTGAGAGAGATTTTCCTCATATCCAACCTAAACTTCCCTTGCTGCAACTTGAGCCCATTGCTTCTTGTTCATCTGCCCCCACTGAGAACAGTCCCAGCTCCATCCTCTTTGCAACCCCCCTTCAGGCAGTTGAAAGCTGCAATTAAATCCTCCCTGTCTTCTCTTTTTCAGCCTAAAGCCCAGTTCCCTCAGGCTCTCCTCATTAAGTCATGTGCCCCAGCCCTCGAACCAGACACTCTTCAGGTGCCCTCTGCCCCAGGGAGCATGTTAGAAACTGGCCTGTGGAACTGCCTTTCTGAACGTTTGGAGTTGAGATGTGGGCACAAGCTACCTGTGGAGAAAGATTTATGGTGCCATGACACTAAGTGTGACCTCGTTAGGGACTCTGGGATTGAATCCTGTGTGCTTGCGTTGGAGGTTCATCATAACAGGGCAGGAGACGGGTTTCTTGACCACGCCACAGAAGGAGCAGCTGAGCTCAATGCCAGAAGATCGTAGGATCAGATTGGAGTAGATATGCAGTTAATTTGCTGTTAAGAGACAAAAAAGGATGGGTAGAGAAAGCCAGTGTTAGTGCATAACCCAGGGGTAGACAACCATTTCTGGCTGCAGGCTGGAAGGACCTACCTCCAGTCAGAGGCGGGAAGGTGGGTGCTAGGACCCAGTCACAAGAGAGCGTCTGCAGCCAAAGCCTCCACCTCCGAATGCTGCCAAAACTGATGCCATTTCATGGCCTAGCCCATCCTGTACCATTCAGTATCTTCTACCCACCTCCCGATCTAGAAATCCCTTTTTTGACTAGTGAGTGTCTGTCTCATTTGGAGGTCACCTTTAAAGACCATTGCTTTGTAATATCAGACCTTGGTTAACAGGTGTATAACATTACAGTGTCCTGTTTCCTACTCCCCTGGGCATTTGACATCATAAGCCTGGGCTAAGGGGAATATTTCAAAATAATACTTTTGCAAGGAGATCAAGGAGGGAGCTAAGAAAAGACAGCACTGGCTTCTGGTTTGTCAGTGTAAAGGGAGAGAGCCCACAATTACTTCCTGACGGGTCTAAGAAGGCAGGCACTCAACATCCGGCCATTGGGAAAGATGAGGCATTTGTGGAGCAACATATTAGGATGCGCTCTGTTAGGCAACTTCTATTACATGAATACTGCAGGCTGCACACTACAGGTAGCAGTAGGACTGGAGAAATGTATGGTCCAATAATATCTAGGGACCCATCCAGCAAGCAGTTCTTATCAAATGTCCTGATGGGTATTGTTTCTATCACTTGGGCTCTAGAGGCCTCATGTAGGTCAGTAACCTTCTGTGTTGGGCCCTGTACAACATACATATAGAAACAACAGACTTTGCCCTGCAGAGCTTGTGGTCGGAGGTCCCCATCCAGTGGTCCCATAGAAGTTAGGGCCCGAGTTGGACTGGGTCGGTCCAGGGAACACTCTTGCTTCTGGGCATCAGCAGATTGGAGTCTGCTGTCATCACAGTTTAACTTTTAAGAACCATTGGGAAGGTTGCCTTTTCCCCCTCTTGGTCATTTCTTTTTCCCAGAGGAAAAAAAAATCAGATGGATGAATGGTTACAACAAAATGGTCACAAATGGACTCTGGTCCATTTGTGACCATGGACCACAGTCTGAGTCCGTGACCTGTAAAGACAAAAGGTGGAAATTTGTCCAGGTGTTAACCAGTCACCCCTCCGAAATGTCCTGGAAAGCAGTGGTATCCAGTAAATGGGATAGAGGCTTGCACAGGGGACAATTACGTTCTAGTGCAGTACTAGAAGGCCTGTTGCAGTGAACACAGTATAACACATCTGTTTATACTATGTAGTAAAGATATCTTTCGTCATCAGCAGGACAAATGAAAGCACCTACCATGTGAATTGAAAATGCAACTCCCTTATCTGTAAGTAAAAAGCCAGTTCTTCTCTGTTATATGGCTACTTGCCAGCAAGAGTCACAAACATAGCTTTAGCTGGTATCCAGGGTAGCACAATAATGACATGCAAAATTGACATTAGAAGAACATTAAGGTTACAAAGTCAAGCAGTGAAAATTTGGGAAATGCCAGAATTAAAGTTTCCCATAACCTTAATTCAGCCGCTTTGTGCGTAAGCATCATTATAGTCTTCAATTATGCGATTACAGTATTTTTTTCAACAAGTCTCAGTCAGGGGACAGATAGAAGTTGCTCTCTTGGGTAGCAGCTAGTCAGTGTTTTACTGCCTCATGGTCTTCTCAATAGTACTTACCACTACCGCATCCAAGTGCTGTACAAATGTTAACGCATAATGCCTTTTCTTTCAGATGAGGGACTATTCTTGTGCTCAGTTTACAAATGGGGAACTGAAACCTTAGATTAATATCAAAAGGAGACACTAATTTGAGTACCAAACGTGATTAAGCGTACTGGCAGCTTTATATATTGAAAGCCCATCTCCTGTGGACTTCAGCTGCATCTGTGAGTGTTCAGCACTTCTGCCAGTCATACCTCGGGGATCTTAAGTGAGCAACCAGAAACTGAAGAACACGCGAATTGTTGGTTAATGCAACTTGCCCACCACCACATAGAAGTGCTGTGGCAGAAGCAGGGATAAAATCCAGCTCACCGGGGCAGAGCCCCACTGCCTTAACCATGAAACCAACCTTTCACTTCTTGCAAGCCCCTGTTATGCACGTGTTGACCATTCCAACTCCTGCCAGTGAGTTATCTTAATGATTTTATAATTCAGTGGCCATCCTGACTTCTTCCTGTTTTGATTGTTGGATGAAAAATTTAAAACAACCTGGCCAGTCTGAACAAATTAATTCTCTTTCTCCCCACAGGTAAACACCACAGGAGTCGATGAGTTTTACAGGTGGGTATATAGAGCTTGCTTGTCAGTGGCTCTTCAATATGCTTTACCACGTAGCAGGGACTGTACAAAGAAATAAAGTAATACTTCCCTATCTCCCATGCAAAACTTCACCTTCATAAAAGGACTTGTGTCTCAAGAATCAGGATCTGGCAATCAGTGATATTTAATGGGGACAAAATGTCAAGGAAAAGTGAGTCTGCATATAACCTTTAAATCCCGGGGAAGATTTTGGGTTGGAGTTCACATTTCCTAAGCTTTTAGTACTGTAGTTACAAAAATAACTATGATGGCGTAAATAGGGATAATGGTAGCAGACTGGTGAAGGTATCTCACTACTGTTCTGGAGGTCGGAGTTTGAGCCTCACTCCTAACTTTTGCTGAAAGCCACCCTTATCCAACATGGCTGTAAAATGGAAACATGGCTATTTGTGCTAAGTTGTCAGGCAGGAATGCTGGCCATCTCTCTCCCTTATGCACCACAGACCATAGAAGCTGGTGTGCCTTATCCATGCTAGCCCCAAAGGTCCTCCTAGGCCAGCCAAGACTGATTGATGTAAATAGAAAACTGTCCCTCAGCTTTGCCATTAAACATTGTCATCCTGAAGGAAAATCAAAGCTATGAGACTCTGATTTCTCCTTTCCAGCATTCAGTCCCCAGGGGAGTCTGTCTGTCTCAGCAGTTCTTAGTTTCTTCCCACATTTCTCTTGTCTAATTTAATGATGGATTTTGGAGGCTCAGGAGCCTATGGAGGTGTAAATGAGAAGTCAGAGACCCAGTACAAATTCCTAAAATTATGGTTGGAGTTCAGGTTGGCTGTCTCCTGTGGCTGCAGAATTGAAACACTATGGGAGAGGGAGAGGAATTGCTCTGCAGTTAACAGAGAGGCCTAGTGCCATTTGACTGTCAGTGTGCAACATCCCTGGAGAAAAAAAAGGGATGCTGGAAGAGTGGACAGCAGAGGGGAAAAGTTAAAAATGAAGAAACAAGAAACACAGGCAAGGGTAGGGATCTAAAGAGAGAAGCAGTGAATACAAGCAGGTCATATCTCCTACTGTATGAGATGAATACTAATGCAGTTTTTTTATTCTAGGAATAGCTTCTACCTGTTCATCTATCCCAGAGGGAATAGGGTTACATAGAAGAATCCACTATAAAACACTGCTAGGTTTCAGGAGTCTCTGGAATAATAATGCAATAGCAGCCAAAAACATAGCAAAGTTGGAGCAAACATTGGTCCACCATCTCACAATAACTGCTTATTACCAGCCTTTGTCTGTGGTAGGACCCGCAACACGTGAGGCTCTTTTCCATGTGCATGAGAGGAAAAGCTGTTTTGCAATAACAACATGCAAGATGCAGCATGACATGCAGTGAGCTTTCATTTGAGAGAGAAAGAATTGGAAATCAGCCATCTTGAATCAAATCCCACAGGGATGCGATTCCTTCAACCCCATCCACTCAAAGCATCATAAACAATCAGTTTGTCAGCATACAAAACTGCTTTCCCCTTCTCCGCAATGTGCTTTTAAAAAATGTATGTATTTATTTATTTTTAATAAAGCTTTGATTATCTGTATTAGAGCTGTCAAACATCTATGCCTATCTCTACTTTTCCCCATTCTTGCTCAAGCCTCCTGGACTGCCGCAGTGTTGAGGCACCTTCATATCCCCAAACTACAGCTGCATTGCTGAGCAGGACGGGCATCTGAAATGCTTTCTCTTTCCAAACGCCTTTACAGAGGAAGAATATTTCCAACAGACCCTCGCGCTGTAACCCTTTACAGTAACTGTAACCTGTCTCAGGCCCTATAAATCCCCAGCCCTTGACTCGTGAAGATACGGTGAAAAAATACCGGGCTAACTTGGCCTAAATGCTCTGGACCTTTCAGTAACACCTAACACCGGCTGTTAGACACCCACCTGCTGCGGAGCTAATGTCTCTCCTTCCAGTAAAGCCAAAGCCACTGTGTACATTAAATAAAGGTTAAATATTGAGTGATGCCCACTGAGGGGAGGCAAAGCGAGGTTTGGTTCATATGAGGCTGCGCTGATGTTGCAACACCTGGCCAGACTGGAAGCCCCAGAAAAGGAATGAATGGGTGGCAGAGACAGAGCATGCCTCCCACAACCGGTGCGGTTCCTCCGAAACAAGTTTCACTTAAAACCACGTGTGCGTACTGCCACCTGCCCCCATTCCCACACCCCGTCCCTACCCGTTCCATGTCTCTCAGCCTCTTCAACGCTGGTTTTCTTCATGTCATTTCTCACACACAAGCTTTTTCTTGCTCTTCCCTGTTGCTCTGTTCAGTCCTTTCACCCCTTACATTCCTTGTCTGTACAGCTAGTCTTTTTCCCAGCTCTTTGCTTTCCACCCTGTTTGTCTACCTCTCAAATATCACAGAGCCTCGCTGTGTTTATTAAAGGAACTACTACACTTTCTTTTGGGTGCTGTTTGAGTCTCTGTCATGCTGGGCTCTGGGCGCCCAGGTCTGGGGGTCACCTTGGGGTTAGGAAAAGCCAGGAAGTCAAAAGCGAGGAAATCTCTCTAGGGAACCAAGTCAATGGTCCAGAGGGTCAGGCGGAGTGCAAGGTCGGGAAGCTAGCCGAGTCGGATATCCTACTGTCAGGAGAAGCACACACCAATGGTGCAGCAACCTAGATAAAAGGTTGACCTTGTTGCCTGGACGCTTCCCTTCCAAGCCAGGGGTTTATATGGGAAAGGGTAAGAAGCCAGCAGACCTCGGCTGGCCCTGTGTCTACCCCAGTGTTTTGTTGGAGCAGTGGTAGACCGACGTTCGACGCTGCACCAGGCAGACTGCAGTCCTGGGTTCAAGCACGTGGCCAGACGCTTTAGCAAGGAAAAGGCCGTCACTCGTCTTGTATCCTTTCCAGAAAATAAGCCCTTCTCAAGGGCCCCCTCCAAACAGGAGGTGGAGGGATGGTCTTGTGGACTGGGACCCCAGCAGTCAGGAGTTTCTGTTACAGGTGCCCTACATGATGTTGGGCAAGTCTTTGAAATGCTCCATGCCTCGGTTTCACATCTGGAAAAAAGCAATGCAATCCATATAGGAGAGAGGGACAAACGGCACGTGGGGGGCATGAGCTAGCAGAAGGCCTGACCTTAGCTGACACTAGCTGCTATTCAAATGATACAACAAACCCTCTCTCCAAACAATCCTCTACAGCCCTCTACTACATTCAGCTTCTCTCTTAGTCATCTGGATAAAGAAACCAAGGACTTCCCCAGGCCTGTTTTTCTTGGTTTCTCTTCTGCATTTTGAACCCACAGCAAGTCGTCCTCCCTTTCCTCTCTCTCCTAGCCTGTAATCTGCGTCTTGCCTGCCCAGTGCTACCACTGATAAATCACGATGCCCTGCTCCTCGGCTGCTGCCCAAAGCCACAGAAACCCTGCAGTCCAGTACTCTTAAAGGGCAGCACCTCAACACTGTTCTTTCCCAACCCTGTCAGTGCTCTTTTATCAGCCCAGAGATGGGAAAACATTAGCTTCGCTGGAAATCACAGCCCTCCCACCCAGTGGAAAACCCTGACCATATACCCAAAAGGTCCATCTCCTGCAACACCATGGCAGAGAATGAAAGTCACACCCATCTCATCTAAAACTGGAAACCCCCCTGTTAAAAATTATCTCTCCGGTGCAAAACCACAGACACCTGCTGTGTAAAGCCAGCCTCTGCAATGCAATGACTTAATACTAATGATACGTCACTCTTCATCCACGGATCTCCAAGATCCTTGTAAGCGTTAATGCATTTTTGATGGGGAAGGTGAGTACCACATTATTGCTTGCATCAAAAGGATGCGGTAACTTAGGCATGTAAAACATTTAAGGGCAATTTTCAGTGATGGAGGGTAACTCGACACTATATTTGTCCAGACTGGTATTTTCTTTATAGTTTTAAAATTGTTATAGGCAGTATTGCCTTTCTATAAATGCAATGTCCATTTACTCCCAAACTGAATGGAGCTATCCACAGGGTCCTGGATGTCTACATCCCAGTCCGGACAAGAATCGGGGCATGAAGCACGGCAACCCTCAGGCAGCTTACGGTGAGGGGGGCCCCGGTAAACCTGGCCTCATCCAGCTACTCTTCCTCCACAAGCAGGCATTGGTGCAGCTGGCATACGACTACTGCTTCTAGTCACAGCGAGGGAGCTGGTTGTCACAGTAGTTTGTTTCTCAGATGCGGTGGCCAGATGCCGGGGTAACCTCAGTCAAAACAGGATATCTGAGCTCTTGGAGGATGAGGGTTCACTGTGGTTAGAAGTGCTGGGCGGAGGGAGGAGCAGAAGGCTGCGAAGGAAGGGGAGTTTTCAAGAGTCCATGCAAATAACCAGATGTGTAGACCTGCTTGTCTTCACCCAACAGCATCTCATCACGATGTAAATGACTCATGATGCAAACTAGGCATGTCTGAGCACCTGGGGGACTGCAGCGGGACATTGGCAGAGGTGCAGTCAACACACACACACATGCTGGCAGGCATGCGCACACCCACAACCACAGCTAATCCCCGGGCACGGGGAGTGCAGCAGAGGAGCCTGCGTATGGGGACAGGTCTGGGCCATCTCATGTCGGTGGTGATGTAAACCTCAGCAAGGGATGCAAACGTGCTGCTCTGCTTACACGTCACGGAGCTCGGCCCAGCCCGATCTAAGGCCCTGATGTCTGCTCCAGCTGCCTGTGTCCGGGTAGCCTGCAGGATACCTGTGCTTCTGCCCATCTCTTGCCTTTCCCGTGGCTTTCTTTGAGCAGCCCTGGTGTGAGGAGCCACGCGTGGGCCTACCCCTCCCTGCTACACCTGTTGTGTCACAGTGGTCAGCAGCCCCTCGCTGCGAGGACAAGTCTTCCAGCGAACGGGGAAGTCACTGGTGAGTCCGGAGGCAACTGAGCAGGCCAACCTAAAGTCTGCCTGTTTAACAGCAGAGGTGGCAAATAGTTTTGGGAAGAAGGAGTGGATCCTGGTGATGCCAAATCACAAATTTTTCCCTTTGTCTCACTCACCTGTCTGCCTCCGTAGCGAGGCAGGTTTGTCATGCATCACGGCGCCTTGGGGGACAAGTCGGCGCTTGAGTCTGCCAGGTATTTGTGTTACCGTCGCGTTTCTTCGGTTTGGCCTTCAAGGTGTCTCCCTTTTTTGCCCGCTTGTAGAGCGGCGACTATCGCTGAGTCGGGAGGATAGGACCTGTTTTGGGAGCTGGTTGTCAGGCATGACACGTCCTGTCCCGCGGAGCTATAGAAACATGGCTTCAAGACAAGCTGTGGAAATGATCCAGGCATGTGAAGCAATCCACAAATGCAACACTAGTGGCCTCATTTTCTCCTCTGCTACACTCGCAGCCTTGCTGACACCCGAGGGACCTACCCAAGTTGGTCCTGTCCCTATGAATTTTTTTCTCTGGTTCCCCCTTTCCCTTGAACTCCCACTGTATTTCCAAACCTGTGCATTTGTTTTTCAATAAAAGTTTCCTTTCTCCCTCCTTTTTTTTTCCTTTCTCTTCTAGCGCTTTCCTCATTTGCCACTTCTTTTCTTCTCTTCATTTAACATCCTGTTCCCTGCTCCACTTCCCTCTTTCTCTGCCTCCTCTCTGTTCACCGGATCTGTTCTTCAGGGTCTCTGAATTTCCCAGCTGCCGCAGACCCTAACAGGCCAGTTGTTTCTTTTAAAAGGATAATGACTGAAAAGCACTCTCTGACAAGCCAGAGAGGCAGAAACAATACTCATAATGTCTTTTTTTCTAAAAGCCACCCTACATTCTGGTGTATTCTTATCAAAAGGCTTCTACATAGATATGTCTGGGTTGATTCACACCTATCCCTGCCTTGCCTGTTAATGCATTGGAGGCTGAACAGCAACAGCCCTCAATGCATTTCTCATTCCTTTGCAATTATTTTGAAGGTGATGCTGCATGCATCTTAACATCCGCTGCATCACCTTTGAAATTGTGTTCTCTGAGGATCATGTTAATTGTCGTCATAAGATGGATGAGAGATGCCAAGAATTACAATGGGAAAAAAATATAAGCCTACAGATCAGGTGGAGATGCCTCCGGGCACACCACTGTAAATACTGGCAGGCACTAGCAATGTCCCGGTTTTTTTCCCTGTGACCCAATGCAGTGTGTCTCGGGGTTTGTTTTCACCGTGCTCTGTGGCCGCGGTGTGCGCGGGAGCGCAGGAGTGGAGGATTTTTACTACTCTGGGTAAGTGGCTGTCTGTGAACGCAGGGGGCCTGGACTCAGGTCTGGGAGGCTGCTGCCAGCCCTGTGTTCACGTAGCTGGGTGATTCAGACCCCGTCCTGGGAGACGGGATGGAGCCCGGGTCTCCCACATCTAACCACCGTCTAGTTGTCATCCTCTTCTGGCTGTATTCTGTGCACAGCCTGATCTGATAGACAGGCAGAAAATGTCTACCGAGATGAGCCCTCAGGCTTAATAGGTGCAGGAACGCCTAGTGCACGAGTCCTATGGGGCTTACACGTGACCTGCTTGGCTCTGTCAGGATGGAGGCACTTCTGGACACGCCTGAAAGCAGAACAGTTGGCATCTGAGAAACCTTAGTGCCAAAATCTCCTGAGTTAGGCAGCAACTGAGGTAAGGGGGTTGCAGATCAAGACTTTGGACTTAGGTGTCTCACTTGATGGCAAAGCAGTATCCAAATGGGAGAGAATAAACTTGAGACAAGGACACAGACGTGCATATTGGGGGGTAAATGAATATGGATGGGGAACGCCCGGCTCGTTTGCACGCTCTGCGGTCAGGTAACTTGACGGCAGCTCGTAAATATGTCAAGGCACAGAGACCGTCACTTCCTTGTTCACGGGTGCACGTGAGACAGCTTTCTCGGGAGTTTTCAGAGCCTGCACAACAACCCTCCAGTCTGCCAGGCGGCCCCTCCTCCGAATGGCTCACTTCTGGCTCCCAGAACTGGTCATCAACCTGGACAAAAGAGCTCGTTTAAAAATGTCCAGCGCTGCAAAGCGGGGAGAGCTGGAGGAAAGGAAGATCAGGTGCAAGCAGTGGAGAGAACTGTGAAAAATGGCAGGAGAGAGGGAATGGGTTTAAAAGGGGGGCACCATTTAATGGAGAGGGGTGGGGATGAGAGTGCCCAGGGTAAACGTGGGCACCTGAGACGTGTGAAAATAAAACCAGGAGTGAGCCGATTAATGCCGAGACACGGATAAATCATGTGCACGCAACAACGGGGAAAAACCAGAGGCGTGAATGAGCAGGATATTCAGAAAATCCATGGAGTAATGTATGGCTTAACTGGGGGGGGGGGAACCAATTTTCCAGAAGCAAAGCAGTTATGAAGCAGAAAATGAAATGGAGACAGAAACAACTGATTACAGGGGAAATGGAAGTCCTCTGCTGATGAATAAATATTCAGAGTCCAGTGACTGAAGGGCAATAAGAGCAGCCGGACAATGAATGGTGAGCAAGCCCAGGCCATCAGACACAGGTCTCCAGAAGCAACCTGGGATTTTCATGCATCAGTGATGCTGTCAAGATGCTGCAGGATGGTCCCTTGCTGGTCCCTGTGCCTGCCCTGCAGTCTGGTGGTGGTGGTAGAGTCGGCTAGCTATGGACAGCTTCCCAGGTCGAGTCAAATGCCTCCTTTCCCCCGAGCCTGCGTCTGATGGAGATTTTTAGGGGAGAAGAACAATCTCTGACTCCAGTACTCGACAAGCTCTCCGATGACTATAGTACCAGAGGACTGTTGGAAAGAGGATCCCAAGCTGAAGGGACTTCGGGGGTTGTGTCTGCATCTTTCTTGGAGGATGCAGTTTAATTTCATCAACCCACTGACGGAGAGACGGCCATTTGGAAGACCTCACCCCACCTGCAATTACTCTTGGCTTCCCCATCCATGAAGAGAATTACACCCCAGCTTTGCTGTGACACTTGCATCCAGCCAGCAGCATAACTCAGGAGGGGTGAGAGAGGCCCTAGCCTTAAGCACCCACTCAAAAGGGGCACCCCCCCCCCATTCATTCCCAGAGCGGCCTTGCACCATCAAGCCGTAAGCGCCAGATGAAGGGACACAGTGGCAGTGTGGGTCTTTGAGTCCCCGGGGCAGGCAAGACTGGCCCCGCTCCTTTCCCTCCCCCTGCTTTCTGGTGCTTGGCACCAGCCCGGGCACCGGGGAGCAGTGCCAAGGTGTAAAACCAGGTAGTTGCACCTCCGCAGCCAGATGAAGGAACACAGCCCGTGCCTGCATGTGTACACCTGTACGTGCATCTGTACACGCGACTTCAAAGAAATGATCTCCGCTACCTCCCAATGTCTTCTGTTTTCATATGGTCTCCAAAAGTTCTGCTTCAAGCTCAGGGCTGCTGTGGTCTGGGGACCTAAGGGTTGGCAGATATGCACTCTGCCATCTGGCAGCGAGAGCTCTGGCCCAAAAGTATTTTCACTGACAGCACCCGTGAGCGTCCACATGGCCTACATGGTCTCTGGTGAACAATGGTCTCTCTCAAAAATACAACTCCCACCCTCCTCCCCCTCCTCAGCAACACCGACAGCCAGGGAGAAAGAGCTTTAATTACTTTCAAAGGGAGCAAATCCCAGCCGCCTTCTGTGCTGGGCCTTGGCATGAAGCCTCTATTTTGCTTTGTTGTTACCCAGTTTTGACCCAGAAATCCCCAACTATTTGGAGATTACGGGTGTCACTTCAATAACCAGAGTGCCTGGACCCTGGAAAAGTGGATACCAGAGATTATATAGAGCTGGTAACATATCTGGTTTGAATCATTGAAAGGTGGTACTTTGAATCATTGAGGTGGTGCTCTCTCCTACCTTGGGGGTCTTCAAGAAGAGGCTGGACAGATATTTGGCTGGGTTGATATGGCCCCAGCACTCGTTCCTGCCTGGGGCAGGGGGTCGGACCCGATGATCTGTTTAGGTCCCTTCTGACCCTAAGCACTATGAAACTATGATACTATAACTTTCCCTCTCTTGCTCATTTGGTTCTTTCCTCTTCTTAATGAAGAGTTTAACCCTCCTGATAGTTCACTGGGTGCAGCTCCCAAATTGGCCTTCTTTCAGATGAACATTGAAAACCCTGGAAAACTTAAGAACAGCAATGCTGGCGTTTAAAGAGCTTCCAGAAAACCTTCTGAGCAGGTATGTAAGTGCTAGGTTGCAGTTTCTACAGAGGTGAGCCGTTATGGTAAAAACGTAAAGCAGCAAATTCTAAAAGCAATAGATCACCTTAATGCAGCATAACCCGGCACCTTCACACCGCATAATCACTCGGGCAGTGGTAAGAGTGGACTCCAAAGGAGCGGCCAGACACATCTGAAAGTAAGAATAGCATCCCTTTTTACATGACCTTAAAAGTCTCATTACTTGAGCCACCTTTGCGGTCATAATGCATCATCGCCTTACCCGCGGCCTAAACTGCTTTGCAAAACTCTAAACGCATTTTCCCACACGTATTCTGTGTATTTTTTTTTCAGACATTCCTCATATCAGCTTCATGTTTTCTAATTTTGCGACTCCCCAAGGCTACTCGTATCAATTCTGTATTCTGGATCCTTGGGATTTTCCATTCCCCTTGTTTCTCACACTTACTTTGTTCAACATCACACTGTTGAACCATTTCTTTATCTCAGTTCTCTACTTGCCTTTTCAAACCATAATTTTTCTCTAGCTTCTCTGTTTGGCTTCAGTCCATAACTTCACACAAGGTGGCTACCCTAACAATTTTATTTTAAACCTTCCTAGGCAACTATTCCAGTCCTTGACAAGATAAGAAAAAATAGTAAAGGCATCTTTTCACACTTTCTGACTGGGTCACAAGCAAATCCAAAATTCTTGGAGGGGGAAATATAACTGCAACCATTTTATTTTAATTTATTTTAACTTGACAACACAAGCAACTTAACCATATTATTAATATAGCTAAAATTATACCTTATATAATAACCCAGCTTTTAAGCTTAATTTGTGCATACAACAGTGCTCCCCCTTTATTAATTTTATGGGCATCTATTAAAACTCTTCTCGACTTCTCTTTTGTTTTCTTTTTCAATTTGCATTAAAATACACAGAATTTCTCTGCTCTATTCAGCTTTAAATTTAAGGAAGGAGTATAAACCTGAAATTTAGAGGTATATTGCATCACCAAATCTTGGTCTTTTTCAGCTACACTTACTACAAATTTCTTTCCAAAACAGGGATGGGAGGCTCTGCAGTGTTGCCCTATTACGGTGGTTTAGTAGACCTCAAGCAAAACTCTGCATCAGTGACCATGCACTCAAGTGACCTAGTCTGCTGTGTTTTATGGTTTGTAACCACACTGTACTATTCCATCTCTTTTGAGCCAAATTTTCCACTGGTATTTTCCACCGAGTAAGTCAAAGTGGACACAGCATAGTTTCATTGCCCTTTGTCCCGTTCTTTCCTCCGCATAGGGGTGTCTTTTATTTCAAAGACGTAACACCTACGCACGCATCGATGCCCCTTTCTAGAGCCGCCAGCCGTCTGTGGGATGCCCAAGGGCTGGATTTTCAAGTGAAATACCATCAGAGGTGAGACTTGCGGATACCCTTTCTAGAGGTCACTGCCTAGGGAGCCTGGCTTTAGCCTCCAGACTGGATGCTCAGTTTAGCAGAGCAATTCTCCAGTCCCTTTTCCTCCAGGAGTTTGCCGTCTCACAGTCTACCCCAGGAATGGGCACGTCCAGAGCTCACAAGAAGAAATGAAAGTTATTCCCATGCAACCACAGTTGATCGATGCATGGTCCCTGCCCATCTTCCCTTCTTTTTCACTCCTAATTACAACCGTGACCCAAGGATGTATTGGAAGGAACAGAGGTGGCTGGAGTACCACGTTCCTTCCACAGACTCATTTTTAGGACGTTAAAGGACAGCGAGGGGAAGGCCGAGAAGGGATGCCTGAGCGCAGCTGTCAGAAGCATCAACAAGCGCCCATATTCTCCAGCATCTGTCTGGGTATCGTGTTAGATTGACCAGTCTGTATTTCTCTGGGTTTGGGCTCTTTTTGTCCTCTTTGCTAAAGATGAGTGCTATATTCTTTGCCCTTTACTAGTCTTCTGGAGTCCCATGCAACCCCTTTGATTTCTCAAGACAGGAGGCAGTGGCTCTGCAATCATTTCAATTCCTTTAGCACTTGCGAATGGCTCATGCACGACACTGATGACTTGAAAATGTCTAGTTTGTTCACACCATCTCCAACCGGTGTATCTCTATTCTAGGCTGATTTCCTACGCCTCAGCCCTTGATAGTAACTGTGTTTTTGATGTGATAATAGCCCTTTTTAGTCAAGAATGAAGGGAAAGAAGTCATTAAACGTGTCAGTCTTCTCAGTATCTTACATTATTAGCTCCCCATCTCATTCACTATGGTGCCTTCACTTTCCTTGGTCTTCCTCCTAAGTCCAATGCCTTTATAGAGTGCATTTTGTACTTCAATACGTATTGGTAGCTGGCAAAAGAAGCATTTGACCCAATGTTTCAATCAGATAATGCTCTGCAGAGACACGGGCCAGACTCCAGCATGTCCTGCGTATCTCTGGGGTAGTTATGTTTGTCAAGGGAGCTGCAGATGCTGCCTGAAACCCTGCTGGAAAGTATCCTAATCTACACTGGTTAGTTCACAGGCCTGCATTTGTATCATTTTACTATACAATGAACCTGGACTTCCTTTTTCCTTATACTTGCTTTCTATGGGGATCCAGCTCACTAGTTCTCTGAGTTTGTTAAGACCCACAATTCTCAAGTCTACTGGTTTTATTCTACTGTTTTCCTCCCTTTGTTTTCTTAGGATTATGAACTGTGTCATTTTAAGATCACTGTCACCCATTTTCAGACTCTCAATAAGCATGCAGAAAATTGAGAAGAGCTTCTGCCATAATCGTCTCTTCCACCTTTGGTACCAAAGAGTTGGTACCTGGAATTTGTACTTGAGATGTCCTTAGAGTTTTGCCTTTCTGATGAGAAAGGATCAGATCATTTAGGCCTCTTCACAACAATTTGTGGAAACTGCAGGCAGGTTAATGACTTAGGCTCTGTCCACATAGATGATAGAGATGGGTGCCCACTTGCATTAAAGGTATCCAGGTTGTAGCTGTATCAGTGCAGAGGAAAAGGCAATCAGGACTCACAGTAGAGACGATATCTTTTATTAGACCAACAAGATTTTTGTAAGATGAGAAACTATTTCTTGGTCTTTGGCCATGTATATGCTATTCTTGGTGACACACAGGTAGTGATCTGATTTTGCAAAAATCTTGTTTGTCTAATCAAAGATATCATCTCTACTATGAGTCCTGACTGCCACTTACAGGGCATACTTGGGGTTTGGCCCATGCCTCTATAGAGCATGATCTGATTGCAGCATTGAATCTAATACTTCTTTGGCCTGAATGCTGCTGCAGTTTGTATACTAGACTCCAAGCGCCCCGTGCCTTTTCACGAGATCACTACCTGCGTGTCACCAAGAATGGCATGTACATGGCCAAAAAACAAGAAATAGTTACTCATCTTACAGTGCCTGTGACTCTTCTTTGGTATTTCACAGCCCATTCGCCTGCCCTGCTCCTCTCCTGGGTTACAGACAGGCTCCCAACCTCAAACAACATTTTTCAAGCAACAAACTCCTATCCTCACCAAGCTACCAGGCCTTGCAGTGGACCCAAATTCCTGCTTGCTTTCACATCAGTACAGACCATATAACTACTGGACTGAATAACAAGGAGTACAGTATCCTAGATTCATTCCCCTACAACTCTACTGATGTCATATGTGCCAACACCGACGTACAGTGCCCCTCTGGTGCCGACGCCGGCAATCTCTACAAGTAAGAAGGAGCAAGCGCAGGTCTGACATCAGCTGGAGAACACAAAGGGCTGCAACGTAGCACTTCGTGCTCCCCAGACGGTCCATTGCTGACCTCAGGATTGCTGTTCGGAGGCAGTCAAATTTAAAAAGACAGTTTGAACAGGAAATTGCAGAGCAAGAACTCATCCACAGACTGGATTGCATTACGTACGGTTTAAACAGGAGCTATGGATTATTTTCACATGATCTGGATTAGTTTTGTGATCCTTTTGTTCCTATGGGTCTTTGATTATATGTCTTTCCCAGCACTGTCCTCTTCTTTCCTCCCTCCTCCCTGTTTCCACTCTCTCCTTTCTATGCTTGTCCTTTCACACCATCTGTTGAAGTGACCTTGAGTTCACGAAAGCTCAATATATTTCCTACCTATGGGGACTTTTTTACCATCTTTAATTTTCCCTGAGCCTGATGAAGGGCACATGAGCCCGAAAGCTTGCAGAAAAAGGCATTTTTGTTTGCCATTTCTTCATTGGTCTAATAAAAGGTGTATCATCTTTGAACCAAGAGTTCTATATTTTTGCATTTCTTTTTATGCTCCCTCTCTATAGCTATATCTGTAGATGTATCTATATCTATATGTAGCTATGTATCTATAGCTATAGATCTATCTATATCTATATGTAGCTGTGTATCTATAGCTATAGATGTATCTATATCTATATGTCGCTGTGTATCTATAGCTATAGATCTATCTATATCTATATGTCGCTGTGTATCTATAGCTATAGATCTATAGATAGATCTATAGCTATAGACAGCTATAGAGCTAGATCTATAGCTGTATATAGATAGATATCTATAGATATAGATCTATATATCTACATCTATATCTAATTTGGTTTGTCTATAAAGTGCACATCTACCCTACCTTCTAAGTCATCCCAACCAAATGTCTGTCTAACTCGCTCATGCAAATTTCCAGGGATGCAGATCCCACAGTTTCTCTAGGCAGCCTGGCCCAATGTTTAACTACCCTCCAACAAAGTTCCTCCCAATCTCCGAACTAAATTTCCTTCGCTGCAGATTGAGGCCATCGCTCCTAGTCCTGTTCCCTACAGACACGGGGAACATCTTATCTCCATCCTCTTTATAATCACCCTTTAGGTACGTGGAGACTGTCAATAGATGGACTGTTCTCAAATTCTGTGTTCTGCAAACAGCTTTCTACTGTTTGAAGCAAAAGCTGTTGCCCTCGGCTGTACCAACAGTCAAGGACGAGGTAGCACAGAGCTGCCACTAGAGCGCACCAGAGCCACGTGCACACCCCGGCAGGTCTGCAGACGGTGTGGCGTCAAAACTGGAATCAGCAGCCTTCCTCCCAGGGCGAAGGTGGGATGCTGCGTGTGAGCCGTACAGGCTCACGGTCTGTGCGTAGGCAGCTGCGCATGCTAGAAAAGGGTAGACCCAGCCTGTCACCGGGCGACCCAGACCAAAGAGTTTATCCAACAGATTTAGGAGCACAAGGGCATTAGTTAGGGACACTGGACAGCACTGGAGCCAGAGTGGGTCTTCTGCATGATGTGCATGCCTCTGCTGGCCTCCGTCCACGTCCTCACAAGCTGCTGTTGGCTTCCATGTCAGTGCCACATTGACGCCACACCGTCTTCTGTGTTCAGATAGGAAGCCGATGCTTGCTCCCGAGGCTTGGCTGGAAAGGGACCAGCAGAGCGTTACCATCTGCAAGTGAAATCCTGCCCAGTGTTGGGTCCGATAATGTGAAGTTCATCTTCGAGGGATGTGGGCTCATGCGTCCCTCCTGACCCTCTGTGACAGCCGGGCTCTGCAGGAGAGACAAAGGACATTTCGGATGAGTGAATCAGTGCAAAGTAAGTGGCACCAAGGAGCGGGTTTGGCTCCCCTCACATTATGAAATGCTTTTGAACCAGCTGCCAGTAGGCATAATTTAAGCTACGAAAGATCACAGATCTCTGCAGCCTGGGAAATGTGGGCTGGAGTCAGAAAACATTAGACGTGGGACTCCATGGCTGAACTCTTCGAGCTGGTGGAGACCTTAAGGATTATTACTCTTGGAGGTTTTGGGACAAAGCCAGATTTATGCTCGCTCTCATCTTTGGTTTTGGTGTGAATACCTCCCGTATCTGGTTCACCGCTCCTCTGGGGCCCACCTGTCACCTCGTGAGACTACATCAGTCATCGTCAGAGCCGCTCACTTCCCATACGGCCCTGAAAATGGGTGAATCCTCTGGATTTTGTCATTCTCGTTGATTCAGAGACCCACCACTAGGAAACGGAGCTGTTCACTGGCAGCTGTCCTAAGTAAATTGTTAATTCAGCAACGTGTTTCTTGACGGCAGCACTTGCCCACGTGCATGTTGTTGCAAGTTTTCCTGAGCAGGGCTTGCATCGGCATTACTGATGGCAGGTAGGGCAGGTTGCTGCAGCAAAGGTAGACCCTGCCCTGACTGGCAGTTACAGTGTTATGCCCCTGGAAAGTACTTGATTTTACCCCTGCTGTTTCACCCCCCCCAACCCGTACACCACCCCTTTTATTATTATTATCACTGTGCCTGGAAATTACTACTACTAAGGGCACCATGCCCAAGGGGCAAATGCAGATCTATCCAATACGGTGCATCAGAGGGATTAGCTCCTGCCTAATGGCACACAGTCCCATTGTGCATAGGAAGGGGGAGATGCTCATGGCATCTTCTCTAGGGCTCTTGGATACCTGAGACATGCCAGCTAGCCATGCACAATGGGTTTCTGTAGCAAAGCAGAAGGAAACCTGAAATCTCCCTGCCCTGGCATGGAAGTTATAAGTAATTATTCCCCAGGCGTGTGGGGAAAATGTGCCTCGGCCTGTCCGAACCCCTCCCAGTCCAGCAGGCCCCATCGCTGGGTAAAGTGTCAGCTTTGAAGAGCAGCTTTGGGTACCTACCTCAGTGGGACATCACCCGCCGCGACATTCCCTCCTGGTGTGCTTATGGGAGTTCGGGTGAATATGTTAATTATGGCATAAACTTCATTTCCTGCCCCACCTTTCAGCAGTTAATTGTGGTTTGGGGTTTTATACCCAGAGTCCTTAGTTTGCTAATCACTGCCCTAACCACACTGTAAATACTCTTTCAACCGTGTCTTGAAGATCGCAGATCAAAGCAGAAGCGGAGATTTGTGAGGGCAGAGAGTTCAGCCTTTGATCCCTTGAGGTTAATGAAAGGGCAGAAAGGTGGGGATGGAAAGCCAAGGTCGAGGGTCCATGCTGTTCCCAGAAAAGCATTGGGGATTTCTGCTCCAGAGGAAGGGGAGAACTTGGGGTCCAGCGAGGCCGCCGGGTGACTCCGGCAGATCAAGTGAAGACAAGGGAGCCCCGGGAACGGCTGTGCCTGGGGCAAGGCTGGGGAAGACGACTGGCTCGTTTGCCTGAACTTTGCTAACCTCGGCCTGGGCTCTCACAACTTATCCAGAAGCCCAAGTCACCCCAGCAGACCTGGCTCGAGGTGATGGGGAACGCCGGGTCGGGGGGTAACTGCACCAAGTCAAATCCACAATTCTTCATGGTGTCTGGGCTGGGCAGCACTGTGTCCAGGGGCACCTCCAGGATTCGGCAAAGGGGGCGCTGGGGCAGTGCATCCCCGCTCCCAACCTCCTCCCCCACAACCCACCATGCCGTGGCAGCCGCTGAGGACTTCATCAGGTTTTCGAAGCAGGTAAGGAAAGCCTGCCTTCCCCTCTGTGCTCATAGGCACGTCCCATCCCTCCTCTCCCCTTCCACCCCCTCCTCCGCCAGTCCTTGCTGCTTTCCCCACCTCCTCTTTCCCCTCCTCACCCCCTGCTCTTTATATCCCAGTCTGCTCCACGGAGGCAGGTTATTGAGAAGCCGTGCAGACCGCTGCCAGGATCAAAAACTCAAGCCTGGCCATTTCCCAAGCCCCTTACAAAATTGCTATTTGCATTCAAGCTGCAATAAGAGAAGCTGAGAGCGCAAGGGGGAAGAGAGGAACTGCTGAAAACACTCAGGATATTAGTTTCCGAAAAAAGGGCGAGAAAGAAGCAACTGATTATTTATCTGGTGCCTGACTATAGTTCTTCAAGGACAGTTGCTTTATAAGCATCTTAATCCTTGTCCCTGAGTCTTTCTGTCCCTCACCTATGTCGGGGCTCATCAGATGTCGGGTGCATGTGAAAACAGTCCAAGGTCTGGCTTAATTAGTGCCTGGATGGTAATGGTAGCTGTGTGCTGTTGCAAAAGCCAAGTACATAAGGCTGTATTTGCAATGCCCTCTCTCTTTGGCTATTTATTTCCTGGTTTGGGACCTCTTTCCAACACTGATGCTGAGCCGGTTACTTCAGCTACACCTGCGTGGGGTCTTGTACATCAGGGAAAGTCCCTGGCGGGCTCTGCAGGTGTCTTTGGGAAATGCTAGCCCAAACAGTTTGTACTAATAAGGCTTAATAGGATAACTAAATTTGGCCCAAGAGGCACAGTGCCACAATCCTAATAATTTTCTCTCCACACCCACATTGTGTTCTGCCTCGTGTTCCTCTTTTTTGTTTCTTAGGTGTGAGAAGAATGGATCTGGACCATACATCTGGCGTCTTTCCCCCACCCTGACAGCTTGGTTGAGATGATGAAACATCGGGAAATTAGCGGCCGTTTTCAGCTCCCATATCGACCGTTTTGGGCTTTCCAATCCCCTGCACCATGATAATAACAGATCACCTTTTTTTTTTCATTCAGTGGAGGTCTTGGTACCACTGCAGGAAGCACAGCTAGGTGTCCCCCCACATCTCCAGGGATTAATTTTCCCAGCCTGTGCATTGGCATTTGCATACTTGGATTGTATCCTGGGTAGGCAGATCTGGAGTCTGCAAAGCTCTAATCAATGCAGTGCAAAACAAACAGGATTCATTTAATGTACGGCTTTAATGAGCTGACACGCTACAGGTTAATGCTGTCTTTTGCTGCGCAGAAATGGGTTTCATGCAGAGTCTTGGCACCTGATCTTCAAGGCTGAGTGGCAAGGAAAATGCACTGATTCCCAGGGCAGAGAGCAGAACGGGCTGATTTGCCGCTCAGCAGCGCATTAGCTGGTGGGGACAGCTTCAGATCTGCAAGCACAGTGGTGGTAGCAATACCTGGACCAGGCTATCACGTGGGGCGAAAAGAAGGCAATCCAA
Organism: Crocodylus porosus; assembly: GCF_001723895.1. Taxonomy (NCBI): domain Eukaryota; kingdom Metazoa; phylum Chordata; order Crocodylia; family Crocodylidae; genus Crocodylus; species Crocodylus porosus. The sequence continues at coordinate 138,810,360 of NW_017728931.1, read as the reverse complement.
CAGGGACATAGCGTGGACACCGAGAGGTAAGAACTGTTTTATTATGTGTTTGTTTTCAGGATCAGCTGAGTAGCTGCAGGTTTGTAGCAATGACTCCCGGGCCCTCAGAACAAGAAGGCTCCTCTTTGCAGAAGCCCTCACGGGGATACAGGGCAGGTTTCCTCCTCATCCTGTGCTCCAGCTAGAAAGCGTTGGTCTCGCGTCCCGAGTACAAGGGGCCTTCGCCTCTGCTCAACCTTGTGCTTCAGTTCAGGACACGGTGTTTGTCACGTCCCCTGCCCACCTTTCCCAGCTGCCACAGACAGACTGCCGCAGTATTCACTGGGGGAATTGGGCAGGGGTGCAGTGGTACCGTCACACCCCGCCTCGATTCCCAGTCCATCCCAAGTTTGAAACCAACTGCTTGGCAGTGGCAGCAGCATTTCTATTCAGGCAGCGCTGAGGGAGTCAGCTGACTTCGTGGTTCATTATAATCTGCCTATTCCTTCTAAACGCTTCGTGTCACAGGTGTTAATGACCCGCTCTCCTTTCTAATGACTTTGCCGTCCCACTAATCAAGCTCCCCTTTCTTCTGCAGTTCTGCCGTCTGGTACCTGCTTCTCCTATTTCACAGCCCAGCAGATAGTTTTTCACTCCAGCTAAAAATGTTAACTCAGGTATGGAAATGGTAACTCAGGAAAATGGTAGCTCTGGTGTAGGAAATAACTCTCAGTAAAGCATTGGATGCACTGTCAAGATGCTAAAAAAGGCTAGATTTTGTTTTATGACTCTGGAAGAGATGTACATTTAATTCTAATGACTACAGGACTAATGACACAACAGCTTTTGATATTTTTTTTTGCCTAGCTTATTGTGTTTTTTATACATAATGTGTGATATAGCAAATGAATGCCCATTCCAGTTAAATTATATATTTTTTTCTTGACTCAATCCTGAACTGAACAATATATCCCAAGGCTCCTAGCATATGAGCAAAGCTTCTAGTTTCTTTTTAATTAAAGCAAAATATGCGTTGTGTTATGGGATGATGCACCACACCACCTGCACTCCCCATTTCAAAATCCCGTATTTGCCCTTATTCAGGGAAGGTCTCTATAACTGTGATTGCACATGCAAACACGACCCTTAAGGGGACCATGGAGAACAAATGCAAAGACCTCCAATGTGAGCCTCTACCAAAGCTGTCAAGTAGCAAATTGTTACTGTTGATAGGACCAGGAGAGGACACGGTCACAAGGACTCGCTGCCCTGTGGGTCTGCGGTCAAAAGTTAACTGCAGAGTTTCATGTGCAGATTCCCATCTGCAAACTGTTCCCTGCCAGGCTCTAGCTTAACAGCAGATGGACGATCTGGTCTGAGAGACTGCAATGCTGTCGAGTCCTACCGTCTGATTTTCAGATGCACCAGCGCGCTCACATCTTTGCTTCTTACACGCGTGTGTGCTGGGGACGTTTCCATCGACTGTCTCTTAAGCTAATTTCCATCCGAAGCTTCCTGCTGCGATCAGAGCCGCCCGGTGGTAATTGCAATGGTTGGGTACAGGCAAAAGTAAGGTTAGAGCAGCACGGAAAGTCACAGTGGTAAAAACAAGGCCCGGGGTGAAGGGCGCAGCTCTTGGTGAAGCTCCACCTTCTCGGTGGTGTTTGTTCCCTGTCGGTGGGTGGAGGACTTTCCATTTATTATCATCACATCTCCCCACCGTGCCCACAGGACTGGAGGTTTCATTTGTCCTCGGTGAATATACAGCTCGGAGTCTGCTTTTCTGCATGTTTGCTACGCCTCCCATGCCAACATCACCTCAAAGTGTGGTCAAGGCTGAACTTACAGCTGACACCTGCCAAAGAAAGACCAGAAACGGCCACACACGATCAGCAGAGGCACTTTGTTTTCTAGTGCAGCTGGTCAAAAATGCCCTGTTATGTCTCAGGCTAGCGTGGGCTAGGCCACACCTAACAGGACGTGACACTGCTTGATCTTAGCAGGATCTTTGCCATGGTGTAAGAAGCAATTCAAAGGGTTTCAGTGATCTGCAGTCTTGGCTCGCTGTCGTAAACCAGACCACCATGCCAAAGAAAATGAACCAGGCTTTGAGATTCCCTGCACTATCGTTGATAAAAGAACCCGTGTAAACCATGTTTTAATCTGTGTGATGAACAGAGTCTCTTGGCTGATGAGAAATGCTATGTGACTTTTCTATCTGGACCCTGGATTTCCATCCTGAGGACCTCATCAGTTAAAAACCACGATTTTCCTGCTTCGCGGTTGATTTTGTAACCAGCTCTTAGTCCAACTGAAGATGGAAAGAATCCCTGTTAAGCATTTCCCATCAGCGGCAGATATTTTCTATGGGAATGCTTTCTTATATTTTAATGTAAAGAATCTCTAAATGCATTCCTATTCTAAACCTGGAGATCTTTTATAAGACCAACAAGATTTTTGCAAAAAAAATTCTTTAGTTGCAAGCTTTCGGGCGCAAAGCCTTCATCAGGCATTGGAGAAAAGACTGTAGAAGTTCTCCTGGGTAGAAATGAAAGTTCATATTTTATAGGATTTCACAGAGGAGTCAATAGAGGGAAAACTCCCCGGGGAAATCAGTTCATAGCTGATATGGAGCCTCTCACCTCCTGTGAGGATCTGATCTCCGATGCCCAATGAAGGATGTTTGTGCCCAAAAGCTTGCAATTAAAGATTTATTTTTTTTTGCAAAAACCTTGTTGGTCTAATGAAAGAGATCATCTCTACTACGAGTCCTGATTGTCTTTTCCTCTAGACCAATACGGCCACAACCTGGATACCTTCCTGTTCTGAATGCTTTTACTTGCAGCGAAGTCAAGTGTCAAGGGCTTTTGAGAAACTCAAGTACTTCCAAAGCCAATTATTTTTTTCCCTTGCATGATAATTAGGTTGTCCGGCTGACTCAGCCAAATTCTTGGAGCCTTTTCTAACTGCTTCTTACAAAACACTGAATTCAGAGTGGAGCAAACGCTGCTAAATCAGCCATCACATTAATATCACCATAAATGAGACTAAATGAGTTTGGTCCAATGCTCTCTGCACACAGATATATTGGAAAGAGAAAAGGTATGCTGGGCTGCCTTTGGTACTCAGTTGCAAAAGGCAGAAGGATATCATAGAGGGTCCTTAACCAGATGGGCTCCAATCCCTCTGTGTTAGGACCCTTCAGTGACCAGAAGTGCCATAGAAATATTGAGCGTGGCACTATGCTTCACGTCTGGTCCATGTGGCCAAATGGATCACCCCTCACCCGTGGTTTCACTTTGTTTCACTGTCTAGTCAGTAGTAGAAAGGCTGCTCTGCTGGGGCAACAGTCTTCTCTAGCTGGCTCGCTTCCCGGTTAATAGGCAGTGCATAGAGCAACATGGACAGATTTTGAAAGCGGAGGGGACAGAGCATCACTGCACATAACATAACAATTTTTCTCCTGTTAAAAATAAACTAGAAGCGTTACTAATATCCTGTAGTATTCAGTTTATGTTTGAAACAAATATATCTTTATTAGAAGGTGCATGAATTTGCTATATTCTGCATTCAGTATAAAAACACAAAGCAGGAGGCTAATAATCAAACTGTTAGAATGAAACGCACGTCTCTTTTTCAGGTTCATAAAACAATCTCTAGTCTTCCTGAGTGTGTCAACAGTGAATCCAATGTTTCATTAACAGTTATTTCCACCTCTGAGTTAACGGTCAGCATGGCCAGTCCGTTGAGACAGTCTTCGCCCGTGGCTGAATGAAGCCAAGTTTTAAGACTTTGGTAAAGATATTCGGTGATATGTTTATTGGGAGAGCTGCTGGACAAGGTGATTTGAGGAAGGGCGCTTAGGGCGTCTATATGCAAGCAGCGAGCTATAATTACAGTGTGTTGGAGCAGACTTGATTAATTGAGTCTGCTGGAGCGTGGTAATTGCCAGGCTCCATCAGGCTCCAGCATCTCGTGTATCAGCACCCCCACGCTTAAAAATGGCAGCGAGAGAGCTTTAACTCGTTCAGTGAGCTTTAATTCAAGTGCTCCAACACCATTTTTAAGCATGGGGATGCTGATACACAAGAGGCTGTGGGCACTTTAATTAGAGCAGCCCTGCACACATGCCTGGAGCACGTGTATAAGCAGCCACGCTGCCCAAAAGCTCATCTAACAGCTCTCCTAACTATACAGATGATCCAAAATGCCAAAAAATCCTTGCCTCAAGAACAGTGCATCATAACACAATTAAGTAGGACCTATAAGGTATGGGACTGCAACAAGCATTGCAGAATGGTAATGCAGAGGGCTGCACAGAGACAGCGAGCTTGCCTCCAAAGGCAAGCCAGGGCTTTCACTGCTATGGTTTCTTTTGCAGCTACAGGGCGCTGGGGTGCGGGGCCCGCTGGCCACGGACATGGAAGAGCTGTAGTGTGCTCCCAACAGCGTGGCTGAGCACTCGCTGCTGGCTCCAGAGCGGGCAGTTTGCTCCCTTGTTGCAGCAATGGGAGCAGGGAAGGGGGATGGGACTCGAGCAGCACCTGCCCTGGACTCAGGGATACCTAGTCAGTCCCCCATTGCTTACCCTTTCTCCTGCAAATCTCTTCTCCTCCCCGTCTCCTTGTACCAGCTCGGTCCTCTCCCTCCAGCCCAGTCCAATATTTCACCAGGCAAGTCAGGCTCCTTCAGCGGAGCAGGAACCAAGCGGGACAATGTACCCGCACCCCCTCTGGATCCACCTCTGTACTAGGGTCGCCGACTCCACTTGAATCTACTCTGGGAGGTTTCATCACACGACGTAATGACATTAATGACTGACATACCGTACTGCACTCAGGAAGGCAAATGTACACGACTATTACATTTTAAAAACCCACTGGATTACAGTATAAATTGGATTCAACATTTAATATTTATCATTTATCTCCCGGGTGACTCTTAGAAGTCTCCTGGAGATTATATTGCTCCTTCCTGGAGACTCCAGGGCAATCCTGGAGGGTCGGCAACCCTGCTCCTTACAGCGGGAACATGCCCTGTCGAGACGAACAGGCTGCTCGATCCTCTGAAAAGAGCTAAAACCTGGTAAGAAATGTTTAAAGCGCTCTCTAGGCCCAACCGATGGCATGGGTGAGGAGAGCAGGTTTGTGGGGACAACTCGCACGCATCTCCGCACACCGCAGTCTTGTTTGCTCGGCACTTGAGTCCCATGGGGAGCAGCACAGAGCCGCATGTTGAGTTTTTATGAGCGTTTTAGTGCCTATTTTCCTCAAAACAAATCTAATTTTTTGGGCCAAATGCCTTGTGTGTGAGGGAAGGAAAATGTTTTAACTAGCCTTAGCCAAAGTGAGGCATCTGCTGAGGTCTTCTGACGTTTTTGGAGCCAGTGTACAAGCGAGAGTTGCCGGTTCCTGCCACCAGAGGTCTCCCATTACTGGTACTTCCAATCAGGGGGTGAGCTGGCTATCACCGATGCCACCATGTCGCCGGGGGGGGGGTTCGATGACGAACCCTGTAGGACTCACTGTGCCATTAATCTGACAAAATCTGTGTCTTGCCATCGCCCGGCAGAGTCCTTCCGCCCCACCACCCTCCTCTTCCTCATCACCTAACCTTAATGACCATCTTCCAACACAACATCATTCATTCTTTCCTTCACTTTACCATCTATGACTTGTCCCGCGTCCCTGGTGTCTGCATGTTTTCCTGTCCGACAGCTTTTGCAGGGAAATCAAAGCTTCATCCCACTGTCATTCGCTTGTCCATGACTCGGCACAAAGCAAAGCAAACCGAGGACAAGGCAAATAATAATCAAATTGTTAGAAGTAAATGCACATCTCTTTTCAGGTTCATAAAACAAACTCTAGTCTTCCTGAGTGTCTCAACAGTGAGTCCCAGCGTTACTGGTGTTACTAAGTCTCTAGATATAAGGGCAATCAATAATTTGGGGGGGTTCGTAGAGTCCCATCTCTTACAGGATTAGATGGCCAAGTGTGATCCCGTTCCATCCTGCTTGAGTCCCTGAAAAACCGTTAATGGAAGAGGTGGATGAGCACTCCTCCTGACTGCGCCTTTTCTGTTAATTGTATCAGTAGTGGTTTTAGATTAACGGATTCCTGTACTATAAAGCCAGAACAGACCACTGTCATCATGGCTAGGGACAGACATTACACATAAACTGGTATATGATCAAAAACAGGTTTAAACATGGAACAGAACAGAAGTTCAGTGCACACAGACCCGTTTCAAAATGGCCAAACCTGGTTTAAGATAGACGTGGATGGACGATTTAACTGATTTAGGTTAAACCGGTCTATTGACCTTGTGTCCCAGATGTCCCCCCAGATCAAGTTAGGTTGCAGTCCTCCAGCATCCCAAGATGCCTTGAACCCATCGTCCCCCTGCAGGGCAGGTGAGCTAGCCCTGGCTCCGCTGTCTGCTCCTGCTAAACTGCGCCGGTCCCGACCACAGCTGTCACAGAGCCGAGGCAGCAAAACCTCCACTTCCTAGCCTGGCGTGGCAGTGGGGAAAACAGAGTTGTCCCCCCCCCAACCCCAGCCCTGCCCCTGAGCCCTGGTCTGCCCAGCTGCCCACCCCCTTCCCTGTGCTCGGCCTGTCCTCCACCTGGGAGGTGGGAAGCAGTCCCCCATCCTGGAGCTGGGGGGCTGCCCACATGGGGGGAGCTGCCCAGCACCAGAACAAAGGACTCTTTCCACCACCCACCCACCCACCCACCGGGCCACGGCTGGCTGAGCAGCAGCTGAACCACATGGGGGAGGGTGTGGGGGGAAATCCCCAAGGCTCCCGTGGAGGTGGGGACAACCCCCGGAGGTGGCTCCTCCCATGTGCGCTGTCCCACGGCACCAGAACGGAGGCTTCTCCCCCCTCCCCACCCCACCGGGGGGCAGCCAGAGGCTGGGCAGTCAATCAGGGATGGCTCCAGCTCGGAAATGGCTGTAGCACCCCCTGCCTGCTGGCCTGGGCCACTGCAGGCCTCTGGTCGCCTTTCCCAATTGAAAACTTATCATGAGCTCAGTTCATTACCAGTTCAATCCACGCAGCTGAGAGAAACCTGCAAAGGTGGAATCGGTGCCTCCTCGGGCATTTTAACTGTCTGTACCGGGCCTGTCTGGTCAAACCTACTGCTTCACGCAGGCCCTGAGTCTTCCCACATGGATTTCCTGTTGAAGTGGAGTATGGGTAAAGCAATACCCAGTGTTGGGGCATGAATGTAAAGAGGGATGGGGTTGGAGGAGAGGAGAATGTGAATTAAAAAAGAGCAAGAGTTTGGTGAGGGAGGGACACAAGTGTGAGAAGCAGCCAAAGCTGATGCTGGATACCTGGAAAGGAGTGGGGAGAAAGTGCATGGATCCTCTGTTCTTACCTCTGCATCCCAGGGAGAAGCAGAAGACAAGCTTGGGTTTCTATATAAACTCAGGGTGAGGCCAAGTGGTTTTCTGTGGGGCATGAGGGGTATGTGGGGGAGCCTTGGAGTGAGGACAGTGGCAGCTGGAGGGGAAGAAGGGGTTGTGGGTGGGGGGGCCTGGGAAGGACCATTGCCCTGGGTAAAATTTTCAATACACACTATAGAAGCAAACTCCTCAGAAGTGTTTGAGGCCTTAAGTCAGTCACATGCTCAGGCAAACGTTCCTGCTTGCCTCCTGATGAAACGGTGGTCTTCAGTAACCCCTCCTGCCATTGGCAATGTGTAGGGGGTGCATGCGAGTGCCTGCATGAGATTGGTGGTGTCCCCCTGCGAAAAGCATGGCCAATGCTGCCGGCGGTGCCTGTGCACGGTTGCCGCTCGCCACCCCCCACTGACATCGCCGGTGGCATCTGCGGGCGGTCCCCAGTTGCCTCTGGCTGCTGCCAACACTGCCAGCAGTATCTGTGGGTGGTCATGGACCACTGGTCAGTGCTGGTCACCTTCCCCCCTGCCACCGACACTGCCGCAGCTGCCTGCGGGAGCTCCCCACTTGCCGCCGCCACCTGCGGGTGGTCACTGTGCCCCCTCAGCCTCTGGGGGCACATGGCGTTCATGCCTCCTGCCTCCTCACCTGGGTCCAGTTCAGTCTTGCCAACCCTAAACCGCTGAGACTCATGAGTCAAGCAGTCCCCATCCCCAAATCGGGAGAGAGGCCCTAGGAACCTGTGACATTTTTAGGTAAATAGTGCATCGCACTTCTTCTTCTGTGCATTTGTCAAGCTGCCTTGGTTGGCCCCAGTTCCTCTTTGTGCCTGTGCATCCACGTCTCCCGGATCTCTTGGACCAGGGGGCCTCTTCTATGCACTCCCACTGCCAATGGAGGCAAATTCAGGGGCAACCCCATGGGGTGGAGATCAGAGTGGGCTTAAGGGTGGGTTGGAGGGCAGGAGGGAGCAGGGCTGCCATGAGTTGTCGAGCAAATCCTGCCCCTCTCCTTCTGAGAGATTGCTACACGTGTCCCCTTCCCCCTCCCTGCAACCCCAAAACTCCTCCCAGTCCTCATCTGGGGGTGCTCAGGCTGCTCCGGCAGCAGCTCTACTAGGATGCTCTGCCCTGGGAGTGAGCTACCTGCCTTGGCAATGTTACACTCGCCTATACTTTTTAAGTAACAATGACTCACAAGCCAAGGTGCTGGGGTGCCACAAGATCCTTTGGAGGTGTGAGTTGATAAGCCAGGTATAAGAAGATAAACAGATGAATGCAGGCACAGGTTTAGCCCCTGCCTGGCCCCCTCTGCAAGGAGGTCAACCCTCTTATAAATGACAGCTTTTGAAACGGGGTGTCGTTTAATTCACAAACATTGTGGAGGACGTCCTTGAGGCTCCCAAGGAGTGCACTGAGGCTAACAAGGTTGAAAAGCACTGCTTTTGAAAGTGATAACCTGCTGGCTGCCCTTTGCTGCAGCAGAGGCCTGTGGGTTAAACAGCAAGACAAACCCACAAACCAGCATTTCTCAGCCCATGGGTTGCAAGAATATATAAAAGGTTGCAAACAATCACAGGAAAATATGGCACAATGTGAACGTTGCTTGGGAGCAACATAAGGCTGCATGTTGATATTGTGCTGTTAACGTTTTCCTCTTGATATTGCTGTCTGCCTTGTAAGTGAAGCCTGTCGAGCTGCTTTAACTTCTAGTTTTAATTTGGGTCCAAAATCCGTTTGTGTTCCCTACTGTTTACTGGGTTGGGACTGGCCATCAACGTTTACCAACATTGTCCTGGTACAAAAAAGGTTGAGAACCACTGACTTTGGCAGTGTCCTGCCACCTGAGGGCTTTGCTGCTTCCAGTCTGATGTAGGGCAACAGGTTTCCCTGCAAACCTGAGCCCTGGTAGCCCTCTCTTGTGTCTGCCCGGCAGCATCTTGGGGGAGCCTCAAAGCAAGAGAGCAGCCAACAGGGGAGCTCCCAGTCCTCATGCACTTGCAGAGCCCACCTCCATCCTTTTCTACTAGGGGAGACGTCCTTTCTGGCCACACCGGAAAGCTGCGCCGGGGCTGCGGTGTCTGGCAGAGTTGGGCAAGAGGAAGTCTGGAGCAGCATAAAAAAGAAAACACTCCAAAAACCCCCCCTAAAGCTGTTTCGCCCTCGCCCCCTTTCAAACAATCAAACTAAAATAATTCTCGATATTAGCATCAGTCACTGATCCTTGGCTCAGATATGACTCTGTACTTAGAATTATGCTCAGAATAGCTGAAAAGATGTTCATCTGTTGACAGTAACTCAACCTGCCAACTGTCAAGAATATGTTTGAGGAATAACATCCGGAACTGGGAGGAAAAACAGCTACCGGCCCATTTTCTAAAGCAGACACATCTGAACTTTCGTGCGCGTCTGATTTTCTGTTTAACAAAGTTCTCCAGGGAAATTTTGCTTCTGTGATGCAGAGATCTCGAGATTAAGTGTCTCGATTCTTCCCTTTTAACTTTGAAAGATTTTCCATCCAATTTTCCCCTGAATTAAGGACTGTAGACAGTAATCAGGGAAGTGATGGCAGGCCAAGGACGCTGTGTCCTTCACAACGAAGTGCTAGTTAGGAGTAAATTAGGGCATAATTAGGCAGTTGTACAACACTTCATGCCTTCAAGGTACGGTTCCAGTGGTCACAAATTATTCGAATGCCTGTGCAGCAAGTGATTTTGTGGATAGAGCAGAAATGAGCTCCAGAGTAATTGGGGATTCATTTCATAGTTTCATAGTAGTTAGGGTCAGGAGGGCCCTGAACAGATCATCTAGCCTGACCCCCTGCCACAGAATTGAATGCTGGGTTCACAAGCCCCCAGACAGGTGATCATCCAACCTCCTCTTGAATTTGCCTAAGGTCGGGGCGAGGACCACTTCCCTAAGAAGTTGGTTCCCGATTCTGGCCACCCTAACTATAAAATATTGCTTCCTGATCTCTAACCTCAACCTATTCTCCATCAGCTTATTACCATTGTTCCTCATCACCGCAGGTGGTGCTGGGGAGAAAAGGGCTCTTCCTATTTGCTGATGATCTCCCCTGTTGAGTTTGTAGGCAGCCACCAGTCCCCCCTCAGCCTCCTCTTGCTGAGGCTGAACAGATCCAGGTCCCTCAGTCTCTCCTCGTAGGGCCTGCCCTGCTGCCCTCTCACCAAGTGGGTGGCCCTCCTCTCCATGCTGGCCACATCCCTTTTGAAGTGTGGCGCCCAGTACTGGACGCAGTGCTCCAACTGCGGCCTGACCAGTGCCACATAGAGGGGGGGCATCACCTCTCTGGACTGGCTTGAGATGCACCTTTGGATGCATGACAAGGTATGGCTGGCCTTGCTGGCTGCGGTTTGGCATTGGCAGCTCATATTCATCTTGGAGTCAATAATGACTCCAGGATCCCTTTCCACCTCTGCTTTCAAGAGGGGAGCTCCCCAGCCTGTATGTACGCTGTGAATTCCTTCTCCTCAGGTGCAGCACTCTGCATTTGTCTACGTTGAACCCCATCCTATTACCATCCGCCCACTTTTGTAGTCTGTCTAAATCTAGTTGCCGCCTCTCTGTCCCTTCAAGTGTGCCCACCTCGCCCCACATCTTAATGTCATCAGCAAACTTGGACAGTGTGCTTTCCACCCCCTCATCCAAGTCACTCATGAAAATGTTAAACAGTGCGGGCCCAAGGACTGAGCCCTGGGGGACCCCACTGCTCACATCTCTCCAGGTTGAGTATGACCCATCTACCACCACTCTCTGGGTGCGCCCTATCAGGCAATTTTTTACCCATCCAACTGTGTAGTTACATAGGAAGGAAATCATAGAATCATAAAATGAGGGTGGGAAGGGACTTCAGGAGGTCACATCTAGTCCAATCCCTTGCTCAAAGGAGGACCAGCCCCAACTACATCATCCCAGCCAAAGCTTTGTCGAGCCAGGACTTAAAAACCGAAAAGGATGCAGATTTTACCTCTCTAAGGTAACCTGTTCCAGTGTTTCACTACCTTCCTGGTGAGCAAGTTCCTTGTTGCAACGTGAGCCCGTTGCCCCTTGTCCTGTCATCTGCCTCCACTGAGAACAGTCCAGCTCTGTCCTCTTTGCAGCCCCTCTGCAGGTTAGGGAGTTGAAGGCTGCTATTAAATCCCCTCTTGGTCTTCTCTTCTCTTTGAAGTAGCTGATCTCCCTCAGCCTTTCCTCACCAGTCATGTCCCCCCAGCCCCCGAACCATTTTCATTGCCCTCCACTGGACTTGCTCCAAAGTGTCCACAGTCTTTCTATACTGGGGGCCCCAAAACTGGCCACATTACTCCAGATGTGGCCTCACCAGTGCTGAATAGGGGGGAAGAATCACTTCCTTTGATCTCTTGGCAATGCTCCTCCTACTAGCCCAGGATGCCATTAGCCTTCTTGGCAACAAGGACACACTGGTGGCTCATATACATCTTGTCCACTGTCACCCCCAGGTCCTTTTCTGCAGAGCTGCTGCCCAGCCAGTCAGCCCCAGCCTGCACCAGTGCATGGGATTGTTTTCGTGCTAAGGACTTTGCACTTGTCCTTATTGAACTTTTTGAGATTTCTTTTGGTCCAATCCTCCAATTTGTCTAGGTCTCTCTGGGCGCATCAACACAAGATGCTTAACTGTGCAGTAGAGTAGTTTACTGCTCAGTAAGCATGTGTGTCTATGACTGCACATTCTTACTGTGCAGTAAACCTTGCTAATCAAGAGTAAATCTGCTACTTGCAAATGCAAGTAACAAATTTTGTTTTAATTAGTAATGGTGCAGTAGCGCTTATGTAGACACCTGATCAGGAGCAAATCTGTTCCCAGTCAGCTGTCCAACAGGGGCAGGAGATTGCTCCCTGTTCCTGGGAGCTGCCTGCTGTGGGGAAGGCTTTGCCACCAGACCCTGAGCAGTGATCATGTCCCTCTGCCCTGGCAGCAGGGAGCATCAAGCCCCCACTTTGAGATCATGATCAGGAAGCAGAGGCCGGGAGATCCTTATCTCCCAGTCCCCACTCCACCATCAGTGGCTGCAGGGGCCTATTGCATGGCCCCCAGAAGCAGGAGCAGTTTGCTGCCATTCGCAGCAAATCTGCTCCTGCTTTTCTGCATGTGTAGACGCCTGCCTTGGAGCATTTACTCATGAGCAGTTTACTCATGAGTAAACTGATCCTAGATCAAATGCACATGTAGACGCACCTGCTGAATCCTAGCCCTACCCTCCAACATATTTACTACTCCCCCCAGCTTGGTGTCATCTGCAAACTTGCTGAGGATGTGCTATGGTAGACTTGCAGTAGTTTGGGAGTTGACCTTGCCTGTAAAGACCAAGGTAAAAAAGGCGTTGATTACTTCAGGCTTTTCCGTGTCATCTGCCACGAATGGAAAAATCCAGGTTCATAGGATCTAGGTACAGGATCTACAGTTGCATAGTAGTTAGAAGGAATTTCAGATATAACTTCAGTACAGTCTTAGGATAATATTTTATAATGTTATACATTAACAAAGCCACAAGATATGCACTACAGGGAAAACAGGTGTCTGTGCTAACAGGAAACAGCCAGTTTGTGTATTTCCCCCATCATCTACCTGGGGGTCATATTTAAAAAGCTATGAATTGTGAGGTTTTGGTGGCTTTAAAATCTTGTACATAGTACAAGGAGGGCAAAACACCTTTTCATTTTTTAAAAGCCTTCCATGTGTTTAACATGAATAGTGAGGGTAGCAGAAATATACCTAGCATACATAGTCCACTTTACACCTGGTGTATTAACAATACACAGAAAGGGAAGGCAAGGCAGAGAGAATAAGGGGTTTTGCAACTGGTCACAGTGAGTTATTGCCAAAACTAAGATGAGAGCTCAGAAAACCGTATGTCTAAAAAAGCAGTGTTGTAATAGCAGAAACACGCCAAAACCAACCCAAAGTCTCTTACCACAAACCAGATCTGACATTTCTGAAGAGTGTTTCTCTTTGCAATTGGAGTGAGTATTTTATGAATTGCTGTACATGAGAAAACCAGGTACCGTTCAGCAAACAGTCTGTAGCTACACCCGATGTCACATAATTTCCTTCTTTTGGGGTTAAGGGGTCAACTCGTCTGCTGACGCTTCACTCCCTGTATTGATCCCCAGCTGAAAGGGAACAGCCATAGGGACAGTAACTGTGACACACAGCTGTGTCATCCCGCCTCCTACACACTGCGGCTAAGCCTTAGTACACGTAGAAAACAGCATGATTTCCTGGATGCAGCTCAGGTTACTAATACCTGCAGAGGGGCGCTCCGTTCTCTCAAAAGCATGATTCACTGACCCAAGGGTCAGCCTAACTATGCCCTCCAAACACAGATTTCCATTTTGCTCTCATAAGTCAATGGGCAGAGGATTGATTCGCCCAGCAATCGCCCCTTGACCTTTGAGAAGCCGAGAGCAGGATACATTTCTTCCCTGTCAATATGGAGCGGGCCTTACTGTCAGCTTCGAACGAATCTGCGACTTCTGCTAAACAGCAGAATCACAAGGATGCAAAAATAAATGAAAAGAAAGGGTGTGGAGTGTGTTCAGATCCTTGCGGAGGGTTGGGGAGAGTCATGTTAAGAAGTTTCTGAAAAAGTCAAACCGGGCTTACTTTTGCGTAGCTGTTAGTGTAATGAGTGGGACGCTGACTGCTTTAAGTTGAGGAACGTCGTGCTGAAAGGCACTCTGTTTTCTAAGAAGGTAAGCTGCTCTTGTGCCCGCAAACCTCTAACAGGAGACGGGCTCGAGTGGGTGCTTGCACTCTCTTGTCTGGGAAGTGTGCAACTGCTGTAACCCAGCGCCAGAACAGTGGGCAGATCAAAGGGACCCGCAGCATTTGTCTGGCCTAAATGTCTCTGCAAACCCACTGTTTGTCTTCTGTTCGCTTGGAGATGTTAGGAATCCTAAATATAGTAACTGCAATGTCAGTACCAGGCTAAATCGTTCAGTAGTAGAAAGGGGGCCGTGATCACTGGAGATACTCGTCCTACGAACTGGAATTGCTCCTCAATCCATAAACTCCCCTTCTCCTGTGAGAGCAGATTCATTCTGCAACACATCGTGGATGCTTGTTTGGGATGACAGAGGAGAAACCAGGATTCCTGTTTACATGTGTGCACACCCAGATGATTGAATTTCAGGAACAGGGTGGAGGTATTTGGGGGTTTGCAGGGCCCAAATGGTCAGGAACATGCCCACAGTATTTTCCTTTTGGAGTCCCAAGGCCAGAAGTAAAAGTGCATCACAATAAGGTGAGGCAATGTCGAAAAAGGATCTTCGATGGCTGGCATCACAGACCTAGTGGGACAGCTTTTATGCCTGGACTGTCACCATCGAGGGCTGGGTTGTGCTGCAGAAGGGCAGGGCAGGGAGAAAAGGTGGTGGTGTTGCCTTGTATGTCAAGACCACATACATCTGTTCTCTGGTTCAGGAGGAAGAAGACAGCAGAGCAGAACGCATTTAGGTGAAGAGGAAAGGTGCAAGATGCAGCACCACCATAATGGTGGGGATATATTATAGGCCACCAGATCAGGAAAGAGGAGGTGGATGGGGCACTCTTCAAGCAGGTGATAAATTTATCCCAAAAATATGGGATGGTATTGATGAGAAACTTCGATTTTCTGGACATCTGCTGGAAGAACAATGCAGCCAAACAGAAAATGTCAAGCTGGTTCCTAATCTGTGTGGAGGACAACTTGCTTTCCCAGAAAGTGGAGGATACAACTAGGGGATCGTCTGTCTTGGATCTTGTCCTGACCGACAGGGAAGAACTGGTGGAGGATGCAAAGGTGTTGGGTAACTTGGGAGGAAGCAATCGCAGTACACTTCTAGATCCCGAGACAGGGAAAGCAGGAGGTGAGCAAAATCAGGACGCTACATTTCAAACAGGCAGATTCCATCCAACTCAAGGAGTTAATAGGCATGGCGTCATGGGAGGATGAACTGGAGGATAGAGGTGCCCGGGAGCGGGGGGGGAGCTTCTAAAAGGCACAATATTGGAAGCTCAATAAGAAACCATTTGGGCATAATAGAAGCACAAGAAGACTGGCCAGAGTCCAATGTGGCAGCACAGGGAGCTTCTAAAATGCCTCAAATGCAAGAAGAAAACATAGAGGAAATGGAAGAATGGGCAACTTGCCACGGACACGCACCAGTTAATAGCAAAAACCTGCAGGGCCAAAGTCAGGAAAGCAAAAATGAAGTATGAGCTGCACCTAGCAGAGGAGGTTAAGGACATTAAGAAAGGAAAGTAGGGCTGGAAGGGACCTCAGGAGGTCCCATCTAGTCCAACCCCCTACTCAAAGCAGGGCTGTCCTCAACTACATCATCCCAGCCAAGGTTTTTTCTAGCTGGGCTTGGAAAACCCCCAAGGATGGAGATCCCACCACCTCTCTGGGTGACCTGCTCCAGTGTTTTACTACCCTCCTAGTGAGAAAATGCTTCCTACTCTCTAACCTCAACTTCCCTTGCTGCAACGTGAGCCCATTGCTCGTCGTCCTGTCACCTGCTCCCACTGAGGACAGTCCAGCTCCATCCTCTCTGGAGCTCCCCTGCAGGTAGTTGAAGGCTGCTATTGAATCCCCCTTCAGTCTCCTCTTCTCTAGACTAAATAAGCCCAGTTCCCTCAGTCTTTCCTCACAAGTCCTGTTCCTCAGACCGTCACCATTTTCATTGCCTTCCACTGGACTCTCACCTTTCTGTGTTGGGGGTCCCAAAACAGGACTCCAGATGTGGTCTCACCAGTGCAGAATAGAGGGGAAGAATCACTTCTCTAGATCTCCTGGCAATGCTCCTACCAATGCAGCCCGGGATGCCATTAGCCTTCTTGGCTCAGATCTATCTTATTGTCCACTGTCACCCCCAGGTCCCTTTTCTGCAGAACTTCTGCCCAGCCACTCAGTCCCCAGCCTGCACCAGTGCATGGGATTGCTCCATCCTATGTACAGGTGCAGGACCAAGAAGAGGTTATATAATTATGATGGCCAGAAAATAAGGACCAAGGAAGCTGGGGGTCCTCTGTCAAGAAGCCAGAGGGAACTTGTAAATGAAAATCCAGAAAAGGTGGAGCTGCTCTAGCTAAAGAAATGAAGCTGCAGCCAGACACCTAATAGGGATTACCTGGTCAAGGAAGCGGGCAAGCTGAGGAAGGAGATAACAAAAGAAACAGAGAGCTTTTGTTGGGTCTGAATGGATTCAGTCAGTAGGGCTGGGGGAACTTCATCCCAGGGTACTGAAGGAACCCGCAAAGGAAACCTTAGAGCCCTTCTTCATGAAGTTGTATGAGACAGGCCAGGTATCAGAGGACTGGAAAAGGGTCCCTTTTTTAAAAAAAAAAAAAGTCAGAAAGGAGGAACTGGGGAACTACGGACCAGTTAGCCCCATCTCCATACCTGGGAAATTACTGGAGCATATTTTACAGAAAATCACTTGCAAGCATCTGGAGGAGGAAAGGCTGATCACAAGCAGCCAGCGAAGATTTGTGAAAAGCAAATCTGGTCAAACAAGGTAGTAACTATTAGGATGGATGAAGGGCCTGCTGTGGACATAGTGCATCTGGACTGCAGGGAGGCTTTTGACAAGGTCCTGCACAACCTGCTCATAAGCAAAGTGGAGGAATGTGCAGTAGACAAAACTACGACAAAGTGGATAGATGACTGGCTGTCTAGCCACAAGCAAAAGTTAATGATTAGCAGGTCCATGTCAGAATGGCAGGAGGTTTCAAGTGGAGTCTCCCAGGGGTCTGTCCTGGGCCTGGTGCTGTTTAACAAGTTTATTAATGATTTGGATACCAGCATAGAAAGCTTCTTGAGCAAGTTTGCAGATGACACGTGTTAGACCCCGACTCCATGCGGTGCCCAGCGACTAGGGAGACGATGATTCAATTGCTCATGGATCCTGTTTCTCATTAGCCAGAGCAAGCAGGGACCAAACGCTACCTGCACGCATTGCTCACAACAGCTTTATTTAGAATGGAGACAGCTTTGGGCAAAAGTCCCCAAAAACCAGCAAACTGGGGACCTGCACTGAACAATAGTTTTTTCCCATATTCATACACTTTGGTTTAAGTTCATTAACATTCACTCCACCTTCGTCCCTTCCCCTGTTCCATTTCTCTTCCCATCTCAAGCTCCTCCTCTGTTTACTGTTGGCTTCATTAGCATGGAATTGCCTATGAATTTGACGCATTTATGTGTCTTCTTTGCTATGAGCGCATGTCTAAGACCTTGACTCCTGCTCTTCAGTCAATGGGTGGACTTTGACCAAAACCTGGAAGCTTCTGGAGACTTCTTTACCAAACACCATTCACCTTTTTGCATATATTCATCTCGGATCCTGTCACCAATTATGTGTTGTTTTTTGACATTCTAGTCAGTTTTTCAGTCCCAGGTTGTACCGTCTTCCACATTCCTAAAATTTTTCCTCATTCATGACACACAGACTCACACAGACTCACTTGCTGCTTTTTCAGTAAAATGGTTCACACAACTAGGATGGTTACTTAGCATAAGCAAATGGCTGGCTTAGATAAGCATTCTGCCTTGTTGTTAGCAGTTTTGCTGAGACACAGATTAAAGCCTTGTTCCAGCTGTAGGGCCAGTGCTCCCCAAAAATCCACATAGTGTTACCCTAACAACATGAAACTGGGAAGTATTGCAAACCCTTTGAAGGATGTGAGCGTAATTAAGAAGGATCTTGAAAGACTGGAAAGTTGGGCTATAGCTAACAGGATGCAATTCAATGCAGACAAATGCAAGGTGATGCACCTCCAAATGAATCATTAAAACCACAAATATAAAATAAAGTGACAACTGACTGGCTGGCAGCTCTGTGGAAAAGGACTTAGGAGTCTTGGTGGATCACAGCCTCAATACCAGACTGCAGTGTGATGCAGCTGAGCAAAAGGCGAATGCAGTTTTGCAATGCATTAGTAGAAGCATTAAGTTCAAGACAGGGAAGATGATAGTGCCTCTCTTCTTGGCACTGGTTAGGTTTCACCTGTGTGCAGTTCTGGGCACCACATTTTAAAAAGGACATGGAGACATTATAGAGAGTCCAGAGGGAGGCCATAAAGATGATCAAGGGCTTGGAAGCCAAGTCATATGTGGAAAGGCTGAAGGAGCTAGGCAGCATACTCAGCTTGTAGAAAAGGGGTTGAAGAGTGGACATGACAGCAATCTTCAACTACCTGAAGGCCTGTCATAAAGAAGAGGGAAAACACCTTTTCTTTCTTGCTGCAGAGAGGAGAATGAGGACCAATGGCTTGAAGTAGCAGTAAAGTAAGTTTAGATTGGGTATCTGGAAACACGTCTTCACTGTTACAACAGTGCGGCAATGCAATAGATGCCTGGGGAAGTTGTGGACTCCCCATTGCTGGAGGTGTTTGAGAAGAGTTTGGACAGCCACCGGTCAGGGATGATCTAGGCATAGCTGTGTCTATGTTTTTCTTTGGGTATTTCCCATCCTCTGGGGCTTTGCTGGTTGCCCTTGTCCTTTCCCCACCACCCCTTTTCTGCTACATGTATTGGGGTGTTTTTAAGCCTCCCTCAGAGGCATGGGGTGTTGCCTACAGCCAAGGCTGTGGTGTGCAAGTGCCAAAGCCAGACATCCCTGGCTACAGAGTCTTTCCCCTCTGCTCAGGATCAGACCGATCGCCACATTTGGGGTCAGGAAGGAATTTTACCCCATGGTCAGATTGGCACAGACTGGGGATTTTTGCCTTCCTCTGTAGCGGGGAGGAGGGACCCTGGGGTCTCTTGAGCCTATATTGATTACATTTTATAGGCACAGGATGTAGGCTGCCGTGGTTCCCCTGCTTTACCTGTGGCAGGTTTGGGTGCTAAGCCTGTGTTGTGTCAGGGTTGAGGGTGGTTTTATCTAGAGTTTAGATAATGGTTGTACAGGATGATTTGGATAGGGGTGATCCTGCCTCAGGCAGGGGGTGGACTAGATGACCTCTGGAGGTCCTTTGCAGCCCTATTTCTCTATGACTCTATAAACTGAAGGCTTCACGGATGTTTAATAAGCATCAATGGAAATGATGGAAATTGCTCCGGGGCATTTCTGAGCTTTAGGGAAAGCTCCCAGCTGAGACTCAGGGAATAATTTGATTGGCCCTGTGTCCTGAGTTATTCCTCAATGGGATGTTATACATCATAGAAGTTTTATCCTCTTTAGAGAATTATGTCATACGAGATTTGCATCTGTTTGTTAAGTGGACAATTTCTAGTAGAAAGACTTCACCACTGGCCCTTCCTTATTTTCTAAATGATGTGTTTAACAGTGTCACTCTGAAATGTTCAGCAGCAAGTATGTAAATGTTTTAAGGAAGGGGATGAGTCACCTTTCTCTGTATTACTGTACCCTGGAGCACAGCATGAGAGCTTCTGATGGCAAATCTGCTTTTATCAGAAACCTTTCCTAGAATGGAGAAAATATCCCTGGGTGTCAAACACTTGTTTTTTGTGCTGAATTCTGAGATTCAAACGTGTGATTGTCTTAAAACCCAACATGAAACTCTTGCACTGCTAATCCCTCCAGCATCACCCCCTCTTCTTTCCCCAACTTGTACTTACTTTGAAAGATGGCTACAATGCTTCTTGTTTCTACTCTTTGCAAGATGAGAGTCCGTTTGTAGGCAAAGCCTTTCTCCGTCCGTGTGTATTACTGGGGCATTACCTACGCGCCCTGCAGCTAGGGGTGTTGTTTTTAATGACAAGGACTGTGGGATTTTTTAGGGTAAATATAGGTAACAAAAAGGGGTGTCCTTTTATCCCCAATTCCAAGCCAAATGTCTTATCCCTTACTCCAGGAGGTCCCACTGTCCTAAGGGGAGGACACCATGGAGGTAAGGATGTTTATTGTTTTTGCAGATGATTCATCCCTTCTTTCATGTTCTGGTTTCCAACTCTTACACTGGTAAATCAATCTGATTCATGTCATACAATGCATTGATTCATGGTGCATCGATTCGTGTCTCACCGTGCATTGATTTGTGGTGCATTGATTCGTGGTGCATGGATTCGTGTCGCACCGTGCATTGATTTGTGGTGCATCGATTTATGTTGCACCGTGCACTGATTTGTGTCGCACCATGCATTGATTTGTGGTGCATGGATTCGTGTTGCACCGTGCATTGATTTGTGGTGCATCGATTTATGTCGCACCGTGCACTGATTCGTGTCGCACCATGCATTGATTTGTGGTGCATGGATTTGTGTCGCACCGTGCATTGATTTGTGGTGCATCGATTTATGTCGCACCGTGCACTGATTCGTGTCGCACCATGCATTGATTTGTGGTG
>NW_017728931.1:138784002-138789537 GCF_001723895.1 Crocodylus porosus | reverse complement strand
GTGTCGCACCGTGCATTGATTTGTGGTGCATCGATTTATGTCGCACCGTGCACTGATTCGTGTCGCACCATGCATTGATTTGTGGTGTATGGATTTGTGTCGCACCGTGCATTGATTTGTGGTGCATGGATTCGTGTCGCACCGTGCATTGTTTCGTGGTGCATGGATTCGTATCGCACCGTGCATTGATTCGTGGTGCATGGATTCGTGTCGCACCGTGCATTGATTCGTGGTGCATGGATTCGTGTCGCACCGTGCATTGATTTGTGGTGCATGGATTCGTGTCGCACCGTGCATTGATTCGTGGTGCATGGATTCGTGTCGCACCGTGCATTGATTTGTGGTGCATGGATTCATGTCGCACCGTGCATTGATTCATGGTGCATGGATTCGTGTCGCACCGTGCATTGATTCGTGGTGCATGGATTCGTGTCGCACCGTGCATTGATTCGTGGTGCATTGATTCATGTTGTCCAGTTCATATGGCAGATTCGTGGGCAAATATGCACTCGCTGGGAAATAACTCTCCCCATCATCTTTAAGCGCTCTGTTCCAGGCGACGAGGTCCAGGCCAGAAGGTATTGAGATCTTTTGCGGTGATGCTGCAGTCTTGCAACTGGAGTCATTATCTCTACCTCTGCCAACACAGCCAAATCAGAGTTCTTCACTCAGGCACGGGTGGTAGCTCTTTACTATCATTTTGTGTCAGTGTAAATGACTGTGCATGGAACAAGGATGTTGCAATGCAGGCTTGTGAGGTCTGGGCAAAAACTATTGGGCCTGGTGGCATCCAGGAGCTTAACCCCCGCCCCTGAATATTCAGTACAACTGAGGACAGGTCGCTTTTCACCCAGGAGCTGCTGTGTCAGCCTTCTTCTACCACTGAGCTTTCCAGGACCAGATTTTCTCTCTAACATTGCCTGCACGTGCTGCTCTGCCTCTTTGTGATTCACGGCAGAGCTTTAAAACTGGCTTGGCTATGAAAGAAGACAAAAGGAGCAGGGATACGTTTGTGGTGGGGTAGGATGCTATGGGGGGGGTGATACCTGGAGCCGTGTTTGGAGCTGCAAGGCCAAGCGCAGGGTATTGGGTTATCCCCTTTTTCTGGGCTCTGCTGGTTACTCGCAGGGCCAGGAAGGAAATCTTTTCTCTTCCTGCTTAGTCATCATGTCAGGGGTTTTTTCCCCCCCTTCTCCAGAAGCATTGGGATTTTTGACTGGGGTATGCCCATTTCCCTGCTAAGATTTAAAAACCCAGTGATTCCTGGCTGGAAGATCTTTCCCCTTTCAAGCAGAACCAGACTGGGATCAGGAGGGAGTTGTACTCCATGGGCAGATCGGTACAGACTGTAGGGGTTTTTTGCCTTCCTCTGCAGTGGGGGAAACGGTCCTCTCCCTTGGGCCTCTAAAGCAGGCGTTGGAAACCTCTGGCATGTGTGTCAGAGCATGGCATACAAAGGCATTTTGCTTGGCCTGCATGCCTCGAGGCAGACGGTAGGGATGCTGCGAGGGGCCCGACCCTTGTTTTGCAGCCCTGGTCCCTTCCCCACGGTCTGCCTCGAGGTGTGCTTGCAGCGGCGAGCCAGGCCAGGGCTCTGTGGACCCTGGTGCAGCTGCTTGTAGTTTGTGCGCTGCCTGCTGCAAGCAGCCCAGGCTCCGTGGTGGGCAGCAGGGACCTACCCAGAGTCCAGCCCAGCTGCAAATGGCTGCACCAGGGTCCACAGGCTTGTTGCTGCTGGCAGGTGCATGCAAGCCTCAGGGCGGATGGCAAGGAACGGGCTGGGGCCGTGCAGCCACAACAAGGATCCGGGCCCTCATGGCTGTCCCGCCGTCTGCCCCGGGCATGCCAACATCTTACAAGTCAAGGTTGCGGGTGTTTTTGGTGCACTGCTCAAAAACGCTGCTGACCCCGCTGTAAAGTGCATTTTAACAACCACTTCTTGTCCTCCAAGTGGCAGGCATTGACAGCCCCTCATCCACCTGCTTCGCCTGCGGCTAGCTAAAGTGCGTTTTGCGGTTTTGGGCATTGCCCCTAGTAGCCGTGTGTGAGGGTCGTTTGTGAAGTTTTTAGGAACAGGTGCGACAAAGTTGGCGGCGGTGATTTAGACAGGGATGATCCTGCTGGGAGCAGATGGGCTCCTGAGGGTCCTGCCAGCCCTGCGAGTCTGGTTGGATAAAATGTGCCTGTCACCACCCTGGTTGAGCTCCCGCGGCTGAAGACTTGCCAAAGCCTTGAGTTTGGATCCTGTGGCACTTGCTGCAGGTGTCCTCGCTTACTGTCTCATCATGCCTGGAGATTGCTGGCACGTGTCCGGTTCACAAGCTGCCTGGCTGTTACACAAGGGACAGTTTAAGTCCAATTGCTTTGGGCCCCTGGATCCACTCCCATCGATGCATCCTCTCCCAGAACTTCAGCTTTGCAGACACCTTGTGTGTAAATATGGTGTACCATATTTACTCGTATACCACATGCATCTTGCCCCCCCAAAATTAGCCATCCAAAACTGGGGTGCTTGCCTTAAGCAAAGAAGCTGATTTCTGCTCTGGAATAGAGCCATGGGGGTGCTGGCATGACTTCCCAAGGGCTCTGCTCTCCTTCGGCCACAAGCAGTGGGGATGGAGTCCACTCCTCGGCATCTCTCACCTCCGTCTTGCTGCTCAGCTACAAGGTAGAGGGTTAACACTCATACAGCCACTATAAAGCAGCTTTTGCTAAGCAGGGAAGTGCTATTACCTGTACAGATGGCCAACTGAGGCACAGAGGGGCTGAGTGACTTGACCAAGTCCACACAGGGAATCTGTGGCAGAGGGAGAAATAAAAGTTAGGTCTCTTAAGTCTCAGGCTGGTGTTCAACCCTTTCAGCCCAGTGTTTTACTTATCCTCCCTCCTCACAGATGCCGATCTGGATTGTGTAACACCATGTGCCAGAGGTAAAGAGTCGTTTCAGACGTGGTGTCAAACTACTTGGGAGGGGGAACTTTAAGATGAGTTTGCCATGGGGCTGGTTGCTGCTATCATTGGAAAAGCCTGTAGTTGTTTCTGAAGAATTTGACTGTTCTTATTTGTCGTTCACCTGAACGATTGCTGCGTGGCTCTTCTGGGCTGCAACCTCCCGCTCTTTCCTCTTCGTGTCTCATCTGCGCTTGGAAGGAAATGTACTATTTGGTACGCTGCTGTTTTAAACTTGGCATCAAAACCATGTTAACTCTCATGCCTCAAACCCACGGAGGAAAGGAAATTCTGAGCTCAGCTTGCAGGGTGCGTGACTCACAGTATCGTGTTGACATTGTGCTGGAAATACCCACGTCGAATTTCCCCCCTCGCTTATCATGGACGTGGGATCTTTTTATAGAAAAGCTGCCCTTGCTAGCTGTCTACAGAAAAGGATCGGCCAACTCTGTTTCTGCTCTGTCTTGGCTCTTGTGTGCACAGCGGTCATGTTCCTGGAAAGGAGACCTCCAAAACAAACTCTGAGGAGGAAGGAAGTGGGGCGGGTGCTTTCCTGCACGGTCTTTTTCCTTCTGAAATATTGCTGTGTTCGTCTTCCCTATAGGCTTAGTTAGTATCTGAGCACCACACAGTCTTTATCCCTGCAATACTCCCGGGGGTCAAATTTCCCCATCGTTGATGGGGAATGGAGGGGCAGAAAATAGCCTACCCTGTATTTGCACTGCTGCTGCAGCTCCAGGTATCAGGTGCCACTCTCCACCTGCTCACACTCACCAAACCCAAGGACACTCGCTCCAAGGGCGTCCTCAGCTGCTTTCAGGCTCCCTGCCTCTGGTCTGCTTGACAGCAGCCGCTTGAGTAGGCACCCCTCGACAGCACTGGAGGAGCGGTATAGACGCATCCGGAGACCCAGGACACCCTCAGAGGAACCTAGGCATGTCATGGCCCTTGGCTTTATCATCCAGCCTAAGCTGGGAATTGAGCCAGGGGCCTTCCACATCTCCTGTACCCCCTGGCCTGGCCTTGCTCTCGTGGCGCTGAACGGCCGGGGGTGCTGCCATCCCTCTGCTCAGCCCCAGTCTGTGACCACTGCAAATTCTGCCTGGGACAAGTGGCTGTTTCTGCTCTTCCACATGTATAAGCAGTGGCTTTGAATTGGTATTGGAGGCAGGGATTCTTGCGGGTGATATCTTTTATTGGACCAGCTGCATGGTTGGGTTAGACTTAGACGAGCTTTTGACCATAATGTATGCTTCTTCCAGAGAGCTCATATAGATCCACGCGTGCCTTAATCCAATCACTAAAACCTGGGAGGTCCTTCTAACTAACAACTCCCCTCCACCCATCAAAGCAAACCAACACAACCTTTTCTCCAGGTCCTGTCCTGTGTTCCTGGACATGTCCATAGCCAGTGAACCACGGACCCAGCAATCTAGCTGGGTCTACAAGAAGCATTTGCAATCAGTAGTTACCACTGGTGCTTTTTAAAGCATAGCGAAATCTTTGTATTTCAAGAAACCACAGTTCTTCTGACAAAAGTGTGTGCGTGCAATGTTTATCCTCTAACATGACACCGTTTCTTTTAACTGGTGATGAGCCCAAGTCTTTGTCTTCAGTGTAATTAATATGTGAGTTGATTACCCAGTATGGTAAAATAAGAAAAAGCCTTTATGACAACTCAGGACAAGGGTCAAAGTTCTCTGGAGGTTGAAGCTTGGACAACTTTCCTTTTAAATTTTTGGTCATCACTATTTCCTAGCTTTGGTTGGAGGAGCAGCAATACTTCCAGGGCCTCTTTAAATCACTGGTGCAATCTCACTTGGAGAAGAGTGGTGGGCCCCTGTTTTGGTACTCTGGAGTCTAACTCTTTTCTCTGCCACTGATCTACTGGGAGTAGGTCTGTGCCCCAGTTCCCCATAGGTGAAATGAGGAAAGTACTCCACCCTTTGCAGTGGCGGTATGGGATTAAATGCATTGAAGATTGCGAAATGCTCAGAGACTCTCGCATTAAGGCCTTCTTAAGTACTCAAGATAGAGGATGCCCTGCTAAGAAATCTACTTATCTCATAGCATGCAAGACAGATCCTCCCAGCAAGGTGAAGCCAAAGGTGCATTAGTAACTGGTTTCTATTGGCACATGAAACAAACACTGACATTGCCACACTTTAAAAATATATTGTCCAGGACACCAAATCAGATCCCTGCTTCTAAACTCCAGGCTGGCGGTGAAATGTCATTAATACAACAAACTCATATGTGGAGCATTGCCACGCAACTAGAAGACTGGGGGACTTGACTTCCCTCCCTTGCAAATGGCACTGGAGGAGGGTGAATAACACTTTCCTTTCTATCTAGGGGGGTTATAAATCACACTCAGCCTTTATTTGCAATGAACCTGAATACAGGGGGACTGGTGACCAGTATTCAAAATGTGGGCCCTATTTGTGGATGAGAAACGGGTGCTTGTGAAACGCTTGTCATTTGAATGCACAGTGATACGCTGAAAACCAGCCCACCAACCCCATTTCAATGCACGGTGATATGCTGAAAACCAGCCCACCAACCCCATTTCAATGCACGGTGATA
>NW_017728931.1:138725589-138783777 GCF_001723895.1 Crocodylus porosus | reverse complement strand
GCTGAAAACCAGCCCACCAACCCCATTTCAATGCACGGTGATATGCTGAAAACCAGCCCTCTCTTTCTTCTTGTCTACCAGAACGGCTGTGGCCCTTTGCAGGGTATGGACTCCAGGCGTTGTAAGCAGGCCCGTGAGGCTGGGACCCTGCTACATGCGAGTCAGGCTTCCCAGAGGATTCAGAGAAGGGTTTGAAACCTTGAGGGGGAAGCTTGAGACTTCTTTTTCAAGGACTGTGACAGTACAGTGTTTGCAAAGCAAATCTAATCTGATAGCTCTTTAATCACCCTGACAGTCTGTGGTGAGGCATGTGGTTAACTATTTCGGGCACAGCCGCTCCTCTTAAAGCCACTGTCTGCTATTAAGGTTGCATGAGACAAATCCTTTAAAACTTCAGACACGATGGGAGGAAAGACGTTGAAGAGTTTCGGTCACGTGCCCACAGTGGTTGTCTTCGTCTTCTGCCTCCAGGCACTCTCAGTTTCAGCTTTTGCCCATGGAAGAAGAAGGGGAAGGAGGGAGGGGATAATCAAACAAAGGAAGGAAACAGTGAGTGATGCTGAACTTAGAGAAAGGGCGTGTGGCGTGCACCGTGGTAGGGTGGGGAAATCACTGGGGGCATGTCAGCAAGGCCCTGCTCAGCGAACAAGTGCCACTGAGGAAGGAGAGCCCCCCCTCGGATGTGTAGCAACAGGAGTGGGGGGGAATGCTTCCTGGTTCCAGGTGGCAACCAGCAAAGCCCAGAGGTGTGGGAAATACCCATGAGAGAGAATAGGCCTGGCTACTCCTAGGTCATCCCTGGCCAATGCTCATCCAACCTCTTCTTCAACACCTCCAGCAATGGAGAGTCCCCAACACTCCCAGGCAGTCCATGCCACCGCCTCGCTGCTCTGACAGCGTAGACACTTTTCCCGATATCCAACCTAAACCTACTTTGCTGCGACTTCAAGCCAGTGGCTTGCGTCCTCCTCTCTGCAGCAAGAGAGAAAAGGCGTTCTCCTGCTTCTTTATGGAAGCCCTTCAGATACCTGAAGACTGCTATCGTGTCCCCCTTAAGTGTCTTTTCTGTAAACTGAGCATGCTTATTTCCTTCAACCTCTCCTACTATGATTTGCTTTCAAAGCCCTTTATCAGTTTTGTTGCCTGCCTCTGGACCCTGGACCCTCTCTAATGTCTCCACGTCCTTTGTAACATGCGGAGCCCAAAACTGCACACAGGACTTTAGATGAGGCCTAAGCTCTGCTGAGTAAAGAGGGGCATTATGACTTCCTGTGTCTTGCACCTAATGCTTCTTTTGACCCATCCCCAAACTGCATTCTCCTTTTGTTCAGCTGCATCACCCTGAAGACTACTATTGAGTCTGTGGTCCACCACGACTCCTAGAGCCTTCTTCATAGTGCTGCCATGCAGCCAAATGTCCCCTATTTTGTATTTGTGATCTTGATTATTCCTTTTGAGCAGGGGCGGCATTTGGGGAAGCTTGGGCAGCAGAGACTACCTGTGACTGCACCCGAAAGCTTGCTAAGAACTTTTTTCCAACTACTCAGTTGATGTAATACAAGATATCGTGTCTACCCAAAGAACCTGGCCTGCCAATATATATCCTTAGATTAACACGGCTACAACCAACAACCCTAGAGACATCTCCTGCATCTGAGGAGTTTAAAGTGAAAGTTATACTTTAATACTGAAATGTATATTTGGCCTCTATTTACATATCTGCAAGATTTCATGAAAAAATAGGCAATTGTATTGTGCCACCTTAAGGGCATCTGTCAGAGTCTAGTGTCCTCACAACTCACATTTCCAGTACTTTTGGTACTGGACAGCTCTGCAATCTAGGCACATCTCACAATATTAACTCAAAATATTAAATCAGCTCTGATAAATCAGGGTCTATATGAAGCCCAAATGTGGAATAACATAGTTTTTTTTTAAATGCAGGTTATGATGCATGCAGTGTCTATGCGATGTGTTGTTCGGATGTTATACAGACTGCCCTTCCCAATATCACATGCAAGTACCCATTACTCTGTTTCTTTGCTTTTAGAAGAAATCATGTATTTCCTCACCTGGCCTATTCTTTAGGGATGATGTGGATTATCAGGGACATTTTATTCACGGTAGACAGAATAAAATTGCAAATGAAGGTAGCCTTCCATATAACACTTACCAGACCAGCACAAATCAGCGATCCATATAGATCAATATGGACTGGATGCTTCAAAAAATTCAGGAAATCTTCGCTACTGAGAAATGTTCACTTTTTCCTAATGCTGCCAGCTAGAAACAAACCTTTGCTGCAGAGCATGTTGTTACCAGATTTGCCCGACCTTTTGGGGTGCACTCATTTATTAGCGTTATGTTTCTGGGGTCTCTGCAATTCTGTCAATGGGCTGCTTGTGTCACTTGTATTTTGCACCCTTCTGCGAGTCCTCACCCCCAGCGGACCTACCTTGCAGGGCTTAGTTTCAATGGGGCTGGGGTTCCTCCAGCTACCGAATCAATTGAGCAAACACACACACACAGACTGGACCAGCTGCATGGTTGGGATAGACTTAGACAAGCTTTTGAATGTCATGTAGTCTTCTTCCAGACACCTCATGAGTGCATCTAGGTCTATGGACGCCTTAATCCATGAGCACGTCTGAGCCGGCTGGGTCAATCAGCATTTACAAGCTGACACCCTCATGTGCCACAGTCTCAGCACTTCCCAATTGTCCTGATAGTAACTCCCTTGATAAGTAGACCTCACAGGATTTTTTGGCTTTACAGGGATCTTTGGCTTAGGTAAAAGAAGCATTGCTGCAGAGCAAATGGGAGGGAGTGGGGGGGGGCGTCGAGGAGAAGAAAGAGTAAATGAGGTTCGGAGACAGAGTATGGCAACCAGCTTGACCATCGAAGTTATTTTATTACCAGGTATATGAAACGTATGATGATACTAGTAAATAAGAGCCGTACAAGGAAGAACAAGTGAAACAGTTACAGTATTGCAGGACTTCAGTCGGGTATTTGGGGAAATCTAGCTCAAGTCTGATCAACAAACAAAAGTCAGGTTTATAAAGTAATGCCTGGAGTAAGAGAGAAGGAGAGAGAGAGACATTAAATTGAGTCTGAGGCTCAGAAAGTGGGCTTAAGCAGAGAGAGAGACTTGGGGTCTAACCACCCGGTGAAGCTGGAACCGGTCGAGGCTCCAGGCGTTTGCTGGAGGTTGCAGACAAGCGGTTCAGGTCCAGGTCCAGGTCCAGGTTCAGGCCCAGGGTGCTGGAGACGGGCAGAGCCCCCAGCATGGTCTGTGGAGGTCTTGCAGGTAGGCAAGGAGACGGTGAAGTCCCAGTGGAAGTGGTGCAGCGTTTGGATCCAAGCACCGCAACAGAAACTGGAGCTTGGGAAGGGGTTTTTGGTGGGAAACAACAATGGTTGATGGGAGAACACTAGGTTTGTTAGGGGTACGTGATGGCTCAGGGGAGTATACCAGAGCTGGTTTGCTATGCTGGACAACAGGAGCCGATCATTCCTGGCTGCGGTGGCTGTTACTCCGAGAGAGCTCGCAGTGCAAACGGGCAGATTCAGTGTTTTGGGTCATTGCTAGATTCGGTCTGATAAATGCCGAGCTGGGTGTGTGCAGACGTGGGCTGATTAGCATCTGGAGCAGAGATCCCCCATCACGCAGCGCTGCCCTGCTTCTCTGGTCCCGGAGTTCAGTGCAGTCCTTGCCTCGGAGTCTCTGTTCTGCGCTCTGAATGCTAATGGAGGAGCCTCCTTGTCCCATCGTGGATGTAATTGAGATTAGGGGAGTTGCCTTCTCCTCATACCCTTGTCTGGAGGGGGTTAGGAGTGTCTCCCGCTGCATCTTCATTGCCCTTCGTAAGTCCTTCTTCTGATCAGTTCAGGTGCAGACGGAGGTGGTGGTGGTGCGGGGAATCCTTCGTGAGTCAGACAGGCTGGGTACCGCGCCAGGCTCCCCACGGACACAGAGCCGATAGGTAACAAGGTGGCTTTAAATTGCTTCTGAATCCCGTCCTTTCGAAACTCCTTCGCTGGTGTCATTCTGGCTGTCTTTGCCACCTGCCTATATTATGAATCCTTCCTCATTTCTGATAACCTCAGTGATGGTGCATGGCAGTGAGTCTCACAGCCTAATGACCGTATTATGTAAAAGGTATTGCATGTCTTGGGATTTCTGTGCATATCTTTTTCTGCATTACCATAAATAGAAGAACTCATTTGTCAATCTAAAGCATGTCCCGTTCCATATTTGTGTTCCCTCTTATCTCCCCTCTAAATTCAACAGCCTGCATGGTTTCAGTCTTTCACCATGCAGTAGCTTTTCCTAATAGTATTGCTTGCTCTCTATTCCAGCTGTTTTCATGGTGCCTTTTATGAGATAAGCTGACTAGAGTTAAAATAGTTGTCTGGGCCAGGCTGTGTCAGTGATGTATATGATCTATCCCCATTTCCAAATGTTTTTTTCATAATTTCCCTGCGACAGGAAGGAGGCCGGGGGATCCACAGGCTGTTTTTGTGCATGTGTGAAGACTAGCGCAGAGGTGTTTGTCTCCTGAGGCTTTCTTCCACAAAGTAGCTAGCTGACCGGATGCGGCGTATACAGTGGATGTAGCGTATCTGGACTTCAGCTGGGCTTTTGACATCATTTCACACGACCTTCTTGTGAATGCATTGGAGCAATGTGGGCTAGGTGAAATGACTATAAGGTTTTATAAAACCTTTCTGACTGGTGTCACACATTCAACTTAACACTTCATAAGTGCAGTTAAAATGCACAAACAGGTGTACTTTCCAGTGGTTTAGTATGTGTTAAGTGCTCTCGTGATGGTGCAGCATTTTTCCTTTTCAGGCCAGCCTATCTTCTAACACAGGGGCTGGATCTAGCCCACCTTATCCAGCCTGCGGAGGGTCCCTCAGCCTCACCCAGCCCAGGTATGGGGTGGGGGCAGCCCGGGCCACGGCTCATGTGGCCGGTCCCGCTGCCCCCAGGTGTGCATTGGGACAGAGGCAGTGCGTTGCTCCGACTCCGCTTCCGGGCACCTGCCACGGTGCCAGCTCGCTCTGCCCGGCTGTGCCGCCAGACCTGGCCCTGCTGCCTCCATGGTGCAGCCGGGGGGGCGGGATGGGGCTACGAGAAGGTAGCGGCATTCGGGAGCAGAATGGATGGCTGGGGCCAGAGCCGGGGCCGGGATCACGCAGTGATGATAGTGCAGGGCTGAGGCTCAGGCCCGAGCTGCAATCCTCACATCCCTGCCCATGCAACTGGCACCCGTTGCAGGGATGTGCAGGGAGTGGGCCATCCTGTCCACCCAGCTGCACATGCCCTGCCACAGGGGTCCTGGGCCCGTCTTCATGGAGTCCTCACCTGCCTGCTCCATCTGGCATCCCCCATGGTGGGTGCAGGATGCATGGATCCAGGACCAGATGGGATCAATTCTCCACCCCTGCTGCTGCACTGGGTGGGCTCATCACCCTCCCTGCCCCACCATGACAGCACCCCTCTGCCCTGCAACCGCTCACCAAAAGTCCTGAAGTGGCCCTCCAGCCTAAATTACTGTCCACCTCTGTCCTAACATGTTCTAACACTAATAGGTCTGATGATCTGCAACTATTGCAAATGAACTTGTGGCAAAGCCCTACCAGTCCTTTCATAGCATCTGCACAAGCATCTGCAAGCTCATGCCTCTCTGAACTAGTTAGTCTTCAAAGTACCACCCTGCCCTTGCTTTTGGTTGAATAATACTTCTGGTGGATGACCAGAGAAGAGACCTACCCTCGGGGGTGGATACAGCCTTGCATGCTCTGAATAAAATCTTGCTGCCTCGGAAGAAGAGGCTAGAAAAAGACATCGCCTAATGGAGCAATTCAGCTGTGCCACGATGTGCTGCAGCACGGCTGATTCACTTCATTGAGCAAAACACGTGCTGCCCCTTGACGGTCCAGGACAATAGGAGACATGGTCTCCCTGCTTTCCCTGCTGCCCCTCTCCTTGTGTCTGAGGCAGCAGGGGAAAGTGCTTCCCCGCTCAGCCAGCCCTGCAGGGTTTTCCACAGGTAGCAAACCCCGCAGGGCTTGCCGCTAGGTAGTAGACATCCGCCACAGTAAAGCAGCAGAATCTATTACTAGCTTCTGTTACACCACTGATTTTCATGGTATGCGGCACAACAGCGGGTAAGGACGTGTCTCTTTAAAAACAAATGTCTGTGGTACTTGTGAAAAATGAGATGATATCTACTTCCAGTCAGAAAGAGAGAGGTAAAACCAAGTGTTGCACTGGGGTGTGGCCTGCTCAGGCAGTAACCATGCTGTTCTCATTGGTCTGTACAGGTCCCCATGCCCTTCCTAGTGCTCTGTACTAACGATGAATAAAGCACGTAGCTTCTTATACTTACAAAGCTGTCCATATGTTGTTCCCCACTGAGTTTTATAGACAGTGTTGCTTGGCACCAACCAACTGGGAAACATGAGCTGCAACCATTAGGCATGATGGGAGGGGAAAACCAGTGAAGACTCCTGCACCTGGATGCTCTGGATAGCAGGGACATTATGCAGAAGAAGCTCTGTCTTCTGGCTGACTGAATCCCCCGGCTCTCTCAACCTAATGGCTTCCCCTCCATCACAATGCCAGGCATGGTCCAGCCATCAAGGACCTGATCCTACATGTGGCCATGAACTCAATGTACCCTTTACTCCAGCAGAGATTAACCATCTCTCCTGCAATGGTGCTGAAGGTCCCAGTGTGAACCAGGCAGGTCCACTCAATGATGCAGGAGAGACCTTTCCCGGTTGAGCTGGAAAACATCACCGAGGTCATTTTTCATCTAACCGGGGAATTTATTGTTATTTCCCATATCGTGGAAATGGAGCTCTCTGCAACAGGGCTCTCTGGTCCTGGCTTTCCCAGAGCTGTTTAAACTTGTGGTCCCACTGACAGTAATGATCCTAGTCCTAAAATCAGATGCATCGAAGTCCTCCAGCCACATAATGCGGCCTGTAGACTTTCTGTTTGCTGAGAAACATCAGCTCCCACCTACCACTTGAAAGGCTCATGGTGGGTGCCAAGGCGTGTTGTAACTGTGACTGACTGCACAGGAAACCAGGGTTGAGCGCTGTTACTCTACGCGTCTGAGAGACTCTGAGCACGTCGAGTGAACTTATGAAGTCTTGCAGCGTATCCATAAATGTTACCCGCCTTGCTAGGTATAAGCACAGGTCCTTTAATGACCTTACTGGATTCATTATTGCCAGCACCAGTGAAAAGAATTGGTGTGTCCGTGCTCACCCCTTCGCAGCGTCCCCTGGCCAACCACCCACCACTGGCCCACTCGCATTACGAAACCTCACGCGTGCTGAAACGCTGACGTGGGACTATGACAAAGCACTTGAAAAGCATTGCTATGACGTAGGTGTTCCCCGCAGAGCTGTGAACTCGCAGTCAACAACGGGAGGCTGCGGCCCGAGAATCAGAAAGCCGAGCTAAGCGCTCTCGTTTCACTCTCCAAGCAAAATGAAACCGAAAGAGTGAAAGCAAACTGTGTCTAAACTGACAGGCTTTGCAGAAAGTCTCACAAGGGTCTTGTCTCCAGGTGATGCTTTTGGTCAGGAGCAAGCTTCTAGTCGCACCCAGTTTTACTTGCACTTTGCTGAGAGCTGGCAGTGAGCTTCGACCGGTAATTAATGGAGCTAATAAATCATTCAGAGCAAGCCTTGACCATCCAGCTGGCCAGTAACAGACCCGGAAAAAACCTCGCACCTCTGTAAGGAAATGATGGGTTTTACATCTATTTTCCGTAGTTTTTATTTAGCGTATGCCATGTCAGCGTATTATTTCAGCCATCTTAAGGCAATGTCGTCATAAGGATGAAGAGCCTGAAGGCCACCATGTAGCACTGTAAATGGACATGAGTCAACAATGTGGGACATGGTTTGAACTCGTCCACAATGCCATTTGTTGTCACGGGGAAGGCCCCATTGGTATAGGTTTGAGGTACAGTTACCTTTCCAATTAAAAAATGGTTGAGAAATGCCCAATTATGGTGTGGCCAGTTAAATCCTGATTGATTGACTGTAGGGTCAGAGATGATGTGGTGAGTCCGTAGTGGTGGCTCCACAGTGAAAGAATAGCAATAGTTCTGCACCTAGCAGCATATACTGAGGGATGTGGGAAGAGCCATTTAAAACTACAAAGGAAAAGGCCTTCTTACACAAGGAGGAAGATCCTGTTGATCACTATTTGGATTAATGCATTGATGGCTAGAAAATGCTATGTAGAGGTTTGCTTTTGGAAATTGGCTTATAGGAAAAGTAGACATTGTATCAAAACAATGGTCCAGGGGAATGGCAAGGGATAATTGGTTTCTAAAAGCCTGCTTCTGACAAAGTTTCCTTCAAGACCCACTGTGTCTGAAGTCAGCAAATACACAGGCTGGGAAATTGAAGAGATGTGCCTCACTGTTTCATAACATGAGATAAGGTGGCAAGGCCCTTGAGATTTCTGGCTTCGTTAAACAGACCAAATTAGGATGCCCAGTGAGTAGACCAAATTAAGATGTGTGCATGTGATGGCTTTGTTGGAACAAATAAATATGCTGACAAGACAGGCTGCGGACAGTAGGACAACCACAGGAAAACCAATCAACGATGCCTGGGAATGAAGAGTCATCAGAGGGGAGAAAGAATACAAAAGGAGGGATTTCAGAGCAGCAAAGGGTCTCTAAGAGGAGATCCTGAGGTCACCATGGACAGAGGGCATGCCACCAGCCCATCTCACCCACCCCACTGGAGGAGGGCGGGCCTCAACCTCTGACCTCCAGGCTGCTGACATCTAACATTCACAAAAGAACCTCAGGGTGAAGCTCAAGTACTGGCCAGACACCTTCCCTCTGCGAAAGCCCTAGGACTGGTAGATATAGAATTGGTTTCATTATTCTTATCTGCTATTACTATGTATCAATAAAATATGCCTGTGATTGAATGGAGAGGTTGTTGTTGGTCTGAGGGTTTGGGTCTGCCTGGAACAATGTATCTGGGTCATAAATCCAGTACCAGCATCCATAACCTGCTTAATAAAGTTCTTGTTATTAGGTTTTCTTTAGACA
The DNA here is from genome assembly GCF_001723895.1 of Crocodylus porosus. NCBI lineage: Eukaryota > Metazoa > Chordata > Crocodylia > Crocodylidae > Crocodylus > Crocodylus porosus. The sequence continues at coordinate 138,774,670 of NW_017728931.1, read as the reverse complement.
AGTGCTGCAAGGCTTTTGCACCTGGGAGATGCTTTCCTTGTGGCAGACCTAAAATATAGAGATTTTGTTTAAAGTAACTTCCCAGGTAGGAACAGAGCCAGCTGCTTCCACTATCAAGAACGGGAACTAGTGAAAAAAAAAAAATTCTTTTTTATTAGGGCAATGAAAATGGTGATGGAGCTATGAAAGGGTAAATGATAAGGCTACAAAGGACTAGACTAGAGCAATGAAAATGGTGAGAGGGTTGGGGCTGATAACTTATGAGGAGAGGCTGAGGGAACTGGGCTTATTTAATCAGGAGAAGAGAAGACTGAGAGGGGAAATAATAGCAGCCTTCAACTACCTGAATAGGACTTCATATGAGGATGGAGCTGGACTGTTCTCAGTGGTGGCAGATAGATAGTACATCCTCAGTTATTGAACTTCAGTTATCTGAAAGGCAGCATTTTTTTTAACTAATTAATATCATGTTCTTTGTGTAACCCCACTGAATACAGGTTTGCATTTCTACTCTTACAGTTGATACAGACACTTGTAACTGCTTCCTTTATCCAAATAGACTCAGTTAGCCACTGGGTTTTTCAGCAGGTACTTTCCGGGCGGGGGGAGCATACTTTTTGCATAAGTGTTTGTACTTGGTTCTTATTTATACTGCCAAGGTGCTCAGTGAATGCAGTGGGGATACAGCCATGCAAATGAGGGTAGCATTATGTCCAGGGCCTAGAGACACATAGGTAGGGGTCTACTTAAATCGTGGAGACACTAGACAATTTTCATGGGCTGGTTGTGGCCTAAATAGCAAATTCCTTGGGGATTTCCTGGATGTGCTTCAGTGGCCCTGCCCCTTGGCGCTGATTGGTGGAGAGGCCCCAGTGGGGAGAGGAGAGACTAGAGGGTGGTCATCACCTTGTCTACTTCTCTTCTTGCTGCCCTTCCAGCTGTGCCTTCCCCCCCGGATGGACTGCAAGGCTGGGCTGCAGCAGCAGTGAGGACGGCTGGCTCCCACTGGGGAGTCAGCATTTAATTTTTATAGGTGTTCTGAAGTTGATTTTGCAGACGATCCTGGATTTCATGGTTTCTGTGAAATCTCTGGAATCATGAGTTGAGTAGGGTTTTACACATAGGTCACATATAATGCAGAGGACACCAGGATCTTTGCTGTCCCCTAAGGTGTCAGTCCAGAACAACACATACTTACTCCAGTGCTTTTTCTCCTTGATCTTTACTAGCTCAGGTCCTTTTTGCTGCTGCGGTTTATTTTCTTCTGACCACAGTACAGTTTGTACACCTTGTGCCCTACTTAGCAGATGTTTGACCGTTTGTTTTGCTCTTCCATGGGGGACACTAGTAATAAGACAATTTGGCAACTTGACCATCGTGTCTGTATCTGACACCCGGCCCCATCACATGCTTATTTGGTTTAAAATTCCCTTCTGCTGGTGTAAATACAGTGTCTATCTTTGACTGTTTCGAGCCAATCGGTTAATTACTGGCAGGAAATGTGTATCTCTGTTGTCATGGATACAAGAAAAAGAAATAACAATAATAATGGAAGCAAACAAGGACACCATTGTCTTTACTGTCAAGCTGAAAGAGAAAATTCAGGCTGAATATCAGGAACTCGTCCTGATGCTCGGAAAAATCATGCAGGGGTCAGAGTCTAACAGAGCTTGTTCATCTCTAATGTTTATAATTCTGTACAATATCTTCCTTTTTCACAGAAAAGGGTGGACTTAATGTTTTCCACAGGACACCACGATTCACCTCTGTCTGTATCTTGATGCCAGGGAGAAAGAAGAATTCAGAGCAGAGCTCCTAAGACCCTGGCAACCCCGGTCCAGTCTGACGTGAAAGGTTAAAACCAGCAGTTATTAATTCTTAGAACAAGTTTCCTCTGATAACTATAAGGTAGGTGAGTAGGACCTAGTAAAGTCCTCAGTTTTATTCCTGATTATGTTTCTGATGCATTGGGCACGTCTACATGAGATGCTTAACACCCACTGGACTAATTCTATTGCGCATTAGTGTGTCACGCAAAAAGCATGCTAATGCACTAATGCACAGTAGCTTAGCCCAATGGACATTGAGCACTGCACAAAAAGCCTTCATCTGTGCTAATGCACAGTAGCACTGATTACATTTAGTAACCGTTATTCCAGTTACTGAACTTAAGGTGCCGTAATTACTATGCATTAATGCACGTGTAGAAGCACCCACTCTGTTCCATTAGTCATGCCCTGTACCACCTAGTGATTCTCTGTATAAATGGGGATGACAATACCCACTTACCTATCTCAGAGGAGGATTGCTTCTTAAATTGTAGGCAAGTTCCCTACGAAATACAGGGCAGTTCTGGAGCACCAATGTCCCTGACTTTTCAGTTTCCCAGTCATACTGCCCCCCTTTTGCAGGAGTCTGCCTGTGGACAAAGCGACCCCCATGGGTGGCCCCAAAATGATCACCAGCTACTGAGGTCATGTAGGCCTGGACCAACCAAAATGATGCCTAACACAGGAGTTTCCCAATAATGTTTCTTGCTTTCAGAGAGTGCTTTTCTTTGTATGCCGAGAGTCACGAAAGAGGCGCATTTCACTTCTTTCACCAGCTGGAAACAAAATAGACTCTTGCCACCTCTAGCAATATGGATTTTGTGCTCCTATATGGCACTGTCCTTAACTGAACATCTCCCTTTGTTGGATTTCTTCATGAGAAAGCAGTGGGGTCAGATCTGAACCTGGCCTTGACCTAGATGTGGCTTTGAAATCAAACTACCCTAATCTGGATATGAATCCAGTATCCATTTCTTTTGCCTATCACTAGGAACAGCAGTTCGCAGAATTTTTATTCGCGTAACTGTAACTGGTGACTTAAATCATGCACGATAAACAGTGACACGAGGCAGCGGATAAGATGCCACAACAGGACCCTTCACACCGCTAGATCAAGTGACACTTTTTTCTTCCCCCCCAAAGGACACCATAGCAGCTTGATTTCTCACCTGTACACATTTTGTGCCAGCAAAGATTGTCCTGATCTAATATGAGCCTGGGCAGGTGCTCCTCTGCTGTAGGCTAAAAATAAGACCACGCTAAATGCCTACTTCCTCCTGATCCCACTGGTTGCGGGACGCCCACGCCCATCGAATGTGCCACATGCATACAACAGAAAGCCATGCGGGGCAAGTGTCTGCGCATACTGGGTGTGCAGTGGACTGCAAGGACGATGATGGGAAAGTCCTTTGGAGAATGCTAACTCTGCAGTGCAACAATGACAGCCAGCCTGGGGGGAGGAGGACAGAGCAGATACTTCACACAGCGCCATAGGAGCCAGCAGTCAGCTCACACTGGATGAGACAGGAGCTCAGACTTAATCTACCCCTTATCTAGGTGCTATAGGGAAGGGATCTAGCAGCAGCTGCAGGTCAGCAGAGTGAGAAGATGATGTGGGAGGCTGAATGTCACACCCAGGGTCAGGAAAGTTTCCGTTTCCTTCTTAATTCTATTCAAATAATTTTATTTGACAATTTTATTTGCCTTCCTATTAAAGCGGCCCCCCGAGGGAAAAATCTGGCTGGCCACAGCTATTTTGTTTCTGCCAAGTTAGTTGTCTGACTTCCCCAGGGGCTTTCAGCAGACAAAACTGCCTCAGCAGTAGCCCAGGCTCGAGGTGGAGGAAAACCAAATGGCGTGCAGTAACAACAGGGCTATCAGCCTGAGGTCAGGAACTGAAGTGCACTGCTTTCTGGCCAGGAAATGGAGGCAGCTTGCTCGGGTCTGAGTCTATCGCCACCACATCGGACGCAGTGTGTGGGCATGGCCGTGTGCTCTCTCAGATGTGACGCGGCCGGGGTGTTTTGTAAGCTATAGTCTGTGCTCAGTGATGGTTGAATGGCCTGCACTGTACAGGAAGTCAGATTTGCTGATTGTAATGGTCCCTTAACTATGGAAATGCTACCAGGTGAGCTCGAAGAGACCCTTTCCTTAGACAAGACGTAGGAACAATGTGAAGCCTGTTGCAACTGGAAGCGGCTCTTAGCACAGCTTAAAGGAACTGACTTAGAGTCCAAAAAGCTCAAGAGCTGAACTGCAAAGACATTGCAAGAAAGAAGTGTCCCTGTGCCATGTTGCACTCTGTGCGGCTCTAGGTCTGTTCAGGGAGAAGCAGGGGTTCACAGCAGGGCTCCTCCAGCTGAGTTTTACCCGCAGTCCCAGGCTGCCGGGGAGCTCCTGCAAAGTCTCTCAGCAGAGACTGCGATAGTCCCAATATTTTAAAGCCCATCCGTGATGGTGTGACATAACTAGCTCCTGATTGCATGTTTTCATCAATGCAAATGCTAGGTCGATGAAGGATGGGCTGCATTTTAAAATTAATAATGCCACCAGGGATCAAAGGGGCTTGGCTGGAACCGAACCAGCTCGTGCTCCAGCCTCTAGGTCTGTCCCTGTGTGAGAGACACAGTATTGGCAGATGAGAGAAAAAACACCTCTATATCTGGGGTGAAACCTCCGAAGCCTTCCTCACCCCTGCCCACAGGGTTAGTAAATCTGTGGCTCATGGGCAAAACAGTGAACCAGCAATCAAAGAGCAGTCCCCTCTCCTTCAAGGGCCTGTTCCCTGGTACAGGTACAGTGAGTCTTTGCTCCTTGCCAGGAGGTATTTCTCATTCCTGTGCAGCAGTCAGATTTCCTGTTGAAAATCAGGGAACTTCCCTCAAGGGACTTGTTGCAGCCAGGATTTTAATGCATGCATTACAACGCATAATTCCCTGCTATTATGTAACACACCTAAACCTCAAAGAAGGAAGTGAATTGCTGGGAGGGGTCATGGGTGTGCAACTGGGAGAAACAAGAGAGGATTCAGATAAGGGAACGGCCAGATTTTAGCCCTGATAACAGCATTGCTCTCCCAGGACAGTTTTGCAATGGCCCGTGAAGCCAATGAGAAGGACCTACGACAGATCTTAGGGTTTCTCAGACATCTGCCCCATGAGCTGTGCTGGAGTTCACAGTAATGTGGGATTACTACCGTCATCACGGAGCAGTGAGTGATACTCCCATCTCGCTCTCTGAGTAGAGGGGAGGAAGTGGGAGCTTGCTCTTGGCTTCAGGATCACAGCAGTGGCTCTGTGGTGGTGATGGCAATGCCATCTGCTAGCAGGGTCTGTCTTCCCTTAGCAGCTGCTGGCGTTACCGTCTCCCTGATCCCACACACAGAACAAGAAGATCAGAGGGGACCTCACAGCCCATCTGACTGCACGGGGACCCCATGCCGCTTTCACCCCTGGATGGTGGAGCGTGGTGACGGGACAACGGTAAGCAGCATGGCAACTCTTTCTATTGCTCCTTTTGCTCGATGGGTGGGGAGAGCTGTTAGGGGAGCAGATAGGGAGTAAACACAGGCTGTGAGGCTTCGGCTCTCAAGTCAAAATCTCCATCCTCCTGAAGACAAAGGAGCCTCTTGCTCTGCATCAAAGGAAGCTGAGGTCTTCATAACAGCTAACTGGTAAGATTTAGCTCAGCTAAAAGAGACATATAAAATGCAGAGAGGGTGCGTGTACTTTTCCCCCAGTGGTCGTAGTGTGGATCCCTACCTGCTAGTAAATGTCCTGGTGACACTGGCTATCAAAGACGTTTCCTATCATCTGCAGTTGTTCAGGAGAATATGTCCATCCTTATGTCATCTCAAGAGCAGGTTATTGCAGTCTGCATGGGGTTGCTCCATTAGGCTAGCTGACCTTTGCAGCTGGGGCTCCTTTCCCAGGTAAAGACCCAGCGTCCCCCTGAGCCATTATCTGCACTAGATGACGGTTGGATTGCAAGTTGATGTGGAAGGTGCTAATGTTGATCTTTAGCCCCCTTTCCTAAAAAATAAACCCAGGCTTTGTTGCAAAAGTCGTTCCTTTTTTTCGCACGGGCGGAGACTTGTAGTGAAATGCTGCATTCCAGCCCTGGCCTGTGATTTTGGTGCATTGCCACAGGATGAGAAGATGAACCGAAACGACGACTGATGGGGATGGCTCAGGTGGCCTCACCTGCCAGCAGGTAGGGGCAGAGCAGACACAAAGCACAAGGAGGACACACCAGGACTAAAATCCTGTATGTGAGGGAGGCAGCAAATATTTCACTGTCAGGCCTGAGCAGGTCACTTGCTGCCTGTGTTTTAATCTGCACTTCCGTTCTCTCAGCTCTTGCCTGCCTTGCCTATTTAGAGAGGAAGACTTTGGTGCCTTATTCTCCAGGACTCCTGCCATACTGTACCAACAGCACTGGGATTTTTATTTATGTATTTAATTCTGTGAGCAACGCAGACCAGGGCCAGCTAAGGCAACGCCTGCTGCTTCTTCCCAGCACATCAGCTGATACCCTTGGGACTGGATCTGCTGACCATGATGTGATGCTCTCTAGGCAACAGGAATGGAAAATTTGCACTGAATCAGGGACGTCACCCTCCATGACTGGCGTTCCCTCCCTTGTTGTCTGAGGCATCTTTCAGAGGTTGGGTGTCTGGATCTCCTCAGTGCATGTGGTTTTTGATCAGGTGGGTCTGAGATTTTTCTAAGGAGGAGCATAGCTCTATCTATGTATACTGCATAAAGAGGACTATGCCATGGGTGGAGGGAGGCAATGTCCTGGAGGCACCGGTGCCTAATGAAACGAGGCCAAATGAGACACTCTTTGGCTGGCGCCGTTCATGAGCTAGGCAACCAGCCAGTGCTGCTGATCCCTCTGTGAACCTGAAGGGAGGCCCAGGATGTCACATGCTGTGCGGAGGGGAAGGTGTGCAAGGCTTCCCCATAGCCCCCCGTGTCCCCTGCTTGCCACCTGCGAAGGGGAGGGGTTTTCACGGGACACCGGTGGACAAAGAGGAAGAGGAGTGAGAGGGGCCCTTGGTGCCACACCTGATGCAGACAATGCTGCTTTGATGAGGCCAGGACGAGCTGATTTCCTCCTGGAGCACAGCCAGGACAAGGGCAGGCATTGTGCATCTCTGAGTCACAAGCCCTCCTTCAAGCTGTCCTGCTGTGCTTGCAGCGATGATCAGCCGGGTTTATAGCCTGAGGCACAGTCCTCTTCCTGGGACCATCTGGGCATTGATCCACCTGACAGCTTCTTTGCCATTGCAGTGACAGGGCCCTTGTCTCTCTTGCTTTTTTGCCTGGATTGCTGTGGGGTGTCTGGTGCATGGTCTGTGGCACGTGTGAGGGGCTGGTGTGGACACTTGATATAAACAGTCACTTTTGATGATAGCAGACTGGGCTCAGAGGTTTGAGACACCCTGTCCAGCCCCCTGTTCCTACAGAGAGAGATGCTGTGTCTCTGGAGAGACCCCTGCCTCATTTGTATGCAGAGGTTTACAGGCGCTGCATGATTTCTTGGGACGTTCTCTGAGTAGAAGGCATGTGAGTGTTGTGGGTGAATGATATTATTGACTACCCAGCGTAGCTTGCACATGTTATACCCGGGGCCTTTTCTGTGGCTGTGATAAGGAATTAACCAAATTTCCACAATGCTGTGCAAAGAGCCAAGCAACCAGATCGTGAATCTAGGCACCTTTTCCAAGAATGGCCCAGTCATGATTCAGTGCTGGGGAAACAAGAACCCCATGCACTGCATTTTTATGATTCCTCTTTTTTCAAAATACTGCATGGTTTTCAGTAACTATGCCTGGCATTGTGTGCTATGGGAAGCACTTCTCCTTTCAATGTGAACAGAAGTAAATTAGTTCGTGCTATAGAATGATGCATCGTGAAGAAGTTAGCTATAAGAGGGAGTGTGTCAAAGTATTTGAAGCACTTGTTTGCATGAATAAGCTGCAGCCTGCAACAGAGCACAGATTGAGAAGGTAGGTTTCATTTTATTGGTTGGTTATGGTGAATACAATAATTGAGCTGTGCTGGTTTGACCTTAAAAATCATCAAATAGCCAGGAAATAGGCAAGCCAGCTAGGAGGCAAGCAGCCAGCATCCATTAGCCTGGATACTGGAGATCCTGATCTAGTTGATGGGGTCAAAGACCCTGGCAGTGCAAAACTGAGCGGTGTTTGAGCAGGCTACAAATCGTAACATCCACTCCTGGGAACATCTATCTTTTTTATGTAGGAAAAAAAGAAGGAGCAAAGCAGCGCAGGGTTTCTGTAGGGGTTGCATGGCTTTTAAAAATAAAGCTGAGCTTATGCCAAAATAATTGAGAGCACTCCGGGCAGGACAGCAGGAAAGAGAAAGAAAAAATTAGAGTTAAAACCCAGAAAGTGCCTTCTCCAGCTCATGGCTTGGAGGAAGCCGAACCTGTTTGGCTGCTTGAGTAGTAGATGGGGATCAGGCAAGGGCAGCAGCAGCAGGAGAGGAGCTGAGATGTGTCCTTCAAGCGGCCAACTTATGGATATAAAGAAGGACGGAGCGGAGGCAAGAACTGAAAGAGCAAGTGTGTCCCCCCAGGGACGGGTTCTGCCCTGACTGTTCAGCAAAGTGGGAGCAGAAGGAGAAGTGAAACAGCCATAAAGGGAGGTCCTGTTCATGATAAGAAATGCCCAGTGCACCTCTTTCAAATGAAATCCATTAACACAGTCAGAGTGAGGTTGGCTGTACCTGAAAGTAATATGGAATAATATCAGCGATGAGGTTCGTGCCACCAGTCTCCATGCTAAATACCATGGAGACCTGCCAGATAAACATTTGAATAGCAGCTCATCTGGGCAATTCACTTGGAAGTGGCATAGGAGTCAATTAGGCTCCTTATCCCATTACTAAATTGATGTGGCCTGTAGGCAGCAATATCTGGCTATGAAAACAGAATAACTCTGCACCAGCTTTGTCCAGGGGAAACTGGAGATCAAGCCCAGTGCAATAACATGTAATAACATTTATCTTCTTACTAATCTGCCTTTTTACTGTTTATAGATAAGCAACTACAGTTGAGCCCAGCTAGCAACGGAGCTGTTGCACTCTCCGTTTAAGTCAGCAGGCTCATAATTGTTGTTGATCGGGAACAGCCAAACAATCCCTGTATAATGAAGAAAGTTAGCTGGAGTCCAGACAGCTGTAAAACGGACTCGTCCAGGAGCAGGAGGGAGGTAGTTAGAAAAATGCAGCATGAATAGGAGAGGCAACACGATGTGAATATACAGCCTCTGCGGTTTATAAAGTGAAAATGCCTATGAGGAAAAAAGTAGGCCTCTGAATAAATGCGAAGGCTGTTTGCCATCCATGCCATTTAAAAAATATTCCTGGCATACAAAAATGATTAATTATTGCACATTCATTTGCTAGTATTGTTGTTTTGTACCCAAAATAAAACGGTATATCATCATCCCTGCCTGGAATGATCTAGTTGGGCTACACATGACCTCCTGAGGTCCCTTCCAACCCTAATTTTCTGTCATTGGCAATGCATAAGGGGTGCACATGGGTGCACACGCACCCCCTGAAATCAGCCGTACACCCCCTGGAAGCATCAGCCACAAAACCGGACCCACCCCCGGCTGGCGATCTGGTGCCCTCCCAGACTCGGGAGGCACCAGTTGCCTGTGTTTTCTATCATTCTGTATTATAAGCAGAGAAACTGCAATCATAATCGTGGACATCCAAAAAAGGTAGTAATATTTCTTCTTTGGGCAGCCTATGCGTATTTCCATTTGCAGCTGATTTAGTAGCAGGGGTGTTTGCAACCGTGGCTGTCCCGGGGTAGTTCTCAAAGATCTCTAGAGACCAGTAAAAAACTTTTCTTGTCCTCCAAGAGCCTCTGTGCTTCCTGACAGGGAGGATGCAGTGCCCTTGGGTAACAAGTCACCCATTGCTTCAAGCCAGGAGGTGTCAATGCCTCAAGTAGGAATATGCAGAGCCAATGTTTTTAGGAGAGAACCCCATAGTCAGGACCTCCCTTTGGTTTTTGTTAGCCCCGCTATCCCCGGAGATGGGAGGAACTTATCTGATTTAAAAAACAAAGAAATTGCCACTAAATGACTGAAGGCTGCAAAAGAAATGCCACCTTGAGTGCTTAACTGTAATGCTGCTTAGTCTGCCATTGAGGCATTTTAATTCCTACCAGTTAAAAAACCCCCAAACAACTGAAGGCAGAGCTGCATGGGATCCAGGCGGGCGAGTGAGCGAGGGAGGAGCTGTGTTAACAGACTGAAGGCTTGAAGGATTTGGGCCAAAACAACAAATCCTCATGGTGGTCTGGGACTGTGAACATGGTATTACCGTATTCTCCTCCAGTGGGTCACCATTGGCGTAGTGGTGTGCAGTCAAGTGTGACTGGTCACACCTCTGACTTCCCTTGTGCTCATCGCATCTGTTTGTAATTATGGGCACTGTGGGCATTTCAACAGGAAAAGAGGTGCGTGCAAATGTACAATTGTTTTCTTGTTATAACTGGGATAGCCGCCACGTAACCCTGGAAGTTGGAAAGAAAAATCGATAAATTAAATATTTATCTTTATGTAAATGAGCTCTGTGGAACAGCGTAACAGCAATTTTCCAGCTGGGTAGGCACGAACAAATCTGCAAATGATCAAAAAGATCTTCTATTAGTTATTATTCCTCCAGGCCACTTCTGATTCATGACTGTTTGGGTATTGCAACAGTGCTGCTGAAACAGCATTGGTGACAGAACTGGGCAGTAGTTCAACTACCTTATCGGAGGCCCCTTGGACCATGGTACATGCTCTCACCCTTATTTTTGATCCCATTATTTGTATTCTTTAAAGCATTTTGTTGGCTATAAAAGTGTATACAATACACGAGGAGCAAGTCATTTTTACCGGGATCCACCCACCCTTTAGGGGAAAAGTAGTGCATCTGACCATTATATCCTGCAGTAGGTATAGTTTTGTGTTCTGTAGGAAACATATCCAAGATGGAAAAAAAAGTACAGAGAACAGACTCCCAAAGGATGGGGTTGAGAAAGACGCTTAAGAGTAAAACTGATCAAAGGACTGGGGAACGTGGGTCAGATTGCTAGATGCAGCAAAGCCTGGAAAAACCCTGTGAAGTAGGGCTGTGCAAAACAGCACCATTCTGCTTTGACCTCCATGTCGACATTTTGACGGAGCAGTGTTTCGTTGTGAGTTTTGTTTCATTTCGAAATCACCGTTCCGTTCTGCTTCGTTTCGAAGCTGTTTTGAAGCCCTTCGTTTTAGTTTGATTTTGCTGTTTTGAGCTTGAAATGAGTCGAAACAGTGTTGAGATGAAACAGCCAGCGAAGCTTCGCACAGCCCTAATGTGAAGCCCTCCTTCACAGTGTGAACTTGTGCTGTGGCAGACAGACTGACACTCTCAAATGTCTTGGGCCACCCCTATGAAGACAGGACGAGGAGCAACGGGCTCAAGCTGCAGCAAGGGAAGCTTAGGTTAGACATAAGGAAGAATTTTCTCACGAGGAAAGTAGTAAAACACTGGAACAGGTCACTCAGAAAGGTGGTGGAAGATCCATCCTTGGGGGGTTTCAAAACCTGGCTAGACAAAGCCCTGGCTGGGATGATCTGCTTGGGGCTGGTCCGTCTTTGAGCAGGGGGTTGGACTAGTTGTGACCTCCTGAGGTCCCTTCCCTCCCTCATTTTCTATGATTTTATGATTCTACGTCATAGGATAAGCCATATTCCTGTTCAGCCTCAGACCCCAGGACTGGAAGAGGGTTCAACTCTTCTGGAGGGCAGGAAGGGCCCTATTGTAAAATGGAGCTCTTGGAGCCACTCATCCTGGAACTGGAAAAGTTGCAGGCTTTAATGATACAAATGAGCTGCAGCTAAGGGCAAGCAGTTGTGTGATCCCTGGGAATACCCGGTCGGCCTGGAAAGCAGCACCTCAAACTGGTAGCGAGTGCCACCAAGGTTTGTTGATTAAACCACTGAATTATTAATCCCATTGCTTGGAACTGCAGATAAATAAATCTGTGTCCCATGTAGCATTACAATTCAGATATTGATAACCATAAAAACCAGGGGTGAGTACACAAACAGTGATTCCTGATACATGATTCTTAGACAGGGACTTTTCCTTCTGTTGGGTCTTTGCATGTTCTCAAGCTATTGTCCTCTTTGGTTTATTGTAAAACCAAGTTATTGGAGCTTTGTAAAATGCAGGTGATAAAATGTTGGGCATCCTACTCTGCTCCTGGCAGAGAGACTTCCCACAGAATGGCAATAAGATTTTTTCTGAATGATTGCTGCATAAATGTCATGAAGATATACAAAATAAATATTTTCTCTCTCCAGACCAGCTGTTAGCTAACCCAGGAATTTCCCAAGGATGTTCCATAAAAAAAGCAAGCAAGCAATTTTTATCTTCCCTGAGCCGTCTTTCAGCACAGCAAGGCAGCTCCTCCGAAAGTGGTTTGAAATCTGCTACTCAGATTGTACCAGTGTCACTCGTTTAGTTGCTGCATAGTGTTTGGCACTGTATCTTCCAGCAGGTCCTGAAGAAGGCCCTTAGGGACCGTGATGAGGGTATGGGCCCTACCGCTTTCTGTAGGCGTATATAGTCATACTGTTGGCCAAGTGCACCGTGTCAACTCCCGTGCCCTTTCATGGGTGCATGTTTATCCCCCACAGAATAGCCCCTGTTGCCTCCATCGCTGTCCTCGTTGGGAGTTATCATGTTGTCGGTGTTGAAGACCCAAGGGCTGTGGTGCTCTAAAAAGTCACGGTCAAGAGATCCCAACACCAATCTTGTTTTAAAAAATGACCACAGGCTCAGTCCGGGGGCAAAGGCTCGGCCAGGTTCATTGTCTACAAGGCATGGCCCTAACGCAGTCATGATCTGACGTGACCAGGCAACCCCATGTCTGCTCTTCTAGGCCAATCCAAAATTCCCCTTATTTCTAATTCTGCATTTATACAGTGGTCAAAACAAATTACATATTACATCCAGCGGTATCTTGAATATCTTGAGCTATCCTGTATTATGGGCTTGTTCCAGATCCTGACAAGGGTGTTCCCATCCAACCTTATCCTCCCAGTACTCATCCATGCAGCACTTTGTACAGCTATCCCCTCCTCCCATCTCATGACAGGAGTGTACGTCTGGCCCGTGTCTGAACCCATTTGGCTTACATAAGGAGTTCATACATCAGTCAGGTTTGCCGGTCAAGCCTACTCCGGCCAGCTGCTTTCACAAAGCCTTTGTGTGAGCAGTATATATATTCTTCAATACTCCAGAGAGGCCTATACCTATCTGCTCAGAAAGCAAAAAAGCAAAGTTGGGGATAACTGAAAATAATGAGCCTAGCTGTTCTGATGCTGTAGGGAAGCTGCAGAAGACTCTGGTGAGCATTAGACCAGAACATGGTCTTGATATACGGTATCCCTGGTGGCTTCACACATTATGTAACACACATCCTTTGACATCATCACCACATTCTGCAAGCTATGTCACAAAATGACTAGCTACATCTTTTGAAGTTTTCAGAAGTGGAGCTGATGGTTGGAGAAAGATGCAGTATTTAATGCAAGGAAATTATTTGTATATGCATACTCTTACCTTCCAATAAGGATCTTTATGTCTACTTACTATGAAGCTTGCTACACTGGTCCTAGCCCCTAAAATAGTAGCATCACCCCCTTTAAGGACCTTCCTGCAAAGACCCTGATATTGGATTTCTTCTGAGAAGATTACAATCCTGTATGGGCAGAGACGATATCAATGTTACATTACTTCATAGATGGTCCACTGGGTTATTATTCTATCAGGTAGATGCAGACCAAGGACAAAATGCTACACAAAACCCAAAATATAGCTCCAGATTTGCATTTGAGTTCAAAGCTCAAACCTACTTCTACACTGAACTATCCCAAATCAAGTTAATGGGTCCAAACACACTTAACATTCAGAAAAATTCAAATCCAGATGTGGATTTGGAGTCCCTCCCCCTCCCCCCCCGATCCAAAAACATGTAGATTCGAGGTTTTGTTTTGCTCCGTTGCGCAGATCTGGAGTTTGTCCCATGACCTGGGAAAACAGGCTATGGTTCAGGGTTGCTATTGATGACAGAAAAGCTCTCGCATAAAACCTATATAAATACCAGCTGCCAAGTCACCTGGATAATTCCCACAAAACCTACAAAGGAAATTTACTATTATCTTATAAAAACTTTGAGGGAGCTTACAGGCAGAAGTGCTGTCACTGACCTTGTGAATGATGTATTGAATAGTAAAAGTGTGACAGTGGCCCCAGCTCTGCCCCTGGAGAACTGCACTCCAAATACCACCCGAGAAATTGGATAAAATTTAATGACGCACAATCCTTCCTTCTCCAGGAACATATATAAACAGCCTCAGGGTTGCAGCCGGCTTCACTGGGACTGCGAATTTGAACACTTGAGACCCTGAACAACCTCTGTGCAAAGTAGCAGATTTGGGTGCAGCTGTTTTTTTCTGGTAAGTTGGTTTCTTTATATTTCAAAAAATTGTGTTATTTATACCTTTAAAAATTCTAGATCTCAAGGCCCAAATGGGAGACAAGTCAGAAGCCAAGAAACTGGCTCAGCATGAAAAACTCTGATACCGGGAAGAGATACCTAAAAACATAATGTACTTCCAGGACTCTTAATCCACCCCAATGCAGTACATGCCAAGACCATTCAAGTTATTGGACTAGCAATGGGCTTTGGATTATGTCTTAAATTCCCAGTTAGATTGAACCTGGGCATAGTATAGCTGCTGTATCACCTACACATGGCAGGTACTATCTCAGTACTGTTGGATGGGGACAGTTTTTTATCGTGGTGTACAAAGCTTTCTGTTATGGCAACCTATGAAACAGGTGTTGACTATACAGGCTGTAAGGAAAAGTTATTTCAGCTTGGTTTCCCTTGACACCCAAGAGTTAGCTGATCTTAGGGAAACTAAAAGAAAGGAAGAGCCAAAGATTGGGGCCAGTTTCTCTTGCATCTCGGGATACATCTGGCAGCAGATAGGCCATCTAGGAGGTGTGGGTGTTGTCTTGGGGGTTTTGTGGTGGGCTTTCTCCAAACAGTGATCCTGCTAGCTGCTTAGGGCAGACAGGTGGGTCATTAGTAGTCAGGAGGTCTGCAGTGCTCCTAATGTGAATGACTGGGTCTAATCCTCCTCTCAGATGAAAAAGCCTTGGGGAAATCATGCCCCAAATTCAGTATATTTAGGGCTGCTGAGCCCACCTGCCGTCTTGAGAGGAGATGCCCCAGAAACAGCCACAAAACTGCCTCTTTATCCTTTAACCCCGCTCCTTCGTAATGGCTATGATGCCTCCAGAAACTTGGCAGCAATTAAGCTGCTGCCCATTGCACTGACTAATACTGTCTCATGGTTTCACTGTCTCTGTCTTCCTGCATCTATCTGCTGTCTCTTATTTTCCACTGTGAGCCGTATGGGCTGAGACCAACTTTCTTTCGCCAGTGTTTCTACAGCATCTGGTACAATGGGGTCCATAGTCCCCCCAGGTGCTACAGTAATGCCAGAAATATGAATAAGAATATGAATGAGAATAACAATAATCCTTCCCTTGGATTTTATCCACAGAAACAAGTCAGGAGAGTGGCTTTCTCCTCAACCAGGTGGTATCGGTGAGCCAGTACAGTTGCACTTAGATAGAAATCAGCCACCTCACCCCCTCCTCGTGACTCCTCATACAGTGACTCGGTCAGGACCAAGGGTTGACGCTGGCTCCCTCCCCACCTCCTTCTCTGTGTGCACAAGGGGAAGCACCAACTTCCATATCCATGTCCCCTTTATAAGGGAACGTGCTGAGCACGTAAAGTGGCTATGCCTTGGCCCTGACCCTCTGGGTGCACCTTCTCCACCCTCTGCTCCCCTGGAGAACCAGGCTGTGACCAGGCTCCAAGTTGAATATGAAGTCACCGTGTATTTGTCCTCTAGGTAGGGCAGCGCCTACCCACTCCCCAGGATGCTGCTGGTACTGGTCCTGCTTCAGGTTTGTCTGTGCTGCCTCTGGCTGGGAAGCACCGAGGTGGTAACGTCTTTTGAAGGCACGTGCCCTCAGTTTTTCTTCGGTGGAACACCCCCAGGCGATGCCCTCGAACCGGACAGTGCGGCCAGGATTTGCCAGCGGTACAAGAACCAGTACCGCTATGCCACCCTATACGACAGGAACCGGCGTATCCCAATCTACTCTGCTTATCTCTACCAGCCGGGTGATGGGAAGAGGCCTAACACCTGGATGGTAGAGCCCCAGGTAGGTCCCCATCTTTGCTAGTGTACAAGTGGGCACACTCCTGGACACGTCAGAACTGAAGCTTTCAATAAATCCACTTACGTGCCTGCCCCCGAACCCTTCGCCCCCTCCCCCCACACACGGACACACGCAAGTGGGACTGGCTTTTGGGAATTCCCTGTGTTGTAATGTAGGATCCCAATGGCAGGGATCCCAATAGCGGGGGGGGATCTGATGGGAGGATCTGCCCAATAGCTGTGGCAGGGATCCCAGTAGCAGGGATGCACGCTTACAGCAGAGCAGTGGGAGCTCCAGGGGCCAGTTCCCATTCCTCACTTCTCCATTGACTTGCTGTGCAGCTAAGGGTGTCCCTGCACCATGTCCCTGCGCCAGCAGTCTCAAAAATAGACATTCTTGGACATGTCCAACCAAACACAGCACACATGAAACTCTGGTAGTGAGGTGACACTTGGGGCACCCCCTTGCAGCTGCTCTTGAGGCTTCTGTCTCTGGTCAGCTTGAGAGAGGCAGGCAGGGGTGTCCCTAGGGTGGCTTCATCACCACCGGCCTGGGGTTAGCGTATGCAAGTGGAAGCAGGTAGGTGGGGTGTGTGCAAGCATCCCTCCCCCAGAAGGACAGGGATGACATACCCTGAGTCGCAGCATGTTTGTTCCTCTAGACAGACTGCTGTGAGAGCTGCTTTATCCTGGTAAAGTGCTTTGGGACCCTCAAGGGAAAGGTGCTACAGTTGCACAGACTGCAGCAGAGCCTGGATCATTCGTGCCTGGATGGTCTGCAACCCGCTTCGTTCTCAATGGGTCGATAAAACAAGGATGGGCCACCGAGTTGTTGGCTGTGGCTTTTCCTTCAGACGGCACCACTGCTCTGCTCAGCTGGAGCACATTGGTGGGCCCACAGAGCTGATCAGAGAAGCAGCGCTCTTTGAAATAAAAGCTGAAGCAATAGCTTGAGCACCTCAGTGGTCCTGTGCAGCTGTTTGCTGCAGCTGCATGTACCCCTGCTTCGTTCACAACGTCACAGGGAGGCACAGAACTCCCTGCAAAGTACCTCACCTGTTCGGTATCCGTATCGTTTAGTATTATTGGGACTCAAGCAACTGATGGATTGGACAAACAGTGGAACGAGCTACGGTACCAACCCACTCTCCATAGGCAGCTGGGATTATATATTAACTTTAATGATTCTGGCTTATAGGCACAGGGTTGGGCCTGCTGCAAAATTCATAGTTGTTAAGGGCTTGCTTTCCTGCAGGGGCATTTTTGCATGTCCAGTAGGGGTTCTCCTCTCTCTTTGGAGCAGTGAGGTGGGAATAGTCGTCTCTAAATCCCCTTCATGTTTGTATTTTTTTTCGACGAATGAATTGCCCACAAAAGAATGCAGATTTCTCGGGTCACCTGCTCCATTTCTCCTACACATGTGCCTGACTTTGATTTCTTTTCTACTTCCCAGCTGATGGGGTCGAGTTACCCGAAGGAAATGAAAACAGAATGGACCCTCATGACTACGCTCAATGTCAGCCAAAATGAGATTAAAAAAAGTCAGGCCGTTCTCCAAGATTACAAGAACCTTACTAATTGCAACCGGGGCCATTTGAACCCCAATGGGCACCAACCCAACCCTGATAGCAAGGCCTCAACCTTCACCCTGACCAACATCGTGCCGCAGTATGAGAAACTCAACGGTGGGCAATGGAACAACTATGAGCAATCAATCATGGCCACCAGGACTGCAGACTGTGCCAACACCTACATCGTCGTGGGAGTGGTTCCTGGCAACAATTATATAGCTAAAGGCCGAGTCAACAAGCCCAGCCACATCTGGTCTGCCGCCTGCTGTGAGGTTGATAACAACCACAGGAGGTCCTGGGCAGTCATTGCGGAGAACGACAAGAACGCCATCACGCTGGTCACGCTAGGGGAGCTGGAGGAGCAGTTGACTGGATTATATCATAAGGGGACAGTTTCTCTGTTTCACAGCGACTGTCCTCGAAATTAAACCCTGGATTCTGCTCCCAGACCTGTCTTTTCGTCTCAGGGAAGACCAAGGTTGAGAGCCTTGCACTGCTTTTAACCTATCCTGCTTCCTTTATGAGATGCATTTACATCTATGTTTTTCTGAACTAGCTCAAAGATGTCTCCTTTTGTGAGGGAAAACTCAGGTGCCATCTTGTTCCCTGTTACAAGCCTTGAAAGGCAACTTTGCCCGTGGAAATCGAGGAATGCTTCCCTGTGATTCCTGCTACCCCGTGGGGCAGAGGCCGCATGGCCTGCCGCCAAGCTTGACAGGGTCCTGCCACGGCTGAAAGGAGAGCAGTGGGGAAAATTTAATACAGCTGGGTTATTGATCCTGCCCTGAGCAAGGTTAAAGGGGCTGCAGAAAGGATGGGATGTATAACGCTCAGCCCACACACTTTCCCTAAGACCAGACCAGTGTCTCTTCCCAGCTCACATACACCAGCTCTAATAGACACTGGCACATCTAGGGCATGGATGACACCAGAGATGCAGCTCATGCCTCCTCCTCGTATGATGTCCCCCTCATTCCCAGCCCCGTCGGGATCCTTTCTCGACTTCCCAGGCTGCTCAGCTCAACTGAACTTCTCAACTGCCCAGTACCTAACCTACTTCTTCTCTCTCCAGCAGCAGTTCTCAGCCTTGGAGACGTGACCCCCGTTTGAGTTTGCAGTGATAAAAAAAATGTGGTTGCAAAGACGCTCAATGGTGTTGACCAATTTTGGTGAACAGGCTTCCTGTTTATAACTATGCAATAGTTAAAATGACTGTAAATGTTTTAAATGAACCATATAAAGACCATAAACATGACAGTGCCATATTTATGACTTGTTGATCTTGTCTGCATCTTTCTGGGGGGTGGGGGTTGCAAAAAAAGGTCCAGTGTTTAAATGGAAAAAGTTGGGAAGCCCTGCTCTACAGCTAGGTCTTGGGCTGCTGCCTGTGGCCTGCTGCTCACACAGATCTTCAGCTCTTTCAAAGGACCAGAGGACAGGAGGGCTGGAAGGGACCTCAAGAGGTCACATCCAGTCCAACCCCCTGCTCCAAGCAGGACCAGCCCCAACTACATCATCCCAGCCATTCCCTCTACTCATTTACAAATGTATGAACATACTGCAGAAGAGGAATGAGGAATAAGCAGCAAGCCATGTGACAGTGTGAAGGATAAAATTAAGAGGAGAGGGAATGGGGTCAGGCAATTAAGCATAAGGCAGAACACTTCAATTTAATAGATATAATGGGCAGGGGGGAGGAGTGAGAGCTGGCCAGGGTGGAGATAGGGAAAAAAGACGACACAGAGAAGAAATATCACTGAAGAAAAAAGGTGGACACATTGGCCAAGATGCAATCAGTGAGGTTGCTTGGGTGTATTTCCAAAACGCAGCAGGAATTACTGCTTGTATAAATGGGGTTTGGGTGAGAGGCAGGGAAGAGCCACTGATAGGAGCCCATCCAAGTAGTACTCAGCTCCACCCAAATCTGAACCTCAGTGGGCGCATCTACACGAGACAATAACTGCTCAGCAGCCTAATAATACTGCACAGTAGCACATCACAGCACAAAAACTGTTGATATGCTACTGCACAGTATTATTAGGCTACTGTAGCATCACTAAAAAGGCCTGTACCAGTATTACTGCACATAATTTAGTACTTGAGCACAGTACTTGATTTAGTACTCGATTATACAAGTACTAAATTTAATCAATAACTGTGGCACATTAATGAGCAATAACTACCGTGCATTAATGAATGTGTAAACGCACTCAGTGAATATCAAGTTGAAGTGATAGTAAAAAGGTAACTGCACCAGGAAGGTAGAAGTTGAGTTATGGGGCAAATAAACTATTTTAAAAATGTAGTTGCCAGTCCCCAGGTGGAGACAAGGTTATTGTGAAGTAGTTTTTGGACCTGCCTCATGCTTGGCTTGTGAAAGGACAATTATTGTAGCTTTATGTATAATCTTTTTCTTTTCTTTTCTTTTTTTTTGCTGACATATATTTGAAATGGATGTTCAGGGCAGTAGTTAATGCAATGATTCTCAACCAGGGTGCTGTGGAAACATGGTTCACGTACTAAATTCAGAGATTTCTGCATGCTGCCCTGTTGTGGTCTTTCCGAGTTCCTGGCAACAGAAAAATTGCTCCAGGATTAGTCTGCAGTCAAAACAAAGAGCTAGCATTTTCTAAGTGGGACTCGAGCCTAACAAGGGGTCCTGGAGTTTAAGAAGGTGTGGACCCACTGATTTACTCTGTTTGGGATTTCAGTTTCTTTAAATCATTTGCAGTATAAATGGTTTGCTGTAGTGTCAGACCACTGGGCATTGCCCATCCACCGTCAGTTGGGGCCCACGAGTGTTTCCATTCCAACCTTACATGCCCGATTAGAGGAGAGGTAACAGCAACCTCATTACAACAAGAGGGCAGCATGCCAGGAAGTGCCCAAGGGCACCAGCATCCCCGCAGAGCTCTGCCAACAGGCACCAGCTCATGTTATCCCATCCATAGCACCCGCTCCTTTTCTGTCACTCGCCTACTGGCTCTTATCCCAGGTTGCAACCTCTTTAGCACCAAGCCTGCAACTGCTTGCCCAGTTCCCAGCATAGTGGCACCCTAATCTTTCCCTGGCCTGCCCAGCTAGGCAGGAGGAGTGTTGCATTGACAAGGCTGAGCTTATGTGAGCTGCTTTTTGGCAGAGGAATTACTTAGAAACCCCCACTGGATGTCTATCTCCTCCAGAAGTTACACACTGGGGGACTGACCTGTTATCTTCCCCATTTTTCATCACCACTAAAGTTTCTGGCAGACCCCGGCACTAAGTCATGGAGCAGATGAGACCCAACGGTGCAGTTTCGAGACAAGCACGCCCAATGAGGACCGTGCCCTGTGGGAGACAGCTGATGTCATCAGCCACCTTTTGGGTTACTTATGCAGCTTCCTCCTCATACTTTCTGCCTGTTCCACTCGCCTCCTCCCCCATGAGTGAGTAGAAACCACAGCACAGCTCACAGCCCCTTCTTCATCCTTTCCTGCCAGGTGAATCCCCTTCCTCTCTTTCCATCGTCTCTGGAATCCCCCACCCATCCAAGTAATAACCACTTCCACTTCCCCTACCACCTGAAACCTTCCTCCAGCGTCTTCTCCCCTTGCGAAGCTCAGACATGCCCCTGGTAATACCCAGAAGTGCTCTTTCCTCCTGGGAAAGGCCATGAAGTCTTTCCAATCAGGTAATACGCAGAAGCGCCCTAATTCCTCTACGCTCTCTGTAACTAGGCTGTGTGAACCCTAGAAAATAAAGCGATGCAGATGATGTGCCTCTGTGACCACAGCAAGCCATGCACTAGTCCCCCTGCTTCGCTGAGCACGTGGTCTGAAACCTCCTACAACGAAAAGAGCTCCTGCCCACCAGTATCCAGGACCAGCATTGAACAGTAATCTACAGGGATGTTTCTCAGCCTCCTGCGGGTGGGTGGGTGGCTGGTGCTGGGGTGGGGGATTGCTCATATGATCTGTGAGGTTACGTTTGTGTCTAATCACAGGACCATAGATTGATAACCAAATGAGGGCGTTCAACAGGAGCGGGGGACGCAAACCCCATGGGTAGGTGGTATAAACCACAGGTAAAACCTAAGAAATGGGCATAATATGGGTGACCATAATAGGCTCACTGGAGGGCTCAGAAGGAGAGCAGCGCTCAAGCAGCCGAACATCCTGGATGTTCTTGTGTTAATCCCTCCTGACCCCAGCTGCTATGAAACTATAATGCAAAAGGATGGGGGATACCCAAGAGGAAGTGGTTGTCTGCACTGAGCCTGGCAGTGCCATCACGAAGCAGGTCCTGCCTCCTTGCTCCCAGCTTTCCAAATCCTGGATGTAAGGCAATGTGGTCACCTTAGAGCAGCACCGGGCCACTCCAAGGCTGCTGTGAGCGTGCAACTTAGCGTCAACTTCGTATTGCCTGATTTTTGGATTTGGATTGCCTGGAGCATGAACAGATGGACAGGGAGGGACATCATGGTGGCTCTCCTGGGCTCTCTCTCTCAGGAAAACAGCATAGACATGTCCTTTGTATATAATTAACATTGTGATGTAACTGTCAGGATGGAGGCTTGATGTGATAATCATAGAAAATTCAGGTTGGAAGGGACCTCAGGAGGTCGCATCTAGTCCAACCCCCTGCTCAAAGCAGGACCAGCGCCAACTACATCATTCATGTGACTTCAGTATTGGTAGCAAAGGGCACAGCTTGTATGGGAAGGATAAGAAAGGAAGAAAAAGACTAGGTGTTGCCTTGTACATCAAGGAAGTCTATCCTTCTTCTGAAGTCCCGGATGCAGTGGGAGAGAGCCCTGATAAACGGCTCAGGATAAGAATAAATGGCGAGGAGGACAAGGGGGATGTCATGGTGGGGGCCATTACAGACCACCATACCAGGAAGGGGGAGTGGGTGAGGGTTTTTTGGCTCAACAAAAAATATCAGTCAATGTGTGAGCTTTGGTGCTAAGGGGGATTTTGCCTAGGCATCTCGGGAAAGTGCTACACAGTAGAAACAACAAGGTTTTGGAATGTGTCAGGGACAATTTTTTGATACAGAAGGTGAAAAAAGAAACTAGAAGGGAGACATTTCAAGACTGGGAAAAAAGGTAGAAAACAAGTTGGGTGGAAATGATTTTGAGATGCTGGAGTTCCTGATTCTTAGGAAGGGAAGGAAGGAGGATGGCAGAATAAAGGCAAGGTTTTTGGGTGGTGCTGTGTTGGCCTAAGGACATAGGCAAATGAGGTTCTTTGGGTAGATGCAATATCTTTTACTAGACCAACTGAGTGGCTGGAAAAAAAATAGTTGGAAGAATTAAATCAAGGGATTTCCACTTCAATAGACTCAGAAAATTGAGAAGCAAATTGAGGAAAGGAGTTTAGGAAAGCTGCCAACGTTAACAGCACAAACACAGATTGTTGTAATGTGAATGAGAGACGGGAAGTAAAGGAAAAGACCAACTTGGCTAAATCATGCACTGTTCAATGGCCTGAAATGCAAGAAGAGATTGTACAAGAAGTGAAAGCTGGGTAAAATACTGAAGGATGAATATAAAAGTATAGCTGTAGCTTGAGCAAGAAAGGACAAAATTAGGGGGCCAAGGCATAAAACGAGATTCAACTAGCACAGGTCATAAAAGCAAGAAAACGTCCTGTAAGCAGGTTGCTGACAAGAGGAAATCCAAGGAATGATTTGGTCAGCTTCCATCAAGGAAGGACAGTTAATAACAAACAATGTCAAGAAGGCAGAAGGTGGTCATAGGCAACCGCCAATATGAATTTACTAAGAACGAGTCATGTCAAACCAGCTTCGTTTCATTCCTTGACAGGTGAACAGATCTTGTGAATAGGAGAGAAAGAAGACTTGCTGTAACTAGACTTTAGTCAGGCTTTTGATACTTTCTCACGTGGGCTCCTTACGTACATTGGGGAAATATTTGCCTGCATGAAACTACTGTGATGAGCGCACCAGTGGCTGGAAAGTTGTACTGAAAGAATGATTATGAATGGCTCGCTTTCAAAGTGGAAAGCTGTATCAAGTAGCGGTCGAAGGGGGGCTATCCTGGGTTCTGTACTATTCAGTATTTCCATGAACATCTTGGAGGATGGACGAGAGAGTCCATCCAGATGATCCCAAACTGAGATGGACTGCAAGCAGTTTAGCGGATGGGCTCAGAATTCAAAATGATTTGGACAAATTGGAGAAATGGTCCACCATCCACATGAAGAATAAGAGCAAAGACAGCCATTCTTCCTTCTTCCAATTGACCAATTCAGGCTGGAAACCACATGACATTAGTGAGTCAGCTGCTTATCCACCAGGGGGTAGGAGCCATAGCCTAGCAGACAGGGAGAGTCCACAAGCAGATGCCTTCCCACCCCGTGCACACATGCACAGAGCTCCTTCACAGACAGCCACCTCCTCAACGAGTAAGAGGATTTTGATTTGGGGAGGGAGGGGCTGGTGGGTCTGGCAGGGACTGGGGATCGGAGAGCGCCAAACCCATGTGTTCCTCATCCAAAACACTTTCAAAGTATTCAAAAATGTGTGTTTCTGTTCTATTCCTGGCTCCCCCACAGACTTCCTGTGTGCTCTAGGCCAAGCTGTTTACTCACTCGGTCTCTGTTTCCCATCTGTACAAGGTTTGAATACTCCCACCTGCAAGGGAAAATGCACCAGGAGGCCCTCAGCTGCCACCATCAGGGCCACCAAGTGAAAGCCAGTAGCTGGGAAACGTCACTTGGCACAGTTTCCCCATTGCCTTCATTGGTGGCAACTCATCGGTTGGATGAAAGGCCCTGAAAGCTGGGGCATCCCAGTCCAGAAAGCCTTCGTTCCTGGGGACAAGGCTGGAGGCAGCCAAGGGCTCCACGTGGGTTGGACCCAACCTTCAGCAAACTGCATCCTGGGCAAGGAGGTCCTCGGTCCCCTCTCCTGACCCGGGGGACCAAAAGCACCAGGCTCCAGGGATGGGCCCAACCTAAGGGCGCAGTACACAGTGCAGGGTCAGCATCTCTCCCAGCTCTGCAGGGATACGGCGGTGCTGCTGAGACCCTTCGGGGCCGGGGCTGCACCCCTGTTAATTGCCCCAGACGAACCAGAACCTCCCCCATCTGCGGAAGTGACAGGGACAAGAGAGGACATCAGCCATCTGGCTTGGACATTTTAACCCTTCTAAGAAATCTTTTTGGGTTTTACCTGCTGTGAGCTTGTCCTATCCTGTATGTGCAGTGCTTGGAACAGGCATAGCCTTATTATCCTGACCGCATTTTACTGATGAAAAACCATGCTCCAGAAATGGTTAGAGGTACTGGGGTGGGAGGAGAGGGTCTCTGCACCTCGCCCAGACACTTGGCTCCTGGAGTTTCCCCAAATCCAGTTGCAGGTAGACCACAGAGTTGGATCATGATGGGTTTTTTTGTATGCTTGCTACTTTGCTGCGGTCACACCCAAGCTGAAATGACAGCAGCCTGGAACCGAGAGCACAGTCACGTATCATATTTTGTACAGATATTACCAATCCTATCCTCCACTACCATGAGAAGATGGAAGGAAACACACACACTGCTTTGGGGACAGGCTCCTAAAAGCTGTTCCGTGGAAACATTTCACTGATGGAGTATAGCAAGGGTGCTAAAATTACAGCTAGCGGAAAAGATTGCTGTCCCGCTCCTCTCTGCAGGAACATGGAGAGGTCAGTGTGTTTTGTCAGCTGTTAAAATTCAGGGGGAGATTGACAGTCATCCTGATCAACTCAGTTCTTAAAGTAAAAGCACAGGAAAGTTTTCTTCTGGCTCACCCATAGCAATGTGCCACGCTGCATTCAATGACTGCCGAAGAAGTCCTGGCAGGTAGGGCTGTGCGAAGCTTCAGGTGGTGATTCGATTCACAGCAGATTCAGCCTGATTCGGTGGCCGAATCTCTGAACCCGAATCAAATCAGGGGACCAATTTAAATGTCTGAATCGGTTCAAAGCTCCCCAGATCTTCGGCTGATTCGATTCAGATGAATCTGATTTGGAGACTGGGCAGCAGCTGAATCTCCGAATCAGCCAGGCCAGGCCCATCCCCTGCCCCTCTCCCAGTCCAGCAATGGCTGCCCTGCTTGCCCCAGCTCCTGGCACTTGGGGGAAAAAAAGCCCTGGCTTAGCAGGTGCTGCCAGGTGGGGGGGGCAATCCCTGCTGCCCCCCACTGCCCCCCACTGGATGGGGGGCTCTGCACAAGCCCCCACCTCCCCCAGACTCCCTATGGGAGCCCCACACAGGCCAGCTCCGGCCCTTTAAGGAAAAAAAAAAACCTGAAACAACCCCCAGCAATCCCCACCACACCGAGGCTGCACCATGAGCAGTAAGTCCCAGGACTGTTCTCAGCTTTAGTTTTCTTAAAGGGCAGGCGGGGCAGCCGTGGGGGGGCAAGGGGGCTCGTGCAGAGCCCTCCATGCAGTATGGGACGGTGGGGATCGCCCCCCGCCCAGCAGCACCCAGTGAGCATAAGGGCTCTGTGGCAATCCTCTCTCATACCAAGCTAAAGCTGAGTTGACTTTATTGCAGATGAAGGGCTTACTCTACTTAGTCTTACAAGAGGAGACTCGGGCCCACGTCTCTGACTACAGCAGGGTGAAAAGCACGGCTTTCGGCTTGCAGGAAGGTGCTTCTTTTTAACTATAATTTATTTTAACTGTAACTACTCAAAATGCCCATGGAGTAGAAATGGTAAAACTATTAACTGCATTTCACCTTAGTCACAAAGTCTTCTTTGCATTTATTCATTCACTACAAAGGAAAATGAGCTCGTGTAAATAAAGAGAGAGCACCCTATACTTTATTAGCATGAATGACAGGTATGTCAAGTCTCGCCTCCATTGTCTCCAAGGGTAGACAGTGCTCAGGGCCCCAGACCTCCTTGCCACTGGATCCTGTAAAGCTCTGCTGACTTCAGCTGGCATCCTTGTAGACATCGAGTCTGGCCGTAGAGCACACCAAAGGATGAAGGCCTTGGGTAGAGACCTAGCCCTGAAGAGCTGGTCTGCCCAAGATGGCTGGCTGGGGTCCCCTGGACAGTCCTGAGAGGACATCTAATAGCTATTAGCTAAGGGAGGGAAGCGTTCGACCCTATTAGCAGAGTGAAAAGGATAAACAAATATTTCAAACAATCCCTGAAGGCATGGAGAGTTGCAGTTCAGGAAGAAAGGCCTTGCCTGGTAGAAAGCCAAATGACTGGCAAGACCTCAAGGCTTGCCTCCTGTTCCTCCCATCTGCCACAGTGCATTAGGCAGAAACGGCAGGAATTTTTGAACCGAGTGAGCCATGCCAGTGGCGTCTAACGCGTGTGAAGCATGGGGAAGAGGTTGAGATATCCCCTCCCATAGTTTATGTGTGTTTGGTGAGTGACCGCCAGGCCAAGAATGGCTTAGAAGAAGAAGGGTGAGCCTGTAATTCTGTGGTCAGTAGATCATAAATACCCTAGACTAGCTAGGCTGCGAACCTGTTAGGTAAGGACAATGCCGTGTTTCTTTGTAGTGCCCACTTTGTTTCTGAATGCTCAAGAATAAATTATAATAAGGCTATAGCTGCATATTAGCTCTCCTCAAACAGCTCTGGGTGTTTCACTGAAGCTGTTCCTCATGTAGACATGGTGAGATATGGCACTTAATTTATTAGGGATAATAAAACCCAGGGATAATAAAACCCAGTATTACCACAAGGTTGTTTCTCCTGCCACCAGCCCACACTGGCTTAATAGTGCTTTATTATCAAGCCACCGTCCTCAGTAGGAAGGCTCAAAAATGAAGACCAGGCCGAGCAGAGGTTGCTCATGGGTCAGCCAGGCTGGGGAGTGAGGGGACAGATGCCAAATCAGTTGGGGACATAGGACATCTTATCTAGGTAACTTTACACCACCCTATGCATGTTAGGGACAGGGGTACTATTAGCCTTTCCCCTTGAACTATCTGGAACAGGATAAGACACCAGTTTCCAGCAATAATGTGTGCGTGCCTGACCCATCTGCAGTGGATGTCTGAAGGAGCTGTCAGCAATAAGTAGCAAGAGGGTCAGACCCTGTAGGAATGAGTAATCTGTCTCAGCGCTTGGTGTGAAGAAACCCATCCAGGACACAAGCACAGGAGTTATTTTTTCCCACCACAGAATAATAGCTTTGTAAAGGAAAATGTCTGTACATAGATCATATAATCCACTGAAACCATAAAATTACCTACCCATCTTAATAAACATATATATAAGTAAGGCTTATCCCAGCAGGATTCAATTCAAGCCATGTAAATATAGAGATACATACATAAGTGCCAAGGATATTGAATAAGAATAACTCATCAGAATTAACAAACCAGTCAAACCAGTGGTAGGGGATGGACGGGGAGGGAAGACCCTTCCAGCAAACAGTATCAAAGTGAGCATTTTCTTTTTCTGGTAATGATTCTGTACAGCCTGTATTCAGGAAACTGTAAGTCTTTCCCAGCCACTGCAAGCTAAGACATCTTGGCTGCTGGTTGTGGTCAAAACCATCCCTCTGCAATATACCTTAAAATATCATCTCCCCTCTCAGACATTCAACTTGAAACTTTGACCTTCTTCCTCACTTCCTACTTCTTTTCTTGGTGGTGCAGTTGGAGAAGAGGTTGTCCAATTGCCCATCTTAATATTTGCATCTTCTACAAAGCTCCTCTTTCTTGTCCTGTAGCAATACACTAAAATCACAGGACAGGGTGTCAGAATAATATATTTCTCTTAATGTTCTCTGTTGCAGAGGATAAGGGAGTGGGGTTTGTTGCCATATGGTCCCTGGCACTTAGATCCTATAGTTGCCGTTACATAAATGAACAATTAGGATTTAAAAATATATATATAAACTAGCATCCTAAGTGTAAGGCTGGAACTGGTCGATAATCAGAGACCACACAGCACCAGGGAGACATGCTTTCTGTATAAGACTCATTGCGTAGTGATCAGGCAGAAGACAGGGTAAGGTGGCACTTTAGAGACTAACCAGTTCAGTGAATCATAGAGAAGTAGGGTTGGAAGGGACCTCCAGAGGCCATCTAGTCCAGAAAGACATAAGCTTTCAAATCTGATGAAGTAGGCTGTCGCCTATGAAAATGTATGCATTTCTGAACCAGCTCCTTCCTAAGATGCCGCGCTGCCCTACCTTCTGCTTGACTTCAGCCTAACAGGGCTAAGCACCTCTCTACTTAGCAATCAGTCACGGCTGCCTTTGCCAGGCATGGAAAATGGCTGAGATCTGGCATGAAAAAGAATAAGGCTGCCCCTGGTTGCCACACAAAGGGCAGAAACACCTCCGACAGCTGCTTCCACCCTTTCGTAGGCACCCTATGAGTCTCATCAGGACTGAACCTAGCTACCTGTCTCTAATCCAGACCTCAATCACCTTTCAACTTAAATGATATCAGGCCTTCTAGGAGAATAAGAGACCCCAGAGCTGAGGACCCTGGCACTTAGAATCAGAAAGTCATAGAAAACGAGGGTTGAAGGGACCTCAGGGGGTCACATTGAGTCCAACCCCCTGCTCCAAGCAGGACCAGCCCCAACTACATGATCCCAGCCAAGGCTTTGCCTAGCCAGGTCTTCAAAACCTCCAAGGGTGGAAAGTCCACAACCTCTTTGGGTAGCCTGTCCCAGCTTTACTACCCTCCTAGTGAGAAAATCTTCCCCAATATCTAATTTAAACTTCCCTTGCTGCAGCTTGAGACCATTGCTCCTTCTTCTGTCAGTCTCGCTCCATCCTCTTTGCAACCCCTCTGCAGGTAGTTGAAGGCTGCTATTAAATCCCCTCTCCGTCTCCTCTTCTCTAGACTAATTAAGCCCAGTTCCCTCAGCCTCTCCTCACAAGTCACGTCCCCCAGCCCCCAAACCGTTTTCGTTGCCCTTCACTGGACTCTGTCCAATTTGTGCACATCCTTTCTGTAGCGGGGGGCCCAAAACTGGACACAGGACTTGTATTTCTTATCTGCCTGCTACCAACAGTTCTCAACACACAGTTAAAAGCGGGGGTGGATACAGGTGGGAGTCCTTCCAGGGAGGTAATAGAGATTGGCCAATGCCATCTTTTGGGGCTTCTTAAAAGGATGGAGCAGAGTTCCTCCAAAGCAGCCCCAGCCACCCTGCAAGTTACTGATCATCAGCAAGCCCCTTTGATCTGAAGGACTCAGGAGAGGGTACATGCTCTTCCTCCCTTTGTCTGAAGGATCATAACAAAGGCGGCAAATGAAGTTTCAGTCCCATACTGGGGCTTAATATCCATCAGCTACAGCTGTGCTGTTGCCACCATCCTTGTAAACCTCCCACAACCTGGGAAATTCCAGGTGACAGCTGAAGGCCGGAGTGATTGGCTTTTTGAGCAAGGGCCCAACCATTGCTTTTGAAATGTGCACTTGACCCAACACCACCAGGGCAGTAGAAGTCATTTCCAGCAAAAGCCCTCTGCCTCCCCCCTCAACATCCCATATCCATTTCAATGGTGTAGGGAAACTTGAGTTCAGCTTCTGTGGAGTTGACCTGGATTTGGCCTGCGGAGTTAACTGATATTGGAGCGTGGTCTTTTAAGCATGCAGGGCGAACTTCCCAGGTGTGTAAGACTATGGCAAAAGTCTCTTGCACTCTTGGCTTGGTTTCTATCCAGGCAGCAGAGGCTTTCTCAGCACGTGATTTCTCCTCCAGGCGGTGGCAGTTTTGCTTTCTGAACTTCTTGATGGTGTCAGGAAGTGGGGAGAACCGTTCAAACAATGAGGGCAAATTACAAAAATGAGCAAAACGTTTGGTTGCATTTTGTTTTGGCTGCCATTTGCCCAGCACTAAATTGTATTTAGCAAATACATGCACGGTCGTGTTTGTTGTGCGATCCCGGTGATTGCGTGTATCGTTAAACCGAATTAGACATCTGCGTGGCTTTACCAGACCCTTCTTCACCCTGTATTAAACAATGTTCAGTGGAACTGGCTTGCAAATGTGGTATTGGTCTTAGCACATCTGCTTGCAGAAGTATTAAAACCAGCTGTGCTAGTTAATCAGAGGTAATGTTGTGCTCAGAGCTGTCCGGCTCTCAGGACCTAGTGTGAAGGGGGCTGAAAGGAAAGAGCTTGTGTAGAGCTATTACTGTAGAGGTTTTCTAAGAGTGCGGATTAAGGAAGTGTTTGGCTTGCATTATAATCTGACTTCAGCAATAATGTAGCAGAAGAAGCACAACTGGTATAATAAATGGATGTGGCACGAATCAACGTGGAAACGAATTTAGTCAGAACTTGATTGCTAAACCTGAGACATGGGGGGCAGTTAAGGTAAACGGGTACAGTGAAAGCAGCCATGCGTCTCAGAGATTAGCTAGAGATAAAATTATATGTGGCATTAATTACTTGAAATCCTTCACATTTGCATAGATTAAACCTCATTTCCTCTTCAGAGCGCTCTCCCACTCAGGTGTGCAGTTCCCTTCACTGACACCTCACTCTCACAGATTCATCTTCAAGATAGCAAGGATTGCAAGATGACATGGATGGCAAGTCTATGTCTCCACCTCAGCCTGAACATGCTTTCATCTGTGCTTTTCTTTTTCACTTTATTTTATATATTGAAGGGAAAAGAAAAGCACAGTCATCCCCCGGATGCCAAAGGATATAGCCACGAATCCAGCCTGGGCTGCTTATGGTTCAGGAAAATGATTTGGCTAATAACTCCTTGCATCACGGGGATTTTTAGAGTTAACTAACTCTTGCTACTCACCATACTTGGCAAAGATCCACCCCGCAAAGATGAAGGCACTCAGCAACACGACAGGGATTGTAACAGCTAAAAAAGACAAAGACTGGAGTGAGCAGAAAGCATGAACTGAAACACCGCAGTGTGATTGCTACGGTTTTCTCAAAGCTGACTGATCAAAGTGGACAGAGGATCGGGGCTAGGAGCTCACCAACATCCCAACCGCACAGCTTTTGACCTCTAGTCTAAGAGAGGTTATATAGGAGAGACCTCCAGACTAACAGCGCTCAGCAGTGCAAAATATCTATGGGGGTGCCTGTGCCCCAGGGATGCTATTCACTCCCCCACTTTGCTCGTTGTTATGTCTGATAGTAGCACTGAGAAGCCCCCAGCTGGGATCAGGAATCCACAGCGAGAGGCAGCTTGGGTCCCTAATTAGACTATAACTAATTAGACACTTGGCGGAGATGGCCTCTGATTTGGCTGGTCTTAGTTGTATTAGTTCCCCTGGGTGGCAGCTGCTTCTGCCTCTGACCCTGAACTCAGCCCGGGAAGGATCACAGTCATCGTGACCCAGTGGACTCGAAGTGAGAGCGGTCCTTCAAAGTAAAGTTCAGTAAATAACCTTTTTTTTTTTTTTCTTGGCACAATATTGGGGAGGAAATGTTTCAGATGGACCAAAATGTTTTCTTCGCTGTGAAAGGAAACATTTCATTTTTAGGTCATTTAATCCTTTTTTACCCAGATGTTGGGGTTTGGGGTTTTTTTTTTTTATAGGAGGTGGCCAATTTTTGAAACCAGACTAATGCCGACAAATGAAGTTAATATGCTTTCTCCTAGAAGATGTTGTCTGGGATTTGCCCCTCACCCATCTTTTTTTTTTCTGTATGAAATTAATTTGTAATCTGACTTAAATTTTCAGAGATTTTTTTTTCATGGGTCCCCAAACCTGCAGGCTTCAGCCAATTTACTATTTCACTCCCACAAAAAAAAAAAAATCTAGCTAAATCTACTACTGTAGGCGCCTTGCAAAATTGCACCCTAAAAAAGCTTCAGTGTTTACAACTGCAGCTACGCCATAAAATCATTTCTCTCACCCCCTCAGGGTTTGCAGCCTAGTACATAAAATGAGATATTAGAGACCTGGGAAGCATGATTTATGAGAAAAGCTGAACACATTAGGGTAATTTTGTCTGGAGAAGAGAAGGCTGCGGAGGGCTTTCATAACAGCCTTCAGTTGGAAACGGCCTTTTCTGCGTGGCTGTGGAGGACAGGACTGGGAGCAATGGAAATTTAGACTGGAGATTAGCAGGGACTTTCTGCCTCTGATAGTGGTCAAGCACTGGATCAGGCTAGGACTGAAAACTAGAAGGAAGGGGAATTACCAGCTCTACCCTAAAGACCTCGTTGTTACCTGTTATTACGGCCGTCCTACATGTCAAATGAAACGGCTTAGTCGTCACTGTAAAGAGATGAGAGATTTATGTTGATTTACTCTTTCCAGTGATAGCTACCGCCCATTCCTACTATCCAAGCAGCAACGTAAAGCGGGGAGGCCAAGCGATATCTCGGATCTGACTGCACACGCGGCGATCGAAAGTGCCGCCTTTGCTTCTTGAGCAACCCGTTACCTCTGGGTGTGAGACCGGCTGCTAGCTGACATTGTCGGCTGTGATATAAACTGTTTCTCCCAGTTCTCCAAATGGGGGGACCCAGTGAATGAGCTCTGTCTGATGCGCCCGTTACTGGAAGCGTTGGGGGTGCAAAACAAGACGGATCCGCTGGGCCTGCGATGAGATTCCTGTTTGCTCTTGGTGTGCGGCTTCCATCGAGCGGGTCTGCTCATGTCTAGATCACGGGCAGGTGGGATCAGACAGCTCGTTGCCTGCACACCTTTGCAATAGCTGCTTTGCTTGCTGTTTAAACAGCCAATCAACGCTTCCGTCCCGAGAGTTTGCGCTGCCTGCCGCCTGCTACGGATGAGTAGGATAGGAGCCACGTCTTCCTGGGTCTGGCTCAGGGTTGGGAGAAGTGCCTCCCCCTCTCCATGCCCCCAGATAACACGCTGGTTCCTGTACCTGTTCCTGGAAACGTCATAGGTGGAAAATGGGACAGATCCGCTACGCCTATAAAGAAAAGAGAGATACCCCTTTACTGATTTTTCTGACTCCCTTGGGCATGAGCATGCTAGCGGTGAGTATGATGCGAGTTGCATATTCAGGCAACTGAGTGCGAGCTCAGGCCTTCGGATTGAGGGGGGCAGATGTAGTACGGGTAAGGAGATTCGCGTAGGGCTCAGGAGACAGGGGTTCAGAAGTCTTTTTTCTTCGAAGCCGCCAGTAGTGAGAGAAGCCAAGAAATCATGTGGTTTTGGCCAGTGCTGAGCCTCGTGAAGAGGGAAAGCATCTGTCCCAAAGGTATGGGACCCCCCCCCCCAGCCAAGTTATGCGCTCTGATGTACCTGCCGCGGGATGTGTTGTAGGCATAATGTGAGTTGGCTCGGCCGTACCTGTAACGAAAGCAGATTCCTGTTTATTCTCAAAGGGGGACTTCCAGGGAGGCTCGTTTCAAGGACCCGAGCGGTAATGTGGGGCAGATGTGGTCAGGCTGAACTGACAGCTCCTGCCCTGCATGCCTTGGCAAGGACTGCTGTGTTTGCAGCTTAAACCGCCCTTCACCCCTCCTCTCTGGTGGGCAGCGCAGCCATGGACAAGGAGGGCTGGAAGGGACCTCAGGAGGCCACACCGAATCCAGCTCCCTGCTCCAGGGAGGATCATCCCCATCTAAACCACCCCGGAGAAGTGTTTATCTAACTTAGCTGGGGCCAGCATTTTTGGGAGGCATGCTGATAATTAGCCCCGAGCCTTCCCCAAGTGCCACTTTGATTTCCCATCCCCCGCCCCATCTGTTGCTCTGCTTTCTGTTCCCAGCCATGTGGTCCCTGCCCAATCTGCTGCTCTGCTTTCTGCTTCCTTCCCTGTGCTCCTTGCCTAACTGGCTGCTTTGCCTGCCCTACCTGCCCCCTCTCATATCTGCCATGCACTTCACACAGGGGTGGTCTGGGCTGCTTGCGGCACTCACGCCACAGGTTAGCTGCCCATGGTCCAACCTGTTCCTCAAGCCTCTGGGAGCGACATGCTGGGTGTAATAGCAGCTGCATGCTCTAGTGCATGGAGCGACAGCTAAGAGCCTCAATACTTTTATGCATCAGATTGGAGGAGGCCAATTCTCCAGTGCGGGAGACTTTTGTGACCCAGGTTCAGATCCCTGCTCTGCTGCAGACTTTGTGAGAGCTTCAGCAATGGTGTTGGCTGTCTATGCCTCAACCCCCAACCTATGACATGGGGAAAACCATCCCCCCTCCCCGTATATTGTGAAAAGAATACCTCAACCATTGAGAGACACTCGTATAATAGGGTCATTGGGGCCTGTCTAGACACCTTGGCTAGGTTTGCCGGTGACATCTCTGCAAAGGCATTGCCATAGCAAAGGCCCCCCTGAGAGGCAACATTTCCTGTCTACACGAGTGATGTAGCTCTGGCGCACGGTGGAGATGGGGGAGAAATGGCAGTCCACGTTGCTGGACTGGGAAGCAGTGAAGTCCGCATCTACAGTAAAGCGATTCTTTATTTCTCATCTGCCAGTCGCACTGCTCAAGTCATCGTCATCGGCTATTCCTCGATACAAGGATGATGTCTGCCAGGGCGGAGGGGTGGGATTGCTGGTGGGTTTTAAGCTGCTCAAGTACCGGAGAAGCAGGTTTTGCAGCAGGAGCTGGGCTCCAGCCTGCCCAGCTCAATTAGATCCAAAAAGACCAGGGCTAAAGGGGTGCCGCAGTTTTCTCCAGTCGAAACACCGTCTGGAAAGCTCTGTTAAATCATGGTCCAGAGAACATCATGCATTGTGAGCCCAGCCATGCTGCACAGCTCCACCAGCTTCAGCAAGAGCGATCTCCCTTCTGGCAGGGACTCTGATCAGCAGCCCAGCCTGGGCCAAGTGCTTCAGGAGCCGCACCTGCTGTTTAGGAACAGCGAGCATCTTCACTGGCTGCTGGGAGACCTGCCTATCCATTTAGCCCTGGGTCTGCTGGCCAGCCAACAGCTCTGCTGTGAAGCCTCCTGGTTCCTGCTCCCTGGTTTTCGTGGTTCCTGGCCCTAGCTCAGGCTTAGTTTTGGACAGAGGCTTTGGATTTCCCACTGGATCTGTTGCCTGGTCCTGATGCTGGTTTGACTCTGCTCTTGGACGTCACTCTGTGAATTATCCCGCGGATTCTGGATCCTGATCTGTGTTGTGGACTCTGCCCCTGGGCTTGCATGTGGATTTGGTAATATGGCTCCTATCCTCTGCCCCAGCCCCCTACTTTCTCTCAGTGGTATAACCATTAAGCAAGACTGCCTGCATCCCAGTCCCTTACACCTTCCTCTTCCCCTACACATGCACAGCAGTCAGGCAGAGCCAGGTACTGGCCTGATCTTGGTGCTTGCTGATCAGCATGCTCCTCATCCTACTGCCCCATGCATCTGAGGCCCTGGCTCACAGCTAGCTCTTGGACAGAGAAGGGACAGCACTTGGTCTAGGGGAAGTGAAAATGAACTGGAGCCAAGAACTTGCTCATCAGCAGGGATCCTGGTTTTCTCTAATTTAAAAAAAAATCCCCAATTTTTGGTTAAAAAAAAGTAACCCCAACTCCACATTTTCCCATGATCAAAATGAAACAGAACTCTATACATATCTCCATATTAGTGACGTTGCCTTTAAATCATGGGAAAAAATGTGGATTTGGAGTTACTTTTTTTTTTTAACCCAAAACTGGGGCTCTTTTTAAAAGCAGAGAAAAGCGGGATCCCTGCTCATCGGGGTCTGTGAGTGTGATGGCGCCCCATCGCACCAGCGTGTGAATAACCGGCATACTTACTGTCATTGGTGCATCGCAGATGTAGTGTGGTCCAATTTGTCGTGCTTTCACATGTGGTGATGGCAGAGGTTGGGGGTCGAGCGTCATAGCCTCGCAGACAGCTGTACTGCAGTTTCTGCCCCACGGGGTACGAATCTGCAGTGACGCGAGCGTGTTGAACAGGCCGGGGCAGCCCGCAGAACGCTACAAGATCGAAGGAAGGCCTGTAGTTAGCTGGGGGCTATATTTAACCCACGACGACCCTTATCAATCAGTGCAGTTTGAACCGGCACGAACTGTGCGCACGTGACGAAACCAAGACGCTTGATTCTTTGAGAAATGCTTACGCTGATCGCTCAGTACCTATTCATCCAGATCGAGTTATTTCGTAAGCCAAAGAGCTGACAGATCCGGCGACCGCCAGGCCGAATCGATTGCACTGTGGTAAATAAATTATTAAAGCAGACAAGTGAATGTGTCTCTCAAATATTTTTTTGTCATGGGTTCTTGTTCTCCATATAAAAATTATTCAGCCAGACACATCGCTTCAGAGACGGTTAAACTGGATTAAGCTCATTTTCCAATAGTTCTTAAATACACGAACTTGAGAGCAGTGGGGCACAGAGCTGCTCTCATACGGACCACCGCTCAGCTCCGCTCTAAGAGCTCCTCTACCCATGCAGGGAGGCTGCTCTGACACACCGTAATTACACCTCGCCAGAGCAGACTCAGTTAATCGAGTCTCTTGGAGAATGGTAATTAGTAATATAGTTTCACTACTTCAGTCATTCTCAGGGTATTGTTGGGTCCCTGCTGGGACAAGACTCCAATGTCACCTGTATCAGCATCCTTGCACTGAAAAATGGTGGTGGGGCCCTTTAAACTAAAGCTCATTCAAAGCACCCTGCCGCCATTTTTCAGCACAGGGGTGTTGATACATGTGCTGCTCTGGGCGCTTTTAATTAGCATGGCTCTTAGACTAATTAAAGCACCCCAGCCCCCGCCTCCAGGAGCACATCAATAAACACCCTAAAAGGTTGTAACTTGAAAGAGTCTCATTTGATCAAGAAGCTGAAAATAAGCTTGATTTAATTCGATGGGTTTGTCTCTTTTGGTTGCATATCTTGGCCCCCAGATGGAAGGAACTATCCATTTACACCGTTATAAGCAAGGTATATACTTGCCCAAAGTAACACACCAGAATCCAGTGTAATTAATCCAGAAAAAAACAGGGGTAAAATTACATTGCTGTAGGTGTCATGTGTCCATTTGTTACCCCGGGACATCTATTTGCTCAAGGGCACGTTGCATTAATAGGGACATGCAGCGATCCATCATTTGTCTCAGGCCCTACGGCACCTGGAACATGAGACCGCAGGTCTGAGCAACAGACAGGGGATCTGCACCTTGGGAACGAACGGCAGACAACAGAGTCAAAAGGTGGTTAGATCCTCCGTGCATGCAGGATGCAGTGTTCAGCTCCAAACACAGCAGCCTGGTAAGCTGTCTGGGAGAGGGGTGGGAGACACCCCAATTTTTAACTTCTGCACGTCCGACTTCAGTTTGAATCGGATGGTCTGCCAAGGAGAAACAAAGGTGCCAGGTAAGACAGAACCTGGCCCATGCCCGCACCCGCAATAGCCGGATGTCACAATGTCGGGTGCTTTCCCTTCATCCTTATGCCAGACAAGAAAAAACACTAGTTTGTTATTACTCCTAACAAGCCAGGGTTATAAGAATAAGTTCTGAATAGGAAGCTATATATTATAATACTGAAGGGTGGGAATTTATATAGGGCTGGCTTTCCTCAATTCCCATGGAAGTCAATGGGAACACGATTAGGATAAGCAGGGATTGCTGCATGTTTTACCTTTTGACGCAAGTTGTTTTACAGCTTGTGAGGTCTCAGGCCTGCTGCTCCTTGGTCTCTCCGGGAGGCGTGAAAACGAGGACAAGTTGGAGGTATCTGTGGGCAAGATTAGTCTTCTCTATAAGGACACCTGATGTGTTATACAATCAGAATAGCAAGAGATTACAGGCAATGCTAGGTTATCTCGGTGTGCTCTGGCCACTGCAGGATTGTTCCTTACAGCACACATGGTGAAGTATATAGAGAGGCATATTATTCCACATTTACCTTCTACGCTGTCAGAAGGGACACTAAGGTTAGTTATTAGGAAGAACATCCTAAGCGTGAAAATAATTAAACACTGGAACTGGCTGCTTAGGGAGGTTGTGGTATCCCTGATGGTTTGGGTTTGGGTTGTCTAAAATGTGCTAGATTGGGGGTGATCCTGCCTTGAGCAGGGAGTTGGACTAAATGCCCTCCCGAGAAGCCCTGCTTTTCTTTAGTTCTGCACTGTGGGGGTCTTATACCATCTGCTTTTGACCATTGCTGGGACAAGATACAGGATGAGGGGGATAACTAGCTGTATCCAGTACAGAAACTCCTGCATCCCTCTAGGTCCCAGTTTTAAATTATGCTAGCAACAGGGTTTCCAGAATTTCTCTGGAGAGACTATTTTCCAGCTCAGTACATTGCATCTCTGTGCAAGGAAGTTTTTCTCCTATTTAGCATCAATTTTCCCCTGGCTTTAAAGGGAAAGGTAATGGCTTCCTTATCCTTATTGTTGAGAGTAATGGCCTATTTAAGGTCAAAAGAGCCTGCTATGAACTAATGGCTTTCTAACCAACCTTAGCATGAAGAGGACCATGTATGCATAAGGAATGGCAAGTGAGCATATAATTGTAATGGAACAAAAAAGTTACGGCTGATCCTAAAGCCAGAAAAATCTGGTTTGGTTTAATACAGAATGTGTACTGAACAGGAAGGAGAGTTAACAGAGGGTTTTAGGGGCTAATATATACTGATAGATAAAAAGAAAGATAATGGAAAGATATAAATATTCAGCCACCAGAGGAGCTTGTGGAAGCATCCCCTTGTGCCTGCTGTTTTTAAATAACTGGACACTACAGGCAAGTTTTGCCTAATAACTACTGGGTTGATCAAAAGTGTTGCATGGTTGAGACACTTCTGTCCAATACATTTAGGTGGGTTCATGTCTTGTTTAACAGCGAATGACAGGATTCGAGACAGAGGAACTAAATGAGGCACATAGGCTGCATTGTTATCACAGGGCTGGAGCATGCCTTACTAGAGATGTTCTCCCTAAATCCACGTCCCATCCAAAATGCGTGTACACAGGATACATTCAGCCATGGTGCAATTCAGTTTAAGTCAGGAGAGGTGCCTCTCTGCTTTTGGCAGCTGAATGCATGGGACTGGCCCCAGCATTTGTCTTTAATCGTGTTCATGACTATGTAATGGGAATCACATATCACGATCAAGCCTCAGGCTTGTGTAGGAAGCATCAGACTCCTGGCAAATACGGCTGAAATCATAGGTCTGTCTCTAGGGATGTGGACACAAATACATATTCCCTGCATCAGATCAGGTTGAAAAATGTCAAAATAACTCATGGCTGCATCTAGTCTCTGTTGAACCAGAATGAGCGTGTGATGGAAGGAGATGTGGTAGTGCAATTCCCTCTTTGCCATGTGGCCAGTTTCCCCAAGAGCCCAGCAAGACTAACCTCCAAACACCTGAAAAATGTTGTTAGGGCACAAGGACTGATCGTGGTAAGAGGGTGAACTGCAGAAGCAGCAGCGATGAAGTAGGTCTGAGCTAAGAGAAAGTCCTCTTCCCTTTGCTCAGACTACGTCCCTGGAGGGTTGTTACTCAGCTTGTGTATCTTGTGAGTGACTTGCATGGTTTTAGGTGTCCTAAACTTCCAACCTACCCCAAAGCTCAAATCAAAGGTCTGGTATCATCTCTGTTTGTTCCCAGTTGAAGCACTCTCATCAAAAAGGCACCGTGCACATGTCAGATCGTAAGCCCTTTGCTGTGACTCTAAGTGTAGCAGGGTGGCATCCTCAGGGGTGGCTATAAGCCCCCCGCAAAATCCCTTTTTGCCCATCTCACTCTGGGAACAGTCTCCCTTTCACTTTCCTGCCACCTCTTGATGTCTCTTATGGTTATAAAAGGGAGGCTTCCCAGACCTGGTCTTGCTTTAGTGACCACCTGGTAACTGTGGTCTTTGGCCTTACAGGCTGACTGCATGGCTCCATACCTGCCCTACACCATGTCCCATGCCTCACAGATGGCATCATCATGGATGTTCTTTTTGTCAGATGCCTACACCCATGCAGCCCTCTTCTGGGCCCTCAGACTCTGGCTACAAGCAATTTTGTCCCTTTACAGATGTTGTCCTTTACTCAGGGCTCCCTTGTCCCTGGCTCTTTCTTCTCTCAGGCCCTGGTCTTCACTGGCTTCAATGCAGCCCCTACCTGGGCTCAGCCCTCTCCCTCTTCCAGCCTACCTTTGGCTCTCTCTTTCTCAGGCCCTTGTCCACTTCTGACAGCCCTATCACTGCCATCCTTATTCTGGGCCTTGGTTTCTCTGACCCCTTCCTCTATGCCTGTGGCCACATCTGTGCCTTGGGCTTCTCCTAGGCCATGACCCCACCTTGGTCCAGTTGATATGTCTGGGCCCCTCTCACAGGTCCACTCTCAGGCTACTCGGGTCCATTCTCTGAGGCTACTCAGCAGATCTCTTAAGCTCTCAGCCTCTGTATCTGAGCTGATCTGAGCCTCAGAGTAGGTCTTATATACTGAGCCCCTCGCTCTGGGTTCACCTGGGTCCCAGCCTGCGTCCCTAGAAACCTCCTCCATCCCCTTAGTTCCTATCCAAACCTCCAGACTGCTTCAGTTGTCCTCTCTGCAGTGGTGCTCCAGATTTGCAGTCCTACCCCAAGTGCCCTGCTACATTAGGTTGGTAAATTTTGTTTCTTCTGCAAGCAACTAATATGTGAAACCCTTTGTTTTAATGTCCTATAAACACTTTGGATTCCATTAGTGTTGTAATATCAATGGGAGCCAGTATCAGGAAGGTTTATTTGGGGGAGACCATAATGCAGAGTGCAGTTCACTACAGCAGTGAATCATGGCCACTTATCATACCAAAATCAGTTGGAAATTACTTGTGCAGCCATCACATTCAGTTATGGAAGAAACGTGCTTCTATTTAGCAGAAGGAAGGGTGATTACTTACGGATGCATTCAAAACTGGTGTCGTATG
Organism: Crocodylus porosus; assembly: GCF_001723895.1. NCBI lineage: Eukaryota > Metazoa > Chordata > Crocodylia > Crocodylidae > Crocodylus > Crocodylus porosus. The sequence goes on along the minus strand of NW_017728931.1, from coordinate 138,733,204 downwards.
CCCACTGAACGAGCCCAGATATGTTCTTGCATGCAATTAATGCTGATGACCCACTTTTCTTTTTGTAGTCACCTTCACATGTATATCGTGCTGTAGTGCTCACCATGTATTTTTCTGTGGTAAACTCAGCAAACTCAATTCTTGGTGGGGAACTACATTTGCCTGCGAATAGAAAGGGCATGTGTTAGGGTGAAAGTGTAGAGTTGGATCTTAGACACCCAAGGGAGAAGAGCACCTTGTTCCAGTTCTGCCCATGAGGTTGCATTATAAATTCCTTTCCTGCCACTGAGAACTTGCATCTTCTAGCTCATTGATGGCTTGGAAGTTGAAGGAGTTGCTGATACAAGATCATGCCCAGAGTGAAACTCATTACCTGAGCTCTGACTGCTCTTGACAACATGGGTGTAAATCAGAAGTGGCTCTACAGAAGGGGATAAATTTACCAAGGTGGAACATGGCTCAAAGTGTGGGAAGGGAGACTTCAAAGAATTTACCCCTCTTGGCTAAGAAAGATAAAATCCTAGGTTAGACTGCTTGTAATGGGAGCCTCTGATGAGGAGAACTAAATCTCTTGGGATGGAAAGTGCAGCTAAAATCCCACGTTAGATGGAAAATGATCCCAAGAATATTTACTCCAAATCAGGAAAGTCTCCTTCAAAGGGCTCCAGCATGGCTGCAGAAGAGTGATGCCCAACTGGAGTCTCTGCAAAAGCAAAGTGGGGCACTAGATAACAGCACTGGATGGTGTGAGGTCCTCGATGGCTGTCTCTGGAATGCCAAAGGAAAGGAGGCCAGTGGGTTGAAAGCATGGGGGAGCAGTGTTTTGGCATGTCCCTGGTAACTCATGCATTGGCACAGACCCCACTTCCTCTGGAATCAAGGTGTCCTTCCCCTCCTGTTATCTGTAATAGTAGCTGCTTGCATTCCCTAGGTTTCTCTGGGCATGTGTGCATATTGCCCTACAGCAATGCAGCAATATGCTACATTGCTGTACAGCACGCTACAGAGACGTAGCAATCACATGGTTGCTAGGTATGTTGCTATAGCAGGGAAATCGAACTGTGGAAATCTACTAGGGACTTAATGGTGGGGGTCTACTACAGATCTCCCAACCAAGGGGAAGAACTGGACCGCGAATTCTCGGGTCAGCTTGTGGAGGCACTTAAAGCAAGGCATGTAGTTGTCATGGGTGATCTAAATCACCTGGATATCTGCTGGGAGGAGCCGTCAGCCGGGTTGGACCGCTCACGGAGGTTCCTGGCCAAGATACAGGACCTACACTTAAGCCAGGAGGTGCACAGTCCTACCGGGGGAATGCCTTGCTGGGCCTGGTCCTGGCCACAGTCAATGACCTGGTAAGAGGGCTCCAGGTCCTCACCCACGTGGGCAATAGACATCATCACCTGCTGGAATTCACCACCCAGTGCAGGGTGTCAAGGGCCTTCAACAAGGCAGTAGCCCTAGACTTTAAGAGGGCCAACTTCAGTGAGTTGAGATTAGTGGCAGAGGTGCTGGGGTCCTTGAGAGTAGGGGAACTCAGTGCCCAAGATGAGTGGTCGTTCCTTAAGGAGATGATACTCAGAGCCCAAGGGGTGACCATCCCAACAAGAAGCAAGGGGAGCAAGAGTGCTCAAAAGTCCCCCTGGCTCACCAAGGGCATTTGTGAATGCCGGATTGCCAAAAAGGAGGTATACACCCAGTGGAAGGGAGGGGCTATCACCAAAGAGGAGTATACCTCCACTGCTCGGGTCTGTAGGAGGGATGTTAGAAAAGCTAAGGCCCCCTACATGATTTGAATCCAAGATGAACATGGGCCGACAATGCGAGGTCACGGTAGGTAGGGCTAACCGGACCTTGTCGTGCATCCACAGATGCATCTCTAGCAGGTTCAGGGATGTGATCTTCCCCCTCTATGCAGCACTGGTCAGGCCACAGCTGGAGTACTGCATCCAGTTCTGGGTGCCGCACTTCAGGAGGGATGTGGACAGCATGGAGAGGGTCCAGAGGAGGCCACTCGCATGATTGGGGGCACCAGGGCAGGCCCTGTGAGGAGAGGTGACGGGACCTGAACCTGTTCAGCCTCCACAAGAGAAGGCTGAGGGGGGACTTGGTGGCCGTCTATAAACTCACTGGGGGGATGAGCAGGGTTTGGGAGAGACCTTGTTCCCCCTAGTGCCCCCGGGGATAACAAGGAATAATGGCCATGAGTTGTTGGAGAGGAGGTTTAGACTAGGCATCAGGAGGCACTACTTCACGGTCAGGGTGGCTAGGATCTGGGACCAACTTCCAAGGGAAGTGGTGCTGGCTCCTACCCTGGGGATCTTTAAGAGGAGGCTAGAAGTCTACCTGGCTGGGGTCATTTGAGCCCAGTTTTCTCTCCTGCCCAGGGCAGGGGGTCAGACTTGAAGATCTACAAGCTCCCTTCCGACCCTACATCTATGAATCTATAAACAGGTTGCATCTCATTCATGACACTCAGGTTTACCCCTTTCTGTCTTCAGGGGGAATAGGATTTCATTTTAGAGACTGAAAGGCTGTATCTGTTGTCTATTCTAATTGCCTCTAATTGATCTCTCAGTGTAGAAGCTAGATTTAATCTTCACAGCAATTAAATGATAGCTGTTAATTATGCATAATGAACCCAGGGTATTTCTTTGCAGTATATTGTACTTGAAATGCTACTTCTCAAAGACTTCTCATGTGTCTAGGGGCAGGGCTAGACAATGCGGTTCTTGATGCCTGTCTACGCATTGGAATATTTTGGCCTCCTTTTTTTCAATATACATATTTAAAACCATTGTTTCTCCTCCAAGGCAGTGAGGGCTACTTCTATTTCTTATATCAATAGGATTAGTAGCCCAGGAAGGGAGAAACTGGGAGTTTACCATTGACTTAAGTAGAGGCAGGATTTCTGCCATTAGCCTTTAATCCAGCAGAGCAAGATTTTGCTTTGCCACCACTAATTCCCTGTGGTGTTCATTCCCTTTCACCACTGGCAGAGGCTACACTGCTCCAGGCACGTCAGAGGCCAGGTAGGAGGGCTGGCCAGGTGGAGCGGCTATTCTGGGAGAGAAGGAACATGGGGGCCAGGATGTTGGCTAATGGTTGGCGGTGGCCATTGGCTGCTATTGGTGCATGAGCTCACACCAGCGCCAGCCCCCTGTTGTCTGGGCTCAGTTAACTTCTTCTGAACCCACCAACCAGTGTAAAATGCCAATAATGTTAACTCAACTTAGAGGAATATCCCTCACTAGCCTTTTGTGTGGTTGCCTCCAACTGCAATAACCAACGATACCCTAAGAAACAACTGAATTAATATGCTGGGACATTTTCTCATTTCCTCCAATGTCACACATTTAAGCACATCTTTGATGTCACATATTTAAGACACAGAAACTCAAAGAGGTCATTCTGGACGTGGAGGGCCAGCTGAGCACGAGGCGTTTGCGTTAGGAAGGACATTTGATTTATTGACCGGTCCATTAGAGGAGTTGTCTAGTGCGCTGGTTCCCAATCTGTGACAGGTGTACCACCAGTGGTATGCATGAACAGATTTCCTGTAATTGCCTTACGTGACAAAAATTTGCTGGTGGCACTTAAGGTTGAACTGAAAAATTTGCCGGCGCTACTTAAGGCTGTATCATTTTTAAATTGGTGGTGCACAATCTGTCAGAGTTTGAGAACCGCTGGTCAAGTGGAGAGAGGGCTCTGGGGGAAGTGAGGAGGCGACAGAAAAGGAAAATATACACGGTTTGGTCAGCGGCCATTTATTTCAAGACATTTTGTGGGCTGTTATAGCTGCAATTTGCTGCCTGCCACCTCTTTGCATTTCCTGTGTTCATAAACAATAATGCAGGCACTATCGCAACAGAAGAAGGGTCTGCGATGCCAGCCAGTCCTTCATCTCAAAGTCTCCATGTCTCCCCAAATGCCCTGTCTCTGAGCAGTGCCTTGCTGACATGACCCTAGTGATTTCTGCACCCAGCATCACCCGCCACTTTCTTGCTTCGTGCCCCTTCTGCTTCCTCCGTCCTCTTAGCGAAAGCTGAGAGCGAGACTGCAGGGCAGGAGAAGGCCCAGAGAACCGCTGAAGGCACGTGATCTGAACTGCTAAACATCTTTCAACCCCTCACATCTCATTTTTGTTAAGGGATTCGTGCAACCTAGCAGCTGACTGTGGCTTTGAGAGAAGCTCCTGTACCCGAAATAGTTAACCACATGCCTCACCACAGACTGTCAGGGTGATTAAAATTAAAGAGTTATCAGATTAGAAACATTTTGCGAGCACATACTCTCACTTTCCCTGAGAGCTAAAGCGCCTTTCCCTCAAGACTTCAAACACCTCTTTGAAGCAGCTGGTAGATTTGAATCTCAGCAAGCAGCTTGCAGGCCCCTATCTCTTTATGTTCTTCTTAAGAAAACCCACAGCATTTAGCCTACTCATCGTAAAGGGCAACTGATATTTTAACTGATAGGCAAGGCAAAAGGTCCCCCTGAGCTGCTGTGTGGCAGATGCAAAAATGGCCCAAGTAGATAAATGTGGTTTTACAGCTGCTTTCCCTGACACTCAGGACTGTGACTTATCATCCGGTATGACTCAATCTCTCGCTAGATCTGCCTATGTAGGCTGTGTCCAGAAATGGCCTATTCTTCATTCACCATTTCTAAGATCCAACCTTTTCTTCTTCATCCATCCTGTTAAACTCACATTTCAACTGCTGTAACTTCCCCTTCCTTGGCCTTTGTCAGTGCAGTCTAACCAGTTGGGATAATACTCCACAGATATATTTTCCTATCTTTGACTATATTGCCTCCCTCTGTTGGCTCTCCCATTTCCATCACATCAAACATAATCTACTTGTTTTTGCTTTCAAAGACTACCAGAGTCCATTGCCATGCAAGCTTACATTGTATATATACCCTGATATACATAATATACCTTGACTTTAGCAAGGCTTTTGATACGGTCTCCCACAACATTCTCATAGGCAAGCTATGGATGTATGTTTTGGATGAACGGACTGTAAGGTCAATAGGAAAATGGCTGGGTTATCGGGCTCAGAGGGTAGTAGTCAATGGCTCGATGTCTAGGTGGCAACCAGTCTCAAGTGGAGTGCCCCAGGGGTTGGTTCTGGCGCTGCTTTTGTTCACTATCTTCATCAACAACCTGGAAGATGGCACAGAGCACACCCTCAGCAAGTCTGCAGATGACATCAAGCTGGGGGGAGCAGTAGATACCCTAGAGGGTAGAATTCAGGATCCAGAGAGACCTCACCAAATTGAAGGATTGGAACAAAAGATATCTCATGAAGTGCAATAAGGACAAGTGCAAGCTCTGCACTTTGGACAGAGCAATCCCATGTACCGGTGCAAGCTGGGGACTGGCTGGCTAAGGAGCAGCTCTGCAAAAAATGACCTAGGGGTGATAGTGGACAAGAAACTGAATATGAACCAGTAATGTACCCTTGTTGAAAAGAAGGCTAATGGCATACCGGGCTTCTTTAGTAGGAGCACTGCAAGTAGATCAAGAGAGTGATTCTTCCCCTCTATTCAGCACTGGTGATGCCACATCTGGTGTCCAGTTTTGGGCCCCCCACTGCAGTACGGATGTGGACAAATTGGAGAGAGTCCAGCAGAGGGCAACAAAAATTGTTAGGGGGCTGGGGGACAGGACTTGTGAGGCGAGGCTGAAGGAACTGGGCTTCTTTAGTCTGGAGAAGAAAAGACTGAGAGGGGATTTAATAGCACCTGAAGGGCGGTTCTGAAGAGGATGGAGCAGGGCTGTTCTCAGTGGGGGCAGACGACAGAACCAGGAGCAATGGGCTCACGTTGCAGCAAGGGACGTTTAGTTAGATATTAGGAAACACTTTCTCACAAGGAGGGTAGTAAAGCACTGGAACATGCTACCCAGAGTCGCTGTGGACTCTTGATCCTTGGAGGGTTTTTAAGAAATGGCTAGACAAAGCCTTGACTGGGATGATCTACTTGGGGATGGTCCTGGGGTTGGACTAGATGTGACCTCCTAAGGTCCCTTCCAACCCTAATTTTCTATGATGCTATGATCTTTCATGCACTCTTGGGATGCTGATGACTTTGCCTACATGTCTTCAAGCTTTCTCTTGTAGTGTTCCTGTGTGAGAGTAGCACTCCATAAATACGATGTGGCAGGCCGGCCTGGGGGCTTACCGTCAGCCCAGATTGCTAGCTTCAGCCCAAAGGGCTCAGGCTGCTATTTGTAGAGGCAATTTTCCCTTCTCCGCCAATCAGGGCAAGGTAGAAAGAAAGCGGTCCTGCCCTGACCCAGGAGCAGGGGGAACAGAGGACTGGAAAGGGAACTAACCCCTTGAGCTTCCTGATTGGTCGATTCCCAATCTGGGGCGGAGCCTCCAGAGGGAATAAATGCCCATGTGCTGAGTACATGGGTGGCTTCAACGAGGGATGATGCAGAGGCTGGTTGAGATGACCAGCAAGTTGCCCCAGAAGAGCCCAGAAGATGCCTCCGTCGACTAGGGGAGCAGGAAGTGGCCGCATCCCAGCCCCATTGTGGAAGGAGCCACGGAGTCAGCGCGTGGGTCGTGTACAGAGGGTCCAGGAGCGGAGAGGACCTCGGTGGCTGAATGAGGCAGTGCAGGTCTCCAAGCCTGTACGAGGCAGAGGGCGTCGCCAGCCCTGCACAAGGCAGGAGCCGAGCCCCTTCAGTTCACAGAGCAGTGCATGGAGCTGGTGGCGAGCTGACGGGACCCTGGCAGCTGGATGAGGCAGTGCAGGTCCTGGTGCACAGGGCGGTGCACGGTGAGCTGAGAGAGGGCTGATAGGCCCTGGTGGCTGCACAAGGCAGCTCGGCCTTCCTGCCACGAGCAGTGACCAGATGGGTCAACTACCCCTGCCAGGAAGGATGCTGGGAGTCGTGAGGTACACAGGGAAAGGGGGTTCCCACAGGGAAGGAGGGGCCTTCCTCACTGCAGGTGATCAAGGGGAAGCCCCTCGAGGTGTGGGGACGATTCACGCCCCCGGCACAGAGGACCCCTGTTTGTTAAGGGTGGTGTCATGGTTGTGGGCCCCTCCTCCCTGAGCGATCTGGGGGAGGGTAATGATGTCCTATTAGGTACTGGGATCTTTCCCTGGGTTGCCATTTCTCCTTTGGGCATAGCTGCCATGCCATTGTTGTGGTCTGGCTACTTAACGCTTGTTGCATTGCATCCATGTTGTTGCTATTCGAGATGACTGCAAGCTGTCTATGTCTGAGTCTATTGTACTGGTTATTTTTGCACATGTAATGTAACCTTATTGTGTTTGGTTCAATTACTGTCCTGTCACCGACACATACTCCTGTCGTTGAATTGATGATTACCCTGTGTTTTGTTATTGAATGCTCCTTCGCCTGTTGAAGGGCAGGGGCAGCACACTGAACAGGAGGCCACAGAGAATTAGGCCTTAAGATAAGGGCGAATAAGAGTTATTGCTGGTGTCAGTCTAGATCTGTAAATAATACATGTGTGTGTCTATCTTTATATATAGATATCTATACATATTTACATATATATAGATAGCTATATATTTATACATATATAGATTTCTCTATATATCTTTATCTATCTATATAGATATCTATAGA
>NW_017728931.1:138701129-138725489 GCF_001723895.1 Crocodylus porosus | reverse complement strand
ATATATTTATACATATATAGATTTCTCTATATATCTTTATCTATCTATATAGATATCTATAGACAGATATCTATATATTTATATATCTATATCTATCTATCTGTATATGTATATGCATATGCATTTAGAGAAATATTTGTATGTAAGTTTATGGTTATAACTTTTATGTTGTGTTGTATCATTAAACCTGTAAATAGTTAAGTATCACTGGGTGTTCTGGTCTTGGCTTTGGTTTTGCAGGGATAGGAGGTGAGCTGGCCTGCAGCTAAACTGCCCAGCTCCTGCAGCATTCCCATACCCGCTGACACCCCTTCAGCTGAAGGCGGGGTATACTTCGTGTACTACCCAGGTTGCACCTACAAGGCTAGCTCATTAATCTCCTTCAGATCCCTCCTTGAAACAGTCCTTTGCTATGATGCCTACAAAAACCCCCCCTAACAATGGTTGGGCTGCTTGGGGGTTGAGATCACTGTCCCTACTGCTGACTAATATTGTTTTCTTATATTTCTCATTGATGTCCTCCTCTTGGTTCTTACCTTATATTCTGATGGCAAGCTCTTTGGGGAAAACGCTGTCTGGATCTGTGCTTGTCCGGTCTGTGCATGAAAGAAACCCCACGCAATATTGCCATGTAAATACTACTACTATTTCTATTACTACTACTACTACTACTACTATTACTACTACTAATGCAATTCATATAAATGGAAGCCATGGTTTGAATGTCAAGTCTACTTATTGCTTTGGCTTTTGCAATACTAGACTAGTGCTCAATGCAAGTTTTCCCTCTACTCAGAGGCAGGAGGGTGACAATTCAATTGTGTGCTCCTTTTAACCCTCCCAAGTCATGTTCGAGTAAGATAGGGAGGAAGATTGCTCTTGGCATTGCTATGTTTTCATTTGGGTTGCTTGGCCCCTCTCATGCACTAGGGGCTCCTGGCATGGTCATCCCTATCCAAACCATCCCACACACACACACATATCTAGAGTATATTATATATGTGTGTGTGTGTGTGTATGTGTATATTATATATGCATGCACCATATAATTCATATATGAGATGGTGTATTTGTACTGAAAATGATAATATCCCACTATAGAACGGGCCCATCTCTGTGTCTTGAAATAGCTGCTTTCTTTCAATGTATCATTACTTCCTTGCTAAGCTTTTATACTGTAGCTGGCTCCCATGTTTGCTTTTGGCTTTGTTGTTTTGCTGTTGTGCAGCCTATCTCTATATACAAGGATTGCTGTAGGAAGCAATGGTGTTTGCAATAGTTTAAAACTACCTCTCAGTTGGTAGGGGGTTGAACAGGATTTAGACCCAGAGTTGGTCACAATTGGCCGGGCAAGCCTTCAAGTTAGTAAAGAGCTCTGTGAAAAATATCCCTGTCACCTATACCAGTTTATGGTACAAGTTTGCAGCTGGGACATAGGACTGGGAAGGACTATGTCAATAATCTGGTCTAGTCCTGTGCAATTACAGGCAGAGGGAATAAAGGAAAGTCCAAAGGGATGCACAAGAACATCCACTCTGCCCCACCAAAACCCAGCACACCACAAGGCACAATCCCCACCCCTCAATGCTCTGTAACAAACTTATAATCTTTAGCACAAACAAATTTTAAGCCTCAAAAACCACAGTGTGCCACCAGAAAAGAGATGGGGAGATCAAGGGTGCTACCATCAGAGGAAGATCAGAAGTGAACACCTCTGAATGCAACCTTTATTGTCACAGGGTATTTAACTTAAAAGGATCCCCAAATCCTTTACTAACTTCACTGAGTTGTACAAAGTCAGTTGTACTGAGTTGTACACTGAGTTGCATGTGTTTTCCTCCTAATGCATAATTGTCTTTTCTTCATGTACCTAGGATGAAATATGGCAATACCTGAAATGTTTATGGTAACACTAACAACTGGGACCAGTTTAATGAGGCATTTGGGGTATGCAGAACGTATGTACCTACGTTCCAAATTCGGGAGGATATTGAAACCAAAGCCTTTATTTTGGCATAAGTGCCAGGGGTTTTTTAATGGTGAATTTACTTTTCATTGGGAAGATGTTTACTTCAGGGTCTAATACAATGACATATTCTCAGAGGAAAGAGTGACAGCTAAGTATCACTTCCTTCATCGTGTGGGACTGTCCTTCAACGTTTCCCATCCAATTAAGCTGTTCCAAAATGTATAAGTGGTAGAAATCTGATAAGAATGTGGTTTTTGAGTATTTGATAGTAACAGGGCTGGTTTTATACAAGGATACAGACCAAATATTTTTGTCCAGAATAGGTGAACGGGGAAATTTGACATGGGGTATTTTTAGTATTAGGTGAAGACAAAACTATGAGTCATGCCATAGTACGCTAAACTAAGAATTTCCTTTCTCTTGAAGGTGTGTGTCATCAGATTTTACATGGCTCTGACACTAAGTTTATAACTCAGATGCAGAATAGAATCTGTTTTCCAAGTACAAGCTGGACATCAAGGGATGGGGCGGGAAGCTGGCAGTCCTAAAACCCGAGGCAGAAACCATGGGAGAAGATAATGCAGCAGAGATGAAGTGAGGAAAGCCTTTCTTAAGAGGCAGCAAGACCTCAAGGCTGGGTCAAAATCCAGAGTTCCCTTCAAAGCTACCTAAAGCTCATGCCACCCAGAGGTCTGATGCCATCTCTGTGATATTATCAGCTTGCGAGCATGGTCTCCTACAACTAAACCTGACAATGGATGAAGAGAAAGAACTGGTACCATCTACTGGACTGACATGGTAATAAGCTTGCTTCAGACTCTAACCCCTTTTGCTTAAATAGTTTGCATAGAAGAAAAAAAGGGAGCTTTGTAGAAAGTCTGTTTTGTCTTTGCTCCCCACCTCATTCCCCGCAACAAGTTGTTTTGGCTTGGGCTTTATGAATAGAATACTCTTTGTGTCTTATCCAGCATTGTAAGTGGCAGTGGGATGTGAGAAGTGAAGTTTTAGGAACAGATATTCAGTTTGGGGGTGGTTACATTTGCGGTTTGGGTTTAGCATCATGTATGGTAAAGACATAGATAGATAGATAGATAGATAGATAGATAGATAGATAGGGTGTTACAAGAATCTCATAAGAACCAAGTTCCTTCCTCAAGGAGGTTATGGTCTAACTGAGACAAGTCCCATGTAAATGAATGAACCCAGCACAGGAATGAATGCAAACACAGAGCAGCCCTGGATGGGAAGTACTATGCCTGTACTCTGCTTCTTTGAGCATCACCACCCATACTGTCTCTGACTCCAGTCCTCACCCAGGCAGCCAGGCTAGTGGCCAGTGACTGTAAAAGTGATCTTAGGAAGGGATGTTGAAGAAGAGATGGGAAGTATTTGATACAGAGGAGCTTGTTCAAGCAGGGAACTATGTGGGAAAGACGCAATGAAAGAATGTGAGAATTTGTTTTATTTGGTTCTTCTTGGTTTATTCTGCCCTTCTTGCTATTGTGCAAAAGCCAAGGAGAGCATACCTCTTCAAGCTGGCTGCTGAATTGACAAAGGCAGCAGCACAACGGTTTTGAATGTAACGTGTGACAAGAACGTTCCTCTAGTGCGTGCCATCCATAGTTTCAAACAGCCTTGACCACAGTCTCACCCGAATATGTTCAGCTTCGTTGCCAGAAACAAAAGGCCGATCTGAGATGGAAAGTGATTGTGGGCGTGTGCATTCAAGTGCAAATCTTTGGAACAATCTTCCCCGGCTTTGTCTTTTCCTGGGATTTACAATGTCATCTCTTGAGAAATATCACTTTCTGACAAACTTGTGCCCAGCCTATAGGGGGGTATTGAAAACTGAGGAGAACATGTGCCAACCTTAGCTGATAATAGCAAAGTTATGAATGCCAGCATTTTGGTTTTAAAAAGTAAATGTCTGTTGCTGCAGAGGAGTGCAGGTTGTAGCTGCGTTGCTCTGAGGACATAGTCAGACAAGGATCTTTGGGTTAATCCGATATCTTTTATTAGACCAACTCAGATACTCAAATGTCGCTGCAGTGGGCATTGACAGACTTACGCTGACATTACAACAACGGTCACCGCTATAAAATCCTTTGTCAGTGGTCTCTACAGAGAAGCTAGGGACTGAATAGGCATTATTCTCTAGTACTAACCATTTGTGTAATCTGATATAGGTTATAGCATTTTATAAAGGATAGAAGGGAGCAGATTGCCAGCTGTGGTGGACTCACACTAGAAGCAGATGATAAAAGACAGGACCGTAGTGACAAAATTGTATAGGTCATGATAGACCAAGGAGAATTCACTGGCACAGAGAGTAAGGCAGGAAGGGTGCTGGGAAGGAGGAATTGTTGGAAGGGTGTGTAGGAGGGGAGGAAAAATGTGGACAACAAGAATGAAAAGATATTCCCTCCAAGTGTAGAGCTAGAAGGGGGAGAGGAGAGAGGTGAGGGAGAAAGTTCAACAAACCTTGCACAGAGGCAACAGACCATAGCATCTGGGATGAGAAGGAGACCCTGTCATGTTGGTAGATCCGGGGCTGAGGAAGTCTATTGGAGTTATTGGTGGTAGGGAAAAGGGTGCTAGGAGAGAAAATAACAGACCAGGGCAAAGCAAATCTCTTATCTCAAACTGGGGGTAGGTCCTGGAGAGTCCTGGTCTGTAGCATCTTCTGCCTGTCCAGTCTTGCGGGGCAGACATAGCTGTAAGCATTTGCCCTCTACAACTAGGCATCCAGAGGATTGAAATAAGGTGCCTTGTTCTCCAGTGAGCTCACTGACAGTAACATGGATCTGATGGGTAACATCTTGTATGGCATCCTGATGCCCCTAGTGATGTACGCCAACACACACACAGAAGGAGAGCGTATATTTAAATCCATCACAGAATTCAATGAAAATGCAAGAAATTCAGACTTACCATGCTAACTACGGAGAGATGGTGCCCTGCATCTGAAAGCAAGTTCTTTCACTCTGATTTTAATCCCGTCTCATCTTAAGTCATGTATTCATAAAATATATTTCTGCAAGATCAACCCTGAGATTATAAACTTTCTGGGGCACAGACCGTCTTTTTGTTCTTTGTTTGTATAGCACCTTATACAAAGTGTCATGATGAGGGCTTCATGGTCTACTATAATTCAAATAATAAATAATATGGGGGGGAACAAATATGGTCCACTGAACCAGGAGTCTAGGATCAGGGGGGTTTCTTAAAATCTCTGATACGCAGTGAAGCTTTAAATAACTGAATGATGTCTCCATACCATACTTGCCTTATATATAAAGTAGGGAAATGGTGTTTGCCCATGTTTTATAAAGCAGCTAGTTAATTAATAGACGTTGTTGCCATTGGAGGTCGCAGAGGCAGAGAGAATGGACAGGTTTAAAAAGGGATTAGACTAATGTCTGGGGGACAGATCCATTAGTAACGATTAAATTGAACAGTCAGGGATGCAACTTCTGGGATCCCTAAACCAATGACAGTGCATGCCAGGAAAGGTATGACAAGGATCACACTAGACATGCCCTGCTCATATTTCCCTCCTCCACAGCATCTACTGCTGCTGCTGTCAGAGACAGGACTCTGGCCTAAATGGACCATTGCTCTGACCTAGTATGGCACTTCTTATGTTCACTGGGGTGTCTACAGATAAAAAGTGCTGTGTAAGAGCTAAGTATCCTTATTGTCATTCATGGTCCAGCGATACTCATGATTGACAATATGTTTTCTTAGAAAACCTGCTACTATATATGAACTGCATAACACAATCCAAGTTATGCCGCTGAACTGCAAACCTAGGATAGCCGGGAGACTGAAAATAGGGTGTCAGGTATAGTGGAGGCGCAGTGATTACAGGTGCAGTGCTGTAGCAATGAAATTTGGTACCCGAGGCAGAGCCCACAATGGCAGCCCACCCTCACCGCACACACACGCACCCTTCATGCTTGCCCAGAAGTGCCCTTCCCCCATTCCCTCCTCCTCCCCCCCGCAAAATGACTCCTCCATCCCACATCCTGCCCCAGCTGGCACCCAGGGCAGTTGCCCCACTCACCCCCCCCACCCAAACTTGCTACAGCGCTGTAGAGATGTTTTCAATTTTGGCCCAGAATTTGACCGTCCCCTTTTACATCGCTATATCTCATTGCAGGACTCCTTGCTATCCATTACATGTTCCCCATAGGAAAAAAAAAAATCAACAAAGCCAGCAGTGATAGCCCTCACAGGCAAAACCCTAGAATAACAAACCCAAAGGGACATATATTTTGGTAAAAAAACAAGATTTCAGATTCCAGAGCAGATGAAAATAAAGAGAACCACACAAATAAGTTACAAATGTTGTGAGCCTGTGAATTAGGAATTCATCAGAAGTACAAGAAGTGGAAAAGAGGGGTAGCCCCACAGCAGAGATGTGTGTGGAAAAATCAATGAAAGTTAATTAGGCATATATTTAGCTTCATTGCAGAATCCAATTGCAGAATTCAGTACAAAGTGCAACTATTAGACACCCCTCAGTTTTTCCACCCATCTAAGAAATGTTTCTGATAAATGCTGTGCTGTCAGCAAGAGCTTGTGCAATTGTGTCCCAGGGCACAGTAAAACAGAAAATGCTATATGCGGGACTTGACTCATTCCATAACTCATCCCATTTACATATCCCCTGCTGAACATTTCACATTGGTGGTGTCTTAAACAGCATTTAAAAAGAGGCCAGGAGCAGTAGCACTGCATTTTGCTATTAAGATGTCTCTTTTAATAAAACACAAGTCTCTTTATGGGGGTACAGTCACCTGGAGAGGGAGTGGTTTTGTCTGAGCTGACTAGGGAAGCAGTTAGCTTCATTGCATGTGATCCCATGCACTCACAGTGGTCCCAGTACAATTTCATGATCATTTAGCCATGTCTCCATTTCATCTGAGATTGCTCCCCTAGGTCCTAGTCTAGATGATCTTCTTCGCTCCTACCTCTGGCTTTTGGAGTCCTTCAGACCCCTGGAAGGAAATATTGCATGCATTGAACAGGCACTTTTGCATTCAAACCAGTTCAGACTCGGACATAGGATTATATTTCGGACCTATTCCTCACATTCAGCCAATTTCTTAATGCACCTGCCCTCATTAGAAGTCCCACTGTAAACTTACATCAGCGGCTGAAAGATTCATCCCACAATGAATGGGTAGAAATGCTGGCATGAAGGAGCGCATGTTGTATTAATGGCATCTGTAGCAAACCTGGATTATACCATTTCACTACTAACAGGTCCATCAAATGCTCTTGCAGAGATATTGGCATTTTGATTTCTATGTTTAGCTTTCCAAAAGTCTCATGTGAAATGGAAAAAAATTTCCTAAGAGCTTTTAAAGCTAGATGTGTGCCAAATATTCCTTTGATCTGCCTACTATTCCAGCGACGGGTTAGAGGAGCTGTACATTACTCAAAAGATTTCACCTGCTCTGGACCGTCTCCAGCTGCTGGTTTGTGGGCACCCCTGCTCTTTCTATTCACCTCCTTAGAACAGCAGGTTCTTGAACGATTTGCTTTTTCCCTATCATCAGGTGGCGAGACTATCAGTCACCCGTGACCAACCAAGCAATAGCAAAAGTAGCAATGGTCTCTTACCTGCTCCACTTCCAGTCCCCGCTATGGAACCGATTATGACCCACATCAAAAGGAAGGCACACTCCATGTAACTTGTTCAAGTCTTTTCTCCGTAGCACCGAGGGTGAGGAGGAGGGTTTTCAAAGAGTAACAGGCTTTTTGCCGGGTGAATCAGTGATGTCTCCCTTTATTAGCGCATAATAAGAAGGTGTTTTGAAGGTTCAGCTAGGACATTTCTCTCTGGTCAGCAAATCATTGTTTTGCTGGCTAGATCTGCCTGAGAGAATAAAGCTGCTCTCTGTTCAGGTATTACTAACTTTCATCCAGGAAATCATGCTTAAGGCTCTGCGAGACAGAGTTTTGCTGTAGTAGGTAGGAAGTGGTTTGACACTTCAGAGTATGTGACAGTTATTGATACCATCACTGTTTCTCTCCAACTCTGGGGTCAGTAGAGGGGGGTGACATTTTAGCAGCAGGGGTTGGACCCCTGGACCCCAGGCTGGAAAATTTCTATATCATTGAATAGCTACACTGGAAAAGCGAACTCTCTCCAAAGAAATGTCATTGTCTCACTAAGACGGTGTTTGGGTGGTGTCTGGTTTTCCAGCGTGTGATAACAGAGCGTCCCTCTCTCGTGCCATCTATTCCAATCATAAGGAAAACAGTGCTCCAGGAGTTGTTATTGGCTTTTCCCTGGTGTTTTTTTCCTGATAAAAGGGGCACTTTGAAAATATGATTATTTTTTAATGTTAACAACTGAAGGATGACCTTCTAAAGTTCCCTTGATTCAGTCTGAATCAATATTAGTTGAAATGGGCTTGGTCGTTTGGGAAAGGGGATGTGTTTTCCCATTCCTAGAGTATTTTCCACCCTCCTGGCAATGCCGACATGAAAATAACTTATTACAAAGTGAGTGGGGATGAGGGAGAGATGCTGAAGTCAACAGAGAAATGGGTTGTAGGTAGGGTAACCATATGTCCCAGTTTAGCAGGGACAGTCCCAGGTTTCAGAAGCTGGTACCAGCTGGCTGTGGAGCATTATAACGGGTGTCCTGGAAGAGCAGGGGCATGGGGTGCAGTCTGATTGGGAGTGGGAGTGGTGCAGAGCACCTTGCAGGCACGCAGCTCTGCCCCTGCCAACTTGTGAGAGCACCTGGGCGGGGAGGGTTGTAGCGTCCCGGATTTCCCAGACGGTGTCCCAGATTTCCAGGATTTCCATCATAGCTAAGTACAGACAGTCAAAAAGCCCGAGGCCAAATCGATTCAGTCTAGGCAGCATCCTCTAAACTGCATAGGTTGAACTGATAACCAGTTTTCAATTGGGAAAGGCAGGGGGAGGCCTGCACTGACCCAAGCCAGTAGGCGCTGGACATTACAGCACGTCTCCCAGCCCAGCCAAGTATCCTGGATTGTCTCCCCAGTACATGCCCCCTCAACCCCACCCCCTTCCCCTGCCCAGCAGGGGGTTTTAGTAGCTCCCTGCCTTGTCCCCCAGCCCAGGCAGCCCTGGGCAGCAACAGGACTCCCTCTCCCCCTTCCCAGCTGCTGCCCCCGGAGGGAGGGAGAAGGAGTCCTCCCAGCCGGGTGCCCACCCATGCAGCCCAGCATGGAGGCACCGGGGAGCCCCTGCCTTAGGGGGCTTCCCCCCACCCCAGCCCAGATTCCCCCAGCCCCGGGCAGCCCCAGGGAGCTGAGGGCAATCTTCCCCTCCCGCACCCCAGACCTGCTTGCCTTATTTGCTGCAAGGCCCAGGGGTAGCCCCAGGATGCTGAGGGCAATCTTCCCCTCCCGCACCCCAGATCTGCTTGCCTTATTTGCTGCAAGGCCCAGGGGTAGCCCCAGGGAGCAGAGGGAAATTCTTCTGCTCCTCTGCAAAAGGTTTTGCCTCAGACTCACAGCAGCTCAAGCAAAACTGGCTGCAGAGAGGCAGGAGGATTTCCCTTTTCCCTCCACTTTCTGGGGCTGCCCAGGTCTGCCCCTGAGACTAGCAGGGGATAAGGCAAGCGGCTGTGGGGTTTGGGAGA
This sequence comes from Crocodylus porosus, assembly GCF_001723895.1. NCBI lineage: Eukaryota > Metazoa > Chordata > Crocodylia > Crocodylidae > Crocodylus > Crocodylus porosus. Next base: position 138,715,887 of record NW_017728931.1, on the reverse strand, counting down.
GACAGAACTCCTGTATGCTCCCTGGGGCTGCCTGGGGCTGAGGACCCTGGGCTGGGGTGATGGGAAGCCCCGCAAAGTAGGGGCTCCATGGTGCACCCATGCCCGGCTGCATGGGAGGCACCCAACCAGGAGGACTTCTTCTCCCTGTCTCCTGGAGGAGAAACTGGAGCAATCAGGAGCTGGGAAGGGGGAAGACAGGAGGTCTGCTGAGGGTCAAAAAGTCTGCACAACGGGGGTTTTCCCTCTCCCCATGGGCTGTGTAGACCCTGGATAGGGGGTCTGGGGGTCTGTGCCCATTTCCCTCCATCCCACTGGGCCGATGGACTCAGGCAGGAAGCAGGCTAGGGAGGAGAAGGGCAAGGCAGTCCCTATTCCACTAGAGCAGACAGCATAGCTCAGGGCTGCAAAGCATGCTGGGATGCTGGGGGACTGTGAGTTAACTTGAACCAGGAAGGGGTCTGGGACAGAATTCTGTAAACTGGTTTTACCTAAATCAGTTAAGTCTGATACTACACCCAACCAGGTTTATCTTAAGCCAGTTTGGGCCATTTTGAAAGTAGCGTGTGCGTGCTGAACTTCTGTTCTGTTACAGGTTTAACCCAGTTTCTGATCACTTAAACCAGTTTATGTGTAACTTCTGTCCCTGGCCTACATGGTCAACCTAGTTATTGTTCACAGTAAGATTCAATTTTTGTATGGTTAGAAAGAATGAATCAATGATCAGTTGATCCTTTAATGACTGGCTAAGCAATTGCTATAGTCTACTGTAGAGTCCAAGGTGTCACAGGCTGTTTAGGACCACCTGTACCACTGATGTACCGAGACCCATCTATAACACATCCAACCCCTTTCTGTCACACTGTTATAACATCAACTGGTCTTTTACTAACGGTTTGTAAATGAATCCCCAATACAAAGTATGACTGAGAAATGTCTGTGACACATTTTAAATGTTCCCCTAATAGTCAACTTTGGCATCTACTGACACAAGTTTCTGTAATGAAACATAATTATGGTCAACCTTCTCACCCTCATTGCCAAGGAGAGCCTGTGGCAGTCTGGTGAAATGTAGTTGTGGATAACACAGAGCTACCATCATGGGATGGACTAGCTAACAATTAATTAATGTACTAATAATATCTCACAAGACCACTCCAGCACATACCAGCTAATTTATTATTTAGGACTATCAAAGACTACAAGCAGTCAGTGACATCAGGCCTATATTATCCACACTGAAGCTATTCAAAATGCAGCAAGGTCAGCAAAATCCTTTTGTTTACAACTTCTTCTCCTATCACTTCATCTCATTCACTTGTGCTTATCTTGAAAGGGAAAATATTCCAGAAGTACCACAAAGCCAGGCATATAAATAATTCTTACTGATAACTCACTGGCTTTCTTAAGCGAGAAAACAGGAAAATACAAGATATGCACAAGTCATATAATTTAGTTGAGAGGGAGGGAAAAAACCCTTAGTAGACAGTTTGCAAAACAGCCAATTAGTTATAAAAAGCTTGGCTAAGCACCTATCCTGCCTAAAAAAGCAGGCTAGTTTGGTCAGTTATTTATTTAATATAGTGCTAGAAAAGCCTTCTCCTATTAAGCATGCAAGGTAGACCAGATGTCCAAATAATAGCATTCATCAGCAGAGAGATCCCTTTTCGTGACAGCTCCTACATAGCGTGAGAAATCGTTGTTTGTCAGACTTTAGAGAAGCACGGTTTTGCTCCATCAGGGACTTACATTCCAAGGCCCTACAACAGTCATGGGTAAAACCACACGTAATGGCAAGGAGAGCAAACAGAGCTTGTAAAGCCTGGTATGGCAGGTAGAAGACACCTGCCTGCCCCTTGCTCTACATGTCTCTTCCAAGACTGAATTGTAATAACTGGCACTGGCCACTTTCCACCGAAGCACTCCCAGATGGAAGAGTATAAATCAGCCGATTTGGAAGTTCCCTGGGACTGATTAGTGATGCTGCGCTGCTTTTTGGCAGGACTTTTGAATAAGACCTCCTGGTCCCTGCAGCTATCCCCGTTAGGACCAGGCTTCTCTGCTTTCTTACACTCTGCTGCTTTCTTAGTTTGTCTCTTCTTTTATTCCTTGGCTTTCCCTGCATGTGGCTTGCAGGGCCATGAGAACTCCTCCTTGTTGCTTGCATTCATCCTTTTCCAAAGGCCTGCATTGCTGCATCCTCCTTCTGGAGAAATGCCGTTTGGACGTCTCTCCCACGTGCTCGGTGATGAGGTAGCTGTCTGTATGTTTTGATAACACCCTAAAGCACTACCTACCTACAAAATGCTCCATGCCACACACGTCTCCTGCAAGGAGAGGCTGAGCAAACAAACACAGGGCAACAGGGCGATCCTGTTGCTCAACTCACGACTGGAAGATGCTCAAGTCTTGATGCAAGGGAGAACTTGGGCACCTCAAGTAGGACTTAGGTCCTGCTGGCTCTAGTTTCATGGCTCCTCCTCATGTGCCTGCTTTTCTATTTACCAGACAACGGGCAATGGATAAAATATATAAACAGTCCTGTGGGATTGGACTCCAAGCTGCCCTTTTTATCCTTGGGCTAGAGCCATGCTCAGCATTGCACTCTCTCTTTCTCTATCTGGGTGTCCATGAATCTTGTGTTTTTTCCTGCTCAGCAGTACAGCTTCAGAAAGAGTAGACTGGGCCTCTATCCCAGACTTGACTCCCCCTAGTCTGGTGGCTGGGGCACCTTCCTGGGAGGTCATCCCCCGGGTGAGTGCTCCACTCACTAGCTTGTTATATGAAAGATGGGAAGCACCAGCCTTGTCCCTGCCTGTAAGTGCCTAAGTGTTGGAGGGGAATTTGGTCAATGGACCTTGGTCTTACGTGGGCATCCAACCCAGTACTGCAGGAAGGTACCTAAAAATCCCAGAGAGGGGTGGGCTTTCAGACATACTCCTCTTATTGACTGGCTTAGGAATTTCCCTGCTGCTCTTCCTCCAGTAAATTGCTGCCTCTGATGAATCTCATTCTGCAGTGCCCAGCTGCCCCCATGCACTGTGCAGGGAACTGGGGTACCTAAAGCGGGGCCGTGGTTTCCAGGGCAGGGACCTACAAGATGCAGCAATGCCAAGCATTGCTATGCCAAAGTTCGTATGTGGATCTGGCTCCCACACAGGACAGTGATGAGCGTGGCTTGAGGACACACCTAGAAGCGTTTGAGTATTATTCACTTCCTAGCCGAAGAGCAACAAGAGCAGCTTTAGGAGTGTGTGTTAACATCCCGAAATGACCTCGGCGATTTTGAGCATTTACCCAAAGGCTGAGGAATCTATGCTCATGTAGGCTGATCACATCTGTGCTGAAGGAAAAATGCATTTGATTGCAATGAGGAAAAGCCTCATAGAGACACCATTGAGAAAAAAGAATTATTATTATTTTTACATCCAACCTCGGCTCTCACATCTCTCTGGCCAGATGCTGTTTTAACTCCAGGGAATGAGTGATCTAAGTCATGGCCAGAGACCAAAGAACCTCTCCTGAAGTCCTTCGGTATTTTCCTCATTGCTAGCACCGTTGCAGATTCCCCGCTTTACCTGTCAGCTCATCCCGAGAGACTCTGAAAACAGGACATCTTGGGTTTACTGCAGAGGCAGACTCTGGTAGGGGCTGCATGTCTCTTCTTTTACACTGCTCCAGTCCTCTTCTCCAGCTGTACCAGCTCCTAGCACAGCTTTCCTGTGATCCTGGAGATCTTTGCCCCATTCGAAATGGATGGACGTGGATTCTGGCAAGTGAGCTGGGAACTCCCATCACCTGCTTTCTTGCTTTGAGGATCTTCCAAGAAGCCACAGGGGAGACATGGGACAGAACGATCAGAGCCCGGGATTGCACAGGATATATCGTATATTGATCTATATTGTCCTATATCGCTGTGATAGTGGAAGCAACAGAGCCCTCAAGTGGTGGGACATTGCAAAAGTTTGCATGAGCGGCTGCCTTCTTACTTTCACCTGTAGCAAAAGACAGCCAGGAGCTCAACCCGCTCTGAAGAAAGGCCGCGTTTTCTTTTGGTACAGTTCTGAGAGGAGAGGAAAGTATGACACAGCCAAAGCCAGGTGTGAGGACGGTTTCTGTCCCCTGTGAGAAAAGAGTTTCTATAAAAGTGTGTTTTTAACCCAGGGTCTTTACTACAGTTGCCACAGAACAAAACAGAACAAACCTCAGAGCACACAGTCTCAAAAGGTGGAGTATCCTCAGCAACAACTGGGCTCAAAATAGACAGTTTTCTCCCGCATCTTGCTGCTGTGCTGCGTGACATCCTGGGAGTCTCTTCCAGTCATTCCTGTACAAAAAGTGGGACCCCTTCATATCTCTGATGCTTTTATCTAAGGTAGCTTTCCACCAGCTCTGTTGCTCCTCATGCCTGTCCCTGTTCCCTTCTGCAAGGGAGGTGAATTTTGTTTTAAAAACCCTAGATTCCTCCCCCTTTTCCCCCAACATGCTCAGTGGCTTGCTACGAAACGTGGGAAATCACTCAAATAGCTGACTTCTCAGGTTGGTTTCCAAGTGGCTTGTTCCTCCACTCTGGGCGCAACTAAACATGCACATTTACTGCACAGTAACCGAAATTACTGTGCAGCACAGGCACGCATCTACATGTGCACACCCATACTGTGCAATAAATATGGTGAGTTATCCTGACTTGAGCATAAATTTGATACCTGCATTATGCAGGTATCAAATTTACATCTAGTTAGATACTACACAGTAACACATGTAGAGGTGCCTTACTGGGCAGTTACACAGTGTGCATGGACTGACTTGGGACTATATTTACTGCACAGTACAGGTATGCATGTGTAGATGCATATCTGTACTGCACAGTAATTTCACTTACTGCATAGTAAATGTGCATGTTTAGTAATTTTGGTTACTGTACAGTAATACTGTGTGCTCCCTACCACAGCCCTGGGCCAGGCTAGACCTACCCTGTCTCTGTAACTGGATGCAGTGAAGGAATCCTTTCTTTAGCCCTCTAGTTCAATCCTGATTTGATCACGCCAAGGGTGATGCTGTCTTCTCTATGAAAATCTTGAAGACTGTCAATGAGGGCATGAAAGGAATGAAATTTTACTTCATTGACTAAAGGCTTCTTAACTGAAAGTACAATTTTTTTGTAATGATGAGGGTATCTACTTATTTGAACATCTTACCTAGGTAGATGCTCAGACATTATAAATTTTAAGTTCAGATTGGATGTGTTTTGTCTAATAGAAACGCTTTTGTACAAACAAGAATTAAAAATCCTTTGTAGGAGGTAACTGCAACCGCAGAATCAAAAAAATCAAAGGAAAATAGGGCTAGGCAAGACCTCTGGATCTTGCTTAAGTAGGATCATCCCTGTCTAAACCATCCCAGCTAAGTGTTTGTCCAACCTGAACTTGAAAACTGCAGTGATAGAGTATCCACAACTGCTCTAGGTAATCTGATCCAGTGGCAAACCACCCACTAATAGAGGCATTATGTTAGGATTAATTTACTAAAAGATTAATCTTCCTCTCTTGAACCAGTCCTGGGGCAGATGATTTACTCAGAGTGGGCACGTCTACACGTGGCCATATGGCACATTTGTTACTGTGCCATCATTTAGTACTTCCGTTTGGAAGTACTAAAAGATGGCGCAGTAATAGCCTGCCCTGTGCCATGCCAGCCATGCGTGGTTATTTTTGGCTGTTATGTTGCCGTTGCAACATGCTATAATAAGGGAGCGCATTGCTACAGCGATGTTGCAGCGATGTCACAGTTGTTGCCAATGGATGCTATGGTGCCATAGCGCATCGCGACCATGCCATAGTGTCTTGTGTAGGCATGCCCATTATTACCCATTGGGTTTCATGATGTTCGTGTCAGATTTTCTGGGCCCCTTTATAAGCATCTGGTGCAACGTTTGAATGTGTGCTAATACAAGAGGAATGCATTTTCTTCTGGATGTGTATAATGCCTTGCTATTTATTGTCCTAACTTTAAACACTACGTGGCTTTGCCACCTGTTTAGGAGTTCTCCCACATTTAGTCATGTCTGGCAAGACTCCACTGATCTCCTGGTCCTATGAAACTGCCTCCCATGCTTTCTTTGTTCCTTCAGTATAGAGACTTAAGCATTTTGGTCTCTTAAGAGCAGGAAGTTGGATGGTGGGATTTCTTTAGTAACAGCTCATATTCACTCATCCACATCTCCTGAGAATTAGGAGTAATGTTTCAATAACTTCATTTTTCCTCTGGTCCCGGCTTCTCAACAAAATTTGGGGCACCCCTTCCTGTTGAGGAACTCTTTGCTTCCTTCCCATAAAGGAAGTTGAATTCAACGGAAGGTGAATGTTCTCCAAGGTGCTGGGAGCCTGGAAGTTTGCCTCTGGATGAGGCTGACTGACTTACACCTCAAAGGCCCAACAGGCATGAAAAATTAATGGCACCTCAGCCTTATCTTATGCTAGGAATCGTAAGAAGGAAATATCCAACTTAGCTGTGCTCAGAGCTTCAACAGCTGGGGCCTGGAAGAAGGCAACCACACACAAAGATAAAAAGACAGAGTGGCTAACAAGCATTTATTTATCGTATCGGAGATCTTTCCTTATCTTAACTGACAGTTACTCCTCCTACAGAGAGAGAGAGAGTGAGAAAGAGAGACTTTCCTTAGAGGTTTATAGATGGCATCTGGTGCCATTTCACCATCTGGAATAATAAAAATTAGGGAGTTTGGGGAGGTGGGGAGTTAGTATATTTGCTGAGGGCTGTAGAAAAAGGCTGCTTTTTAAACCTGTTGTCTTCAGGTCTGTCAGATCTAAGTCAGGGTGCTGCCTGTTCTGAAGAAGCTGGCCCTGGTTGTGGCTAGCTCCTTGGCAGGGAAGCAAAAACCATGGTTTTAAACCCAATGCCATTTTTATTTCCTTGCCAGTGGGCAGCAAGCCGCAGGGCCAGCAGGACCACTGAGCTAATCAGCAGTGGGCAAACAAAAATGGTGACAAGTTTAAAGTTGTGGCTTTTACTTCCCAGCCGAGGAGCAAGCTTCAAATGCAGCCCCCCTCCCCCCCAGTAATCAGGAGGGTGTGCATGGAGTCTGCAAAATTAAAGGTGCTGCCATGCATATGGCCAGGAGCACAGTGGACAGCCAGGGCCCTACAGGTAAGTCTGTGGGATGGACGGGGAATGGTAGAGGACATATCGAGGTCCCCATGGTGAGGGAGGGGCTGGGGCTGGGGTGGGGGCAGGGACAGGTGCTGCCCATCCAGAATTGCAACCCTGGGGCTGGGAGCAGGATGGAGCTATGGGCGGCTCATCTGGGGAGAAGGTGGGGGTGGGGAGAGGGGGGAAGCTCCCTACCATTGAACATATCCCTGGGGGAGGCAGGGGGGGTATGTGCCCGCCCAGATTTGTGTGTGGAGGTAAGGTGGGCTTCCTGCTGTGGGCTCAGGGCCAAGGGCTGCACCAGCCTCTTCCTGGTGAGGAAATTTTGGGGTGGCTACAGCCCCCCAAGTCTCCCCTGCTCTGCTGCCTTTCCCTTTGGAGCACCGCATGGAGTGCCCCAAGCAGGGGCAGCGCTGGGTGGGGGCAGGGCTGTAGCCACCCCAAAATTTCCTGTAGCCACCCCATAGTCACCACTCCCATCACTGCCACTGCTGCCACCTGCCCTGCACAGCTGAGCCTACCCCAAGCCCAGCCCTTGCCCAGCACGCCTGCCGGGAAGAAGCCAGTGCAGCCACTGGCCCTGGAGCCCGCAGCAGGCAGCCTGGCTCTGCCTGTGCAAAAATCCAGGGTGCACGTAACCCCATGCCTGCCCTGAGGGTGCGGGCAACGATGGGGAGCCACCCCTCTTCCCACTCCCATGTGTCCCTTGGATGAGCTGCCTGCAGCTGCCTCCCATTTCCCACCCCAGGGTTGCATTCGCCACCCTGGCTGGGCAGCACATGCCCCTGCCCTGCCCCACTCCCTCCTTCACTGTGGAGGCCTCCATCTCCCCCCCTACACCCCTTCTCTTCCCCACGCCCCTTCTCCACAACAGACTTACTGGCAGGACGCTGCTCTCCAAGCTGCCTGGCTGCATTCTGGGCTGTGTGCGTGCAGCATTTATCGGTGACATTAATCTGCTGCACAGGCCAAAAAAACCCGATAGCTGATAATGTTAATTTTCCTTTTATCAGTGCAGCTCCAATATAAGACTGATGTATTGGTGCACCTCTAGAGGGGTCCCCCAATTTTGTGTTTGCCCAGGGGCCCGATAAATCTTAATCCACCTCTGGGTTTCCTGCAAGAGCCACTTAGGACCAGATGTGTTAAATAAAGGCTCATGTTACACAATACTCATTGTTTGGGACTCAGGCACTGAATGAAATAGGCTTTTGTCAGACTCCTTGGCTCTGATGTCTGTAGGATGCAATGTATTTTCATTGGAACACTGCACTTTTCCCAGTCACCTTTAGCATGAAAAAACACCCTGGCTGCTTAAGTACTAGAGCTACTTAAATGTCACAGTCTAGTTTCATAGTTTCATAGTTGGTTGGGTTGGAAGGGACCTGAGCAGATCATCGAGTCTGACCTCCTGCCATGGCAGGAAAGAGTACCGGGGTCAAACGACCCCAGCAAGGTGTATGCAACCTATTGTTGTTTGATAGAAAAGAGAGGAGCAATATGCATCCAGATCTTCCAATTAAATTGTTCCATTGACGTTTCCATTTGAAATAAAACTAAGCAGTACTGAATTTTACATAAGACGCTCTTTTGTTTAGCTTATGGTGCTGTAACCTAAAAGCAAGCAGGCTGATCACTCGAGATGACAGAGATAAACGTCAGATAGTTCGCGCCCTGTGCCAAATAGTTCGTAAACCAGCTTTCTTAATGTGGTCCTCCATATCTCATCATTTGGATATGAGTCACTCTTCAGCTGAATGGAGTGTAACTTCGAGGGCATCTCCCAGAACAATCGAACACTGTTAGCATGAGCAGGCTGCTTGAAAGTCTGTCTTGTGTTAATACTAATGGGGAGCTTTCATTATGGTTCTGTTGGGCTGGGGGAGCAAGACGTGGGCCACTGTACCTTTTAGGTCCTCTGGCATAAGCCATTTGGAACCTGCTGTGTTCAGAAGTTCGTTTTTCACGTGCCGAGGAATTAGATGTCAGACCCCAAAACAAACAGACTTGTCTGACTCCTTGGTTCTGAGTAATTTCTGAACAAGACAATGGCCCCATGATGAAGGCAGAGTTGAATTTTGCAGCTAAGTATTGAATTCCCTTTTCAAGTTTTGCTTTTCTTTACCAATGCACTGAAGGGACCATGAGCAAACCTATAACTAAATGCATTTAACAGATTTAAGTGAACAGGATAAGAAGTGGTGCCTGGATGAGCAGCAACACTACAGCCAAGACCAGTCTCTTCTGGGGCAGTCACTTGGCTCAGTACCTCCTAGCACAGGAGAGTTGGAGCATCTCAACGCAAAGGTCACCAGAGTTTTCTTTTAATCTGTTTTAACATGGGCAAAACAGCCTATATACATTTCCCTCCTATCATTCTTGGAAATGGCTGAACTGTTTTAACTGAAATTTCCATCTCCCCCACCACTTCCACCAAAAGAAAAAAGTACCAGCCTGAGGTAGACATCTGGCAGGAAAGCATTTGGCCTAAATGGATAAAGTGTGATGAAGCTGCATACTTTATAGTATCTGGCAACCAAGCTCACTGTATGCACCAAGGGATTCTTGCAGCTCTCTATTTCCCCCTCAAAACCACACTCCTACCCCATCTTTAGGGGTCCCACCCTCCCAGTGCCAGGGACTCTGCCAGCCCCTTCTACCCTTCCCTCTGTCCAGGGTTGTCCCTTCTCCTCCTGCAGGGATTCTCTGTACTGCCTCATTTTCTTTCTTCCCAACCCTCAGTACCAGGGTCCCTCGCTCTCCAGCATCATAAAATCATAGAAAATGAGGGCTGGAAGGGACCATAGGAGGTCATCTAGTCCAACCCCCTGCTCAAAGCAGGGCGAGATCCAGTGCTGCATTTTTTCCCTTTGACCCCAACATCATTATTTCATTTCTTTCTATCTGAGGGATGAGATATCCTTGGTGTCAATGTGTTAAACTATTGGGACATGAGGCAGAGAAGAGATGGGGGTTAGTTATGCTGGAAAATATTAAGGGCCGCCATTGGTTAGGTTCTTTGATTTAGAAACAATTACGGACCTGGTTGAAGAGGTGGAATTTGCTAAGCAGATCCCAGGACCTTCCCGTGTTCCTGTTTGCACCTTCTGGTGTTGTAATTTTCAGAAAACTCAAACAGTTGAAAACAAGACAACATTCAGAATAAACCATGCCCGTAGATGCTATTTCAATAAGTTCCACTTGGGTACCTTAGCTCCTGCACATAAATGCTTTTTCCTCCTTGGATCTTATTTCCAGAGCTGATTGTTTCCGTCTTCAAAGTATGGCTTAAAACAGGGTTGACCATCCTGTGGCATGTGTGCCGCAAGTGGCATGGGCAGCCTTTGTGTGGGGCATATGGCAGGGGAGTAAGGAACACAGTGGGCATGTCTACATGTTCATTAATGTGCCTTAGATACTGCTCATTTAGTTTAGTAGTTGCTTAATAAAGTACTAACTAAATGTGAGTTACTGCGCAGTAACACTGGCGCATGGTTATTTACTGACACTTACTGCACATTAGCCTAATAACACTGCACAGTAGGCTATTAGCACGGTTTGTGCTGCAATGTGCTACTGTGCAGTGTTATTAGGCTAATGTGCAGTAAGTGTCTCATGTATACGTGCCCAGTGATAGATAGGGCAGAGAGAAGAAAAAAGAGCAGTGGATCAGGCAGGGAAATGGGATTGGAGCAGCACTCGGGGAAGCTTACCTTGTAGCATGCCTACCAAAAAGGCTGGTCTCTCACTGGCCTAAAATGTTCTTGGAGAACTATATAGCTTGAAAACAATTGCAGCATCATTATTTTCTTTTCCAGACATGTCAGCAAACACAGGACAAAGCTCCTTTTACTTTGCATTTCAGTCCAGGTTTCATAGCTGACTAGTTATCTCAGTTTCTGGTGGAGAAGGAAAACTTCTGTCCCTACAAAGTCTGTGACTCAGCCGTGGTAGGAGAAACATCTCTTAGTCTTCCATTGATCAGCTGCTGAATCTACAAAGCTGTCTTCAATTTTTATATTTACGTGTTATCCTTGCTGCACTCAGCTGCCGGGTTATGACTGTGTAAGACATATGAACCTGCCCCCATTGGTGACTGCCACAAACTCTGAAGTATAGGATTTCCAGGTGCCCCGCAATGGAGAATGAGCTTCCTTTCAGCCCCGCCATGAGGATACCATATATTCAAATCTACCTACAACACGCTCAGATTACTACACCCAGACCCCTATCCAATTGGACTACCCTTTCCATAAATGTAATAGGCTCCATCTTGAAACCTGGAAGCAAAGGAAATACTAAACACCCTCCATTCTGGGGACAGTAAGCACAACTCCACACATCACATGCTCTGACTGGACAGCCAGAACTCCCCTTTCTGTATCCCCTCCACAATTTCATCCAAACTCCTTTAAACTTTCATAATTAAGCCAGTTGTGGACCTCTGCTTCATTCTCTTGCTGCTGAGTGTGGTCATCCTCAACATCCACCTGCTTTAGGCTACAGAGCTCTTCTCATTATCTACTGGCAATCCGTGTTCGTGGGGGAGAGGCTCCTGGGTTGCTAACTTTACAGAGCACGCCATGCATAGCTACTCCAAGACCAGCCCAATCAGTGCTTATCCAACCTCCTCTTGTAAAGCCCCCATGGCAGAGATCCCATAACTTCCCTATTCCACTCTCTCACTGTTCTCATAGTGAAGAGTTTTTTTCCTGATACCCCTTCTACACCTACACTGGGACAACTTCAAGCCATTTGTCTGTATCCTGCTCTCTGCAGCAACAGAAAAAAGAGAATCAACTGCTTCTGCAGCAACAGAAAATCAACTGATTCACCTTACTTAAGCAATCAAGCCCCTTCATGTATTAAATCCAGTGAGACCCAAGCGAGGTGCATGGCAGATATGTGCCCAGGGCACATGGCAGATCACAACCAAACTAAATGGAAGGAGGGATTCTCTGGCTGTGAATGCAGGGGCAAGGATAGTGGTCGGCAGCCTGTGTTAGATGGAGAAAGAAAAGCTAGTGGATTTGTGAGCATGACCCCAAGAGGCTGCAAAGAGACAGGACTGCTTGGGCCCAGAGCTTGCTAGAGGAAGAGATTGAGGATATCTGAACTTGTTTCTACCGTGGGCCCAGAGCTTGCTAGAGGAAGAGATTGTGGCTATCTGAACTTGTTTCTACTGTGTTCAAGGAAATGTGGCTTCATGTATATGTGTGTAAACAAATAAAATTACTGGTACTCCAAAAATGGACCTGGTTTCAACTTTTGATTTCTCACCTAACAGAAACAACTCTGCAACACTCTTGTCTAACTGCTAAGGGAAAAGACACCATTGGCTTAAAAAACCCCCCTATAGAGCATACCTAGTAATTTCTATGTTATTTTCCTGGGCATTTCTGGGATTATCTCATTGGTATGACCTGCCTGAGTCTCAGCATGTGTCAAATGAAGAATAAAAGCGCTGTTGATGTGATTTGTGTGAAGCTCCTATGAGCTTGTGCAGCAGTGCTTTGAATGTAGGTATCAGACCGAACCTAAAGGGATGAACACTAATGAATTTGTAAAAAGTTTAATGTACGTGTAAACTATTTTTTTTATCAACGGAGTTGGAGTCCCCTTGATAAGTGTCTTGGATTGATGTCATTTTACTTTAATTAGCTGCTTCTTTCAATGAGAATATGATTCTGTGATAAAGTTGTTAGCAACATAGGATTGCAAAGGATCTCCTGGGTCACTGAGTCCTTGCCCCTGCCACTGAAGGCAACGGTGTCATATAATCCTTTTTATAAACTGAGCCAGCACTATCTTAAAATAGTTGGAAAGTATCTGTGCTTTACAGCAATTCCATACTGAATTCCTGCCTGCCTGCAAGTTGCAGGATTGTTACAAACGCCAACATAATAGTAGGACTTTGAAACAACCAGTCATTGAGGTATCTTATAGCACCAAGAAGAAAAGGATAGGTTGGAGGGATAATCCATTTCATATTTAGTGGTATAATGTGTAACGCACATGTCTCAATGTGCCACTATAGGACTTACTGCACATAAACATTTCTTAAGGAAGATACCCCTGAAGAGGGATGTGTTAGACCCCGACTCCATGCGGCACCCAACAACTTAGGAGACGACGATCCAGTTGCTTATGGATCCTGTTACTCATTAGCCAGAGGTCCCCAAAAGGTAGGTATTTGAATGGCAGGCCTGCCTGGCACCAGGTTCCAAAAAACCAACAAACTGTTTGCTTCATTAGCCTATGCCTTTCATTCATCTACATGCTTCTCTGCTAAGAGTGCATGCCTAAGACTTTGACCCTGTCTTTTCCCGGTCAATTGTGGTTTCTTGCTGGTTCTTTCTGGTTCTTTGCTGATTTCAGCACCATCTCCAAGGCCATACTTATGCTTTATCTCCTAACGATAGCCATTGGTCTGTATCCAGTCCATACACAATAAAACATGCATCTTCCACACTATCCCGTTTGTTAGGAAACTGCTTGCTTAAGCATTTGCAAAGTTACTTTTAATATATGGTCTTCAAGAGGAGGTTAGATAGGCATCTGGCTGGGGTCATCTGAACCCAGCACTCTTTCCTGCCTATGCAGGGGGCCAGACTTGATGATCTATTGAGGTCCCTTCCGACCCTAACATCTATGAATCTGTATCATCCTCCCTTGTGACCAGCAGATTTTGCTGAGATACAGGAAAAAGCCTTTATTTAGCTGCACACCCAGTGCTCCCCAAGATCCAAATATATTCACCCTAACAGGATGCCTTGGCAGAAAAGTAGGGAATTAAATATCTAAGTATACAACAAAGTACAAAGCTGAGAGCTGGGTTGAGAGAAGGGGGGAGTGAGTGATGGAGTAGAGTTATAGAGAAGTCATAGAGAAATCGGGCTGGCAGGGACCTCCAGAGGTCATCTAGTTCAGCTCCCTGCCTGAGGCAGGATTATCCCTATCCAAACCATCCTATACAACCACAATTTAAACTCTAGGTAAGACTGCCCTTAACCCTGGTGCAACATGGGCCTAACACCCTAACCACAGGTAAAGCAAGGGAACCAGGGCAGCCAATATCCTGCATCTATAAAATGTTGTCAATATATGCACAAGAGGTCCTGGGTAGAGGGCCATACAGATCATAGTTTCATAGTTTCAGACTTGGTTGGGTCAGAAGGGACCTGAGCAGATCATCAAGTCCGGCCCTCTGCCATGGCAGGAAAGAGTGCTGGGGTCAAACGACACTGGCAAGGTGTTCATCCAGCCTCCTCTTGAAGACCCCCAGGGTAGGAGTGAGCACCACTTTGCTTGAAAGTTGGTTCCAGATCCTAGCTGCCCTGACCGTGAAGTAGCGCTTCCTGATGTCTAGCCTTAACTTACTCTCGGTCAACTTATGGCCACTATTCCTTGTTACTTCCAGTAGTGCTCGGGGGAACAGGTACTCTCCCATTGCCTGCTGGTGTCCCTTGGCCAGTTTATAGATGGCCATCAAATCCAGGTCCTGTAGCCTCTTCTCGTGGGACCTGCCCTGCTGCCTCATGATCATGCGAGTGGCCTCCTCTGGACCCTCTCCATGCTGTCCACATCCCTC
>NW_017728931.1:138689272-138700733 GCF_001723895.1 Crocodylus porosus | reverse complement strand
GTGCGGGCCCGAGGACCGAGCCCTGGGGGACCCCACTGCCCACATCCCTCCAGGTCGAAAATGACCCATCCACCACCGCTCTCTGGGCGCGGCCCTCCCGCCAGTTGGTGATCGTTACAGAGGAAGGCAAAAACCCTCACAGTCCATACCTAGCTGGCCATAGGATAAAATTCCTTCCTCATCCCAAATAAGGTGATAGGTCTGACCCCGAGCGAAGGGGCAGGGCCCTCTAGCCTACAACTGCCAGCTTTGCATCGAGCAGGAGAATCGGCACACCCCAGTTGAAGTCCCCAGCCTTGGCTGTAACCAACACCCAATGCCTCTGAGCTGGCTTAAAAACATCCCCGCACATAAGCATAAAAAAGTGGGGGTTGGGGCATGATCAAGATATGGGGTTGGGAGCAAATGAGGAAATAAGCTCATAGGTGTACCTGGAATGAGCTTAGAAAGGCTCTTGATTGTAAAGATAAGAGATGCCCTTCATCTGCCCTCCGCATACAGAATTGTCTGATTTGTTAGATAAGCTCTGGGACAAGGGCACTCTTCTCTCTATCAGAAGCATGGCGTATAATCAGAAACAGGATACTGGATTTGCTAGATTAATGACACCATTATTTCTGTGGAGTTCTTTGGATTGGCATCAAAACACCGTTCAGCTCCTCAGTTTTCATTTCTGCATGAAAGATGAGACTTCACAGGGTTAACCGTGGGCTAACAGAATTAGACTGGATCCTGCCAGTGCAGTTGGTCTGGTCTTGGAAATCATGTGATGGCGCAGTCTCAGCTGATGTTTTTCCACAGCTAAGGCCAGCAAGTTTTTTGTTCTCTCCAAATACAGTGTTTAGCAAAAAAAAAAAAAAAAAAAAAGATTTGTTTTGAACAAAGAAGCCATGGAAAGGAGCACCAGAGCTCTACAAATAACAGCCCCAGCCATTTCACTGTCAGACTTAACTACTAAACAAACTACCCGCGAAGCAAGCTTTGTTCGGTAACATCTTTAACTGGACGAACTGAGTAGTTGAAAGAGATGTTAGACTAGCTTACAGGCAGAAAATGCCCTTCGTGAGATCTGGGAATGAAGCAGGTACATGAAGAAAAATGGTATTTGTTTAACCACGTTATGTAAATGAAAGAGAAGTCACAGCTGGTCTAATAAAAGATATTCCCTGGATCATCACAGCTATGACTATTACATGAGTACGTCAAGCAAGACGGTCCTTGAGGAGAGCAGCAAGGTCTCATTTTGAAAGCTATTGTCTCAAGGTTATCAGTTTCCTCTGGAAAACTCTTTGGATATGTTACAGTTTCTTAAGCTGAGCACAGTATAGCCCGCACTATAGTGAAACCTCTGTTAGGTTGTCTGAAACTTGCCATTGCAAAACATACTCATAGTCCTGTCTGGATTTGTCTTGTCAGAAACCTGGGCAGCCATAAATGTGATATTCCTTAATCAGTAGTGCTTGGTATGGCAACATATGTCAGCTTTCTTGCAAACTAGATTTTTTTTGTATGTACGCAAAATAGTTTTACTGGGCCTCTTTGGCCCAACCAGATCTTGTAGGGTTTCATAGAGTTATAGATGCATAGATTTGAGGGTCGGAAGGGACCTCAACAGATCATCAAGTCCAACCCCCTGCCCTGGGCAGGAAAGAGCGCTGGGGTCAGATGATTTCTGGGCTCAGGTTATTTCTATTGGGATGAGAGCTTGATGAGTGGGTTGCATTTGTGGTACGATCTTGTTCACTTATGCCCCCAAAACCCAAACCCATGTGCAAAAAATCCTGTTTGCCTGAACACAGCGGAAACCAACCACAGCAGGCAGTCCCTGTACTTAGAAACCCAAAGCCTGCCTCTCCAGGAAACTCTGCGACCGAGCAGCCCCCTCTGTCTGCTTCTTCTCAGGGGCATAGACATAATAACTTTACTGGGCTTTCTGCCTCTAAAATACATGGGCTGCCTACCAGTGTCGCAGCCCCTGCATTTTCAAGCAGGGAAACTCGGTCCACACAATTTAGCTCTGACCAGTCTGGTGCCTTGACAGGACCTCCCATGGCTGCCAGCTGTTGAGCCTTTGCTTAAGCCAGAAAGAGAGCACTTGGCATAACATTGGTCTTAATGAACTTGGTGTTTTTACGCAGGACAGCTTTTGTTATCATCTTTCAGCTCAGTGTAATGTTCAATATTGCTACGGAAGTGAGCCAGCCAGCAAGGAAACTCTATCCTGAACATAACAGCCTTGCTTAATCGGTGCTGGGGTGAGTTTGACCAGAAGGACAGCCTGCTTGTCCACATATATCTCACAGGAAACATAATAAATCATGTTCAACTATGCCCATATAACCTTTGGCTCTGACAGCATCATAATATAAAGGTGAACTTTCCTTTAGTTAAAAATGCCCTGCTAAACTGTTGGGCTGCTGTTTGGGCCAGTTTACAGATTCTTGTCAATCCAGGAGATAGCTGTATGATTACGGTTAGATATCCGTTGAAAAAACGGGGATATTGTTACTCTAAACAGTACAAACTTCTGGTGATATCAGCTTGGTGAGTGATTAAGTAGTACTTACTCAGCTCTGCGTTTACCGCTGCATAGGAAGCTGTTACAGTGGGTTCCAAGAATTGGACTTAGTCAGCCGAATAGACAGCCTAATAACCAAGAGAGTGGGAAGAATAAATGAAATGTAATACATTTGAAGTCTTAGATAGCTGTACTTCAATGCATCTCTTCCTTAGGTCAGGAGCCTCTGGGGTAGCTTCCCTCTGAAATTTCTGGATTGTTAAAATGTAGGAAGGATTTCCAAAAGCAGATACCTGTGAATGATGGGAAACATTCAGCAAATGTGGGGGTTTTTGTTTTAATTGTAGGTTTCTAAGACTAACCACTAACCAAGAAACCTAAAGGCTGTGTGAGAAAACTGGTGTGGTCCTCAGGAAGGAAATATAGGGTGAGAAAAAGAAAAGTTGAAGATAGGAAAGTCTCAAAGTCTTTCTGATCACCCAAGCTAAAGAAACAGCTTCTCCTTCTGTGCAATAAAACAGGTCCTTGCATCCATGGTAGGTCAGAGACATCCTGTGATCCATTACTTACTCTTCTTAAGGTGGGTTGGTTTAGTCATGGGCCGCAGATGGGTATCTTTACACCATCTCCTCTGCTCTGGCCCTTCCAACATCTGTTTCCAGCTACATTTCTGGGGTTGCCCCTTACTTCTGGCACACTGGGGACACAGCTTTTCACTGCAGTGGCACAGGCCACACCTGAAGCAGCTGCACGCCTCTTCTCGGTTTGGTGCCTTGGAGCTGGAGCCAGGTGGGGAGGGCATCCTTGAGAGCAGCCCTCTCCAGAAGTGCCAGGGATGTGGTGTAGACACATCCACCAAGCCTCTTCTTATATAATGGTGTCTTTCAGGCTTCCAGCAGAGCTATTTACTGCTAGGGGTAGCTTGCCTGTCTATGGGATGCCAGGCTCATTTTTGACAGCTGCTCTATAAAAGCCCAGTCACCTGTCTTCACCTCATGTAGTTGCTTCTGGACTTTCTCTTCCAGGCATTTGTTCGTGCAAACTCTGCTCTAATTAAAGGTGGCAATGACACCACCACTACCATTTAAAGGGTAGCAAGCATAGAATCATAAAAATTAGGGTAGGAAGGGACCTCAGGAGGTTACGTCTAGTCCAACCCCCTGCTCAAGGCAGGACCAGGGCCCAACTACATCATCCCAGCCCAGGTTTTGTCAACCCAGGCCTTAAAACCACCAAGTATAGAGAGTCTACCACCTCCCTAGGTAACCTGTTCCAGTGCTTCACTGCCCTCCAAATGAGAAAGTTTCTCCCAATATCCAACCTAAACTTCCCTTGCTGCAATTTGAGCCCATTGCTCCTTGTTTGGGCATCTGCCCCTACTGAGAACAGCCCAGCTCCATACACACATGCAAGGGGGCAAAATAAAGCAAGGGTCAACAAAGCAGTGAGGAATTTGAGCATGGCCAGATGAAGATGTATTGTGGAAATAAAGGGAATGGTGCATTCAGCGAGAGTAAATACAGCAGAGATATGCAATGAGTGGTACAACCAGGTAGCAGTGGCTTGGTTATCGGGATTTTTTTTATTCCCTTATTCCATTAATGCTGTCCAAATATTATTTATTCGCATAACTAAGCACCATAAGTGGTTCAGGGAAGGTGTGAGATTGGGGCTGGAAATATGTGAGGGGAAGTGACCATAATACAGAAATATTCACTCAGTGAAATCATTTCAGGTGCAAAGATGTACAATGACTTGGGAACTTCGATTCTTTGCCTTCCGTTGAGCAACAATGACTCTGTTCTGCTCTACCTGGTAGAGAAAGCTTTGGGACTTAAAGGCTCCAGGTTTCTCCTGCCAAAAGCAAATCCCACCTGTAGTGCAGTACCTGAGTGCCTTGAGTTACTAGGCCCAGCAAGAATGATCTATAGATTGATCTCCTCCTTTAGTTCAAGGCAGCCAAGACTTCTGCTGAAAGCCCTGACTCCAGCCCGGATGACGACCCTTATGTCTCTATGTGACCACCATTTGTTTTACGTGCGTGTGAAAACTGACACACACTGCTCTTTGGAATTGAGATGCAAATATTTAAAAATATTTGAGCTTTTCCAATTGACCCCTTTGCTCAGGGGGATTGGGTCGTGCGGGTGTGCAGCGGCCTAAGGAGGTGTCCATAGTCCTGAAAGGTCAAAGCTGTGCAAACCAGTCAGCTGCTCAAACCTGACGCAGCTGATTTCTATGTGGAGTTTGGAAAAGGAAGGGAAACCTCCTGTGTCCCTGCCAGCGTGGTGTTGAAGGGGACACAACTCAGCTCCTTGAAACACTGAGGTTATCAAGTGGCCCATGCTGCATGCTGTTCTTTGGACACGAACAACCCTTACTATTTGTCAGAGTGTGAAATACAACCTAACACTACCCTAAGGTCTTCCATGGCCTTTATGAAACTTATTTTTTTCTGCTGCTTCATGGTCAGGCCCTGCTTTGCACCACTCTCTTCCCAAATAAGGGGAAGTGGATCATTTTGGAGGCCTGCTCAGACAACTCATTCATCAGCGGGCTTATTCTTGAGTGACACCGGGCTTCACACCTTTTCCCTACACCAGGAGTAAGCACATTGCCTCTTCAACCCACTTAACCCTCCGGATGAGAGTCCAGAACTGAGAGTCAGACCTAGGATTTGGCCTCTACAGAGGTTTGCAGCAAGAATCCCATTTCCTAACTTACCCTTTTACCTGAATCCAAGCCATCTTTGACTGTAAGGTGACCCCCCCTCCAGTAATTAGATTCTACACATGGAAAATTATTAATTTGTTATATTTTGCAATGTATAGGATCTAATTATTGAAGATTCATCTTAAATCTATCCTCTCCACACTGCTGTGGCAGGGAAAGCAGTGGCGGGAGGGCAAGCTTCGTGCCTGCCCTGCCCCCAACCACTTGCTCCCACCCCCTCAACTCACTGCTACTGCTTACCCTATGTGGCAGCTCTGGCTCTGGCTCTGGCTTTGGCCAGGACTAGGAGTACACAGTGGTTCAAGCCCTGGCCACACAGCAGTGGCAGCTGCAGCTCCAGACCCAGCCTTGGCCTCAACTGGCACCACAGCAGCTTCTCTGCCGCTATGTGGTTTGCCCTGCACTCTCTCCCCTGCACAGTGCAACCTCCCCTCACTATCCCCTAGTGCACTGCACTGCATGGTCTCCCCTGAAGCCAGGCTAGAGCTGGAGTTGCAGCAGTCACTTTTCTCAGGCTCTTTCTGAATCCAGGACAAGGTTTCTTCCCCCCGCCACATGTTCAGTTATGGGGGTGGGAGGAACCTGTCGTGGTCTAGAGTAGAGACGGTAATTGGAAAGCTGCAGACTTCACTTTAGAAGCTTCTCCCCAGTGCAGAGACATGTGATGTGCATTGATCAGGACAGGTGATGAGGGCAGCAGAAGGGGGGTCCTGTGGATTTGGGGGTGTTCCATTCATTTGGCGGCACAGACCAGATCTGGGATGTGAGACTCTTCACCATTCAGACATCCCCACTCTGGCAGCAGGATGGCAATTTGTCAGCGTGGCTCCAGAACCTAGGGGGTGAACATTGCTGTCGCTCATCCTCTCTTTTCTCCTGGCCCTGATCTTAGTCATCCAGGATCCTGAATTCAGCAACAGACAAGGGCACGGGAGGGTAAGTGACAGCCGTGTTCACCCCCTGGGTCCCAGAGCTGAGCCAAAGAGCACTGACAAGTCCCACTTTAACCACTCATGGGGCACATTCAGCCTATAAGCCACCAGTTGGACAGCCTTGATGTAACTAGAGGTGGTATTGCAATGTAGATGCACAAAGATGCTGAAGCATGTTTCCTGGACGCTGCCCAACTTTCAAGTGCTCGACTTTGCCATCTTAATCTTCCTTTAGTTTAGTAGTCTCAGGATGTAACCTGTAGTAAAAGATAGAAGAACCAAGTGTTTGAAAGTAAGGGCTATCTAATCCCTCTCAAAGTCTAAACGGTGCAAAATTGGCACTTGGAAAAAAAAAGAGCTGATCAGACATTACAGTGCATAAGAGTGGAAATCCCAAAGCTTTTGATGTGACTAATAAAAAACCACAAACAATGAACCTCCTCATATTTAATATTTTGTCAGCTCATTTAAGGTTTCAAGGGGCGAAAACGCCCCAGATATAATGTGTAGATCGGTTCATGACATATATAAGAAGAAGAAAGGGCACTGTACTATATGGAAATGGAAAGAAGGATAAGAGACTGATCATAAGCCCCATCCTAGCTCCTTTTGATTTCAGAACATGGTATTTTGAGAAGTAGGATGCAATCACTTCCTGGGATTTGGGTGGGGGTCATACCCTCCAGTCCCAGGGTCTGGTTTCCTTGATCACCATGCAGGATCATACCTCCTCTTCTCTGTAAAATAGCCTGGCCAGCAGCATGGCACCCCTTACCACCAGTCCTGACTTACGGGGTTGAGTATGTCCATGTGGCACAACTTAGGTGTTCATCCGAGGCGTCCCTTGCATTTGCTGATCAGTCCCAGGAGCATTCTTGAAAGATTTAAAAACTTGATTATGGATTGGGAAGGGCTAGACTTGAGAACATGGAGCATACAGTAAGCGGTAGGGCAGAGGTTCCCAAACATTTTCTTACTGCGTACCCCCTTCTGGATTTATCAGCGGCCCACAGACCTCTACCAACGTGTTTTATATTTTAACCTCTTACATACCAATCATTATTGTCATGAAAATTAAACCCGTCCTTACACAATTCTCCAGCGTACCCCCCAGAGAGGTCTTGCGTGCCTCCTAGGGTACCACAGTTTGGGAACTCCGGCTGTAGAGGAATAAGTCCAGAGTAAACAGTTAAGAGCTCCTGAATTCAACACCCATGACTCGTTTTGTGGCCTCAGGAAGTCGCTTCTCAACCCCATTCCCTGCCCCCTCCGCCCCAGTGGAAAATAATTATGATATTCTTCATTGTCTTCATAGGGGCACAAGACTGTGGTCACTGCTTATAATGGTTCAGCCTTTGAAGAAGCAGACTGCTATGAAGGTTTCAGTGGGAGCAGAGAGACAGGTATCAGTAATTCTTATTTATAAAAGAATCAAACAGAAACTTATCCGAAATGTACTTCAACTTCTATAAAATAGTAATAATAAAAAATAGGCAGCAGATTAATTTGTTTTTGCTTCAGGAAGCTCTCTGTTCAACAGAGAAGAAAGTCCCTTTCTAAAATAACAAGAAATTCATTAGCACTTCTTGTGCTTTTTTTTTTTAAGGTCACCATTATAGATATTTTGATAACACATCCTTTTACGTGCATGTGGTCTGGTCTGATGATGTGGTAGATGGAGATAATGCTGTTTACATGGCTGCTACCTGTAGAAGGGTTTTTTTTTTTCTTCAGAGGTCTCCCTTGTTTTTCAGGGACAAAAAAAATGGATGGTTGCCCGTTCTTGACAGGTATAGATTCAAGATCATCTTTCTTCTTCTATAAAATGCACAGTGGGTGAGTGCAGAGGAGAGTAAGAGGCTATAAAGAACACTTTCTGGTTAAAAACAAGACAAATGAAAGCCACACCTCTCTCTCTTTTTCTTTCATCATGTCATGAAGTTGCCTTACATGAACCCTTTCAACCAGAAGGACTAGATCACAAAGCACTAGCCTGGCCCCAGGCGAGACCGTGCAGCGCAGTGCACTAGGGGATAGTGAGGGGAGGTTGCATTATGCAGGGGAGAGAGTGCAGGGCAAACCACATAGTGGCAGAGAAGCTGCTGTGGTGCCAGTTGAGACCAAGGCACATTGGTCCTTTTCCAGTCCTCCGGGACCTGGCCCGAGCACCACGAACACTCAAACAGCCGTGCCAGTGGTTCTGCTATGACACCAGCCAATTCCTTCAGCACCCTTGGATGCAGCTCATCTGGGCCTGCTGATTTGAACACATCCAGCCCATCCAAGTGACCCTCCACCAAGTCAGCGCCAACAGTTGGTGGGCTGGTGTCCCTCTGATGCCCATCTAGGAACCCGTTAGGAGACTTATCTTGAGCCCTGTTCAGGAACACTGAGGCAAAAAACTCATTGAATAGCTCAGCCTTGTCCCCCCGTCTGTCACTAATTGCTCCTCCTAATTCAGTAGGGTCCTATGCTGCCCCGCACCTTCCTTTTACCCCCTACATACCTAAAAAAGACTTTTTGTTGTCTTTAGTTCGTGTTGCCAGCGTCAGCTCTGTAGTTGCTTTGGCTTTTCTAACTGCCTCCATGCAAGTGCGGGCCGAGTAGGTATACTCCTCCTTGGTACTTCCCCCTGCTTCCACCGCCTATATGCCTTCATTTTTGCCCTTAGGCTCCCCTGGATTTCCCTGTTTAGCCAAGGAAGTTGTTGGCTTCTTTCCCCCTTTTCCCTCATACTGGGATAGTCTCCCTCTGTGCCCGAAGGATCGCGTCCTTTAGGAACGACCACCCTTCCTGGGCTCCCATCTCACCAGTAGTCCTATCCTGCAGTGCGCCATTGACTACGCTCCTGAGCACACTGAAGTTAGCCTTCCTAAAGTCAAGCACTAACCCTACTAGTTATCTTACCCACACTACGCCGTGTGATGAATTTGATTGACTGGTGGTCACTGTCCTCAAGGTGACCACGAATCTGCAGCTCCCCGACCAGGTACTCCCCCATAGCCAACACCAAATCCAGTAAAGCATTGCCCCTAGTAGGACCGTATCCCTCCTGCATTAGGTGAAGGTCCTGCATGCAGGTTAAGAACCTACCTGAATGGTTGGATTTGGCTAGCTGCTCCTCCTAGCAGATGTCCAGGTAGTTTAGGCCCTCCATGACAACCACATCCCTAGACCGTGAGGTCTCTGAGAGCTGCCTCAAGAACTCCAAGTCGAGCTTTTCCCCTTGGTGCGGTGGTCTGTAGCAGACCCCCCCCACCACCAAGTCCCATTCCCCACAACCTCCATTTATTCTAACCCACAATGCCTCAACTTTCTTCTCCTCTGATCCCATTTTGACTAGGGTAGATGTATAATGCTTCTTTACATAGAGAGCAACCCCACCCCCTTTCCTCCCTACTCTGTCCCTTCTGTACAACCTGTAGCCCTCAGTGTGTACCGCTCAGTCATGAGTAGGGTCCCACCAGGTTTCCGTTAGCCCCACTAAATTGAAGCTATTATCTACAGCAAAAGTGCGAGTTCCTCCTGCTTGTTCCCCATGCTCCTAGCATTAGTATAGAGGCACTTGAGCTCTTTGCATGGTGCCTTTTGTGCCCTCCCCCCCGGTTCTGATGCCCAAAAGGCCCCTTGGTACTTATCTGGGGTGTACTGCTGCACATCTCACAATTCGTAGGTCCTAGACACTCTCCATCTGCTGCCTCCACATCCCCCATCATACTTAGTTTAAAGCCCGATGTAGGAAGTCAGCCAACCTTTTGCAGAGAGATGAAGCCCAACGTGTCCCAGGAGGTCCCTTGTACAGAAGTGAGGATTGTGGTCCTGGAAGCCAAAACCTGCACGATGGCACCAACTCCGGAGCCATGGGTTGACTTCTCTGACGCAGGTGATGTGATGGCTACTGTGACTACTGACTGGGAGGATTAACGAGAAGACCACCTGCACCCCTATCTTCCTAAGTCTGGTCCCCAGAGCCCTGTAGTCACTCATGATATGGTCTGGGCTACTCCTGGCTGCATCATTTGCTCCCACATGGATGAGGACCATGGGATAGTTGTCAGAGGGCTGAATGAGGTCAGGAATTCTGCCTGTGAGTCCCTGATCTTGGCTCTGGGCAGGCAGCAGACCTCAGCAGACCTTCTGAATCAGCTGTTACAAACAAGCAGGCCTTTTTTTTTAATTTTAAATTAGTTCCTTAGTAATTTTCTATTTTTAAAAGTGCAATAGAAGTAGAACGATGGTGCAAGACAAATACAAAAAGAAAAGTTAGCACATGAGGTGTAAAACTTCAGCATACCAGCTGTGTCATTGTATGACAAAAATGTGTGAATGGCTATATTTAAAGTACAGCCTTGTACAAGTCTTCTAAAGGCTCGATATCGTTCTGTATAGTCCAGTTTAAATCTTTGCTCTTTTATTTTATCAAGGTAGTTTACTGTGTGTGAGGTTCTTGGCACTGTAGTTTCAGAGCACTCTGCACTAACAGATGTATCTTCTCTCTTTGTGAGGGAGAGAAATAGTTTTACTAGTACAAATGGGAAACTATCAATGATTTGCTAAAGGTCACACAGCCTGAATGGTGACATTTGGTGCCTTAGTCTGGTGTCTTGTCCGCCGTGCAGCACAACCTAGATAATTTGTAGGTTCAGGTCCTATTGCCCCTGCGAAGATGGGTTGTGAACCAGCCGGCTGGTCATATATGGCCACAGCAAACAGCTGTGCGGGACATCTGAGGTGCTCTAGCTTAGCAGAGAGTGGTGCTCTGTGAAGTTAAAGCCACAATAAACAGCTGTGCAGCTTGTCCTGCTGCTAACTTGTGGGTTGTGATCCACACAGATACAAATGATCCAGGTTCCTCCCTTCCCGGGGGTGAGAAAGAAGGTGTTTCACAGCACCCAGCTAGCAAGCTTATTCAGGCATCCTTTGTGGCTGAGATGAAGCTAGGAGGGCTTATAGGGCAGGAGATGCATAGTGATATATCAGCCTTCTGATGATTTTATAGCCCTACCTTCCCAGGCTGCTGTCTAGAGAAATTAAACCATCTGGGAAGAGGGAGACTTCCTAGAGGAACTCCTTGGTGAGAACCAGGGATCCTGGTTTTCTCTAATAAAAAAAAAATCTCCCATTTTCAGATTTTAAAAAAGTAACCCAAAATCCACATTTTTCCATACACACACACACATATATATGTGTTTGTGTGTATATATAGTGGTGTTTCATTTTAATAATGGAAAAATGTGGATTTTGGGTAACTTTATTTATACCTCACATGTTGAGCTCT
>NW_017728931.1:138677085-138688068 GCF_001723895.1 Crocodylus porosus | reverse complement strand
CGCATGATCAGAGGTCAGGAAAACAGACCTTACGACGACAGGCTGAGAGCCATGGGGCTCTTTAGCTTGGAAAAGTGCAGGCTCAGGGGTGACCTGATGGCCACCTATAAGTTTATCAGGGGTGACCACCGGTTTCTGGGGGAACGTCTGTTCACCAGAGCGCCCCAAGGGATGACTAAGTCGAATGGTCACAAACTCCTGCAAGACCATTTCAGGCTGGACATAAGGAAGAATTTCTTTACTGTCCGAGCCCCTACATTGAACACCTTCAAGAGTAAATTGGATGCTTATCTTGCTGGGATCCTATGACCCCAGCTGACTTGCTGCCCCTCGGGCAGGGGGCTGGACTCAATCTTCTGAGGTCCCTTCCAGCCCTAATGTCTATGAAATCTTTGAAATCTATGTGTGCCATTAATGTGATACAATAAACCCTGTCGCAGTTTGTGCTGGAGTTTATTGGTCCTGGGTGCAGCACATTGAGACCCAGGGGGATCAACCTGGCAGCCCAGGGCTGCTCCAACCTGGCTAAACATGTTGTGGAAGGGCTGGCTGGTGCATGAGAGTCCTCCAGTGTGGGGATAGCTGGCAGGCAGCCCCCTCACTGGAGCACCCTTGTGCCCCAGATAGACCCAGGTATCATCTACTGGTGCATTGCAGCAGAATAAATAACTGCGCTCTAGGATAGTGCTTGTGTTGGACAGTACTATCCTATAGAGGAGTTAATTAATTTACTCTGGCCTAATAGCACTGCATATATAGACCAGTGATGCTTTACTGCAGAGCTAGTTAGCCAAACTGCAGTAAAGTGCACGTGTAGATATACCCACTGGATATAATAGGGGGCTCCGACCACTGTTATGTAGAAAGGGGTCATGCCCTTTTAAGGCTGCAACACAGGGTAGAAGCTACACCTTCTTCTGGAGGCATATAAGAGGCCCTGCCCAAGTGCTATGCAGATGGATGAGAGACAACCTGGAGGCAAGAGTTTTACCAGGGCTGAACTCCTGGCCTGCAAAAAGATAATTGGGGATGACTAAGGTAAACATGGCAGATGAGCCAGGCCTAAGAAACTGCTGGGTGGGTAAGCCAGGCCTGGAAATATCATTGATGAGACCATGTGTCCAGGTTCAGGGATGAGAAGGGAAGAAATAAAGCACCCAAGGCTTACTCTGGTCTCTGGTGGCAGCCCCACATATTTCTTATTTAAACATCAAGACGTGGCAGGAGAGCATAAGATGCCGGCCTGAGAGACCAATGGGACAAGACAGGGTCGGAGAGGCTGCTAGGGAGTGCCATAGCTGTTCTCTGCAGGTAGATCCTGTGATACTGAGCACTAGGGGCTAGATCACATAAGACCAGTAGCTCATATAGGAAGCCTGAATACTGGCAATCAGTGTGCAATGGGGGTGATATCATATGGCAACAATGTCGCCACACACAGTGTAGGATGTGGCTCAAGAATGAAATGGCTTGGTGACAGATTACATAGGGAAAATTACAGCTGCCATTTTCCACCAGGATGTTCTTCAGGAGCCTCATCTAAAGCTAGAGCTTTTCTTCAATGGAGGAATGACCTGTGTGTGTCTCCATCACTGGGGAACCAATGCTCTGCTCCGATAGCAGTTGCCCAAACAAGCCTGATAGAACTGGGAGCATCAGGCCTTACCACTGAGGAGGTGACACGGTCTGCATTTCTGAGGCAGGAACTAACTTGTCCTTCCTGGATAGAAAGGATGCACTGGGTATTGAGCATTTTTACTGAATATATACGAGTTCCACCTCCCTTTGACCCCCAACTCCTGACTCGGCCCTGGAGGAGCAAGACTTTCCTACTGCTTTGACAGCTCTTCCCCATTGTAGCCTGGTTATCTCCATTAGAAAAGGATGCTTATCCTTGTCTGCTTGGTGGCCCAGGTTTAAGGCTACCACTCCCCATTCAGGAAAGGGGCTAATTTTCTCCATGTGATTCAAGAGAGATCTTCCCGAGCTGGCTGCTGTCTTCTCTCTGGTGAAGTATGTTAGGTCCCACTGCATGAAAGTCCTTGAGAGAATTTGCATCAGTGGAAGATGGGAAAATAGAAAATGTCCTTCCACAGTCCTTCATAGTCCCTTATATGCTTCAGAGTTCCCCGTAGCTCATAGTTTGGCAGAAAAGTTAGGAAGATTCATTTCTTTTGCCAAGCTGAAGTTAAGATTTCCCCTTTAGTTCCTCCTCCCAAAGCTTCTGAGCAAGTAGTTAGATGTTCTCTCCTTCTCACTCTTTTTTCACTACCGTCTCTCTCTGCAGCTTAGTTGGACAGAAGATAGAGAGGAATAGTTGGCCGGCACTGTTGCTTCCTGGCGCTGAAGAACTTTATTATCCCTTTGCCACTTATAGAGGGTAAAGTGAGGAAGATGGGACCAGCAGACTTAAAAAGAAATTTAAGAGGGGAATGGGCTGAAGGGGGACGAGCAGGGAGAGCGGTCCATTTCAGGAAGGAAGCTGTAGAAAAAAAGAGGACCATTAGAGAGAAACTTCCCTCAAGGAAGAGCTTGGGCTGTGAACTATGAGGAACACCGTCCTTTTCTGCCTTAAAATACTCTAAGCTAGATTCTTACCATGGAGAAAGTGCACTGCAGTAGTTCTCATAGCTTATTTCCCCTTTGTTGACAATTGTTCAACGAATGTCCAAGTTATTATGAGAGAAATCATTTTTTTTTAAATGTTATTTTTGGCATAAAAGAGACAACTAAATTGAACAGCAGAGCAAAAAGAGTTTTCTTCCTTTGGAGGCATGGATTGAGGGTGTTGACATGCAAGGCTAGATGCTAATTCCTAAATGCAATCCTATTCCAACCTCTTCACATTTTTGAATGTCCATTAATTTTGTAATACAGTAAAAGCTCTGGTATCGGCATCCCCCAGGAATGGGGGATGCTGGTTAATCAAATATTCCGGTTAATCAAATGTGCACCGTCTGGTGCACTCCCCAGAGACAGTATGCCAGGGGACAGGGAGGGGGGCCCCACGCAGACTGCTTTTTCCCACGCAGGGCTGCTTTGCCCTGAGCCGTGGGTCAAAAAAGTGGCGAAGAAAAACTCAGCTCATGGCAGTGAAACAAGAAGTCCCCCGGAAGTGGTACTTCCGGTTTTTCTTTTGCTTCATTGCTTGGATGCCGGTTAATAGAGTTTTCTGGCTAATAAAGTGCCGGTTAACACAACTTTTACTGTAGTCTGTCATCTTGAGTCTTAAAACTGAGTCTCAAAAAAGCGGGGGGGGGGAGGGCGGGAGGGGGAGGAAGACCCACCCACCTTTTGTGGTCACAGCTTTCCAGGGATTCATGCAGTTTGGGATAGGATTGCACTTAGGTGCCTAAATCCACCTATGTGCCTAGCATGTGGAATAGAAACTGTCTGTAAGGGAAGACAGGTTGCTTATCTGGTTCTTGCCTTTAAGCACCTTGTAGTCTTCAGTGAGTTTGTATCTCTCTTCCAAAAACTAAAGTACCGGTTTGCTGAGTTCCCAGAATCTTTCAAGTGCCTTTTCCTTTGACAGATGGTGAACACTGCAACAAAGCACTAACTCTCTCCGCTCTTCATTTTCATCAACAAAATACAAAACTTTAAGCGGTTTCATGCACGCCCACCTATTCTGTTGATGCAGCAGACAACAGGATTTAAAACATTCAGAATCCTGCATCTTACCACAAAGAGCCTTCAATGGATAATACTCTACTATTTCAATAATTTTCGATCCAAAATCCTTGCTTGCCAAACAACATAACGGTCCTTCTTGTCAGTCATGTCAGAGGCCCCATCTGTACAAATACCAACTAATTGAGACCAATCAAGCTTGACATTTTCACTGTCACACTTTCAACACATTTTTCTTATGTCTTCAAATGAGTCTGAGCTGGGAATGGCAGAATGAAGTGGGTGGAGGACAAGCAATTTTCAACTAGATCAAAATTTGAATCCATCGGCCCAAACCAAACCACTGAAATGATCACCATTGGATCAGAAGCATCAGAACGTGCATCGGTTACCTGCAGAAAATGTTTACATGTGGCAGCTGGAAAATGTAATCTGTGCTGACACATCATTGGACATCTCTAGCCTTCTCGTCGCTGTATTATGTGAAAGCCAGCAACCATTTTCCTTCCTGCCTTTCGTTCATTCTTTTGTTTGCAATAAACTGTGCACGATAAAAATCGACAGCCTTCTTCACCGTTTTATTTCTGTTGTAAAAAGCCTCTCTCTGCTGAACTGATAGCGGGGGTATTCCATGTGGTGCCTTTACCATCCATTCCAAATCCTCAGCTTTTCCATTTCTTTTGTAATAAATAGACTGCTATACCGAGGGAGCGCTCTTTCTTTTTATTCTGAAAGCGGGACATAAAGCAGATTTAACAGGGTAATTTCAGTGCAGATCTGCATTGAGCAATGCTCTACATAGAACTTCCTATGACTGTTACATGTCAAACATGCTGGCTGGGATAGAAGCTTCCCTTTCTATAAACAGCAGCTGACCTCCCCATCTCTCCTTGACATGTTGGTGTTGATATACTCGATTTACAACATGACATGCTCACGGTGATGATGATGATAAGAAGCCAGATTTTTGACAGTTTACAAGTGAAGTTGTGGATAAAACTATTAGGCAAAGTGGCCTGGAAGAGGGACTAGCTGGACTGTGCTGGAGCTCCGGAGCCCACACTGTTTTCTTGCTTTGGAGGGGCAGGGCTGGCCACCCTGTGCTCTCACTACCATGTGTCTTTTGAATTGCAGCTGTTTATTTTGGTAGGCCATCGTTTCTCTTAAATTCTTTGACATTTTTAACTTCTGGGCTTGCCACAAACAATGCTGTTTTTAAATTGTGGTTCCCACCACCTCCAAAAGCCAGATGTGCCATGTGCGATGCACATGCCATGGGCTGGCCTCTGATGCTCTATTCATTCACAGTGACACAAAGAACAAATGTAGGGGACTTATTACTATTATTATTATTATTATTATTATTATTATTATTGCCACCACCAATTTGTGTCCCCAAAGTCAGGCAGTAGACTCAGAAACACTGCCCTCTCACGGCCAGACAAGAGATGAACCAAGATGGATTTTGTAAGGCATGCTTGTCACCCATTTTAGCAACTGTTAGCAATCAGCAAACACTTGTTTTACATGTGCAGCCTCTGTCCATGGAAGCATCTGCAAACAGCACCCTGCGAGGGAAGGAAGCAAAAGCCACATTCAGAAGAATAAGCTTCACAATCATATTTGTGAGCAGCACAAAAGAAAAGAGAAAAAAGGACATTCGTTTTAAACTCCTGTTGCTACTACTATTGTTACAATAGACATGCCTGGTTATGTACCTTATTAGAAACAAGCATTAACTGGGCAGAAAAGGGCCAGCGTATTCTAGGACAGTGTTTTTCAACCTGTGGTCCACAAATCCCTGCAGACTAGGTCTAAGGGGTCCACAAAAGATGACTATGACCAATCAAAAGTATGTGAATACCCACACTTACCATTTGACGGGGTCTGCATCTCCATTTGGAATATTTTAGGGGTCCACAAATAAAAATTGTTTAAAAACCACTGCTCTAGAACTTAGATTCAGGTCCGCTTTGGGGTCTCTTGAGCATCTTTTAGCAATTCCTTCTATCCTTGCAGTGGCAGGACATTGACAGTACCGTCATCCCCCTGCATTAGCTTAAGGTGTTTTTGATGTCTGGCGTATTATGCTTGGTAGTCGTGCATGGGGATTGTTCACAATGGTTTTAAGAGCAAACAGCTGGACAAACACTTGCCTAGGATGCTTTTTATAGGATGATCCTGCCTTGAGCACGGGGTTAGACTAGATGACCTTAGTCTAGATGACCTCCTGGGGTCCATTTGAGACCTACTTTTTTATGATGCAATGCCCCGAGTCGTTGGAGTCTTCTTGGGCAGATCCAGAGGGGCTGCACCCTCACCCCCACTTTCTGACCATGGGGCAGGAGCAGCAGTTGGGGACTTTTTTAAGTCCTAAAGATCAGAATTGCCCCTTCCCGTCCAAGCTGAGGCGTGTACCCTCCTCTCCCATTCCCCCCTCCCCTGCCTGCTGCTGCCCCTGTCCCTGCTGTTCTGGGGGTGAGGAGAGCTCCTGCCCTGCTCCAGTCGGGCTGCACTGGACTTGGGTTCAGTCAGGGAAAGTAGTAGTGGTGGCGGCAGGTGGGCTTCCTCTCCTTGTCTGGTTCCCCTGTTCTCCACCAGTCTGGGAGCAGTTGCAGGGAGGGGAAACTTCCCACTCCCGCCACTGTCCCAGGCTGAGCCCAGACACCATGCAGCACAGCTGGAGTGAGACAGGAGCTCCTCTCGCCCCCAAGATTGCATATACAGCAGCAGTGGCAGGTGTGGCAAGAGAAGGGACATGCCTCTGAGCAAAGAGTATGGGGGAGGAAATGCTTAACTGCTTTGGGGGACTTAAAACGGTCCCTAATTGCCAATCTCGTAGCACGGCCTGGTCTCAGTAGTAGAGGTGGGGAGGAGGGTGGGGGTAGGGGGTGCTGCTCCTGTGCCCCCCTTTCAACTTCCTGGATCTGCTCCTGGAGCCTTCTGGGGGTAAGGAGACATTTTAAAGCAACGTGTTGAAGGTGATGATGGAGTCTCTGATATCCTTCCTGCTCCTGAGGCTGAAGTATCCATATTTAGCCTTTGGGTATGAGCGGGGGGGCGGGGGCTGGATTCGAAGATCTTCCGAGATCCCTTCCAGTCCTAATGTCTATGAAATCTCATATCTATGAAAGTACTTGCGTCACATACTTGGTGGATAGGAGATTTGCTTTGTTTTGTAGTAGCCAACAAGAGCTGTGTACTTCCCCCCCATCCCTATCATTCATCAGTTTTCAAGCTCTGAGCGGGGAAAAAAAATTGAAACACAACAGCAGAGCAACTATAGAGGATATTGAGACATTTCCCACCCCCCTGGACCCATGAAGACAATATCAGATCAGGCAGGCAGCCAGTTTGTTTCTCTATTTCACCTCTTCCCTGCTTTGAATATTGGCTGGGCCTTACCCAGTTCTCAAAGTTTCATTGAGCCACATGATCTTCTGTAAAAGGCAACACGTTTTTGTTTTTTGTTTTAAACTGCTTCAGATGTTCAGGCAGACGCTGGTTTATGCTTTCAATTCCATACTGTGCAAACACCAGTAAGAGTTCCCTTCCTGTCTCAACAGATCTTACAAATGGGTTGCAAAGCACCACAACATGTAGGGCCCAAACAGAGAAGGGAGAAAGATTCTCCCTTCTGTGGGACACCCACTTTTATATATATACAGCAGGCAAAATATTAGGAGAAATCCTCAGTTTTCAGCAGTCCCTAAATTTTTTTAACAGCTCAGATTTGGTGGGAGGAGGGGTAAAAAAAAGTAAAGAGACTCCAAATGCAGCAAAATTCCACAGGAGCTGATGGGACTTTAAAGTGAGAATTTTGTCTGAAAACTGCAGCTTTTGTATAATATCTGGCTGGGGACTTTTCAGATGCTGTAATGTTATATTCCTGTTATATTTCCATATCGACTCTTTGAATAAGGGTAGCCTCTGGGAGCCCCAGTCCTGGCGCAGGACCTCATAGTGCTAAATTCTGTACAAACACAATAAAAGAGCTGTTGCATACCAAAAAACTAGACAGATATGCAGAAAGAGCATTCGTATCACTCCAACAAGGGATAAACATGGAGTGTGAACAAACTACAGTACTGTACTCCAGGGCACAAAGTTAGGCTGTTTGGTTTCAGATCTTTTTTAAAGAGTTGAACTGAACAATCAGTTTATTAGTGAATGGATTAGATCAATGGTTCTCAACCTTTTTAGACTCAAGGCACCCCTTGGAAAAAGGCAGTTCTTAGTTTTCACTAGTTTTTGACTACAGAAAAGCTGCTCTTTGTATTTTTCTACTGCAAAGAACTCAAAAAGACCACGGCAGATCAGAGTGTTTTCAAAACAATGGATCCCTATTTGAAATTTCTGAGCTTATCTTGCGAATTATGTTTGTACATTAACAGTACTAAAACTGCATGTCACCTTGGGGCATCCTTGAAAGACTCTCGAGGCACCCCAGGGTACCATGGTACCCTGGATAAGAATCACTGGATTGAGATTGTGGTGTGAGTTTTCAGACGGTGCAACACATTGTGAACGATTACCCACTTAGATCATTTAATGGCGATCTAAAATCAATCCATGCAGCTACGCCTGAAGCAGTTGAATGGCTATCACATTTAGATATTTATTAAACTATGAATGTTGTATGAACATTGCAATCCTAAAATGTCACATGAAAGAGAAAGATGGGATTAGATGGAAGACTCTATATTGTGGGGGGGGGGGGGCAATTATTTTGTGGGGAGGGCTGCTGAGTTATGGTAAGCCATCGAGGGCCGCATAACAGGCAGCCAGGGACAGATAAATATATTAATTTTCTAAATTTTTTAGGGGCTCTGTGAGCTGGAGAGAATGGCCTGGTGTGCCGCATCTGGCCCACGGGCTGCATTGTGCCCACCCCGCCCTATATGCACAGTGTTCCTGTTTTTTCTTGAGAATTAGCAGTAGAGAGTTTGCTAGAAGAGGTGTTGTTGAACTTGTTCTAGAAACAAAAGAAATGAGCAAAAACCCAGTGCTCTTATTTACCGCTAACATGCTCATTTGAAATCATTATGCTTGGTTTTCTTTCTTTCACCTGCCCCCATTCATTATTTTGGTTTATTATTTATGTTCGTGATTAGCCAGAACCCTGCTCTCCCCCGCAGGTTGCTTCTCCTATCCCCAAAGGGCTGGCTTCCAGATGCCTTCCCCTATACAAGTATGGCTGGCAGCTTTGTGAGCAATGCATATTCTCCTTTTTTACCTTCAGCCCCTTCCCAATGCAATCCCTGCTTCCTACTGAGAGCAGGGAGAAGGGCTCTGATGTCCGCAGAGGGGGTGACATGATTATACACATGCAACGGGCACACACGCAGGCTGGCTCTTCCTCTCCGTCTCCTTGGGGTGGGTGCACAGAGTACAGAGGAACTGGTGACTCAGGGGGCACAGAGATATCCACTCTTGCATTAATGTGATACTGCCAAAGGTGTCGAGCTAGTTGCAACTATGGATTGGCACTGGGAAAGGCAGGGTGCCTGCCCTGCAGTGCAGGTGAGGGAACGGTGCCTGTGAGCATCAGTGGGGCTCACTCATTCACAGGGGGCAGCCCCGCTCTGTCCCCAGTGCCTGGTGGGTTTGGCTCCATGTAAAGAACAGGGGATGTTACAACCCAGGGGCTGAGACGGTAGAGGGCTCTCTACCTGAGCTTTGTAAATCCTCCTTTTCAGAGCTTTGAATTTGCATTACCTTCAGTCCCATCCCAGTGCTAGGCTTGCTTCCTGTGGGGAGCAGGGAGAAATACAGAATCAAAGAATCATAGAAAATGAGGGTTGAAGGGACCCCAGGAGGTCACATCTACTCCAACCCCCTGCTCAACGCAGGACCAGCCCCAACTACATCATCCCAGCCAAAGCTTTGTCAAACCAGGTCTTAAAAACCTCCAAGGATGGAGATCCCACCACCTTTCTGGGAAGCCTGTTCCAGTGCTTTACTACCCTCCCAGGGAGAAACTCTTTCCTCATATCTAACATAAACTTCCCTTGCTGCAAATTGAGCCCCTTGCTCCTTGGTTTGTCATCTGCCACCACCGAGAACAGTCCAGCTTCACCCTCTTTGCAACCTCCCTGCAGGTAATCTAAGGACGCTATAAAATCACCTCTCCATCTTCTTTTCTGTAAACTAAATAAGCCCAGCTCCCTTAGCCTCTCCTCACAAGCCCCCTAACCATTTTTGTTGCCCTCTGCTGAACTCTCTCCAATTTGTCCACAATCTTTCTGTAGTGGGGGCCCAAAACTGGACACAGTACTCCAGATGTGGCCTCAACGGTGCTGCATAGAGGGGAAGAATCACTTCCCTTGATCTGTTGGCAACGTTCCTACCAATGCAGCCCAATATGCCGTGAGCCTTCTTGGCAACACGGGCACACCGCTGGCTCATATTCAGCTCATTGTCCACCGTCACCCCCAGGTCCTTTTCTGCAGAGTTGCTGCCCAGCCAGTCAGCCCCAGCCTGCACCGGTGCATGGGACTGCTCCGTCCTAAGTGCAGGCCTATGCACTTTTCTTGTACAGAAGGGCTCCGACGCCTGCAGGGTGGGCCCTGCAGCCAGTTTTCGCTGGCGACCAGTTCAGGACCAAAATGCTCCCAAGCCTGAAACCTGGGGATGCGGGTGTCAGCCAGGGAGGGCTGGGGGAAGTGAGCCCTGCCTTCAGCGTGCAAAGGGTTTTCCAATTGCAATTAGAATGCAAATTAACATTCCAAGGGCCATTAAGATTCTAATTGTAATTCACCCCTGATTTCACCGTTTCCACCAGCCTCTGGCTGTGCCCACCCAACAGGGCTCCCCTGGGGCGCTGAGCGTAGTACACCCTCCCTGCCACTAGAGGGCAGCCGCCACGCTCTGCGGACACTCTCTCTTCCGGAGCCGCGCTCTCTATGTTGATAAAACGACATTTCCGCCCCGCCTCTTCTAGGCTACGAAGTTTGCGCGGCTCTTGCTCGACGAGGAGCAGCCTTACGGCGTAATTCTCCTGCTACTTGCGCAGCTTGCTCCGACACCGCTCTTCCCTGCCTAAGTCGGACGCTGTTTGCGTAGCTCCCTCCCCAGCCTCACCAGTACGCAGTGTGCGCGGCGCTCCTCCCCTTCCCGCCGCGCGCTGCGCCGTTTGCGTAGGGGCGGGCGGGCGGATGACTGCGCAGGCGCAGGGGGCCGCGGCGCTTATTTTATGGCGGTGGCGGGTGAGTGTCCTCGGTCCGGCCCGCGCCGCTAATCGAGGCCGAGGCTTTAGGCCGCACCAGGCCGGGGCTCCTTGCGCCGGGCTGGGAAGGGGGAAGCAGCTGGGCCGGGTTATTCGCGGCGGGAGGGGGTGTCCGCCCGCGC
>NW_017728931.1:138669606-138676985 GCF_001723895.1 Crocodylus porosus | reverse complement strand
AGGGGCTCAGGCGTCCTATGGGGGGCATCCCATTGAGGGGGAGGGGCGTCCCATCGTGGGGGGTCCCATTGGGGAGAGGGGGTTCCATTAGGAGGGAGGGGCAGCCCCATTGTGGGGAAGGGGGCTGCGGGGGGTTGGGCTGTGGGCCAGGAGTCGCAGGTCCGGAAGCCCGCTGGCACCTGGGACTCGCTGTGGGGGTCGTTGGCCTGGTGGGGTTTGCTCTGCCGGGCACTCTTTTTGCACCCGGCGTCGTCCCCGTTTGGTTATTTTGTCTTGTGCGTGCTGTTGATGCAGAGCTCGTAGCTCCTAGTGACTCGGTAACGCTGCGTGGCGAGCAGGCGCTCCCTGGGGCGTTGCCGCGAGGCCTGCGTTGGGCGGGGGCAGCGCAGGGTGAAGGGGACGGTGGAGACGTGCTGGTTGCGAGCAGGGAAGAATCTGCTGGGCCAGAGGCTGCGAGAGGAGAGGCAGGAAGAGTCACCAGGACCAGTGACATGGTCTCCTCTGGGGACGCGGTGGCCGTGCTGGGTCCCTCTGCAGGAATGTCCAGAAGAAATGGTCCGCACCTTTTTGGTTACGTGCTCCCCATCTGTAGCCCCATCGAGCCCCAGGATCTCCTGGTCAGCCTCCTCCTGGCCCTAGCCAAGCGCGAGTCTCTCTGACCAGGAAGGAGGCTCCGGCCGGGGGACCCGTGGGGCTGCTTTCTTGTCCCTGAACGGTGTCACTGGGCAGTGTCCGCTGGCTCCTTGGACTTGTTTGAGGGCCGCCCAGTGTGCTCTGCTTGGTGTCTCCCCTCTGTGCACCCATCTTGGACCTCCATTCCCATCCATTTCAGTTATCATTTGTCCCAAGCAATTAGTTATCCCTCCTGTTTAAGGGAGGTGAATAGTTTATTTGGTAGGCACTGCCCCACGATTCTTGTAAGGCAGCACATAGAAAGCTTGGCTAGAGCCAGGCCTGTTTGCTGGCCAGGGAAGCTGTCGGGAACTGCTGGGCCCCTTTTCTGTTTCTGGTTCAACTAACGTCTGCAGGCAGTTTCATCGGGCAGCATCCCCTTGGACTCATTTTGGGGCCAGTGGCTGCTAAGTATGCATCCACTGATTCCTTGGGACAACTTATAATGAGAACGGGGACAGGAGTGAGGGTCAGGGTTGGATAACAAGAGCTCCAAGGATGGGGGACACCGAGCAGAGCTCATCAGCCAGCTCCCACTTGCCCTCGAACACATGTAAGGAGTCAGTAGATGCCATCCGGTGAAAGTGCCTGCAGATGAGATTAGATAAGGGACAGGAAGATGGCCCCGGAGTCCCTGTTGATACCCCCAGCCTCCTTCCTGGACAGGCCTGTTTGACACGTTTTGTGGACGTGGGCTTTAGGCCCACAAAGCAACAGTTAGTGCCCTTGCTAATAGAGGGGGCAGTTGGATACATGTCACTTGACGACATAAGACAAAAGGCAAAGCAGGGATGGGAGTGAAGGTTGTAGGTTAAAAATGAGTGCACTGAGGAGGACATGGAGCAGAGCATGAATCGGACAGTGCCTGCTGGCCCTCGAATGAGTCCAAGGAGCTAGTGGTGAATGGACCAGTGAAACTCTGCCCAGAGATGTAAATGGATGAGGGGCAGGAAACTGGCTGCATGGTCCCTGGGTGTTTTCCCAGCCAGAGCCTTCTTCCTGGTCAGATAGATTGCTAGTTTGGCTAAAGGCAGGAGGAGGTTGACCAGGAGGTCCTGGGACTTGATGGGGCTGTGGATAGGGAGAGCATAAGTGAAAAGATGCAGGAGTAGTGTAGCTAGAACTTCAGCAGGAAGTCCTGGAGGGGGCTGCTGCCTGGCACTCTTTAGGCAAGCATGTGCCAGGGTCTCCCTCTGATCGCAGAAGGGGCAGGAGCTGGAGGCATCCATAAACTGCTCCAGATACACACCCATAGCAATCACTCTGTGGAGGAGCCAGCAGCTGAGGGCCCCTGGAGGTTCGTGGGATCAGGGTGGAATATAAACTTGTCCAGCAGGCCGGGAGAAGTAGGAAGTTCTGATTAGTAACAGGAGGAGCCAGCTTTAAAATAGTTGTATATATATTTGTATATATTTATCTTCTTCTTCTTCTTCTCCCCCTCCACCCTTGCTTGTCCTGTCTAAACAGGGTTGGTTTTGCAGATCCTGGCTCTCCACTGGCTTCAGTCATACATATTTTTTTCTTCCAACTCCTCTCATGTTCTTCTGCACTATAGCTCTATCTCATCTTTGGCCTTCTTCTTCCCCTTCTCCCTGCTAGGTAGCACCATTCTGATAACTTTATTCCCACATATTCTTCTGGACTCATTTGAACATGCCCATACCATGCCAGTCTTCTCTCTTGTACTTTCTTAGATGCTTCCACTACCTTTACCGACCCTCTGATGTAAGTATTCTTCACTTTATCCATCTTTGTCACTCCACCCATCCGTCTGCGCAGTCTCATCTATTTAGTCGTCTTTCTTGTGTTTTCTTCGTGGGCTGTCTCCACTCTGTACAGTAGTGCTGGACACACGGACGTCTTGTAGACTTTCCCTTTCAGCTCCACTGATACTCTCCTGTCACATAATATTCTCGTCACCAATTTCCAGTTTGTCCACCCTGCTGTTATTCAGTGGTTCAACTCTGCATCTAACCTTGATGAACAGTTGACCTCACATACTTGAACTTGTTAACTTCTCGAACGTGTTTCTCATTGATTATTGCATTTCCAACATCAGGTACCTCAGAGAAATCACAGTAAATATATTCTGTTTTGGATCAACTCATCTTCATTCCTCTTCCATCTAGCACTGCTTTCCATTGGTCCAAACCAGCTTGCACTTCCTCTAAACTCTCTGCACAAATGACCATGTTGTCCACAAACATCATGTTCCAGGGTGGTCTCCTTCTTATTTGTTCAGTAAACTCATCCATCGTGACTGCAGATAGGAATGGGCTCAAAGCTGACCCTTGACGAATGCCCATCTTCACCTCAAAACTCTGTCTCTCTCAAACTGCTCCTTACTTTCGTTGTACATTTGCAATAGATGTCCTCAGTGGTTCTGCCATATTTCTTTGGCACATCCTTAACTTTCAGACATTTCATGTTTCCTCCCTGGATATGTGAACATAGGCTTTCTCCAGGTCAATGAAAATGAAATGGATATCTTTACAACTTTACATGATTCCGCCATCATTTGTCTTATTGCAAAACCTGGATCCATAGTACTTTTCCCTGGCATGAATCTGTATTAGCCTTGCCCAGTGACCACGTCAGTCCTTACCCGATTCTCCACCACTCTTTTCCATGCTTTTAAAGTGTAAGACATCAGTTTGACTCCCCAGTATTTGCCACGGTCCTGGATGTCACCTTTCTGCTTGAGTATTGGAACCAACACACTCCCTCTCCATTCATTTAGCATCTTCTCTGTTTCAAATATCACTTTAAATGCCAACTCTGCCATGGATGAGCAATTCTGCCCATCCAGTGCTGGTCCCAGACTCAGATAAAGGAGGAGGGTTTAGCATCAGGAAGGGCATCCGCCTATAAAAACCTCTTCCAAATTATCATGATGCAGATCTGTACATATATTTATATATCTATATCTATATTTATCCATAGATCAATTGATCTATCAATCTATCTGCCTGTATATGTGTATATGTATGTATGTATGTATGATAGATAAAATAAACCAAAATCATGGGGGTCGTGGAGACTTTATTAGGTGAGGGCTGTGTCACATAGGTCAGACTAGATGACTGTTGTGGTGCCTTTTTGCACTAGGGTAGAAAAGGGAAAAAAAATAGTACATACATTGCTGTTGTCATTTATTATATGCTGCTCTGAGCCTTTCTTGATAGAGTGGGATATAAATCTAAATAATCTAAATTTTAATAATAATAATTGGTTCAAACAGTAATTATATAGATCTTTCATATCATATATCATTGTTTCTGTTGTTGCTGGTTTTATTATTTAGATTCATACCCTCTATCCAACTGCTATTGTCCAGAAAAAAAGGGGTTTTTTGAGCCTGAAGTGTGATATTTTTCCAGCATTTGTCCTAGTTCTAGGAAGGGCTACTTTTCTTTAGGTTTTGAAAATTAGTATTGATTTCTTTTAAAAAGCAAGAAGAGGTGACATAAATAAGTATCCAGACAACAATAAATCCATTTAGCTAATGAACATTGATTGTACATTACAGGAATTACATTAACTCTAATCTTTTTAATTTTCAGCTTTAAATTGAAAAGAAAATGTCACTTTATGACGACCTGGGAGTTGAGACCAGCGACTCAAAAACAGAAGGCTGGTCCAAAAATTTCAAACTGCTACAGTCCCAGCTGCAAGTGAAGAAGGCAGCTCTTACGCAAGCAAAGGTACAGGTACCGCTGCTCTTGATGACTTATTATGAATACTTTTTAGTTTGGTTGTTTGGGGGTGGGGGGTTTCCCCTCCCTAAAATATTGCCCTCTCTAGGTAGAATTTTGCTTGTACAGTGTACACCAATGCGGTTGATAACCCTTATAGCTGTTTGCCCACGTTGTCAGGATTTGTATGTTTGTTATTGAGCGTTTCTGGTAAAAGGGAACACAGTGAAGTGTGTGTCTGGCAGGGAGATTCTTTCTATCACACAAAGTAGAAGTAATGTGTATAGTATAACTGTGGATTCCTTAAACAGCAGATTTCAGTACTGGCTTGGAGCCCAAAATTGATGTTGAAGGTAG
Organism: Crocodylus porosus; assembly: GCF_001723895.1. NCBI lineage: Eukaryota > Metazoa > Chordata > Crocodylia > Crocodylidae > Crocodylus > Crocodylus porosus. The sequence continues at coordinate 138,672,261 of NW_017728931.1, read as the reverse complement.
GATTAGGTAAACACTTCCTATAGGTAAATGGAGTTAATAGGGAAGATGGTGGCTGTCTTTCATAATTTTTGGTACTGACCTGCTTGCATCATTTCATGCTTTATGTTTTGAAGTCTTCCTTACACTGCAGTGACTTCTGGCAGTACTGGTCAAATTAGAAATTGATACAGAAAATATTTCCAGTAGGCTCAAATGGAGGCAGATTTGAGGAGAGGCTAACGAGCAAGTTTATACCAGGCTGTCTTTTCGTCTATGTTTGTTACACTAGGCCTTTATCACTCTTAATTCTGTACTCAGTGTTGTTTCATATAGTCCAGTCACAGCTTGGTGCTTTCGGTCTCTGTAGGATTCTGCTCCCATAAAAATCAGTGCCAGAACCCCTTCTTGATTTCAGTGGGGGTAGCAATAAGCCCTGGAAGAATGCATAGTACAAGGGGTCTATATTTTTTTACTTGGGTCTGAGCCTAGAGTTTACTGAATATAGACATAGCACTATCTTGAACACTGTACCATAGGTGCACAAATATGATATTAAAATATACAACTGCAACTAGATCCAGCTCTATTAGAAATATTGAGGAAGACTTGCTAGTAAACACAAGACAAGTGGTATGGGAGGTCTGTGGGCAAGGATTGGGACCTGAGATGGATTTCATCCACTTCTTTATTTTCTTAAAATTAGAACACTCCTATTCTGAGAGATTGAGCAAATCACCGTTTAGAAAAAAGAGCCTATTGCCTTCCTCAGATATTCTGTATTTCTGTGCTTCTAGAGTCAGAGAACAAAACAGACAACAGTGCTTGCTCCAGTGATAGACCTGAAGCGAGGAAACTCTTCTGATGAGAGGCAAATAGTGGACACGCCACCCCATGTGGCACCAGGGCTAAAGGTAAGCTCACTCCATTTCATAGATCCAGCAGTTGGCATCTGATTCTGAGCTCTGATTCTCCTTCACCATCTGGAATAGTTTGCATTTTCCTTCCTCAGTAATGTTGTTCTATGGGTAAAAGTGCCTTTATTTATTGGTGTTTCTTGTTCAGGTTTGTTTTCACCAATGAAAATTCCAGCTTAAACATACATTGTTTATCTGTTCATTAAAGTACAATTCTGCATGCATATAGTGCCTTTATTCTGGAAAGCTCAAAGCACTTCATAGACTGAGAATTCTGAGAGGGAGATACATGAGTAGCAATTGCATTTTGATCCTACCAACCTTAGAAAAAGATGGGTATAACAACCAGAAAAAAAATAAAAAAGGTCTTTCTATTCTTACAATGATGGGGTTTCTTAATTAAGCTGTTTGGGTTATCTCTTCTGAAGTAAATACTACTTCCTGCTAATGTATGAAAGTTGATTGTTGCCTTACTACTGTATTTACTTGGATCTTAGATGACCCTTAGTTCAAGGCTAAATTCTATACATGGAACATTTGTAAATTTGTTATAGTTTTCTATGTGTAGAATCTAATTATTTAGGGGTTGTCTTTAATTCATCTCTCTACCATTGCAGGGGGGCAGGCAGTGTAGAGGCAGTTGGTGTGGGGAGGTCAAGCAGCTTGCCCCCTGCTTGTGTCCGCCACCTCTGCTCCCTCCCTACTTCCAAGCTCCCCCCCAGCGGCCTCTGCTATTCTAGCCTGGGACACTGAACATGGCTCCTGTAGCAGCTGTGTGGGCTGCATGCCATTGCTGTGGAGCTGGTCTGGAGCTGTGTTCAGTGCCCCAGGCAAGAACAGGAACAGAACCTGCTGGGGCATATCAATGGTAAGTAGGGAAGGGATGGTGGAGGAACAGAGGCTTTGTTGGGGTGGTGGGAGATGGAGGAAGAGGCTGCAGTGGGGAGGTGGCAAGGGGGATGGGCAGAAACTGCTGCTATGGCCCTGACCCCAGATAAGGGCTGAAGCCCAAGCTACAGCAGTCATTTGCCCTTTACCACCCTTGCGCTCTATATTAAGGAGGAATACACATCCTCATTAATTAGCAAGGAGCCAGGGGAGGGGCACTCTGAAGTGCTTTGGGTTAGAGTACAAGGCAGTCGAAGGGAAAGGGACTTAATGGTGGGAGTCTACTTCAGACCTCCCAACCAGGGGGAAGAGCTTGACCAGGAATTGTTGGGTCAGCTCACAGAGGTAGTGAAGGCTAAGGATGTGGTTGTCATGGGGGACCTGAATTTCCTGGACATCTGCTGGGAAGAGCAGTCAGCCAGGTCTGACCGCTCACATAGGTTCTTAGCCAGAATGCAGGACCTCCATCTAACCCAGGAGGTGCACAACCCCACCAGGGGGGACGCCTTGTTGGACCTGGTGCTGGCCATGGGTGATGACCTGGTGAGGGGGCTGCGAGTGCTCTACCACCTGGGCGACAGCAATCATTACCTGCTGGAATTCACCATCCAGCGCAAGGTGGCAAATGCATGCAGTAAGGCAGCGGCCCTAGATTTTAGGAGGGCAGACTTCAACGAGCTAAGGAGGATAGTTGGAGAAGTGCTGAGGTCCCGCGGGGGAGGGGAGCCAGGTGTCCAAGGAGAGTGGTCACTCCTTAAGGAGACGATCCTCCAAGCCCAAAGGAAGGTAATCCCAAAGGGAGCAGGAGAGCACACAAGCCTCTGTGGCTCACCAAAAGAATCTGGGAATGTCTCCTTGCTAAAAAGGAGGCTTA
>NW_017728931.1:138588394-138669506 GCF_001723895.1 Crocodylus porosus | reverse complement strand
TTTGACCCCAGTATTCTTTCCTGCCATGGCAGGGGGTCGGACTAGATGATCTGCTCAGGTCCCTTCCAACCCTAGAAACTATGAAACTATAAGACGACAAGGGGCTTTTTCCTTCATGTTAAATGGGGAGGGCTTAATTGTAGAATCAAGTAAATACAGTAGTGTTGGTCCACAGCAGATCAGTAGATAGTAACAGGTGTATCTTTTCCAAAATACGTGAAAGCATTCTTAATTATGCTAGTTTGACAGATCTGTTATTTTCTGTTTGCAGAGAGAAAAGAAACCTTGCGTAAAACTTTGGCTTTTAAGTCAGTGGAGAAGCTTCCATTGACTTCATTGAGGCCAGGACTTCACATTCTATTGCAGTGGTTCTCAGGGTGCTGCAGTGCAGGCACTTGCTGCCACGTGGCAACAGCCAGATAAAGTTGCCCTGCATGCACACTTCCTGCATTAGGGCTTTGAGCTGGCACATGTTGTCTCCTTTCCTGGTGCCCTCTTCCTTGCCCCAAGCTCCTCCCCTAAAGAAGCACTCGGGACCTTTCCACCCATGTGCCTGTGTCTTGAAGAAACATTAGTGTGGGGTGGACTGGGAAGAGCTACACAGCATGAGGCAGCTCCTGCCTGCTTTAGGCCAATTGGAGCCATAATGCAATCTAGAAAACAGAATTTACGAGGAAATGTTGGAAGAACCGGGGTTACTCGGGCTGTGTACACACATTCAAATCATCCACATTCAAGCCATCCTGAGAGAGAAACTGACCTGTACAGAAGTTCAAATGGAGAAGCAATGAGCCTCCAGTGCGGGTGCTGGGCTGTTGGGGGTTCCTAGAGCAGCCCAGAGAGCTTTGCAGGCTTTTTTTTTTTTTTTTTTTCAGCTGAAAGTAGGCAGGGATTGTCGGGGTCAGAGAAGGTGGGAGCGGGGTCTATGCACTGTGTTCTGCTGGCCGCTTGGCTGGGACTGACACACAGAGGTGCACTGATACATCGGTCCATATCGTATCAGAACCAATAAAAGGAAAATTGATGTTATTGACAATTGGATTTTTTTGGCTGATGTTGCCAATAAATACTGTGTGCACGCATGCAGGCAAGAGTGCGGCTCTGCAGCTTAGAGAGCAGTGTCAGGCCGGTATGTCTGCTGGGGGGAAGGGCTGGGGCAGAGGGAAGGGGTGCGGGGTGGAGCAGATTGAGGCCCCTGTGGTGAAGGAAGGAGTGTGACTGGGGCAGAGGCAGGGGCTGCACAGCTGGGTTAGGGCACAGTGGAGGTGCGGCTCATCTGGGGATGCAGGGGGTAGCTCTCGCTACTGTGTGCATCTCCGAGGGAGCCATGGGGGACATGTGCACCCCCAGTTCTGCATGCAGGGCAAGGGCGAGTTGCACATTTGTGACCGACGCTGGGCCCTTTCAGGTAGGGGGACTGGGCTGGGGCTATGCTTGAGGCGGGCGGGGTGGACAGTGGTGGCACTGGGAAGGGGTGCTATGGAGTAGGCTACAGTCACCCCAAAATTTGCCATAACCCCCCTCCCAGTGCCGCTGCTGCCTGCTCTGAGCCTAATCTTGGCCCAGCCCTTCGCCTGCCTGGAAGAACCTGGCGCAGCCTCTGGCCCCATGCATGCAGCACGCAGTCCGCCCTTGCCCTGCACACAGATCTGGGGGGCATATGCCCCCATGTCTCCCCCAGGGATGCATGCAGCAGTGGGAGCCCTCCACCCCACATCCTTTGGATGAGCTGCTCATGGCTCTGTCATGTGCCCCACCTCACCCTTGGTGTGAAGCGCCTGCTTCAGTCCCACTCTCTCCCTCACTGCGGGGTCCTTGATCTGTCCCCCTAACACTCCAACCCCCCCACATACTTACTGGCCTGGTGCTGTTCTCCAAGCTGCCGGGCCATGTATTGGCACTTGAAGCAGTATTGGCCAATATGGCTCATTAATAATTGGCCATCAGTATTGTCCCAAAAAATCTTTTTTGGTGCACCCCTACTGACATGCTCTCCCTCCCCAGATAGGAGGGGAGAGAGAAATTGTAAAGCATGCTGGCTGTTCATACAGGAGTTCTGTCTTCAGAGAGAGATTCTCCGGGAGCTAGTCCACTTAGGTTGTTCTCAAATTATTTTTCTCCCAGAGTGGCCACTTTTACTTTAGGAGAAAAATTACAATTTGCATATGCCTATGATTTCTCTAGAGGGAGCAGGGACTTTCCCTGGAGAAACTGAATGTTTGTCCAAGCCCTTAGTCTGGAGAAGAGAAGATTGAGGAGGGATTTGATGAGTCTTCAAAAACTAAAGGATGACGATTAACAAGATAATGATAAACTAGGCTGTGTGGTTGCACGGGACAGGACAAGGGATAACGGTTTTAAATTGTAGCAAGGAAAATTTAGGTTGGATAATAGGAAGAAGTTTCTAATTATGAGGATGGTTAAGCCTGTGAACAGATTAAGTTGTGAAATCTGCATCCTGGGAAGTTTTTAAAAAAGCCGGTTAGACAAAGAGTAGTCTGATTTAGCCAGAGCAAAGGTTTGGACTGGATGAGCCGTCTTGAGCAAAGAGTTGGACTGGATGACCTCTGAGGTTCTTTCCTGCCCTGTTTTTCTTAGATTCTCTGATGTTATTTGCAGCTCTTAGCTGAACAGTTTCATTGATAACTATTTTTTTTTTTTCTGCAGGATCCTGTACCTAGTGGTTTTTCTGCAGGAGACGTGTTGATTCCTTTGGCTGATGAATATGATCCTATGTTTCCCAATGATTATGAGAAGGTAGTAAAACGTCAGAGGGAGGAACGACAGCGACAGCGAGAGCTGGAGAGGCAAAAAGAGATTGAAGAAAGAGAAAAGTAAGGTTTTCAGTTGTATTCCTAAGGGGAAATATTTTTGATATCCAGCCAGTTAGTCAAAGTAAATTAATTGCATGTTAATATTTCTTATTCATGGCTCCTTGAAACATAAGAAAATATTCCTGAGTCCATTCACTCAACTGCTCTGGTTTCTGAATTAGTGTATTTTAAGTTAGATTAATTTTATGGGCTGGTTGGGAAAATAATTGCCAACCATTTTAATGAATTATTGAAAATGCATTCAGTTCATAATGTACATAATGGACTCCATTTATTATGGTGTGAATCATGCAAAGCCAATAATAGCAGGAAGGATAACCCAGACTCCTACATAAACTAATTCGCACAGCCTTTCTAGTCAGTTAGAATCCTTCCTCTTCTAGCTACAGTCATAGTGAAAGAGGATTGCCTGAGGGTCCCTACTGTCCTTCCATGCTGGTCTTTCATTGGCATGAATGGTTACAGAAATGTGGATAAATATTACCAGTTTCACTATTGGTTTCTTCTTCTTTTTTACCTTGCAGTGCATCCCTTGATCGCTTTATAGTAGCTTCTTTTTATTTTATATGAACTCAAAGAAAAAGGAAAAAAACCCATAATAAGCTGATGGATCTGAAATATCAAACAATCCATATTTAAAATGATTAATCAAGATTTCACTGTGAGATTAAAATACATAAAGCTGCAGTAAGCATACGTTTTATTAGGGCAGCTCATATACTTGAGTACAGGAGGATCTAGAAAATATATTGGGAAATACTGTACCTTAAATACATGATTCTCTTGATTTTGGCTTGTCGAGTCCCTTGGTGATGCTTACCTGCAGAACTATTATTCTTAGCACCTCATAGGACAGTTTTGGTGCCTATGCTGAGAATACAGCCTTTCCCCTTTGAGGCTGTATAATTTGTTAATGTTTTAAGGATGGGAAGGAGTGTACCTTTAGTAGGTTTGCAGATGACACCAAGCTGAGGGGAGTAGTAGATATGCTGGAAGATAAGGCTAGGAATTACAGAGACTTTAACAAATTGGAAGATTGGAACCAAAGAAATCTCATGCAGTTCAACAAGTCCTGCACTTAGGACAGAGCAGTCCCAGGTACTGGTACAGGCTGGGGGCTGACTGACTGGGCAGCAGTTCTGCAGAAAAGGACCTGGGGGTTACAGTCGATAATAAGGTGGATATGAGCCAGCAGTGTGTCCTATTTGAGAAGGCTAATGGCATACTGGGCTGCATTAGGAGAAGCATTGACAGCAGATTGAGGGAAGTGATTATTCCCCTTTATTCAGTACTGGTGAGGCCACAGCACTGGTGGGGTCCAGTTTGGGCCCCTCACTCCAGAAGGGATTTGGACAAATTGGAGCGAGTCCAGTGGAGTGCAGTGAAAAATGGTTCAGGGGCTGGGGAACATGACTTATGAAGAGAGGCTGAGAGAACTGGGGTTATTAGTTTAGAGAAGAGTAGACTGAGGGAGGACTTAATAGCAGCCTTCAACTCCCTGCCGGGGGGTTCCAAGGTGGATGGAGCTGGACTGTCCTCAGTGGTGACAGATGACAGAACAAGGAGCAATGGGCTCAAGTTGCAGCAAAGGAAGTTGAGGGTAGATATTAGGAAGGATTTTCCCACTAGGAGGGTAGTAAAACACTGGAAAAGGTTGCCCAGAGAGGTTCTCAAATCTCCATCTGAAGATTTTTAAGATGTGGCCAGACAAGGCCTTGGCTGGGATGATCTAGTTGGGGATGATCCTGCTTTGAGCCCTTCCAACACTAATTTTCTCTGATTTTATCAGAGAATCATAGATAGTAGGGCTTGTAGGGACCTCTGGAGGTCATCTAATCCAACCCGCTGCAAGACCATCCCTTTCCAGACCATCCCATACAAATCCCTGTCTAACTTATTTCTAAAACTATGTGAACAGCTACATGATGCATAGGTACCTTTCCTTTATTTTTTAAAAGAATGCTGTTAATAATTTCAGAATCCAGAATAATTTTATATTATTTTAAAAAGAATGTCCAGTATATTATGTAAATTATATAACCTGGTTTCGAAACAAATTTTCAAAAGGTTTTTTTTTTTTCCATCCTAATTGTCAGGCTGTTGTCAGTTGGAGCTTACATAATGAATGTTTCAGTTGATTATAAATTAATGATCCCAATCCATTTAGGAGTCCATGTGGCATTCAGCAGAAATGCTAGTAAAGCAGGATGGCGAGCTAGCATCTTTGGTTATATCCTTTGTAATTTCTTTCTGTGTTTCTTCCACTGTAACTATCTGAGCTTAAGCAGATGCTGCACACAGATATTTGAATGCGGGTGCTCATTCTCATGCATTCTAATTGGCTTAATTTCAGCATGTGTAAGGATGAAGCTGTTTGTGGGCTTGTCTGATGTTTTAAAATTATTTTTCCAGGAAGGAATCGTGTTAAAAAAAGTAAAATCAAGTTACAATGAATGAAAGGCTGCTTACCTTAGATACCTCAGGTAGCTCTAGCTGATGATAGGGATGTTATAGAGTGCAGATTAGAAAACAATGATATAACTCACTCAACAAATAGGTCTTTGAAATGTAAGGAAAGAACAACTTCTTATTGTAATTCCTGTTCTCATTTTTAGGAGACGTAAAGACAGGCATGAAGCCAGTGGGTTTTCAAGAAGACCAGATCCAGATTCTGATGAAGATGAAGACTATGAAAGGGAGAGAAGGAAAAGAAGTAAGAGGGAGAAGGATTTGTCTAAACTCTTTTCTTTGGGTAAATCAAAGGCTTTGCAGTCCGGCTCTGTGTTCTTGTGCCAGCTGCCTTTCTTTTACCTCATTCAAGAAGTCCAGTTCCCCTTGGAGCTCTAGAATACATTGGTCACTTATTATGAAGTGGCTGCTATAGTAATAAAACGTCTTTTCTTTTCTTCACAGGGGGAGGGGGGAAACACCAACCTAAGTACCCGTGAAACACCCTTTTTACACTAGTTTGTAGATTTCTAAATGTAAATTCCAGTGAAGAGGAGAAATGAGATCACTGTCACGGCTTATTTTTCAGATTAAGCTTAATGACTGTAACGATCACTTTTACTTCTTAAACCTTTGGGAGCTAAATGGTAAAATATATGTCTGTGGTTCGAGCGTTGACAAAGTAGCAAAGTAAACCTTAGCTGGTCTGAATTACGGTAGCAAATTTACATGGATAACCCAGACGCATGTGTAACAAATTGATAATTTATGCCTTTTATGTTTAGACCTACTTTGCCATTAAGGATTTCATAGCTTTAAAGCCCTTCTTTTTCCTATCCCTGCCTGAATTGTTTTGGGGAAAAAAGTGTTTTGTCAGCTTCATTATTGCCAATTAACCTTAGAGTAGATACAGATTTTAATAAAGTCAGGACACCAGTTTAAGGCAACTTAATTGCATAATTAATTGATGACTTTGTTAATGACAGATACCAATTATCTGCACTCAGATTTCCAGTCAGTTTGTTTTTATTTTTACTTTGGAGCTTATTCTTTTATTGACATTGAGAGGAAAAAATGTGAGCACTGAGGACTTGTAGGGGTCCTGCAGGTACGTATGTTTGAGCTTCAGTCACTGCACTGATGAGATTTATTATCCCGCCTGACAAAACACACCATCTGATGAATGTACATCTACATTCATGTGACTGCTAATTTTGTTTGCAGGTATGGGCGGAGCTGCCATTGCACCACCTACTTCCCTTGTTGAAAAGGACAAGGAACGTAAGTATAATGCAGATCAGTAGCATTAACATTTACGTTCTCTGAGCCTGGCGAATGCATTAATTCCTACTTGATCTTTTTACTAGCTGTAGACAGAATGCACTGTTGTCTTCTCACAAGTATGAAAATTACTGGCTTCAGTGGAACCAGTGCAGGTCCTATGGGAGGGGACTGCTGGGAGCCCCTGCAGGAAATGTATGCGCTTCAGAGTTGTTCTTCACGGGGGTTCTTTGCATTGCTGGAGAAGGGCTTGGCTGGCAGACCCGTGATGATACGCATCACATCCACCGTTTTTATTTTACACATTGTGGAGAGTGCTAGGAATAGATTTCTACGGGTAGACCTTGAGCTGCAGAGCTGTCCCGCTCTAGATTGTGGGCTATTTTTCTTCCCCAACATTGCGGAGTACCCTTCTGCATAGTCTTTTTCAAGGGGCTGCATATAAAGAGAGAATGTTACCCCTTGTAAAGTGAAGGCTTGATGTGGTTTGCAGTTTCTCAGCAAATTTAGATGGAAAGACAGGGTTGTGTTATGCATTGGGCCGCTAGGTGGCATAACTGCACTAGGAGAGCTGAGAATACTGGGCCATTTTGTTTTGTTGCTTTCGTTTTTAATTTAAGACCACTAGCAGCTTGTTATATGGATTACTGTAAATATGAGTGTATTTGAGAATTCTGTACTCATAAAGAGCTCTTTCCTTTTGGAATTCCTGAACTGATTTATAAGAACTTTAAACAAATAAATATGTAAAGTTTGGTTAAATGAGGTGGGGATACATGTATTTGAAGTGTGTAAACATTAGACAGAGAGGAGCTGTTTAAGGCGTATCATTAAGAGGAATTGAATACAATCAAGGAAAGGCAAATATAGGCAGGCAATCAGAAAAAATAACCTAAGGGTGAAAGCTAGTAAAGTGTGAAATGGTCTTATAAGGGAACCTACTGTAAGCCATATTAGTTGTGACACAAGTGGATTGGACAAGCCAGGGAAAATGTTGCTGTAGCAAATGATCTTGTATAGCAGATGGACTTGTCCTTTCTCTCATTTTCTAGGATTTCCCCAAAATGTAAGGCTGGTTGACTTTTTGCCAGTTATTTGCCAGGGTACAAATAGTAATCCCTTTGAAAAGGAATCATAGCATAAAGCCTATAGACAAACTATCCAATGTGAAATCCAGTTGTGAACTAAATTTCTTATAATGCCTTCAGTCTGGTTTGTTGCTTTCTTTAGTTTTGACAGATTCTTATTTTGATTTATGAGGCTGATGTTCTGTCTTCCACTCATCTGTGATTGTATGTCTGACAGGGAAAGCTGTTGTTTTAAAAGCTGTCAGTAACAGCAGATGAGTATTTTACTGAAATGTTTCTGAAACAGCATCAGTTGTAGTAGTTCATCCATTGCATGAGGGTATAGGTTTCAGTTGCTAAATTGTATATTCCTAATTCTGTTTCTGATGAAAGAGCGCTTAAGTTTGGTTCTCCTCTCCCCAGAAGACTCACTAAGAGGAAATGACCTCTTCAGACTTCTGTTCTCCGATCTGCAAACTAGTAAAAGACTGATAAGGAGAGTTTTTGGAGCCATTGCTACCCATGGAAACAAACTCAGTGTTGTATACCATACAAATAATCTTCCAAACATTTCAGAGTTTAAATCCAGTTACTAATAATGGAGGCAGATGATGTAAGCAGTGTGGGCTAGGCAGACGTGTGGTCTGAGTTTTGTTTGCACAAAGACTACTTTGTCTTACTCTGGAAGTGTAAGAGGCCTTAAAGGAGATGCAAAATGCAATTTGCATGTGAAGAGGCCTTGGCATAAACAGGAGTTAGGTCCAAGTTATATTCATGGGAGATCTGAGAGTAGGCAGAGTTGAATATATAGTTCATCCAAATGAATTTTGACTAAACAGCATATGCCTTATTTCTTCCAGCTGTAACATCATTTCCATTTGAAGAGGAGGCAAGACCTCGTGCTCCGTCTGCTAAAGCAGCTATCCCTCCTCCAGTGTATGATGAGCCAGAAAGACCACGGTCCCCAACAGGACCTAGTAATTCTTTCCTTGCTAACATGGGGTAAATATGTTTAACATTTGATGGGAAATAGCTTACAGGATGTTGAGGGGAGATGGCAAAGTTTAAATGCTTATCAGCATAAAGAAGGCAGTCATTGCATGCATTACTTTAAGGTGTATACATGTAGTTCCTCCCAACAGGTAATAAAGTATACAAGCAGGCAAGGTTCTTTGGGTGAATCTGATATCTTTTATTAGATCAACTTAAATAGTTAGAAAAAATTATTAAGCAAGCTTTCAGGTTCAAAAAAACCTTCGTCAGGCTAAGGAAGTTTCAGCAGTTAGCGTGTGCTCTTCCTAGATGGAATGAAAAGTAAAGAAGCCAGAGGCTGGTCCATGGTATGCATATAAGGCAGCCTAGCCTGGCTTCTTTATTTTTCATTCCATCTAGGAAGAGCACGCACCAACTGCTGAAACTTCCTTAGCCCGGCGAAGGGTTTTTGAACCCAAAAGCTGCCAGTTTCTATGGCATGAACGTCCAGCTCTATCTAACATAATGTAAGCAATTTTGTTGCTGTATTTCCCTGAATCCAAGATGACTTAAAATTTAAGATGACCCCCCAATAATTAGATTATTGAAAACTTATTAATTAGATTCTATACATAGAAAATTATAACAAATTATTGGGGAGGTCATCTTAAATATACCCCTCTTCCCCCCAGCCCTGACACTGCTACAGTAGGGGGGCAGGCAGCTGGGGACCACTTGTCCCGCCTGGCAGCCTGCCCTCTGCTGACTGTGCCTGTGCCCTTCCTGCAGCCTCTGTCCCCTGTGCAGCCTCTGCCTGATGATAGACCAGAGGGGTAGAGGAGAGGGCAGAAGGCTGGTGGAGGGAGGGCAGGCAGGCAGCTGCTGCAGGTTTGATTCTGGCCCCAACCCAGCTCTGGGCCAGGCAGCTGCCGCCTGTCCTTTCCCCCTCCCTCCCCACCCACAGCTTGTACTTGAATTTAAGATGAGAGGCTTTGTTCCCTGTGTTGTGGGGGGAAATGGTTGAATTCATCTTGCATTCGAAAAAATGTGGTATTCAACTTGTCTGTACCTATTTCCTTGTACTGTGTGGCCAATGTTTGTAAAATGTGGTGATATGGATTGATGGTGACCTTTTCTAAATATTCAGGCTGCATTTAACAAGCTTTTAGGAGTTAGAATATTTTCTATATTCTTAAATATCACAGTACTGCTAAGCTAAGATGTGGATTGTATCATTCTTTTGTGCCAGCTTCCTGACAGCAAGTGTGAGTGCCATCTGTGTCCAACACTGGGTGTTGAAATGCAGCGTCTGAAGCTTACTTAATGCTTTGGCCTATGTTGATTTTCCTTTAGTGCTCCTGCAAAGTGAGTTGAGAATGTTGTTTCAAAAATCAAACGAGTGCTTACAAATCTTTCCTTTTTCTCTCTGCAGAGGCACAGTAGCGCACAAAATCATGCAAAAGTATGGTTTCAGAGAGGGACAAGGGCTGGGGAAGCATGAACAAGGGCTAAGCACTGCGTTGTCAGTAGAGAAAACAAGCAAGAGGGGCGGCAAGATCATTATCGGTGAAGTTACAGATAAAGGTAACTCGATTCCATTCCACAGGGAAGGGGAGGGGAGTACAACAAACGGAGGAGGAATTTAAATCATTAGACTCAGAGTTATCTCTTGTTTCTATTTTATCCCATTCCCTCAAATGTGGGCTGCTTGTCAGAAATTGCTTGGCAACGTTTACTTTTGTAGAAATGAAAGAATCTAATTTTTAACAACCACACTGGTTCCTGCTGATCTAATTATTTTCAGCCCTTTATTCTCTTCTCCATCACTGCCTTCTGTTTATCCTTCACCCTTTCCTTAGTTCAGTGAGGGCTTTTCCTGTTTCTTCTTGCCATTTTCCCCCCTGTTTAAAATATCCTTCCTGCACATGCTGGCTTTTTCTCAGTAGGCTATACCATGGGTATAGTTTCTACTTCTCTATTGCTCCCAACCATAGTCAGGTTTGGAGGGGATCAGGAAGGGAGGGAACAAAGCCAAGAATAAGGCCAAGGACATTTTCCATCTGGCCGTAGTATATGTAATAACGGCTTATTGCAGAGTCTGTATTTCGGCTTTACTTCTGTGCCATTGCAGCGATCTGGATTGCTTGCTAAAACACAGCCAGCAGTTGCAGCAGTTCCAAATCTCAGTGCTGCAGCTTAGTTCAGTGAAAGGCTGTTACGTAGCGATTGATATTTGAGAGACTCCATGTGGTTGTTCACAACTTAAATATGGATGTATAGAACAAGTCCAATATAGGACTCCCAAATAAAAAGATGTTTTAAAACTGTGTGCTGTGACTTACCTCTCTCTCTCTCTCTGTTAGATGTGGGGAAGAAATCTGATTCAAATCCATTAACAGAGATACTGAAGTGTCCAACTAAAGTGGTTTTACTAAGGGTGAGTTGAGGGATGTGTAACTTTGTATCTTCGCACCTATGGTTTCTTTGACTACAGTTAAAACATAAATCTTTCTCCTCCTATGGTGGGCCAGTGCAGTGTAAATAGATCACAGCCTCACCTAGGGCAGTACTGTGATTCTTTATTTGCTTTGGAGTGTATCCAGTAGTTACTTTAATCCCTATGATCTGTGAGTCTTGATGTATGGGTAGAAGGGAGAATTTCTTAGGGGTTTATTTCCAGTTTTGAAATACCTCAGGAGCATAAAGCTTTGTTCAAAATTTACTCCGTTAGAGTAGAATATATTATAGCACAGCTTGTTTGTGCTGTATTAGTCTGTATTTTGGTTAATGTGACTTTGGCTCTATAAAAGAAATAATCAAAGATAGCGTTTTAGGGCCAGGGCACCATATAATACTGTTTTGATGCTAGAATTGTGACTTATGCTGATGCTTACAGTTCATTCCTGGTTTCAGTAAAATACTCTTTTGATGGAAGTGTACCTAACAGTTCAAGATTCATCTGTTGAACTGCCTTTTCTTCCTTTACTTGCAGAATATGGTGGGGGCAGGAGAGGTCGATGAAGATCTGGAAGTTGAAACAAAGGAAGAGTGTGAAAAATATGGGAAAGTTGGGAAATGTGTCATCTTTGAGGTAAGAAATAATTTGCAGTTTCCTTCACCACATATCTGAAAGATTTTTAACCTTTTAGGAACTAGCCAGAAACTCTTAGCTTTGTGTTGTTGAGGCCATTTCCTTCCTGCAGCTAAAACCACAGTGTATCCAGATTGTGGTTGAAGAGTATGACTTGCAGCAGGTTGGCAGCACTGAGTATTATATCAGTTTGCCGACCGCACCACACCTGGTTTGCCCCTCCTCTGATCTTTCTTTTACTCTTCCTGTAAAGCCCAATGTTTAAAGCTGTATTTTTGTCATTCTGATCAACTTGCCCCTTTTTTCAGATTCCAGGTGCAGCCGATGATGAAGCTGTGAGAATATTTTTAGAGTTTGAGAGGGTTGAATCAGCCATTAAGGGTAAGAGAGTTTGCACTGTAATTTCCTGTTTCAGGATGTTGACTTGCTTAAAACAGGTTTATTTTTTTAAATAAAATGGCATTTAGCCACAGAATTGCTTATCTTGCTAAATCAGTATTTAACAACCTGTTTTTCTCTTGGATTTCAGCTGTTGTGGATCTAAATGGAAGGTACTTTGGTGGCCGAGTGGTGAAGGCTTGCTTCTACAACCTGGATAAGTTCAGAGTACTGGATCTAGCAGAGCAAGTCTGATTTAACAACAACAAAAAATAACCTAGCTCAAGGTGTCACTGTTTTGGCATCACATGTTCAGCTCTGGGCTGGGGAGAGAGGAGACAGCAGCATTCCTAGCAAACTGGAAACAAGCCTCCTTAAATGGATTCTCACATTCGTTGAGTCTGACACTTATTTTTGGTAATAGAAAGTCCCTTGAAAATAAGATTCACATCTGTGTGTGTTGAATCAGACAAGTTCTGGTTACTGATTGGGAATCCTGGGGTTTTTTATTTTTCTTTTTGTTGCTTTTAAATAATTGCACTTTTGAAACCCAGTGCTGAGGAGATGCTTTATGTGTGTTTCCGGTTACCTTATTCAAGTGCGTTAGTATGGAGCCCGTTGTGCTGCATTTGCGGTAAGCATCAAACTTTGGGAAAGGACTGTGGGCTCTGATGCTCCTTTTTCCTGCTGAAATCTCTACTCTGCTCCTAAACCACCAGTTTCCATAATCCAAAGTGATGAGGGGATTTTGGACAGTCAGCCACTTGTCTGTTCTCTTCTGACTCACTGAGGACTTGTTTTAGAGGAAAACACTGAACCCTAAAACCTGAAGAGAGACTTGATAAGAGAAGGTTTCAAAATCCCTTTTTTCTGTTGGTTCAGGGTGGGTGCAATTTTATAATTTTAAACCCAGGAATACAGAAAAGAGGAACCCATTCAAATCTTCTAACCATTGTATGTAATATGAATGAGTTTGGTCTCTTGAGTGGACACTTCACAAGACATTTCACACTGTCAGGCATTATGTGTAATCTTTGCTTGAAAGAGCAAGGGCTGGTCCAGCAGAAGTGCAGGCTGGTATTAAATTGCTGTGTGTAGAACTTGAGGATCGTGTCTTCATCATATTTGGTTCTAGGCGGTTAACTGTTTCTCAGTTTACCAACATCAAATATGTTCACCAATTGTTTAAATGATTTTTTTAATGATTTTTATGACACTTGTAATTCTGTTTTGCATTTAAAAGAGCCTAGCAGTTTGCACTCACTTTGCAATACAGTGTGATGGGAAAAAAAATCTTAGTATGTGAATACAAAAGATTCACAGTTGACAAAAAAACACCAAAAAGCGTGTTTCTTCCTTGGTTTGAATTGCACATAGCAGCCACTACCTTGTTTTATGAAACAGCATGTGCATTGGATCAGAGAATTTTTCCGTTACCAGATGCAGAGGGATGAAGCATACAGATTATGGTAGAAGTGCCACTGGAATCATACAAAATATGAATTCGATACCAGCTTGAGAACAGTCTAGCTTGTGGATGTGGAGCTACAGGTGTCTTTTTCCCCTTGTGTACATGTATTTTATTGGGTGTAGAGCAGTACTTGAGCCATGCTGTTAATATTTTAAGTCATTGCCATTTTTAATTTTATCAGCTGACCCCTATAAAACAAACTCTTGTTTTTGTTTTTTTGCGCATATTTTGTCTGTTTATTTTGCCATCAGTCTCTACAAATCTTCGTTTCCTGTTTACAGGTTGTTTTTTTGTTTGTTTGTTTTTTTTTTAAAGAAAACTTTGTGTGTTACTAAGTGTGTGTGTCTGCTTCTTTATTGTTTAAAAATGGCTTTTCTAGCCGAAAGGATCATCCCTGTAAACCAAACATAGAGTGCATATGACCGTGCTGTTACAGGCTCCATGGCCATGCCTATGCCACTTCTGGCAAACCTGGGAGTGCAGTGAAGAAACATACCCTTCTCCCTCACTCTCGCCCAATGTCTGCCAAAGCCAGGAAGTTTAGACTGTGTAGAGGATTTAGCATGGTTCTGAGCATGTGCTTGGGCCTTCTCCAGCTTTCTTGTTTCAGGCCTGCTTCCTGGCACATGATCAAGACCTGCAAAGAGTTGGCTACACTGCCTAGTTTCCAGGCTTTGGCATACGCTGAGCAGGAGCAAGTGGGCAGAGCTCACTTCTCATCTCTGCTTGTGATCTTGGTATGGGGGCAGTGTAGACAGGCTTTACTGGCAACAATCGGAATCTGGTCCAGAAACCTTGACTCCAGTCATGAATGACTTGTCCTTGGTTGAGAAGTAGCCTTGTCTATGATGAAAGCAGGGACAGAAAATCTGAATTCTGTTTTCAGTTCTGCATTAATTTGCTCTGTGACCTTGGAGAACCTTGGCTGGGCTTTGAGTATCCTGTGTCTGAAATGAGGAGATTCATTAAATCCAGATAAAGGCTTATATTTTATTAGTTAAAGTCAAATCGTTAGAATAATCATTGGAACTATAAAGATGCCCTGACATTGGCATCCAATTTAATTAGCTGACCCTGGCCTCAGAAGTCTTTTAAGCAATATGACATACTAATGTCTCTTGCTTCAATAAATACTAATGCCCTAATTTTACTGGCCACAGGCACTTCTTAAATTTATAGGGGTACTGTCACTGTTCTGTGGCTTCCCAAAACACAAAACTTGAACTTGCTCTTCCCCTTCCTTTTTCCTGGTATCAGAGCTACTGAAAGCCCCGGTCTTATCAAGTGATGGGTCTGAGCATCAATTGCTCATCATTGCAGGGGGAATTATCAGCCTAAGTGGTTAGATCAGCTTGGGGCTCTGTGCTCACAAAGCAAAATGCCCATCTTGCCCACTATAATGATGCCAGTCTCTGCTTTGTTTCCCTTTCTGCTTTTATCTTTGTGCCTCTTTCAAGTTCCTTTCCATGTAATTTCTGTTTCCCTTAAACCTGCTGCTTCTCTGAGGCCCCCAGATAATTGTACACAATTTTTGTATTACTTTGATTTGAATACCCCCTCTCCATTCACACAGCTGTAAAGATCTTACTGGTATTATTTGTTCCAAAAGGTTTACAGCAATAATCTACAGGAATGTAACAATGTTTGCATTGGACAGAGGCTAGTTTTAACTAATTAGATTTTTTAAGTCACACAGGAATTAAAAGAAATCTGTTCACAAACTATTGCACGGGCCTAAAGATATCAGTTTAGTCACTTTCTTCTAGATAAATGGTCTTTGAGTACTGTACAAATGCACATTACAGTAGCGCTCAGGTTCATGACTGGGACTGAATACATGCTATAACAATACTAATACTAATACTAAAAGCATCATGGTTCTAAATTACCGTGATTCACTGTATTCAGTCCAGTGTGTTTGGTCATTTTTCAGAGTTTCAAGTCTTTAAGCTAGCCACATATCCTTTTGGAGCACAAATAGAGAAATGATGCTTTAACAATTTAGTTTGTAAAAGTTCTAGGTTTGTTTGGAAATATTCAAGTCTCCCCATTGCTGTACTAGCCAATTGGTCCCTCAAGACAAGTGTCAAAAGTATTTAACTTCTGAACTTCCATTGAATCAGTAAGATATAGGTGCCTCAATTCCATTTTAAAATCTGGCCCTGTTATTTTTACCACGTGTTCAGTTCATCTTCTCTCTACCTTTTTCCGTCCGACATTAGCAACAGTTTTTTATCACACCTTTTTGTAGTAACTTCTCAAATTGCCCATCCCAACTTTTCTACCCTGGAGAACGCATAACATCAGCAGTCTCCCAATGCCTGACAAAGGGTGTTTGTGCCCAAAAGCTTGTAAAGAACAATTTCCCCAACTATTTATTTGGTCTAATAAGATACCGCATGTATCTGAAGAACCTTGCCTTCAGATCTGCATCTTCAACCTTTACTGTCTAAACATCTATTACCACTTCCTGAGCTGGATGTGTTGAAGCAATGCATTGCTTTTTTTGTTGTAACACTTAGGGGATACATGGGTAATGCTTAAACAAAGGGTGAGAAGGATGAGGGTTGATTATCAGTTAAGGAGGAAAAAGGGCATTCTTTTGTTATCTTCACTTAATATTTGACACTTCCGGCAATAAAACCTGTTCTTCTTTCTTAAGGGCCTAACTTTGAGCACTCAAGTGGGAAAATAGTGCATTTAAAATACCCTAGCAAGTGACCAGGGATGTATTTGGTAGCTGTGTTGCTCTGAGACAAAAAAATACAAAAATCTAGATCTCTTGGTTCAGAAATTATGCCTTTGAAGTTGGTCTAATAAAAGGTATCATATCTGA
The DNA here is from genome assembly GCF_001723895.1 of Crocodylus porosus. Classification (NCBI taxonomy): domain Eukaryota; kingdom Metazoa; phylum Chordata; order Crocodylia; family Crocodylidae; genus Crocodylus; species Crocodylus porosus. The sequence goes on along the minus strand of NW_017728931.1, from coordinate 138,653,128 downwards.
ACCAAGAGATCTATGTTTTTGCATTTCTAGTAAGTGACCTGTTTTTTCAGATGTGCTAAGTCCGCTGTAACTCTTACCTGAGCCAAATTAGGAAAAATAGGGTATATTTTCCAGGAGCCAGCTTCAATGCCTAACTTCTGTAAAATAATCTAGCTTTCGGTTTAAGCCAAGAGCTGACCAAAGATAAAGGTGGTAGCTGTGTTGGTCTAAAGGTAAAAGCAGTCAGCCTGGTAGAGGTGATATCTCTTATTAGACCAACTGGATAGTTGCAAAATATATATTTTTTGCAACTGTTGAGTTGTTCTAATAAATGATATCACCTCTACCACACTGACTGAGGTGACCAAGTAGGTTTTTAAGACCTGGGTACATAAAGCCTTGGCTGGGCAGATGTAGATGGGATGGTCCTACTTTGATCTGAGCACAGAATCAGAGAAAAAGAGGGTTGGAAGGGGGACCTCAAGTCATCTAAAATCTAGATGATCTCCTCTAGTCCCTTCTAACCCTCATTTTCTCTGATTTCTCTCCCTGGTACGTCATATGGAAATCAACCAGCAGCCAGCTGAGATTTACCAGCAAGTTAAATCATCTCATTTTTTGTCTTTAAACAGCACTGAAATGCTGAACTGCAAGTGGGACACCACCGTGCTCAGAAATAATACAACTAGGCAGCCCAAGCTTTGGAGAATTTATTGTGTAACTAGGCATGAGAGAGACTGAGAGGGGAACAGGCCCAGAGGTGGTGAGGCTTTCCCCAGGTTTCACAGCAGGTCAATAATAAAGATGGGATTACATCCCAGTTCTTTTGGGTTTACAAAATCGTTGCAATGTACCCAGAAGAGAGTTCAGTTTTGTTGTAACTGCCGAATATGGCAACTCCTCAGCCTTGAACCTGCTCAATTCTCTGCAGTCTAAAAAAAGGTGGGTGTAATTTTTTGCTGCAATTTGTGTCAAAGTTACCTGTGTTTGAGTTACGTAAGGTTTGAAATCTAAACTGAAGCGTGCTGTGGGTATGAATGCCCAGGCTTTTTTACCTGGAATACGGGTGTAGACAGGAATATGCAGTTAAGACAATAGCACTGTATCAGCAGGGTGTTGCTGTGTGGATAAACAGGCACCTTCGTGCCAGCTTCTGTCTTTAAGCAGCTCTTTGGTAACGAGATCAATGTCTCTGTAGAATGAGGCTCTGAAACCGGCTTTTCGTAAAGAAGAAAGCCACAAGGGGATTCTTCCTTTTTTTGGCTAACACAGCAACACCTGCATGAGAAGCCTCAATTAGGATGAGCTGTGTAATCCCTATTCAATTAGGAGCAGGAAAGCAAAATGCTCCTGCAATTCCAAAATCTGCTCAGAATGACATATTTAGAAGTCCTATTTTGAATGACCATATTTACTTGCATACCACATGCGCCCCCCACAAAACTGAGTGGAGGGGAGGGATGTTTTAAGCAAGGAAGGTGATTTCTGTGCGGGAATGGAGGCATAGGGACACTGAAATGACTTGCTGGGGCTGTGCTGCCTTCCCGCGTGCAGGAGGGGTAGAGAGTCCAGTTCACAGTCACTCGCCCTGTCCCTCCAGCTTTAACCCTGTCACAGCTGCTACTGCCTTGGCAGCTCTGTGGCTACGCCAGGCTTCAAGTTCAAGCTTTAAAGTTGCAAGGAGGGAGTAAATGATGCTGAATTCCACTGAGAATATGGAGCCAAGGTGAGGCCGTGTAGCCTGAAAGACTTAAAAAAAAAAAAAAAAAAAAAAAATCTTTCTTAATTCTGCCTTGCCAAAACAAGGTACGTGTCTTATCTGGGGGGTGCCTGGGATGGTTACTTCATATAATCCTTTTTGAAGATCTGCATGCTGTTTACTTCCTTCTTAACAATGGGATGCTGTTGATTTCTCAGTGTCTGCTATCACCCCAGAGCCTTTCCCGCACACCTTAGCTGCATCCAGATGAGTGCCGCTGTGCGGTACGTGGCGCTGGAGACACGTCTGCAGCACCGCATACCCCACGTTCCATTGTTTGTGCTGCAAGGGAGCAGTGGGGAGGGGGTTTTTTGACTCCTGGATATCCAGGGGTCGAGGAAAAAAGTGGCGGTGTGCACACGGTGGTGGCGTGCACGCGGTAGTAGTGCGTACCACCTGAAGCTGGAGCCTGGCCACCCGGAGCTGCACTCTGCTGCCGGACAGGCTCCATGTGGCAGGATCGCCACTGCTGCAGCCCTGGGAGACCCGCTTGACCCCAGGTAAGGCTGCTGGGGTCAGCCCAGTGCTGACCCCAGCCTCCCCTATCTCACCCAAGGTAATTTGCTGCACGCTAGCATGCGTGTGGCCCAGGGACAACTAGCAGCGGCACAAGGTATGCTGCCACTAGTTCTCCCCAGAGAACCAAACGTCCATGCACATCTGGACATGGCCTTTCTGTCCAACCTGTCATCTTGAATCTCTAATTCACATGGTTGCGCTCTAAGTGTAGTTTGTACTTGGCCTTATTGAATTGCATTCTGTTTATTTTGGATTGTTTCTTCCATTTGCTCAGATCATTTTTGACTTCTAATACTGTCCTTCCAACCTGCTTGCGGTCCATCCAGTCTTGCTATTGTGCAATAAGTGTGCTCTCTCTCCCATGAGCCAAGTAATTAGTGAAAATAATCGTATGGGACCTGGGCAGGCAGGTGGGACCCCGCAGAGCCCCACTTAATACATCCTTCCCCGTGGAGAGTGAACCACTGAAACTCTTGTGAGTAGTTTTTTCAACCATTTGTCTTAGTATCAGAAGCCTTATAGAAGTCAAAATATGTCTTTCATGAGATTCTCACGAGCAAGGGAGGATCTCTAGTGTAGACAACACAACTCTATCATGTCTTCTGCTTCTTAGTAAGGCCTGTTATCTTGTCATAAAAGGAAATTAGGTTGGTTTGACCTGGTTAGGACGCTGACAAATTCATACTGCATCTCATCATGCACCTCACTTAAAATAGCTGTGGTGCAGGATCATTTACTGGAAGTCTCAGCAGAGAGGTCAAGGGGTTGAATTGACAATGAAGACTGAATTAGTCTCTTAGCCCTAGAGATTTGGTTTCCTGCATATCACTGCAATGGGACGGTATGGGAAAGCCTAGACCACACATGCTGGGCTCAGCAGAAGACATAACTTTACAAGGCTGTCAAACCAGGCTTTTCTCACACACTTAGTTTATACAACCATTAAAAATAAAGGAGGGAGAGTTTTTAAGATGGGAAGACAGCAGGAGTGCAAATGCCAATACAAATACATGCGGGTGCTTATCATGTGCAATGATGGATTGGGCTCTTAAGAGACTTTAGTGATGAAAGACATTTGGCCTTAGAAGAGACATACGGATTGATACTACTAGGAAGTATGCTTATCACATTAAATAGGCATGAGGACATCACTTATAAAAATGGGACACGCAAGATTGACATTTCTGCTTCAAAATTCTTGCAAATACAAAACCCGCAGGTTGCAGACTGGCATTTTCTAAGCCGCTTGTTTGCAATTTCATACCACAGGAGTATGGCACTGTGACAGATAAGAAAAGGCTATAGGGCAAATGGAAGAAAATTTGAATTTTGAAGAAAAATTGTGACTTCAACCTGGGCGATGTTTGCTGGACTTCTCATGCAGCTGGTAACATTTCCTGAAAATTTCCAAAAATAATAGGTAATTTAATGCACAAATCCTTCACCCAGCTCAGGCCAACTCGTAACTTTGCTGTGCTGCACAAAGAATTAACTGAAGGTGCACAGATCCTAATCTGAACTTATTTACCATGATCGGAAAAAAGATGCTGGGTGCAAGATGGTGTGAGAGTGGCAATGAATCAGAAGTTTAGTCTCAAGAATGGAAGAAAGGCAAAGTTAGCAGCAATGAAGATCAGTAGGTAAATATTTAGGAGATGGGCAAAGAAACTCCCTGAAATGTCAGAGCTCAAAGAGCCTAAAAATGTATTTTCTTAAACACAAGGCATAGAAAACCCTTGGTTGGGTTTACCACTGCAGATGGTCAGAACAGCAAGGCAGAGCTGTTTTCTTGCATTTGGGACAATGCAGGAAGGAAGTATGCATCCCTTCCACGTGAAGTGATGGACAGGGCAGAAACTTTTCCGCAGGTAACAAGGAAGCAGGACTCCTCCTGGGGTCTTGCTCTGTGTGTGTGCAGATCCATGCGTAATCTCAGAGAAACCTCCGTATTATTTCAAGCCTCTGTTTATACATCTCTAAAATGGGCTTAACAACAAATGAGCGTCTCATGTTTTTAGTTGGAAGCTGTTGTGGATGGGCAGGTTGTCTAACTATACCAAAATATTTTTCTAAAAATAATCTCCTGTAGGAGTCCTTTTGGAGACGTCTAGACTCTCCCTTCCTTTTCCCAGCCCCCTCCAGGCATTTCTTAGTTTTCCAGTACGGAAGTGTCTTGAGATGTAAATCCCACGCCCTTTCCCCATGAATTCTGCAGCTCTCTCTAATCAAAAACTTGCTTTAAGGCCAGCTTTTTTTTTCCCAGCTGCCCTTAACCCAGTGGGTTAAAGGGATGGGGAGGGGGAAGGAAGGTGTCCTTTATCATTCATTTTAATTAGATGATTTTTATAAGCTGAGTCATTTGTTGGGAAAAAAAATGCTTGAGTCACTCAAAACCCAATTTGCACACGTCAATGCGGGGGAAATCACAAACATTTGGCAGGGGTTTAGCAGTGGAAAAAGGCTGGCCGAGCATCTCTTATAGCTGTTCTCCAGCTCTACAGCTGTGTAGAAAGCTCAAGGCTCCTGAGTCTCCAAAGCAGCCTTAAGGATTACCCCAAACCACGCAGCAGAAATAGCTTGTAACAAATATGATCCCACCGTTCATCACTCTCAACAGCTTCTTGGCATGCCTCGTACCCTGCTTGCACTGTTTATGATTTGCTTTCTTTCTGGCCAGGGAGTTTCCTGCATTTAAAATATGGGCAGTGCTGCTCAGTGCTTGTATCATCCTGCCTGCAGGAGCTGGCATGTGAATGGCTGACCTGGACAGCTGCGCAAGATTTTGCCTGAAGAAGAATAAAACTAGCTGGTAAGACTAAAATTCAGAGTAGGGGAATGTGAAGAAATGAAGAACACTGTAAAGTGGAGTGGGTGATTGATTCGATGGTCATTTGTGCACTGTAATCTCTCTCCCTCTCGTACGCACACATGCATATCTGTTTTCGCCCCACCCTGCTCCCCACTAAAAGAATAAAACAACAAGGTGCCTACCAAAAAGTGCCTCTGATACACGCACTTCACCAGGGAGAGGAAAATTAAAACCCCACAACCGATGGAGTCACACTGCTTATGTACCACTGGAAGGTGTACCGTGGAAGATGCTCAGACACTGATGACGAGCACAGGACAACAATGTGTCCCTAACTCACGCTCGTGTTTCGGGACAGCCAAGCTGTTGACAGGCCCCTGCCCCTTAATACGAGAAGGAAGATGCAATCTAGCGTGGTGGTATAATACAGACAGTTTATAAAAATGACACTGAACTTCATAAGGTTACAGAGACCAGTTGTCTCCACTGTCAAATCCACCTTCCAGGCCAGCTCTCTGAAGCCACTGAACAGATCAGGAGATTGGCTTCTCACTGCTGTCCAAATTTTCAAGGTTCATTTTATTTTATACCGAATCTGAAGTGCCCTACCTATGCCCATCCTGCATGCTATGTTCAATATCTGCTAGGCTCAGTTTTACTTCAATCCTGTCCAAAAGGTGCTAGCATTAAGTTCTTATGCTCTTTTGTTTTGAAGTGAGCTAAACTTATTAAAATCAGTTTGAGTTTTGCTTGCATGAGAACCAAGTAAAACAAAGACTCAGGGATTAGCCCCATGTAAAGACCCTACATCCCAATAAGACTAGGCAGAGCCAGGACCACATGACACAGGCTGTGTCCAAATGAGCGTGGCTGTGGGGTGTGTGGTGCCACAGACACGTCTGCAGTGCCACATACCACGTGTTCAGTTGTTCTCCGTGCTGCAAGGTGTTTGTGGCTAGCGGCTCCGGCACCGCTTAGGGGAGCCGCGGGCTTTGCGGAGCTGTGCGAGAGCGCGGCTTGCGGGGCGGGATTGAGGTAGCTTTATAGCCGCCCTCGAGGTTCGCCGAGTTGGCACAAGTAGACGACTTAGAGTAAGTTGTTAGTTTTCTTTGTAATAAGTCTATAGGATGTCCGTTGGTTCACGAGGTTTCAGAGCCAGCCCTTGCGTTCCAACACTGGAGCCAGTCCAACGCTAGGTGCGACTGCCGGCTCCTTAAGTCCCAGGACTGGTCAATGGCTCGTTGAGATGGGAAGTTAGTAGTAGAAGTTATTACAGAGTAGATATAAGGTAAAGCAAAAAAGGTTTTATTCACTCACCTGGCCTCGCTTGTAATTCATCGAGAAGTTTCTGAAGCGAGTCCTGGAGATGCGGTTTTGTAGGGATAGGTGTGTAACGCCACGACAGGTGATTGGCGTGTGAGGCGTGATGCTTGGCGCTTTGCAGGGGCTAATTGGAAATGCTTGTAAGAGCGTGAGTTTGAGGTTGAATTTAAGAATTTCGGGAACGCCAAATAGATTAACATCTCCCATTGCGGCGGTGAACGGTTTTCCTGTTGAATGATGTACACAACGGGCTGTGGAGACGCTGGCGGTGGAGTTTAGGCCTCGTACGTGAATTTTGCCGTTGAGTAGAATATGAGGTGTAGACGGTCGGATGACAGAAATTTGTGCACCTGTATCTAGTAAGAACTTGATTTCTTTTGCTTTAGTGGGCGAAGACGGGTCTCTAATAGATAAGATGATGTAGGGACGCGGATCTCAGAACTGCTGAAGGTTGCCACCGAAGCTTACCGCCTTGGCGGCTGCTATTCATTTTTTGGCTTCGGTTGGCGGTTGGGGTCCCATCCAAACTTGATGGCAAGGTTTAACTGTTCTTCTTCTGAGAGCTTTCGGAGGGTGGCCTTGTCAAGTCCAGATCGCCCTAATAAAAATCCGAATCTTGCTCGTTCTAGAGGCGTTCGGGTGGGTGGCCCTTGAGCTGGTAGTTGCTGCTGTGCATCAGGTGGTACCCATTGTTTTTGGGTTACGAGGACTTGAGAATTTGTATGGTCAAGGGGTACCTCGACTGGAAACGTTTGATAGTCGGTTTCTTGATCTGATGGTGATCCAAATTGTCGCTGCAGGTTTAATGCAGTACTGCTAGGCTTTCCGGCCGAGGCAATCATGACGAGACGTGCTGCTTGTCCAAATGTTGTTCCATATACTTGATATGCTTCTTCTACTCCTTCAAGGGTGATGGGCACCTTACCAGGGTCTACCAAGTATTTATGTGGCCATTTTTCATCTGGATCTTCAAGTTTGACTCGTTGATGGGGTCTTCCCGGGGGTTCCATTGTAAGAAAGAACAACCAACCATTGTGTAGACTAACTGTAGTGCTCGTGGCTTTCTGAGATTGGTTGGATCCCCTTCATGCGCTCTGTATGCGCAACGCAAAATTCCCCCCGCTGCTAAAGATGCAGGGGGGAATAGGGGTTATTCCTTTTCATCATTAAGTAGACTTGTATCGACGCAGATTCCTCCACTCCACGTGGATTGTCGCATGAGGTAGCGTGCCTCCGCTCTGTCTAAGGTCTCTGCTCCGTGCTCTAGGACGAGTCTGCCGAGCCAAATAATGGGTGTTTCCTTCGAGTGTCTTCTGGTATCTTAACTCACTTTGATTTCGTGTTGGAAAGACTATGGTGGTCTTTTCAACCTTTTCTACTGTCTTTTGGTTGTCTTCTCCTTCCCCTTCTTCCTCTTCCGTAGTAACCTTGCGGGTAGTGACGGGTGAAACATTTGATGGCGGAGTTACTGGTGGCAATGACGGATAAATTGCTGATGGCGGTGCAGTGGCGACAGCTGGGGGCTTGGGCTTCGTGGTGGTGACGATAGCTGGAGGGTTGGGCTCCGAATAAGGGGGTGGTTCCTTTTCTTTGCATTCGGTGGGTGTGTATTCTGGAGCGGTTGGGAGGAGGCACGGACGTGACTCCGCCTTCTTCAAGCACTCGGGGCTCTCCTCCGGGTTGGTTAGCACGCCCGATGCCCTTGCTGCTACTAGTTCTGTGGTGTTGCAGCATGCTGTGTGGAGCTGCGACTCCAAGTCTCCCACAGCTCCTACGGCATTTATGAAGTGTCCCAACAAAACTTCTACTGCTTTACCGGGTGCAAGTTCAGTTTTACTAAAGAGTCTTTTCTTAGTTCCCCTCTCGGCTTCTAGTTCACGGCGGCAGCGGACTAGACTATCATAGGCCTTTCCGGTTTCGGGTATTTGTTGGGGATCGATTTGGCCGGAGGGGTGTCTTCCTATGACATTATGAAGGAGCCCTAAGATAGAGGCTTGTTCGTCGCTGGCCGGCAATGCGTCTCCTTTAGAAGGAAGAACGCCAGCGAGGGCTCCGTTTCCCCCTGCATTTACTGGGGAAAACATAACTTTGGGGGTGGCCATTACACATCCCAGGGCGGCAGCAGCTAGCGAGCATGTCCAGGTTTTACTTTCTGGCTCGTTCACCCAAATGCGACCGGAGATGTGCGTTTTGGGGTCGCTATTGCCTGCTGCATGGTAGGCGAGATGATTCCAAAGATCATCAGAGGTCTGTGGGGGCGAACGGTGTCCCAGTTGCCAGGGACACATGCAGACTAGCATGGCCTGGTCGTCTACTTGGGATCCTGTTCATGACGCCATGTGGCGGAGTGCCAGGCTAGCGGCTCCGGCACCGCTTAGGGGAGCCGCGGGCTTTGCGGAGCTGTGCGAGAGCGCGGCTTGTGGGGCGGGATTGAGGTAGCTTTATAGCCGCCCTCGAGGTTCGCCGAGTTGGCACAAGTAGACGACTTAGAGTAAGTTGTTAGTTTTCTTTGTAATAAGTCTATAGGATGTCCGTTGGTTCACGAGGTTTCAGAGCCAGCGTTCCAACACTGGAGCCAGTCCAACGCTAGGTGCGGCTGCCGGCTCCTTAATTCCCAGGACTGGTCAACGGCTCATAAATGGGATGGAGAGTACAAAACTGTAACACGGTGTGTCGTTGTCAATTGTCAGGTTTTCGAGGCCTTTGTCTTCGCTGGGGTACGCCCAGGCGGGGAGGCTGAGAACCGGTCTGCAGGGTGATCAGGCCTACAGAGTTTTCCAGTTGTCGTCTCTGCCGCTTCCTGCTTCTTTGCCTCTTTTATAGATGTTGGTTGGACTGCCTCTGTGACACTAACTACGATATAAGCTAAGCGTACAGAGATAGGATAATTTCTTTTACATAATAGTTACTAGGCAGATTCTCTACATAAGTTTCGTTTCTGCAAAACTGACACTTTTTAGATGAGAAGTAAATTTTACAGAGTACAGGTGTGTGGCCTACTGCCAGCAGAGAACAGTACCAGGCACTTGTTTAGACTAACCGTGAAGACTGCAAGGCAGCAGAAAGTGGTACCAGGCGCTTGCTTTGGCTAACGGTGGAGGCCTCAACGTTACATAAATGTGAGAGTGCCGCGCGGCAGTTATACAGAAAAGAGAAAAGAAAATAATATAAAAAGAAAAAGAAAATAATATAAAACAGTTACACAAGGGAGCAGCATGAAGGGAGGTTTTGACCCCTGGATATCCAGGGGTCAAAAAACACCATGGGGAAAAAAAAGCAAGCGTGGCACATGCGGCAGCAGCGTGCGCCTCCCAAAGCTGGAGCCTGGAGCGACACTTCGCTGCCGGCCAGGCTCCAGGAGGCAGGATTGCCACTGCCGCAGCCCTGGGAAGCCCCCAGGCCCCTGGGTAAGACTGCTGGGGCCAACCCAGTGCGGGCCCAGCCTCCCCTACCCGACCTGGGGTAACTTGCTCTGCACCCAAGCGTGCGTAGTACAGGCGTTCCCCGGGAACAACGTGCGCCGCCGTCAGTTCTTCCTGGGAAACCGAACATCCGCACATGTCTGGACGTGGCCATGATGTCCAAACTGCTGCAAGAATAGCAGAGCCTTCATCCAGGCCAGCACCTTTGACCCGTCGGTGACAAAAGTACCAGGGTGCTGGCTCTCTGAACCCGCTCAAATCAAGAGACGGGCTCATGATTTCTGATGACAAGCTAACTGCGAGTCAGACACAAGGCTCTGCTTGGAAATCTGCTGACGTAAGCAGCTGCAGGAACAGAAGAGAAATCATTAAATGACACAGATCGCTGGATGAGGGTATATTGCTTCAGTGCTGACGGGAGGAGTGCTGACCTGGGCTTGAAGCTGCTGTTGTCTTAAAATCACCCAGGAGAATTATGATAGCTCTCCTTTCCTCTCAAATATCTAGAATCGACCACATCAGAAACAGGATATTGGACTGCCTGGACCATGGAGTACCCGGCTTGGTGTTTTTCCATCCATCCATCTAATTTAATGTCTCGTCTCAAGGCGTAGATAAAGCACATAGTCTGCAAAACAATAATGCTAGCGCTTAGCAAAAACAAGACATCTGGGTTAGGCTGAAATACTGTGGTTGTACTAACTTAGCTTGTCGCATAACCAACGTGCTATGGATGACAGTGAAGCATGGGTTGTTTCCGTCTCCCAGCTTCCATCACTTTTCACTTTTCAAAGCTGCCTTCCCACAGCCCACAAATAACTTACATTGCATTATCAATTTGCTAACTGGACTTGTAGATCAGACCAATACTGATCTCCTGCCTGGGTAGCCCCTAACATATGACCTGACTATACACCTTAGGAAGAGCTAGCAAACCATTTATACTTCGCTTATAGAAGGGGGAAAGGAAATGCTGGACTGTCTGTCCTAGAAAACCTTCATACTCTGCCTTCTGTCCTAGCAGGCCCAACATTTCAGTCCACATACTCTGCTTATTAGGATATGCTTAATCTCATTGTGGTTGTTCAATGCTCCGACCCAAGATGGCCAACAAATGAGTCTTAGAAAGGAGGCATCTTGTCTGACGGCACATTAGCTGTGGTAAGAACAAAATGTGGTTTTAATTAATAGAGTCGGTAATAAGGCTGCCTGACATGGGGAAGACCCAGTAGTCCTCTCTTAAACTTCCCTTACTAACCGTCTGTGCCGCTGAGTTTGATAAAATCCAGACCCAGTAGCTCTTGAAGTTAATGCGAGCATCGCACTAGATCAGACGGCTGCACCAGCCGCTTTGAGAGCGGTAGGCTGGTGAGTGTTATGCAGTTTGGCCAGTCTGCACCTTTTAACAATTAAATCATGTTCTGCAAAATGTAGTCGAAAGTCTGGCACTGTCATTATCTTCGAGCTGCTAATTATTGGAAGGATTTTTTTCTTCTTTAGCATCCTGTTGGAAGTTAAATAGACCACGAAATCTCTGAAGACCAGATCCTGAAGTGCTTTTTCCAGCAGAATTTCCCTGAGAGTTTTCCCTGATTAAAAACTTCAGGATTGATCCCCAGGATTAGCTGATTTGCAGCTAGCTGCTGTCATCCTCCTGCATACTGAGTTCAGCAGCTGCTGCCTGCATATCTCAGGGGCAATCTCCTGATCTCAGCCAAACTGGGTGCTGAAATAATGGGACATCCTCTGATCACTGTAACAGCCATTCTTCAACGGGACAAAACCACAGGCATCTGCATTCATTTTATCTTAGAAGCAGTAGCTGGTTGGCAGGTTGCAAGCAGCTCTTTGAAAAGCCCAGCCACAACCATCACCATCTCCTGAAAAGGGGTTTTTAACTCGAGAGATTTTGTTTCTTTTGCTTCTTAACAGGTAAGAGCAAAAAATCCTTTGAGCTTTTTCTTGTTCAAACTGTGTCCAGATAGTTTCACCCTCCTGGGGTGTCTTGTTTCACCCTGAATGCCAGCTAGAAGTCAGTCCCGCTGCTCCACTGAAACAATTTCATCGTGTTTTTCAAATGCTCGTGCAAACAGGTAGGCAAGGGTCTTTGGGTAGATGCGATATCTTTTATTGGACCACCTGAGTAGCTGGAGATCTCGGGGCAAGAGCAGAGTCTCTAATGTCTGAAGAAGGGTGCCTGGGCCTGAAAGCTTGCAAAGAGCCTTTTTTCCCTAAGGTTAGGAAAGAAGTTTAAAGTGTGACGGTATGTCACCTATTTACACTTTCACTGACCTCCTAACAGGTGTGTCGGTTTGAACAGTGTGGCTGAGAGCTAGGAAGAGCAGTGAGTAAGGACTTCCAAATCCAAAGCTATTTATTGTTCAGCCCTGCCAAACTCATGCATTATCCATTTAAGTTTTATAGCAACCAGTCTTCTGCCAGCGATCGAAAGCGTAATAAGCAGCTTACAAAAATAAGATACCTTTTCTATAAGGCAGCAAAGTGATTCAAAGGCAATAACACCCTGTGCCCCAGCTCATCAGCTCGCTTGCTGGCCAAGTGCCTGGGGAAATACAGATTTTGTAGGCTGTAGCTCATTTCTACCCCAGGCGCATCAGAGCCCAGATTTGTTAAGTTTCCAGGCAAAGATGAAGCGCCTGTAAGGAATCGTCTGCTACTTCCTCTCCCCGTTTGAGATATTTTACTGAACGCAACTGCAGCAGAACTGGGGTGAAGGGGGCCTTTTGGTAGTCAGCTCTCACACTTCTTGTAGGTTAAAAAAAACCCCAAACCCTTATGTAATGTCCTTTTTTGAGGCTTTTTGATGTGGCCATGTGCATGAGCCAGGGTTACTGGGAAAAACCTGACTGTTACCAACCAGCAAACTGCAGCGATGTCTCCTCCTGTCCCCTGGAGAGGGCACAAGGCTCTTCAGACGTCCCATTTTTGTGGGGTTTTTGAGCCTGAATCTAAGTGTTGCTCCCTCCTGTGGGGGTTGCAAAGCCCTCGAGTGTACAACTGTCCACACCCCACGTGGGACATGCTTTGTCCACGTTACAGGGAGATATTTAGGGGCTCTGCAGCCACGCTGAAAGCTGCAGGAAGCTTGGAGGCAATGCAGAGTGCCACCTTCACGTTATCTGCGCTCAGCACGCGCCGGAGCGAGCATGAGAACAAACCAGACCGCATTGGCAAGCTAAGTGCTGCGGGCAGGCTGCCAACGAGCACCAGCCCACACGTGTGATAACACGGCGACATGCTGAGTTCCAGCAAAGATGCAAGTCCCAGGGTGCTTTGTGCTACAAAAACACCCGGAAAGAAAAGGTTTGCCTCTCTCAGGCCTTAGCGGCTGGTGCAGCTTTCGTAGGAACTCCTCCTGCTGCGACTTAGGTCACCAGATTTCCCGTGAAGTCAGCGATCTGCAAAGCAACCGGAGGCCACGTGGGGTTAACCCGTGGGAGACAGCCGGGGGAAGCTGATCCTAAACACAAAGTGCAGGTCGGCCGTCAGGTTCTCCTCTGCGACCTGGAGGGTTTGTTGAACCAGCCAGCCTGCGTGGGACAAATTAAATGAATACACTTGTCTCAGTCCCGGTGGACCAGAGATCCTCAGTGCCCCTGTAAAAAGTCCCTTACCAGGACCAACGCGATCCTTTTTGCTCCTCGTCTCGTCCAGTGGTGCTGGCCCTCCTGGCCTTGCGGCCTGGGTGACTGGTGCAGGGTAGGTCCGCTGGCGAGGCCGGTCTGTGGGCTGAACCCAGCATGGGACTGGCATACGGGTGTGATCCTGCATGCCAGCCTGACCCCACGTGCTGCATATGGCCATCGAGTGACTTTGCACCCTGGATCCGGACTCACGCACTGGCCCAATTCTGCACGCCGGATCCAGCTGCAGGGAGACCCCATTCGGTGCAAAGGGCCCCTCCGGAGGCCTGGAAATTCGGCGGTGGGGGAATCCCTGGAAGGGTTGGTTGCTGTCCTGCGGCAGTTAATGCTGTCACCACTCCCCCATGACCAAATGTCTACTCCTGTGGGCCGGATGGCACAGTCCTATGATACAGATTCAGCCTGCTGACCTAGTCCAGTGTGGTTTAAATTCCAGCGACCCTCCATTAGCTTGGAGACAATCATGTGGGAACAAGGTCCAGCAAAGGACTTAGACACCACAAGGTGTCTGACTTCAAGCAAAATCCCCAGTCCTGAGCTAGGCGCTAGGGGCCAGACTCTGTTGCAATTAATAGCTGCATAAGTGGTCATAGGTACCTGAGTGCAATGCTACTCCACCCTGCTCCAGTCCATGCAAAGCGATGCTTTTTTGTGACTCACTCTCTTGGGCAAGATGATGGTGGGATACAAGGGTAGATGCATTCATGGAATAGGACCTTGCCCTTCAGCTCCCTGCGCAGGGTTAGGGGTAACCATCTGCTAACAGCACAGGGAGCTGCCTCGAGCTGGCAGCGATGCAGCAGAGAGGGGCATATCTTCCCTTCCCTTCCCCAGTGCTGGGGTGCCGCCCCACTCTGGGCTGCGGGAAGATGCCTCTAAGGTTAGGAGCAGCAGAGCAGGGTTTTGGGGATCCCAATTTGGATTCAGGACTTCCTCTGTCCTGCTCGGCAGGTCTGCGTCCTTCACTGCATCCATCCCTTGGTGTCCATGCCCTTACGTAGTTGTTTTCATTTTGCTCAAAGGAGGGAATTAACTGTTCGGTCAATGGATTGAACCCTGCCCCGAGATGTATTTTAACCAAGTCCTCCAAGGAAGTCCAGTCAAAGCTTTCGTGTAAGTGCAGTTATAAGGTGAAAAAAAGAAAAGGAATCAAATAGTAACGTCCATCTGACGTCAGCAGGCGTGGTATGTACAGTGTGACTGCCGCGCGTGTCAACTCTGGCGTCTGTATTCGCATGTGGTGGGACTATGCCAGGTGAGAAATGCCTGAGCTTCACACCTCTTGGTAAATGCGGCCCTCAGCGTTTCCTTTGCCGTTCTCCCCAAGGGCTGTGTTCAGACCTGCTCAGTGCCACTGAGTAGCGTCATGCTTCATGAAGAGACCCACCAGAAGCAAGTGGAGCAACTTGTGGAGTAAGATGCTACCCAGAATGAGCCCCAGAGTGCACAGCGGTGACTGAAAAGGTCAAACAGCAGGGGTGAGAGCAACAGGACCGCTACCACAAATATGATGGGTAATGACAGCCCCCCACAAAGGGCGTTCAAAGGTGAGATGCAGGCTCTGTCACCTGGAGGAACCAATGCCCAAGAGTGGATTAAGCTCCTAGGTCCAGGAAAACTTAATCTGGGTCAATTGTTGAAGTTTCTGCTGCTGGATCAGGCTCAGCTTTTCCCAACTTAGTCCTAGGGTCTCCTTCACTCCAGAACGCCCCACAACATTTTTGCAGTTACTTTACTGGGGGGGTGGGATGTGATTGCTGCTTTCCCCAGTGAACTGCACTGCTTAAGACTAGGAGGAGCATTGCCTGGGCAAGTACCCTGCTTTGTATACAGCTCCATTAACTTCAGCGCCGGTCCAGCCTAGACCCCGAGGGTCCCACACTCAGGCACCTCTACCCTGGCTACTCCCCCTCCTTGTCATAGCACCGGTGTGTGATGCACATCTCCGGGTGTCCTGTGCCTTTGCAATGGATGCGATCCAGCTGTGGATCGCTTGTCCTGGCACCTGACTGCAGGCAGTCCCAGCCCACAATCATAGCTCATGTGACAATAACACACTCGAATGCAGTAGTTCTCAAGCTTTTTAGACTCAGGGCACTCCCTCACTTGGCTCAAAGCAGCCACCCAAAAATGCTAACTCCTAGCTTTTCCCACGGGCAGATCTAGGATTTTGAAAAGCGAGGTGCACATATGACACAACACACATTTTTTCTCCAGTTAAAAAAGAAACCAGAAACTGCCCTAGGGAGTAGGTTCTTAGAGCTATATAATTCAATTTAAGACTGAAGCAGAAAAAAACCAACCCAGAAAAGCTGTCTTGCAATGTGCATTAGTTTGGTGTATAATATATTTTATATATAAACACAACAAACTAGGCAAAAATGATCTAAAAATGTTGTTTCACTAGTCCTGGAGTCATTGCAGCTAAGTGTATGTCTCTTTTTCAGTGCGTTCCCCAAGGCTGGGGACTTTGGGCTGTGGCAGTGCTCCTGCTGGGACCAAAGCCAGGGGTCCCTGGCTAGAGGGTCTTGCCTTTCTGCTTAGGGTCCAGCCGATTGGGGTCAGAAAAATTTTACCCCGTGGTCAGACTGGTACTGACTGGGGGAGTTTTTGCCTTCCTCTGCAGCAGGGGCCATGGCCCTTATGGTGGGATCGCTATTGACAACATCTCATAGGTGCAGGACACGGGCTGCCATGGCTCCCCTGCTTTACCTGCGGCCGGTTTGGGCGTTAAGTCTGTGTTGGGTCAGGGTTGCAGGTAGTTTTGTGTCCAGTTCATGGTTTGTACGGGACGGTTTGGATAGGGATGATCCTGCCTCAGGCAGGGGATTGGACTCGATGACCTCTGGAGGTCCCTTCTAGCCCCACTTCTCCATGATTCAATGAAAATCAAGCCTTCTTGAGCATCTGGCCAGGGCCTCCAATGCTTCCCAGAGCTAACTGAGTTAATATTCACCTGAGTTAATATTTCCACACCTGAGTTAATGTGTGTTATCTGGAGTTTGAAACCGGTCTGGGGAATGAGGTGACCAGAAGCAGCCAACAGCTAGCACCCTTGCCTAAGTAAGTGGCTGGAGTGGTGGAGCCATTAAAGACCATTTTAAAGGAAAGAGGGCCCGTAACACAGGTGGAGTGAAGAGCCTGGAAGGAAGCAAGTAGATCCTAATGGATTCCCTAGTGCTGCCTGGCTAGAAACGCTGCAGCCACCGTTAGGCAGCTGGTTTTAAACTTGGGGGTGGAGGGGGGGCAGGAATCAAAGGGGAGTGCAGTTGCACCCCCCTGCATCTGCCCCTCAGCTCTAATGCAGCATTTCCCAACCTGTGGGTCGTGAGCCACAACAATATATGAGCAAACTTAAAAAATAGCTTTTCCTTTAAATAAAACATGGGAAACTGTGGTTTTCCCCTTGCAGGCTGGCAGAGCTCCAGCCTGCAAGGGGCTGCTTGGGCCCCCCATGCCCTGCACACCCACCCCCCGCCCCACACGCAGGAGGGCCTGGGGCCTGGGGGGCAGCAGGTTGGGAGTGAGGGGCACTGGGTTTCATGAGTTCATAGTTTGTAAGGCTGGAAGGGACCTGGGAAGATCGCCGGGTCCAGCCCCCTGCACCAAGCAGGAAAGATAAGGGTTGGTACTGGCTGCTGATGTATACAAATGGGTCCTGGTCCAAAAAAAGGCTGAGCCCCACTGCTCTAAGGCCTTGCTGGACCAGGTCTGGGGAGGCTCTGGGCTTCCACCTGTCTTCCAGGACAGCGGCATGGCAACTCTCTGGCCTGACACCGAAAAGCGCAGGTCTGAAAATACTTGGCTAAGTCAGAAGACGAGTCTTCAAATAAAAAAACAAAACGAAGCCCATCTGGTTGTACTGGGGCTGGCTTGGGCAGCTGGCTGCCTGCTCCCCGTCTCAGTGCAGTGTCTGCTTGCTTTACTCCTCGCCCCTGGGCTGGTGCCAACTGTTGGCTTTTTTTTTTTCCTGTCCCTGACAAGGTGTCACACCTGAAGCAGGGCAGGGGGTTGTATTAGGAGGTCCCCCCTTTCTAACCCTCCCCCCCGCCCCACTTCCCAGCACAGGGTCCCTCTGCCACAAAAAGCCTAGGGCAGTTTTTGTGTTGCAAAGAGAGGCAGGGGGGTTGCACGCTGCGACTGAGAGCCCCCCGGGCATCACCTGGGCACAGCTCCCAGCGCCAGGAGCCCCAGGTCCTGGCCGCAGCTCAGCTGGGTGCAGCTGCTGCGGCAGAGAAGCCACCTCCTCTTCCCTCTCCTCCTCCTCCTCCTCCTCCTCCCCCCGCACCAGATCAGTCCATTTCCTTGTCAGCGCAGCTGGGGGAGGCGGGGAGCCCTGCACCCAGCGCAGCTGCTGCAGCTATCATGCCTTTCCGCAAAGGTAAGGGGGTCCTGCCTGCACCCCTGGGGATCAGAGCCGGGCGAGCGCTCTCCTCCTGCCTGGGGTGGGCTTTGCAGCCCGGGGGCCAGGTGGGCACAGGGCTGGGGCAGACAGGGTGCTTCCCACCCCCCGTCCCCTGGAGGGTGCCCAGCCCTTCTTCTCCTTCGTTTCTGGAGCAACTCAGGGGATATGATTTGGATCTGGTGTGGCTGATTTGACCTGGAACACGATATTAATCACTATGTATAATTATTAATATTTGATATGATTAATATAATATATGAATACAAAAATCTCCCCCCTGCCTTGGCTGAGCCAAGCAGGTGCCTCGAGGTCCTTGTGCCTGGCGCTGGCTTCTCCGAGAGGCATCGGGGCAATGCAGGAGCTTTGCCCAAACTAAGGCAAGGGGGAGCTGCACCCCCAGGTGCATGCTTGGGCGTTGCTGTCACCAGGGTTTTGTCTTTTGGGGGTGGGGACCAGGCACATGGAAGCACTGTGAATATACAGGGGTCTGCCTTGGGTGATGCTGAGGACTTGTGTTCGTGTGTGTTCATTGCCCTCTGCAGGAATAGCTCTGCCCAACAGCGCAGGCCCCATGACACCCAGCAGCGATCTGGGAAGCAGGGGGCTGAGCGCCGGGGGCCGGAGGAGCTGCGTTCCCTTCTGCAGGTGGCATTGTCACATAGCTGCAGCCAAGGATGCTGGGGGGGGGGGTCACTGAGTTGTGCAGGGTCTCTTGGGCCATAGGATTGTAGGAAAGTTGGGCTGGAAGGGACCTTGCGAGGACATCCAATCCAGCCCCCTGCTCAAGGCAGGATCATCCCTGCCTAAATCATCCCAGCCAAGTGCCTGTCCAACCTGCTCTTGAAAACTTCCAAGGATGGCGCTTCCTCGACTTCTCTAGGCAGCCTGCTGCAATGCTTGTCCACCCTACTAGTTGGGAAATTGCTCCTCATCGCCGACCTAAACTTCCCCTGCTGCACCTTGAGGCCACTGCTTCTAGTCATAGGATCATAGAAAATTAGGACCTGAAGGGACCACAGGAGGTCATCTAGTCCAGCGGTTCTCAACCTTTTTTGTACCAGGACCCACTGTAAACATCAATGGCCCCAACCCAGTGCCCTTCACTCCCGACCTGCTGCCCCCTGCCCCCAGTGTGTGGGGTGGGGGGGTGGGGGGTATGGGGGGACCCCACGCAGGCTGCAAGCCTGCCCTCCCGCAAGGGAAAACCCACCGTTACCCACGTTTCTGTCCTTTAAAAGCGGATCAACAAACTTTAAAACTGGATCCTCCTTTCAAGTTGGTTCGCAACCCTTTCATACATTCTTGCGACCCATTTTTGGGGTTGCAACCCACGGGTTGAGAACCACTGATCTAGTCCAACCCCCTGCTCAAAGCGGGGCCATCCCTGACTAGATGATCCCAGCCAAAGCTTTGTCCACCTGGGTCCTAAAAATCCCGGTCCTATCCCCTCTGGCCACAGAGAAAAGCCCATCTCCGTCTGCTCTGTAATTGAGGCGGGGGGATCTGATACCCCAGGCTAGTTCATTCAGCTTTTCTTCATATGCCATGCTTCCTAGGCCTCTAATCATTTTTGTTGCTCTGCTCTGGACTCTTTCCAAACTGCCCACATCCTTCTTCAATGGTGGGACGCAACCCTGGACACAGGCCTCCCCGGGGCTGTATCGAGGGGAAGGATCACTTCCCTTGCTTCGCAAGTGATACGTCTGCTATCACCCAGTATTCTGTTTCTTTTTTCCTCCCCTTTGCAACGAGCACGCCGTTGACTCGGAGCTTGCGCTCGTGTGATCCGCTGGGATCGGCCGCCTGCCGCCTTCCCAGGCTCTGCCAGTGGGCGTGGGATGAAAACCCTGCAGGGCCCAAGCATGCTGTTTACAAGGCTGAGCGTGGCACCGAGCCGTCTTGGGAGGCACTCGGCGGCGAGTGGGAAGCTTGCTGCTCCCGTGAAGCCGTGTGTGCCGTGCCAGCTCCCTCCCCTCTCTTCCTGTTGGGCCTGTGCTTGCTGCGAGAGCAGTGCGATTTAAACAGGGCCTGTCCCTGCTCTGTCTGCACCCCGGCTCGCGAGTGCTTCATCTGTTTGCAAGTCGTCTCTAGGCAAAAGGGAAATCTGGACCTTTATTTAAACCGGTGTAAATCAGGAACAGGTCCTTGGGACTGAGCAGCGTGAGACCGGCAGGAGGGGAGAGCAGGGCAGGTTGTCATTAGGAACGTAGGGTTAGCAAATGCATGTGGGGGACAAATGCATGTTGAAAGGCTTGGACTGTCATGGGAAGGGTGTGAGGGCTTGTCTAGTCCAAGAGAAAAAAGGCCTGGTCTGGTAGCCCTGCTGGGGGCCAGTAGGGTGAGGCTGAGCTTTGGGTCCTGAGCAGATCTTCGAGTCCGACCCCCTGCCATGGCAGGAAAGAGTACTGGGGTCAAGCGACCCCAGCAAGGTGTACATCCAGCCTCCTCTTAAAGACCCCCAGGGTAGGAGCCAGCACCACTTCTCTTGGAAGCTGGGTCTTCAAGAAGAGACTGGGCAAGCACCTGGCTGGGGTCGTCTGACCAGGCCAGGGGCCGGACTCGATGATCTGCTGAGGTCCCTTCTGACCGATGGAGGAACTAAGGAGGGAATCTGCAACCAAATGCTGCGTGTAAGCTGGAGTGCTATAGTGCTGAGAAGGAGACAGCGGGGATGGGGCAGGCTCTCCCCGTTTCGGATATGTCCGGCGAGGCTGCTCAGCGCACCCTAAAAAGGATGGTGTGGAACGAAGTCCCCGGTGTACAGGGATAGGCTGGGTGCTCTGATGTTTCTCTGCCATCTCGGCAGATCCGTGACGAACGGTATTGTTCTTGCGATTCGTTTGTGATTCATACTGTGTTCTTCTGTAGGGCCCGGGGGACCCAGTCATGGGCTAGGACGTCCTGGTGCTGCATATGCACTGAACAAAATGACAGTCCCTGTCCCTAAACAGAGTCAGTTTATGGGACAAGAGATGCCAGGTGGATGCAGAGAGACAGCAAAGGGGTAAATGGAGAAGAGGAGGACTCAGGAGGACCGAGCGCTCGGGCGGCTTGTCTATTGTTCGCTTAGCTGGAGGCATAGGAGGAAAGAAGTATCTGCTCCAGAGACTTAGCAGGCAGGCGGGGAAGGGCATCACACTGTTGTCTCTGTCTTCTCCAGACGTGGGCTCTGTTTGGAGGCCATCTGAGTGTGAAAGGCCAGCAGGGTCCAGGCCTTTGCTGGTCTGAAATCTTTCCTCCCCAGCAGCGGATATAGCGTCAGACCAGCATCCCCCGGGGACGTGACGGCAGGTGCACTGCACTTGGTGTCTTGTGGTAGGAGTGAGATGGCGCAGAGCCTGCAACATCGGTGACATGCGTGGTGTCAAGCACTGAGACCGAGTGCCTGTGGGGAGTGCAAAGAGATGGCACAAGCCAAGCCTGGGGAAGGGCGACGGGGGGGAACGCAGGGCAAGGAGGACTGGCTCTGCAGCGCTGCCCTGAGGGACGCTCTGGGGGCTGCAGACCTGCTTGGAGACGTGCTAGTGCCGACTGTGACTTCAGTACCGACGGTGCCGCCCTCTGAGGTTCAGCGGCGCGTACTGTGGTTAGCACCCTTTTCAGAGGCCTGTTTATCTTTAGGTGCAGGATGTGATTGTTTAAAACAGAGTCGGACCCGCTCTGAACCAATGGGGGGAAGAGACTGAAATCAGAGACTAGGGACCGGGTGCAACATGCTCAGTCCCCAGCTGGTTGTGTGCCGGCCACGTGACTGCTGCTGGCAGTGTCTTGTTAGAGCAGGGGCAGGCAAAATATGGCCCATGGGCCGGATGTGGCCCACCAAGCACTTTCATCCAGCCCATGGGACCCCCCAACAGATTGGACCCCACCCAGACCATTCCTGGGTAGGAGTGAGGCACCCATTTGTGTACCACCCGCTTCAAACAAACCCTATTGCCCCTCACTCCTACCCTCATGGGAGGAAGGGCACAGCCCAGCTGGCACGCAGCTTCCAGGCGGGGCTGCCGCAGCCCCTAGGGACCTGCTCCGCTTCCCCGTCTCCGAGCAGCAGGGGCTGGCCTGCAGCTGGGTGGGAGCGTGGACCGCAGGGCTGGGAGTGGTGGCAGCACAGAGCCCATGCCAGGGGGGCGGTGGCAGCGCGGAGCTCGGGTAGGCGGCACGTGGGTGTGAGGGAGGGTGGTGGGTATAGGGACCCACTCCCACCCCCACTCCCACTCCGCCCATGGTGTGCAGCCCCGGTAGGCGGTGGCGGGGTATTCAGGGCACAGGTGCCCGGTGGGGCATGGCTCCAGCCAGCACTGCACATTGCAGCGAGGGGCGCAGGCTCCGCTGGGTCGTCTGTAACCACCCGCAGTATCCGGATTCGCACAGCACAGGACAGAAGCCCCAGGCACCGGAGCCGGCTGCCTTCCCTGCCCCCCAGGGGAAGGTGCCAGGGGTTTCCCTCCCCTGTAGCACACCCCGATGGGGAAGGCAGCCGGCTCTAGCATGTGGGGCTTCCCTCCAGGGCAGCAGCAATACAGACTGCCCGGTGGAGGTTGTGCCCCTTGCTGTGATGTGCAGTGCTGGCTGGAGCTGCGCCCCACTGGGCAGCTTTGCCCTGGGCACCTCGCCTGCTGCTGCACCATGGGAGAGCCTGAGTGGTGGGTCCCCACACCCTCCTGCACACCCACACCCTGCCCCCACAACCCCTCACATATACACAAGCCCCCAACATAGCCTATGCTACCACATACAGCCACACCACCTCACAACGCCAGGGTGGTGATCCTCCCCCTTTATGCGGCACTGGTCAGGCCGCAGCGGGAGTACTGCGTCCAGGTCTGGGCGCCGCACTTCAGGAGGCATGTGGACAACATGGAGAGGGTGCAGAGGAGGCCACTCGCATGATCAGGGGACGACAGGGCAGGCCATACAATGAAAGACTGCGGGACCTGAACCAGCCTTCACTGGGGTTCATGGGCTAAACACAAGGGCTTAAACTATGGCCCCTTGGCTCCCACCTGGATGTCACTCCCCCCATTGCATGGGGTGGGTTACCTCTGGCTTTCCCTTTCTGCCCCTGCCCCAGGGGTCAGAGAGGGTTGATACATCCGGCAGTGCAAGGGACACCTGCATCCCGGGGTGCCTGAGTGCCGTGGGGGAGCTGGCAGCTGGGAAGTTAAGGGTGAGTTGGGTGCTTGGGCAGCAAAGAGGCACGGCTGAGAAGCACAGGGAGCTGTGGTGGGGTGTGCAGTGCAGTGTGGGGGGTACCCTGGGTGCTAAGTGCCAGGGAGGTGCTATGCATCTCCTGTGGCCTATGTCCCCTCCTGATGCTAGCATGGCCTTAGGGACACATAGCCCCCATGGTCTAGGTCAGGGCTGTCTAACTTCTAAGCTTGTAGGGCCTGGCATTCGGGTTGGGCATGCCCTTCACACTGGACTTGGGCAGTGCTGACTGTTCCTGAAAGCACACAGAGCACGGGCAAAACACCCCTCCGGTCATTAATTTGCACCCCTTACTCGATCGACAGAGCATGCAAGCGCCACATATTCGAGCAAAAAGTAGTTCAGTAGCCCTGGAGGGCAAAACGTCACGCCCTTTCTCCAAAGCGTCCTGGGTAACAGGTCCCAGCAGTTGTCATGCAGCACCTCGTTGGCACCCTGAGCCTCTGCCTCCCTTGGCTACGTTCTCAGGTGCTGTAGTTATCATCTGTGGCAGGTGTTGCTTGATCGCCTCCAGCCTTCCTCTTGGCCATTGCTATCAGCCGGTCGGTGTCCACAAGGAGCTCTCCATTGCTACCCTGCAGCTCCCTGGGTAGTCATGGCTTCTTCTGCACAATCTAATGTTTAATGAAAGGCTTCATCTGCCATGGCAGCAGGGCTTATAGGGGAGGAGGAGGAGGAGAATAATTCCAGCAATGTCTGTGCCAGTGAATCTCCTTTTTCTTGAATGAGAGAAAGCAGGCAAGAGAGCTCTTGACAAGGTGGGTGTCATGAACGTTGAGGTGCCTGATGAAGTGAGCTTCAGCCCCCATGAATGCTTGAGCTACACACATATATATATATCTATTATCACACATATATACACACACATATATATATATCTATACACACATATATACACACACAATTATATATATCTATAATAGATATTATATAATATATATGTGTATTATATATATATATAGAGAGAGAGAGAGAGAGGGAGTGCTCCTTGCATGGCCTACCCCCCACCCCTACTGCATGGCCCCTCTGCAAGGAGGTAAGTGCTGTTGTGTATACATCAGTTTCTGAAATGGGTTGCCACTCCCTTTGTAAAAAGTGTGGCTTTGAGTCCACTGAGGGGTGCTGTGAGTTTAAAACACTGAAAACCGCTGTTATACATCAGATCTGTGTCAGCAAGGAGTGTGGGGGAAACAAATCACATCCCCTAGGTCAGGGGTGCCCAGTCTGTTCACGCCATGGATGGGCAGTGCCAGGTCCATCTGCAGACGGGATCTGGCCACTGGGCCCAATCCAGTGCATGTGGCAGGCAGGGCTCAGGCCATTTGGCTGCATGGCAAGGCTGGTTTGATCCCAGTCTGGCCCTGGGAGCTGGGTAGGGGGTCAGCCCGGGCCCAATCCAGCTGCACAGGGTGCAGTACTTTGGCAGTATTCATTTTCACTACTCCCCCGCCACCAAATTTCCCAACCTGTGGGGAGCCCTGTGGGCCACATGCCATCGCTCCATGGGCTGGATTTGGTGTACGGCCGGGGGTGGAGCACCCCTTCTCTAGCCGAGGTGCTGAGCTCACGAAATACCCAATCGTCGTGGCTGAGCTGAGAGAGGAGCTCATTGATCCACTTAGCCAGGAGGTCCCAACAGAGAGGTGGCAGGGACTACGGCGAGACTGGGATCAGGCGGGGGCAAAAGGAACAAGGCAGGAGCAGGGCAGAGGTCCAAGGAGCACAGGTAATGTTTCTGGGACAAGCCGCACAGGAAGCAGGAGGGCTTTTATAGCCCTCCTATCATGGTCCCTGAAGGTTACCCGCTTCCTCATTAGCATCCTTATGGGAGGGACCAGGCTGGGCTGGGGCTGAGGCGTGACCGGTTACATGGTGGTGCGGAGGACTCAGCATCTGCCTGCTGGCTCAGGCACCCTGGGTTTGAATCTCTGTGGTCCTAAGGTCTGCGACCTCTGGTTTGCTCCTGCTGTTCCTAGCTTGGCCCAATTCACTTCCCCAACCGTTTGGAGAAACCTCTGGGGCTGTGGCAGCAAGACACCCCCTGTTAGCAGATGCTGTGTCTTAACTAAGGAGCCCTGCCAGCTCGGCTACATGGGCGCACCTCCGTAATGTAGATGTGCCCTGAATGAGACTCTGAGGTGGTCCCAGGGTCCCTTCTGCTAAGCTGGAGAAGCAATTTTTTAGCCTCTCTCCTGAAGGTTTGCATGACAGAGGAGGTGGGAGAAGAGATGGGGCAAAGTGACCCCTTTAGCTGCAATGCAAGCACCTTGGAGTCTGTCTGCTTGGGACAGTCAGCCAGAAGGTAGGATGGTGTGTGTCACCTTAGAGACTAACTGGTTCAGAGAGCAGCATTGCAGCTCGGGGAAGTCTGAGAGTCAGCGCAGTGTACTACACCACATGGCCACTGCATGTCCCCACAGATCAACACGAGGAGCTCAGGACGGTTTTACTTTCTGTGCCATGCATTTAAAGGAAACTTGCAGCCTGGAAGCAGGAAGGAGGGGAAAGGCACGGTGGGGAAAACCGATCTAGATTTGAGCCTCTGCGTAATTATTCATTCCTTTATTCATATGTGCTGCAATTTGAGTGTTGTCCCTGAGCCTTGCTTGGGGTGGATAAAGGACTAGCTTTTGTGCGGGGGTGAACGTGGAGCAGGCTCTCACTGAGAAACCCTACATCGCTCCATTCGAGGAGCAAGCAGGTTAATACTGGCTGCCGAGTTGGTGCTGTTATAACATCTCCTGCGGGTAGCTGCCTTGGTACAGCTGCTCCTCTGCCCATCCTGGGCACCCACCTAACTTACACGGCTGTGCAAAGCAGTCTAACTTACAGCGGCATAAATGCGTTACGTGTCTGCACCCGCTGCCTCCAGCTGCGTTATCTGGTAGCAGATGCACAGCACACAACATCAGGCACGTTACTGAGCTGATGCGTATCTCTGGATCGCTCACTCAAACAAGCTTTTTAAAGGTGGGAGCTCCCCAACCAGCCACAGTGCTAGACTCCCACTGCCTCTGGGCACGCCGCTCGCCTATCTCCCCTGCCATGCCTTGCTGTTAAGTAATTATGATCTTAATTAGGTGGGAGGCTGCCCATTCCGGGCCCTGGTGTCTAGGGCCTTGAGCACATGCTCCTACCTCCGCTTACATGTCCCATGCCTCGCAGACGTTTCTAACAAGTGTGTAAAGCTCTGGCCTGAGGCTGGGTCCAACTCGTTGCAGTATTAGGCCTCTCCCGACCTGCCCCGTTACGGGCCACACTCATACCGGCCTGTCACTGAGACCTCTGCCGTGGTCTCTCTGCTGGGACTTTTCTTGTATCACCCCTCCTTTTCCCCATTCACCCCGCCATATCCCGAAGGGTCCTTGGGCTCGATTCCCTTCACTCCCAGGCCAGCAAGCGTGTGGCCTTTTGGGCATCTTCCACTACCCTCAACCGAGCAAGTGCTGAGCGGTTTGCAAAATGCTGCTCAGACTCTGCCCCCGTCTCACAGCCGGATAACTCCCCCAGCTGGTCTCCATACAGGGCTGCTGACTTGCCCCCTTATGTCTTTGAGGCTTCTTCCCTGCTGCCCTCCCATTCAGGCTGACCTGTGGCCTCAGGTGCCCGAAGGCTTACCTGGACCAGATTTGGTCCCCCAAGTTAACAGGACCTCAACTCATGCCCCCTGAATCGCAGGGTCTCAATTGGTCTCGCGCCCCAGCAGGCTCAGGTCCCCGGCATGGGCATGCCTGGCCCTAACTCTCTCCGATATTGCATTCCCTGCCTTAAAGTGGGGGCTAGGGTTACTAAGGTGTCCCTCCTCATCTTTCACCAGGGTGGTAAGTGGTCTGGCATTTCTTGTGGGTTCCTACACCCCTAGGAGCCCCACCAGACCACCCGTCCCCAGCAGGGTGCAGTTTTAGGAGCCTCCAAGCTACCCCACAGCTCCTGCCCTTGTCTCCGGAGCAGCACCCCGGGCGCTCTGACACCCGCCTTCCTCCTTAACGTGGTTTCTGGGAAGGACTTTCCCCGCTGCTCAGCCAACGAGCTCCCACAGAGCTTGCAACGTCCCTAAGTGGCGAGCACCCCATGGGCGCTGCACCACAGAGCCTTAAAAAGGCAAGACCTGGCCCCTGTTGCATGCCAGGGGGTTCCTAATGCCCATAAGCTTCAATGATAATCCAGGCGACTCAGTTTCCCCCGCCTCAAATAGCTTCTGGAGAAGGGGTTGGAAGGATTGATTCACGTACTGCAGTGTTGAGGTTGCTGGGGGACCTACAACACCGTCTCCTTCTCGGTTGCTGCAGCAGCGGGCAGCACGGAAAACCCTACAGAGCTGCACAGAGCGGTGTTGGAGCGGAAAAATTGTCCTTATAAGACATGAGCGCAAAAGCTGCTTCTGGCACCCAGAGCTGTTCATCGTGGTCCCCACCTCCCACCCCCACTTTGCTACCCACCGGAAGTGGCTGGGCCTTACTGAGTTGTGTTGCCATGGGGATTTCTGGGGTGGCTCCGAGTGTGAGTTATGGGGGGGGCGTATGGGGGCAGCAGGAAAAATAGCTCTGCTTTTATAACGATGCTTCTTATTCTGAGGAGAGGCTCTTTCCCTTTGCTGGCAAAGATTTAGAAACTCTTGATTCCAGATTCGGCTCCTGGAAGTGCCGGCGTGTTCCTTGCTGTTGCCTGCAGGCCTTGGTGTGTTGCGTGTGCGAGGATGGACACTTCTGGCCAAGACAGGGCAGCGTTCGGCTGGATTCATAGTTTCATAGTTGCAAGGGACCTTGAAGATCATCAGGTCCAGGCCCCGGCACTGTAGGAAAGACCGCTGGGATCAGATGACCCCAGCAGGATGGGTGTCAGGACACTTCCCTTCCTCCACATTGTCCCCTTTCATCAGATGACCCCCGGAGCCAGAGTTCTTGATATTTCTATGGGTCTTAAGACCAGAGCACGCCTTGTTGAAGAAGCTGTTGTATGCAGGGTTGTGTGCGACCCTGAATTTTCCATTTTTAGTATTCAAACAAGCACATCCCCTTGGCTATGTTGTATCTCCTTGGAAGCTCTGAGGCACCCGAGATGATGCGGATTCACATGGTGGCGTGTTTCACAGTCGCATCATCCCATGTTCGCAATCGCAGCGGGGGGCATCTCCCATCCATGAACCTCAGGAGGATTAACAAATGCTTATGAGCTCTTCCCCCTAACGACTGGCAAATCATGGTCATACAGGCATGGAGGGTGAGGGCTAAGGGAAGAGACTTGAAGCTGTGATGTGACATCCGCCGGTGATCTGGGTGATGGCACGTCCTTGGCACCAAGCTCTAACTGATACCCAGGAGGTCTGCGGCAGAGCCAACAGTGGGTCCCAGCTCCCCTGAGTCACAGGGCTGTGTCCGAGCCGCATGATCCTCTTGGTGTCAATTATGAAAGTAAGCATCTTGGAAGATTCTCCAGTGAGCAAAGACTGGAAACTCCTACTCCTTACTGCCATGCCAGGTTATTTCCCAGTGGCTGTTTGCTTGGTGTCTGGGAAGGTATGCCACCCGCCCCTCCAGGCGCTGCGCTGTCCTTCACGCTGGGGGAGAGCTGCCAACTCTGCAGGTATTCTGGGAGGGTTTTTTTTTGCAACACGACATAATGTCATTATTTGCACTGTTCAACCCGTTCGCTATATCAGTCTCCCGGATCGCTTTCAATAATCGCCGGGAGATCGATGCCGATTCTGGTAGACACCTGGGCAAGCCGGGAGGCTTGGCAACCCTACTCTGGGGGAACTTGTATAAAGGGGCAGCAGGCTCCTATTTCTTCCCAAATACATATTTTCCCATCTCCTCTCCTCCCTCTCACAAATGTTCCCTTGAACAAAGGACCGGAAGCACAAAGGTGGGGAGGGAGCTGCACGTTGTCCTAGCCCACGGGAGACTCTGGAGCCGAGGGAACTGATTGCTCATGGGTTGTACTTGAGATGTACTGAGCACTAGTGACTTCTGTAGACTTCCTGCTGTGGAGAAGTAAGATGCAATGCAGGCCACAGTCGTTACAGTCATAGTTTCATAGACTTTTGGGGGCTGGAAGGGACCTTACAGCTTGTCAGGTCCAGCCCCGCTTCACTTGGGTAGCAAAGACCACTGGGACAGAAGACCCCACCCAGCAAGATGGGCGTCAAGGTGCTTTCTGAAGATGGTCAGGGTGGATGACTGTATCACCTCTGGGAGGAACCTGTTCCAGACCCTCGGTACCCGACTTGTAAAGAGGTTTTTTCTTATGTCAAGTCATCAGAGTTATGATGAGCCCCTAAAAGTTAACCGTGTTGGGGTGAGGGGTGTTAACCCAGAGCCCTGGCAACTTGATACGGCCTTCTCCAGGAGCGGGCAGTAGTCTCCCGTAGCTGCCAAGAGGCCTTTTGCTCCATGAGCACCGGGCTGGACTGCATGACAACCGCAGGGGGAACTTCCTCCCTGGAGGAGCAGCGGGACAGAGGAACAAGCTGCCCGGGGAAGTGGTGGAGTCTCCATCAACGGAGGGGCTCCAGAAGAGGCTGGATGGACGTCTGCCTGGGACGGTGTAGAAATACCGCGGCCTGCGTCTGTGCAGGGGGCTGGACCAGATGGCCCTGGAGGTCCTTCCCAAACATCTGAGTCTGTAGCCTCAGTTGCGTGTTGATTTTTAATTACATAGTTGACTAAATGCGGAGTCTCCCAGCTGTGCATCTCTGGGGATTGTGTTATAGATTGTAATCACCATACAATCCCTTATCAGGGGCGTAGCTGTCCCATATTGCCCTTCTATGGTTTCACTTTCTTATTTAACTGGCAGTTGTGTAACGCTCTTAGTTTTCATTTTACTGACAGTGTCGCCCTTAATACTTTATAAGACTTTCAGTGTTAGTTGCTTCTGTCGGAGTTAATTGGAAGCGGCTAACGAAATCAAGGGTGTCAGTACCAGCTACGGTCAGAAATAAGGCTCCTTTTTTATTCCCACCTGACTGCTCACAGATACAGAGGGAAATGCTGCTTACACATCTTCCAGATGACTTCCATGTGCCCAGGGGGTTTTGGCTCTGGTGGGGTTTCCAGCTGCTCCTTTCTTCCACTCAGGCTGTTTTCTTCCATTTCCTTTTGCACTGGGCAGCGTTCAGTGTCCAGGAATTGCTCTGAGTCCCACAGGCTCTGAAGAAATTTTCTTCTTCCAGTTCTGCAGTTCCCAGAGTTTCTGCTGAATAGGACTGGAGCCTCCAGAGCAGCTGTTTTTCACTGCATTACTCTCCAGGCTCCCCTTGGAAAATGCCTGCTCCAAACTTTCGCTTGTCCCTTGACGGCAGAAAAATAATAGGTCAGGTGTCCAGGTTGTAGCCGTATAGGTCTAGAGGCAAAAGGAATCAGGACTCATAGTAGAGGTGATATCTTTTATTAGACCAACTAGATTTTTGCCAATAAAAATGTCTTTCATTGCAAGTTTTTGGGTACAAACAACCTTCTTCAGGCGTAGGCGAATCTTTTACAGTCTTCTTTTCCTCTGCCTGAAGAAGGGTGTTTGTGCCCAAAAGCTTGCAATGAAAGATTTTTTTTTTTTTTTTGGTGCAAAAATCTAGTTGGTCTAATGAAAGATATAACCTCTACCACGAGTCCTGAAAACTAATAGAGCAGGTTTGCTGTTCCAAGAACTCAGAAAGACCACAGCAGGGCAGAATGGTTTTGACATTATGGATTCCTGTTTGAAATCTCTGGGTTTATCTTGAGACTTACGTGTAGGTGTCGGCACACTTAACAGCGCTGGTAATGTGTAGCACCCTTAAAAAGGGCTCACGGCACCCCTAGGTGCTACAGCACTCTGGCTGAGAATCGCTGTCCTAGGGTCTCCCTCTTCCTGGCTGCTTATGTCTGCAAAGCTGAACCATTTAAAGGTACATTTCCCAACAGCGCATCTTCTCCCAGCCCTGACTTGATAAGTAGACAGGGTTTCTGTAACATGCATATCCAAATACTGGTAACAAGCCTGTTGACTACATTGCTTATGATGCTTAATTAATCTCTGAGGTGCCTTGAGCTGTGTCTTGGGCTGGCAGGTATCCCTTGAAGTATTGCTACTACCACTGTCAAGAGGAACATAAGACTGGGAGAGGTCTCCTGGGCTGCGATTTGCCAGCCGCCCGCTAAGTCCATACGATCTGGCATTGTTCTGTCTTGAAGCCTGGCCTGTTGCAGTGGGTTTGTCGGTGAAAACCAAAGACCAAGTGTTCCTCTCCCTGCCCCTTATCTCCCTCCCATACTAGGGCTGGCCTGCCCCGCTGTTGTGCTGTGCTGCGCCTCGGAGCGCCGAGCTGGAGAGCACCCCAGGATGGGGCATGCTATGTATGCCCCATTCTGGAGGTGAAGCAGTATTGCCGGATTCGAGCAGCCCCGGAAGTGGTAGTAAACCCGCTGGAGACAGGGTGCCTGAGTGCAGGGCTGGACACGTATTTGGGGCTGCTCCAGCACAGCTGCATTGCTTCCTGTCTCCAAGCGGGCTTGCATTCAGCAGGAAGAAATGGGGCCTTGCTTGCAAGATCTGCTCATAGAGACCAGCAGGTTGTTTGCAACCAGGACTTATAACCACCTTCAGCACCTTCCACGGAGAAGGTTCAGGCCTGCAGTTCTAGCCATTTCTTAACCCTTTATTCACTAGCGAACCGTAACACCAAGCCAAAACGGTTTCAAGCCTGGCACCCAGTCCTGCACCACCAATTTTCGTGGACTGTGAAAACCCTCCATTTCTCAGCGGTGGTGATGCAGTCTGCTTTTCTGCAAAGCAGGATGCAAAAGCCCGGGCAGTTTATGCAGACACACTTGAGCTGCCCACGCACCATCTTGGCCTTGCTGGTTTAGTCCAAAGGAAAGGCAGGTGCTGGCACATCTGAAACCAGGTTGGCTGTAAGAGCTGCCGAAGCAAAGGAGATCATCCATTCGTCTCTCTGTTGGGGCTTTCTTCCTAGACTGGCTGCCGACCAGAGTTAAGGAGCCCAGTCTACCCTACCATGGAGTGAGTCTCCGTTCCACGAGCCTTTGGCAGTATTTCCTCCTCCAGGGGTTAGGCTAGTACCCCCTCCAAGGTGCTTTTCTGCTCAAAGCCATTGGCTCGCTAGAGTTTGCCAGAACTCGGCATTAACAGTCACAGGAAGTATTGTCTACTATAAATTACGGTAGCAAGTGAACCTGACCTGACAGTTTCTTCTTAGCTAAGCTTTAAGTTAACTTGGTATCACTCAGGAGAGTGGGGAGGAAAGGGTTTCTTAAGTACATTTGATTTTTTTTTTTTGGAGTTGGGCCTGCCAAGAGATGACATTGCTCGTTGAGACCAAGGAACAGTGGTCTCAAGTTGCAGCGAGGGAGGTTTAAGGTGGATATTAAGAAAAAAATCTTATTAGGAGGGTGGGGAAGCACTGAAACAGGTCACCCAGGGAGGTGGTGTGCATCTGTATCTGTGCATTTGATTGCTCCCAGGCCATCCTTGGAGTTTTTAAGACCTGGATAGACAAAGCCTTGGGATTTCTATGGGTCATAAAGACCACAGCACGCCCTGTTGAAGAAACTGTTGTATCCAGGGTTGTGCAAGACCCTGAATTTTCCATTTTTAGTATTAAAATGAGCACATCTCTTTGGCCATGTTGTATCTTCTTGGAAGCTCTGAGGCACCCAAGATGATGTGGATTCACATGCTGGCATGTTTCACAGTCATATCACCCCGTGTTTGCTGGGATGATCTAGTTGGGGATAGTCCTGCTTTGAGCAGGGGTTGGACTAGATGTGACCTCCCGAGGTCCGTTCCCACCCACATTTTCTGTGATTTCGTGATCCTGTGATACAGTGCAGTTGTGAGCAGCCAGTCCTCAACAGACCCTTTGCATATTTTGGCTTGCTGTGCTGGTGATAAACCTGTTTTTTGCAGTTAGAGGGTTGTACTGAGATTTGAACGTGTGGTGTGATAGTGGCACTGGGATTGGCCGATGGGAATTCATCTGGAAAGATGAAATACCCTTCCTTAATGTGCATCCAGCCACAAGACAAGCTAGGCAAGCAGGTTTCTACCATAGCATTGCATGCTCTCGCTGAGGGGACAGGTTGAGGCATGGGGCGATGCTTGGCCCCTAAGCACCTCCACTCTGATTTATCAGGACTTTGCAAGCCTAAATATCCAACCAGCATTGAAAACATGAAAATGAGGGACTCCAGCACCTCCTCTCCGTAGCCACCTAACTGCAGAGGCATTAGCACAAAATAAAATGAGCACAGGTTTGTAGAAGGAGTGTGGGGGAGGAATCAAAGACAGCAGCTGTCAGATTTTGATCATTTT
The DNA here is from genome assembly GCF_001723895.1 of Crocodylus porosus. Taxonomy (NCBI): domain Eukaryota; kingdom Metazoa; phylum Chordata; order Crocodylia; family Crocodylidae; genus Crocodylus; species Crocodylus porosus. Next base: position 138,619,728 of record NW_017728931.1, on the reverse strand, counting down.
GCTGGTAGCTGTCTTGTATTACACATGAGCACACAGAGGACCTGATGATGCAGGCTGAATATGCTTTGACCAGTCTGTCCCTTTGCACTAGGGATGAATTCAGACCAGTCATATTCACAGAAATGTGGAGCTGGAAGGGATCTCAAATGATGGTGGAGGCAGGATCAAACATACCTATGCCATCCCTGAGAGGTGTTTGGATACCCTGTCCTTAAAAATAGCCAATGAAGAAGGTTTCATAATAGCCCAGGTTACATGTCCCAGTGCTTCACCATCCTGCCAATTAGAAAGGTTTCCTGTCATCCAGCCAAAACTTCCTTTGCTGGAAATCAGATTGATTTCTTCTTCCCAGTGGCCATGTAAAACAATCGATCACTGCTAAGTTGTTCTGCAATACGGAAAAGGTTTTTAACCTTGTAATGATGTACATATTGGAGCACTGCTGTCATGTCCTGCCTCACTCTTCTAATTTCTAGGCAAAATAAACCCAGTTTCTTCTACCTGTACCTATATGTCAGGGTCTCTAACACTGATCATTCTTTTCTTATAAAATCATGGAAAATTAGTGTTGGAAGGGACCTCAGGAGGTCACATCTAGTCTGACCCCCTGCTCAACGCAGGACATCTTCAACTATATCATCCCAACCAAGGCTTTGTCTAGTTGCATCTTAAAAACCTCCAAGGATACAGATTCCACCCGCCCGGGTAACCTGTTCCTGTGCTTTACTACCTTTATAGTGAGAGAGTTTTTCCAAATATCCAACCTCAACTTCCCTTGCTGCAACTTGAGCCCGTTGCTCCTTGTTCTGTCGTCTGCCACCGCTGAAAGCAGTCCAGCTCCATCCTCTTCGCAACCCCACGTTGCAGGCTGCTATTAAATCCCTTCTCCGTCTCCTCTTTTCCAGACTAAATCAGCCCAGTTCCCTCAGCCTCTCCTCACAAGTCATGTACCCCAGCCTGTGAACCATTTCTGCTGCCCTCCACTGGACTTTCTCCAATATGTTAATACTAAAAAAGGGGTTCAACCAGTTCTCCACACTTTTCTTGGTGTGACACCCCAAGCTGTACACAGCACTCTTGATGAGGTTTCACCAGGACCTAGTAGACTGGAATAATTACCTCCTTGCTGTGACGCTCAGTGTGGGATTGGCTGGTTTTTGCAACCGCGTCACCTGGTTGACCCATGCTCAGTTCATGGTCCAGGACAGACCTCAGCACCTTTTCTGCCATTCTGCTGCCTAGTTCGTTATTCCCAGTTTTGTATCTGTGCATTTGATTGCTCCTGCTTTAGTATTAATGGGTTGCATTTGGCTCTACTGTGTTTCGTCCTGTGGATCTGGACCAGCTCTCCAGTTTGTCAAAGATTTTTGAGCCCATCCTCCTCCCAGCTTGGTGCCTCACAGTAGGTTCCTCTCTGGCTAGACGCTCCCACAGTTGGGGCTGGCTTGTAAGGCGTCTTGCAGCTTTGCTTCATTGGATGTTTGGGGTTGAAGGCTGCCTTGCCTTGCTTGGAAGAGCCCCAAGAAGAAGAGGCATCGGAGGAAGAACCACTTCCTCCACTTCCCCCCAGGCCTGCAACAGTGGCCCATAGCAATCTCCTGAGGGCTGCATTTTAGATCCCAGCTGCCTTGCATCGTCCCGAAGAGCACTGCCAGCCTCTGCTGCTGGCAAGGTGGTAGCATGGATTGGAGCAGGGTGGGGGATGGCCACAGGTGCTGGGTGGTGAAGGACCCTGCTCTGGACTGGAACTTGTTTGCCCTTCTGACCCTGTCTAGGGACAGCAGAGTCCTTTAGCCTTGCACACTTGCACAGCATCATCTTGGTCGTCCTGAGGGTTTGGCTTCTAGTCTCAGAATCATTCATTCCCTTGTTTCACACTGTCTCAGCCTCCCTGTGCTTGCTCTTTGCAACCGGGCACCTTTACTAGAAAGGCCACGTGGCGTAGCAGTAGTAGCTGGACCAGTCGTCTGGGGCGCTGGGAACTTGGATTCTGTCCCGTGTCCCTGCTGCTTTGTGACCTCAGGCTCATTCCTTCCCTCCACAGTGCCTCAGTTTCCCCTCCTACCTTCTTTTGCTTTACACTGAGAGCTCTTCATGGGAGGTGCTGTTTCAACTGTGCTATGCGAATGTACAGCGCCTAGCACAGCGGGATCCTGATTGTGGTCAGGGTCTCTAGATACCCATTAGTGCTTAAGCAGAAGTGACTGTTACTTCATTTCTATACTGTCACATAGGAAGCATTACAAATAATGCAAAATCTGGCATCCCAATGCTCTGTGCTGGAAACACCTGCAGACCTGGCACAGCTGCTTCCTCACTGAGATTTTTTATTCTTCCAGCAAGCCTGGAATAATATTCTATCTATCTATCTATCTATCTATCTATCTATCTAACACACACAGTCATCTTGGCTCAGCCTGGACTTTAGGTCAAACAAACAGATAGATAGATATAATATTATTCCAGCAAGGCTGTTTGACCTAAAGTTCAGGCTGGGCCAAGATGACTGTGTGTTAGATAGATAGATAGATAGATAGATAGAATATTATTCCAGCAAGACTATCTATCTATCTATCTATCTATCTATCTATCTATCTATCTAAATGCATATAACACATAGAGCCATCTTGATCTGGCCTGGACTTCAGGTTGGTCAGACTTGCCAGAAGAACAAAAGCCTTTGCAAGGAGCCAGCCAGTACATACATGTATGTATCACAATGTATCTATATCTATGTCTTTATACTAATGAGTGATTCTGAGCAAAGATCTCCCCTTCCAGTCATCTTCCGTTAAGAGTCTGACTCACAACTTGCTTGAGACCACATTTTCTTACTGACGGTATGAGTAGCCTTAGGTTTTTATCAAGCACGCAAGCAGGATGTCTGCTGTCCCAACACAGATAGAAATACTACAGATACCTAAAAAGATTTATATTCACTGTCACTATGGGTGTGTCTACATGTGCATTTACGTTCATCTAAACTTAATGCACATTTGCCTAATGTGCATTAAGGCGATTTAGGTGCGCATCTGCACATGCACATGCTAAGGTGCATCAACACGGGATGACTTGGGATTAAAGTTAGTCCCAAATCTATTGACATGCACAGCATTAATGTGTCTTAGTATGTCTACACGTGTGTTAAGGCGCTTTAGCTAAAATGCGACAGAGAGCTTTTGCAGGTATCAAATTTAGGCATGAATAGCCTAAAATTGCCGTTTTTAAGGCACATTAAGGTGCTCATATGTAAACCTGTGCCCTTAATGTACCTTAAAGATGGTTTATGGGCCTTAAATTGGCACATGTAGACGTGCCCTATGATGTCCAAGTCTAATGCATCACAAGGAGTCCTGTGACCAGGCTATGGGTGTATGACAAAGCAGTGCATGATTTTTTTTTTTTAATTTGTTCTGTATATCTCCCCAGGTGTGCTAGGTATTGGGTCTGGAAGATCATTGGTTGTACATTTCATGGACATTGCCCTTGAGTTGCTAAGTACCTAGGAGTAATTAGAAAAATACCATAATAATTTGCACCTCTCCACTTCAGGGCACTTAACAAACATGAGTTCACTTACCCTTTCAGCTCTGCTGGAAGGAAAGGGAGGATGATTAGCCTTATTATTCCCATGAATGGAAACTAAGAGGGGTTAAGTGACTTGTCCAGGGGCTGAATAGGAGGGAGTGAGCAGCATCCAGTGTCAAGACTCCCTGGTTCCCAACCAGACACACTAACCACTAGACCACAGGGGCTTAATTCGAATGCTTTCTTTTTCTATCTCTGTCCCGTTTCATTCAGCGCTGGGGACCCGACAGGATTGGCCTCTGTGTTTTGGAAATGACTGGCGCTGAAGAAAGGGAGCTCATTTATTTCTTTTTTTAGCATCGCTGGGGTGAGGAGGGTGCAAGAAAAAGTGCAAGGGCTGTTCTGGCCTGCTCTGTGCTGCTTGTTTTTTTTTTCTTCTCCCAAAGTTTTCATTAAAAAAAAAAAGAAAAAAGAAATGCTCCTCTGCATTCTCATGGGTTGAAGGAAAACAAAGGGAGATATGGGAAAAAGTGCTGCTCGCAGAGAAACAATTTCCCCTGGCTCGGCTCCCTGCAGCTCCGTGGATGGGAAGCTGTCCTTGACTATTTCAACTCCGTGGGGGGGGGGGGGCGGTAATTGTTTGACAGATACCTCCCCTCGGGGAACTAGACGAGGCTCTGTTTTTTGGGGGATGGGAATGGGATCGTCTCTCTCTTGTGGTGGTTTCCCTTCCTCATCGTCCAAGCCCTTCTCCTTTCTCTGCCCATCTCATGTCTATTCCCCTCTCCCCGTTTTGGCTTCCTCTCCTCTGTGCCCAGGTGTGGACGCTCTCTTCACGCCTCTTCTCCGGAGTTTCCTGCCACGGCTCCTCCACCCACATGGGAGACCCATGAAAACACCCAGTTGCTCTTTGCGCCTTGCTTTCTGCAGCGTCCCTTTCCTCCACCCATCAGCAACAGGTGCCCTTTTGCTGGCCGCATCCCCTGCTTTTGGCAGGAGCAGAGCGAGGCTTTGATTGATTGAGGGGATGGCGCTATATCCCCCAGCTGCCGGCAGCCCCTACACACACGTGCCAGGCCCGGGTAAACACCGTCCTACTTTCAGCAAAGGCACGAACCGGTTGACATGAGACCGCACGTCAACATGTTGTGGTGTCCTCAGACGTACTGTACCTCGGGCACGGCTCTGACGTCAGATATACTGTACCTCCGCAGGCACCGACCGGCACAGCTCCCGAGCCCCCTCGGTGCCTGGCGGAGCTGGGAAGGGAAGACATTGGAGAAGCCACCGGCTGTCTTAATCTAAGAGAAAATATCCACCGTGGAAATTTCCCAGGGTCGGATCAGAGAGATACCAGCTGCTTACAGCTCACGGTGCTAGCCGGAGGGGCCTTTGCTGCTCCGACAGCCCCACGAGGCTCTGGTCTGTACCTCTCCCTCTTGCTTATGCTTATTGCAAAGCTTATCTTCGGTTCTTTTCCCCCGGGGAGCCCCATGGCCTCCCCTCAAAGCTCTGGCTGCTGTAGCCCATCACAATGCAGCTCCTACTGCCCTGCTGGCATGCTGTGGCTGCCCGCTTCGTGGGGAGGGCTGCTTTCTGAGTGCCATCCCCATACCCCGGTGCTGCCGGATGCCTCTCCGAGGTGCCATGCTGGGCAGCAAGCTCCCGTAGTACAGCCGTACAAACTCCCAGCGCTCTCCTGTGCGGCGGCTCATCTGCAAACCACAAAGCACTTTGGTAGGCAGAACCATTATCCCCATTTCTCAGGTGGAGAGACCGAGGCACAGCAAGGGGAAGTGATTTATCTACAGCGGCAAAGTGAGAAATAGAGCCTGGGCCTCCCATGTAGTCTGTGCTGCCTGGAAATGGCCCTGTTCTGTCCAGCCAACCTGAGGAACGTGGGGCGAGGCGAAGCATGGTTTGGATCTCTCTTCTCCAGCTGTCCTGGTGTCACCAGTCCTTCAGACACCCTTGCAGAGCAGGTCCCGATGCCTAAGCTCAGGAGAACAGGCAGAAGAAACACTTCCTTGCAGAGCTAAGCGGGAAACGGAGGGAGGCCGAGCCTGCCAACGGCCCCACCGTGTCTCAGTGCCTCGACGGCCTCCCTCTGAGCTCCCTGCCAAATCCGCCCCTTTGCATCGTGTCCCCTGCTCCATGCAGGAGGACCAGGAAAAATGCAACAGACAGCTTCTAAATCAAACCTTGGCTAGAGACTCGAACCTGGGCCAGCTGTGCTCAGGGGGTCTACAACCCCTGGCAATGATGGATGGGCAAGCGGGCACCTCACCCCCATCCATCCTCTTCCCCCCTGTACCCCGCACCTTCCCTGCAGTGGCTGCAGCCCTGGTTTGGGGCTGGCTCCAGCAGCAGGGAAGGCAGTGGAGGTCAGCGCAGGGGCTGGAAGTTTCCTGCTCCGGGAGCAGATGCCGTCCCCTTTTACGCCACTCAAACCCAGCGTTGAGATGGGTGCCCAACACACGTTGGTGGCAAAAAAGTGGCATTTCTTCCCCCCTGCAGCAAGGCATTGACTGCTGCGCCCCGGGGCAGGGCCGTTGCCACTCAGCACCGCGTCCTGGCGGTGGCATGGAAGGAGTTAAGCAGGAATGGCCACTCAGCAGCTGAAACACAAAACGCCTTTAGTCAACACTTTTTTTTTTATTATTTTTTTTTTTTAGGGCCTCCCTAAGCCAGCCGGGCTGCTGTAGCTTGTAAACTTGTTTATCAGAGTGGAAGTGGAGGGCGCCTTTCCTGGGGGATTGCTGCTGCGATAGGCATGGGAGGCTTCAGCACTCTCACGTGCTCAGTCCTGGGCACCATCCCACACTTGCTCGCTGAGAAAAGCAGGGGTTTAGTATGTAGGTAAACAGCACGGCCTCTTGGCGAGCTCCCCACGCTGGGAGCACGCTTGGAGCATGCAAGCACTCGAACAGCGGCACCGGCTGTCCATGCCCCGTTCACATGTGCGAGGGAAGGAAGTGGTGTCTGGCACCAGTTCTCCATTCCCGCTGCAGCCTGACCTTGCTATCGCTCCGCTCTGCTAATATCTCTGCAAGCATATTCCTCCTCCGCAGGACATGTGAAAGGGGCATGGACAGTTATTGTTGCCCAGAAGCGGTTTCCAAGAAGCCTCGAGAACAGCTGAGCATGTAAACAAGAGCCGGGAGCTCTTGGGTGCCCGAGAGGTTTTGCAAAGGTTTCTGAGAGAGGAAACATATTTATCCAAGGCGTGTTCCAGCTCCGGCAGTGACTTTCCATGAATCTGGTGCTGAGCTTGGAGCGTTGTGCAAGCCGTCCCAAATGATGCTTTTCGGGCTTGTATGATGCATGGAGTACATCAGGGTTTGGAGGAGCACCTATTCACTAAGGGCCTCCCCTCCCCCCCCAAAGGGAGGACAAGAAATAATGGGCACAAATGATCTCTAAGGTCCCTTCCAGCCTCGAACAACTATGAAACCCCTCTTTAGCAATGCAAGGGCTTGCATCGGTAAACCTCAGGAGGGGTTTACTAGGGCTTGGGGCAGAGGATACACACCGATGGGTCTGTTGGTGCAAACTCTGGCTTGCTCTTCCTTCTGCTTAGAGGAAGGTGGTGGCAAAATCTCTAACTGGGGGCTGGGTTCAGCTCCCTTTTCTGCTATAGACACCCTCTGGCAAATCGTAGGCAAGTCTTGTGGTTGCCTTCTGCCACAGGCCACTGCTATTATTTTACTTTACAGACGGGAACTGTCTCATGGGGCCACGGTTTCATGGGGCAGATACGTCTGAGGCTGTGAAGTGCTCAGACACTGTGGAAATGGGGCCGTGGGATCTTTGGGTATCTCTGTACCAACTAACCTGCCCCAGATGAGCTTCCCCTCCCTGTCTATCTCTTACCTGGCTGCAGGTGCATGCCACCCCGGGACGGACAAGCATTGGGCAGACTCATTCCTAGAAAGGCCCTGCTGGAGCTTCTTGTTCCTTCTAGGACTCGGTCTTCAGCTGTTTGTCCTGCTTCTGTGTTTAGCTCTGATTCTGGCCAGTGGGATAGGGAACAGGGCACTGAAGGGCTGGAAGCCGGACGCTGTTAGATTTCTTCCTGACCTTGCAGCCTGCAGCCCGGGCGAGTTGTGAACATGCTGTAGGAGGTAAGGGGAGCTGAATCTCAAGCCCAGAGGTTCAGGACAGCTTCTAGAGGTGGACTCCCATCAGGGATTGAGCTAAGGGCTTTTTAATATAAGTGGTTTAAGTCGGGGTGGGCAAAATGCAGCACGGGGGCTGGATGTGGCCCAACAGGCCATTCTATCCGTCCCCTAAAAATTTTAGAAAACTAATATTTATCTGCCCTGGGCTGCCTGTCATGCGGCCCTCGATGGCTTGCCAAAACTCAGGAAGCGGCCCTCTGTCCAAAATCATTCCCTGCCCCTGGTTTAAGCTGAATGGTGCCCCTGGGCATATACCCTAACTTAGAGTCTCAGCATAGGCATAGATGTGTTTGTGGCTGCAGGGTAATAGCTGAAGAAGGGGTGCAGCATCCCTGAAAGGACCGGTCACCAGCACGTTTGGTGGATAACGTGGAGACCTTTACCGATGCACGGCAGCAGCATATGACAATTGGCAAGGAAGCCGACAAGGGCTCTCACCACACATTGCGCCCCAGGGACGCACGTACGAAGATGGACATCTGGCAGCATCTTCTGCGGGTCTCTTGCTTCAGTTTGCAGTGGTCTTGCCTGGAGGGAGTTGCTGAGCGATGAACACCATTATACCACCATCATGCCATTAGTCCCTGCATTGTGTACTTAGCTAGTGCTCATTGATTGCTGGTCCAGTCAGGGCCGGACACAGGCATAGGCAAACTGGGCGGCTGCCTGGGGCCTGGACAGAAAGGGGGCCTGAAAATGGTAATTTTTTTGGTGCCAGTTATTATTATAATCATTATGATCTCTGGTGATGTCGGGGGCTGATATTAAAAGTTCTCCCGGGGCCTCCAGGAGTCTAGGTACAGTGCTGGGTCTGGTCCCACATGCCAATGGAGGTACCGTCCACGTGTGTTTCATGCACCAGGTGCCTGCTAAGATGTGATCATACAGCGGAAGTCTTTCCATCCCTAACTGGGTCTTTTAGGTACCAGGACAAGTGCATCCCTGCAGCTGCGGTCTTATCTTTTGAACGCACAGGAGACGGTGTCGCTTCTCTTCTCATTAGGAGCTGTCTACTCCCCCCCCCCAAAAAAACTCCCCCCAAAAAACCAACAACAACAAAAAAAACAAACCCCACCCCCATGTCTAGCTCTGGAATATGTGAGAACTGCCTTGTTACAAAGCTGCTCCCCTGCTAGGCTGCGAGAGCCTGATTTTGCTTTCTAGCACACTAGACAGCTACACGTATACTGAATGATAAGCAATACACATTAAATAAGCACAAAAATTCATTAAAAATGAAATTTTAGCCATCGGTATGTAGTGTAATCAAGAGACAGAACTGCTGTTTTGAGTTTTGTGTTTACTGATGTAAACCCAGCCCTGGTTAGTAGTGAGCAGCTACTGGCGTCTGTATGGACTGGAGACCGGCACAAGGCGACTCAGTGATTTCAATCCAGATACTCAGAGACTGGCGTCTGTGTTGAACAAAGCGTGAATAGCTTTGCCAGAGAAAGCCAGGGCTGGATGGGGCCGTAGAGGAGATATGATCTCCTCTCTGGAGGTGTTCCTTCAGGGCTGAGGGACACATCGATAGGGGACAGTGCAAAATAAGCAAACTTTGCAGACTAAACCCTGTCTGGGTTATCTTCGCTCTGGAGATGAACAGGGGGTGTCAGATCAGCACAGTTGCAAAATTATTTTAAGTTTTTATATCTCTATATCTGTCCCAACTCAATTATGAACCAAATTCCAAACCCTGCATATCTAGGCTGAATATCCATATTTATCCTTACCTATATCTATTGATAGTGATGCCTCGTAATTTTTACTGGACTGGCATCAACATGCAAGCACCAGGCCCACAGGTCTAGGAATTCAGATGCTCCCCTTTACGCTCAATCTTAGCTCAAAGGGCCGAGAAGCGATCTGCGCTATTGCAAAATTCACTTTACAAAAGACTAAAAATACCATTGGAGGAAACTCTTCATTTCTCCTGCAGTGACGGGTACAAGGCTGGCAGAAATTTGCCTTGCTGACCTTGGCTGTAGCATGGAGGAGGTTGTGGGGAGAACTGTGATTCTTTGCTCAGTGCTGTTTATCACAAACTTCTGAGATTTTGAAATGGAAACCAGTTTCAGTCAGAGACATCCCCAGTCTTCCCACCCAGGACCTCAGGCACATACTGATTTATTACTGTGGGTTTACCCATGAGACCTGAAGGGCTCCTGCCACTTTGTTTTTAGAAGAGAGCATTGGAGCAGGGTTGTATTTGCATAGATACAATTTGCATAGATGCTAAATGGCATCGTGTAATGACTGGCTGACTTTGCAGACACGCGGTTCTTGCGTGCTCGCACCTTGCGTTCCAACTGCACGGTGGCTGGGATGGAGGTACAGGGCCTAAAATAAGATAGCAAAAAAATGTAGGCCTACTAAACCTGTCCAGGTCATGCCAAAACTGTTCTGAACCTCTGTAGTCATGAGAGACGCATCGTTTGAGATGATGCCCCAGCCCCACCTGTGTTGCTCTTACAGTCAAAGTGGCGTTCACAGACGCGTACCTCATTTTAATGGCCACAAAGCCTGAACATCAAGTTCCAGGGAATATCTGGTTGCCATTTTTGAATCTCTCTGGGTAGTATCACAAAGACCATATTTTGTTTGCAGCTCTGCAGAGAAGTCGGTGCAGTTCTGTATGTGGCTAGCAGCTGTGGTGTAGACAAAATCCAACATAGGACATAGATAATGAACATCTGGGTGAAAAATGAACCACACAGATTTTGAAGGAGATGGACCTTGGGAGAATGCAAAACACCCAGACCGCTGAATAACATTTGGAAAACTTGGCAGAGATGCAGCATGTGCAGGACTACAGAGTTGATATGTGATTTAGTGAGTGCCTTGGGCTGCAGTGAGCTTCGGATGCTCAGACCATCACTGGGAGCTTTGGGGTTAGCCAGTACAGAGAGACTTCGGAGTTGGCTGCAAGTGAAATTATCAGGGCTTCTTCAGTGGCGGTCTTTCAGGATGAAAATTGCTAGTTGAAGGGGGTTAAAAACCCCAGGAAAGCCATCTTTATAGTCGGCCATCCTGGGATGTCGGTGTAATCCGAATGGGAAACTGGACAAATAAGCACGCAGGCCTTCTGGAGATTTATGCTTGCACAGAACAAGAGGCACTGTCTCTACTCTTGTATCCCTGGGACCTGTGGCTCCTGCTAAGTCACGGTTCAGTCTCTGCTCTGCTTACTTTATTTCTTATGCAAAACACATACACTTCTCAGATGGGTTCACATGGCAGGGGTCCCGGCGACAGCTCCTCCTTCCTCTCGCACCCGGGATGCCTTCTCTAAGATCAGGTTGCATGCAGTGGCTGGGCAGCTGCAGAGGAGGACAACATCTGGCTCTAGCCATTTGGTTCAAGGACCCCCTGATGAGCTGCCAGGCACAGGTCTGTGTTGCATTGCAGCAGTTCAAAGTCCTAGCAGCGTGTGCATGGGGAAATCGGACGTCTTCACCCTGCCACCCAGCCGCTGAGGGGGGACTACACTGGAGGGGAATGATGGGTGATAGCACAGCAGCAAAGCAGCCAAACCCAATTTCATAAATATTGATGCTGACTGCAGGAAAGATTACAGCAGCAGGAAATACTCGATGGGAGCTGGGCCCCAAATTCCCTTAGGTTTCTCAGGAAATGTAAGGTGCAGAACTGGAGAGGGGTTAAGTCAAGGAACGTCCTTCCTGAGACTACCCTATTAGTTTATTAGGACGTTGGCAAGAGACACCGACCCGGACACTGCACAACCGTCTCCAGATCTGTTGACACAGGCCTTTCTGTAAGTCTGTTGGATGCAGCCCGTGCGCTGAAACGTGAAACCGTAGCGATGACTTTGTTCCTGCTGTGGCACCACGGGAACAGGAGCCGCGAGCCTGGGGCCTGGAAAACGGGGAGTTGGGATCATCGGCAGTCTTGTGCTGTTTCCTCTGGAATATAAAGTTTCTATTTGCAGCCTGCTCAGATCAGAAAGCGCAGATAATTGTTTAACACAGAGTGGTTTTCTTCTTCCGTCATGCAACCAGAAAGACTAGAGCAATAGCAGTAAGAGTGGTTTATATTTCCCCTGTCCACCGCCACGGGATATCGGTTCGTTACAGTATTAGTGGACTAGCACGTGGATACACTTCCATTAGGTTATGCCACTGATTCTCAGCCGGGGTGCTGCAGCTTGAGCTCCTTTCAAGGGTGCCCTGGGGTGTTCCTCAACGTTAGCCCTGTTAGGTGTGCAAACACGACTCACAAGATAAATCTGGAGCCTTCCAATCAGAATCAAAAATGGGCATTTATATACATACTTTTTTCCCCGTGTCGTGCCAGAGATCCGCCGCCAGAGACTCGAATCGGCTCTGCTCTGCAGGCGAGCCGCGCTGCACGGCGTGCAGTTGTATCAGCGGTGAAATGCGCGTCAGCGCACAGAAAATGGCACCAGCGCGCTTGAACTAAAGCGCCTCCAACGTGTTTTAGTTAAGAAGCACGCTGCTGCCGCTTTCTCAGCATTGACCTGCATTTCGCCGCTTATACGACTGCAAGCACCGCAGTGCCGGCTGCTTTTCGAAGCGCCCAGCGCTGTGGCGCTTCCACGTGTAAAAAAGCCCAATAGCTTTAAGAGCATTTTGCCCTGCCGTGGACTTTCTGAGTTCTTCCCAACAGAAGAATTGCTCTCTTATTTTTCCCTAGTCATAAAATCAGGTGAAAACTAAGAGCTAGCATTTTCCGTGGGGTGCCTTGAACCTAAAAATGTCAACAACCGCTGGGTTATGGGATCAGTCATCTGCAGCTGCCCGGCGTAGGCATCTCACAGTGCTAACCTCCTGAGAGAGACCCTTCTCCAGCCAAACTGGCAGGCGACAGTGTTTTTGGAGCACAGGGACTGGATTTCTACCCTCGTTTTTGCTCTGAAGTGTCAAGCTACCATTGTGTCCAGCAAAATCAGGTGAAGGCTCCAAGTGCCCCCTTTTCTGATCCCAGCAGTATCCAAAGGAGGTGTTTTGTTTTCCCCAGACAGCTGAAAAGTTATGGGGAGGGAAATCTAAATACTTCTGAAAACATACACTGGGGAAAAGCACTCAGTATTGTTTTAAGGCGTCCAAAAATTCCAGAAAAAGAATTTGTGTGCGTGTATCTATATCTATGTTTAGATATAGGTCTATATATCTATAGCTATATGTAGATAGCTATCGATAGATACATGTTAGATCTGATTGGAAAGGGTTGGAAAAATCTTATTGAAAACAAAAAGCAAATCAGGGAAACATTTTGCACCATTTTGACCTCATTTCTCATCAGATTTCCAGTAAGCAGAGCTTGGAAATAGAATAAATGGAACATACACATTAAAAACAGCCGGTTAAATCCCATCCATGCAAATCTTTGCCCTGTATTAGTAAATTGAATCAATCTCCAGTAGGGAAACTTTGTTGACTTAGGCATTATAGCGGCTAGTTTGATCTGATTGCTCCTCTAAAAGTTGGCTAGGAAAGCTGATAAAAAAAAAAACAAAACTTGAGATTCTGGAAGATTGCACATATCAAGCGTTCAGTGAAAGTAGCTGTAAGGATACTGGGATCTAGATTCAAAACTCATATGCACTTCTGGAAGGAACCGGCTGGAAGTTGGAGGGCACGAGGAATGGGAACGGGGGCATGGAGCCTTTCCTTTTTGGGTGACAGGGCAGGTTTGCTATCAGTATAGGACAGGTCCTGTTCAGACATACACCAAGGTTACTGCCGTTGAGTAACGAGAAAGAGAATATATTCTGGTGCCTCGGAGTCAGGGTTCTTCAGTCGGCTGTCCAGCTCTACCGCTCAGTCTTGCTGTACAGCATTGACAAGTCATTTCACTTCTCTGTGTCTCGGTTACCATCTCTTCAATGGGATTGGGAACATGAAGCTTTGTGAGATGCAGGCCTTGTCTGCCTGACTGGGAAGACTCTTTGCGTGGACGCAGTTCTGCTGCGAGAGCTTCTGTCCTTCGGGAGAGCCGGTGACACAAAAACTGGGTCCCGTACCTCTGGAGGAGCAGCCCTTGCAGTGTCGAGCAAGGTTTGGTTCATTAACGGCATGTAAGGGGTCAAAGTGGAGGCTGTTCAGAGTCTTGTGAAGTGCCTGAGTCTGTGCCCAGGATGCACCCGTTATCGCTGATACTCGGAGGGAGGCCAAAAGATGGAATGGGAAATGGGGATGGAAGTCCCCTCTCGGCTGGGACTGCTTCAGAGGTCAGACTTGTTGAAGGACAAATATGGGGGCATGTTTGCCCTGCTGCTGCCTGGGCTGGACCTGGTTTATAGGCAAACATCTACAAAGGTCTCTAGGGTTGGGAATTTGGCACTGCCGCCTTCACTGTCTATAAACACAACGGGGTGGGGAGTATCTCATTGCCAGAAGCAGATCAGCATTCTCTTGTGACAAGACTGCCTTTGTTTGGTGATCAATGGTGATAAAGCCAGCATCCTCTGGGCAGGGTGCAGGTAGAACCAGTTCGGAGACACAACGTGCTACCTGTCGTCTCCGACTGAAAGGACACGTGTTCTCCTCTTTCAGTCAACACCCTTAAAACTATTCAGCTGTTTGGAAAGAGGATGTCATTCCCAACGTAAATCCCCATTGCAGAGGGTGGCAATGTTTGTTGTTGAGAACCAGTTCAGATGAAGACTGAACCCATCTTCAGCCAGAAGTTACAAACTCTGTGCAGGAAATACTAGCTGATACTGCAGTGTCTGGCCCCCGCTACGCAGGCCAGACCAGTTGTTAATTAAGCAGAAGGAGCTGTGAATACATAGCTTAGTCTGATTCTTCAAAATGGTGCAAGTTCTCAGTGCATTTATAACTGCATCATTACACGGTACTCTAAAACCCCATTACTGCAGATAGGACATAATACTGGTAATTAGCACTTACACGCTACTTGACACTTCAAATGACCTGTGCAGACATTGATTCCCCTGCTGATGTTTCTATGGAGTATAAGCATACACAGACACAGAAGGCCTGACTCACCGCTCTCGCACTTAGTGGAAGTATGTTCACCAGGAACTGTGAGCCCGCAAGTGTAAGTCAGGAGTGTTTTCCATCCATGGGTATAAAGGACTGCACAGCGTGTAAAGCAACAAGGAATTGGGCCCAGAGGGTGGAAGTGACTTGCCCTAGGTTACACGCTTGGCCAGAGGTGACACCAGGGCTGGAGTGGAGGCGTTGCTGGTCTCCTGACTCTCATTAGTCTGATGTATCGTGCTGGCTGAACACCCAGCTTCACTGGTTAACCTCAGCTGTCCTCTGACTAGCTTTAAAACAACTACTGACTTTTTTTTTCTTCTTCCTGAAAACGCCTATGCTTTTTCTTTCTTTCTTTTTCACTCTTTTGTATCACGTATGGTTTACTGATTTGCTTTTTCTCCCTAGAGAAACTCCTGCGTCTGAAAACCTACCGGCATGACTCACTTGGTGAAGTCATCGAGTCCTGGTCTTGTAGGATGCTGAGTTTTTGCAAAGAACTGTTCCTGCGGGGTGTCACTATTAGTCACCACAGTCGCTAGAGCACTGGCACTCCTGGTGCTCTGCTGCATCACAGGGTAAAGAGAAGTCCAGGAAAGTGGTTGTGATTAAAAAGGAAACCACTGGCACTTGCACATCTACACAGGCCTGGGTGATTAGCAGCAATGTGATAATGGCCTGTTCACCTAATGAAATGAAGATATATGGGTGAGGTGTCAGGAGAGGGGGTAGAGTCTCCGTATGCCTGATGAAGGGTGTTTGAGCCCGAAAACTTGCAAGGGTGTAGGTCAGGAGTGGGCCAGATGCGGCCCGCCAAGCCATTCTATTCAGTCTGCAGGGCCCCTAAACAATTTAGAAAATTAATATTAATCTGCCCTGGGCTGCCTGTCATGCAGCCCTCAATGGCTTGCCAAAACTCAGTAAGCGGCCCTCCGCCTGAAATAATTGCCCACCCCTGGTGCAGGTTGTAGCTGTGTTGGTCTAAGGACATAGGCAGACAAGGTTCTTTCGGTCAATCCAGTATTTTTTATTAGACTAATTGGTCTAATAAAAGATATCGGATTGACCCAAAGAACCTTGAGTTCTTGGGTCAAATAAAAAATAACATGATTTACTTCAAGAGTATTGAAGCAAAGCATTGCAACTAGTTTGAACTGGCATCAGTTGGTCTAATAAAAGATATCGGCTTGACCCAAAGACCCTTGTCTGCCAAAAGCTTGCAAAAACCCTTTTTTCCATCTATTTGGTTGGTCTAATAAAAGATACCACATCTACCCAGTGCACTTTGCCTGCCAGGTGTGAGGAGAGGATGGAGGTTGTAGCTGTGTTGGTCTAAGGACATAGGCAGACAAGGCTCTTTGAGTCAACCTTCTGGGGTGGCAGGGCCCTGAAATTCATGCCACTGTCCAGCAGCTGGGAGAAGGCATGTGTAGACACATCTGGAATCAAAACTCATGCCAGGGGTGATATCTTTGATTAGACCAACTAGATATTTGCAAAAAAAAGGTCTTTATTTGCAAGGTTGGGTCTAATCAAAGATATCACCCCTGCCATGAGTTTTGATTCCTTTTGTCTCTAGCCCAAGATGGCTACCGCCTGGATACCTAGACACGTCTGTGCCTTTTGCCAGCTTTTTTGCGAGCTTTGCTGGCCCAGTGGCTGTCCTGGAGTCATGGAGAGCTGCCAGGAGTCCATAAATGAGTATGTGCTCTGCCGTCTGCCACCAGAATGGCCAGTAGAGGAAGGTAAATAGAGACAAGGCCTCAGCAGCAACCTTGACTTCAGGGGTGATTTGAACCAGCTGTGGAAAGGGAGCATTTCACCTTCCTTTTTGCAAACATGAATACACATTTAAACCTTCAGTTACGCTGTCATAGGGTAAGGCATTGGTCTTCCCATTGTTTCAATGAAGACAAAATAGATACCATAGTAAAAAGGGATGTACGTTCTTACAAGTGCATAGGACATGTAGGAGCAAAACAATTTTTCTCAGTGAAGTCAAGTGTAGGAAAAACAAATGGTTTCAGGACCAATGACATGTTTTGTTCAGATTTTTATGGAGGGGGTGAGGGTAGTTGAGTGTTTTTTTTCAGGTTTTGGATGGTTTTGGATGGTTTCTAAACAAATAGATATTTGAAATCAAAAGAGCGGGTTTTACTTTAAGAATATTGAAACAAAGCATTGCAACTAGTTGGAACTGGCACAGATTTGTAAATCGGGACTATTTTCCCCTTTCCCCACCCATTCCCTTCCCCATTTGTACTAGTGTCTGGATTTTTTCTTGTCTTTCTCTAAGTGCTGGGCATGGGAATTTGGGTATTTGGCTGGGGTGTGCTCCTTCTAGGACTTGAAAAATTCAGAGAGTCCTGCCTAAAGGGTTTTGCTCTTCCATTTGGGTAGGGTTACTGTATATCCAGATTCAAAAAAGAGGACACCTGTTGGGGGGAGGGATAATATGATTGTGGGGGGAGGGCAGTGATATGCCCATGCCCTGCCCCTGCCCCTCACTCCCAAGCCATAGCCCCCCAGCCCTGCTGCTGCCCACCACTCACAACACACAGCCCCCTTATCCCTGCTGCTGCCCCTCACTGTCAACACGCAGCCCCCTGACCCTGCCTGTGCCTTGTGCTCCTGACCCAAAGTCTCCCACTCCCACTGGTGTCCCTCACTCCCAAGCTGCAGCTCTCCCAACCCTGCTGGTGCCTCTTGCTCCTGACCCGCAATCCCTTGCCTCCCACTCTGCCCCGCTGCCCCCAAAGAACCCCCTTCTCCCACTGGAGGGGCAGGTACCCCCCTTGCCCTGTTGTAGCCCTGGCCCCTCGCAAAGGGCCAGGAAAAACTTTGATGCTGAGTGCAGGCAGAGCAAAATCCTGGACATTTGTGGATATTTTAAAAAAAACCAAAATGCCTGGCTGGAGATGGGAGGACCCAAAACAGGACATATGTTAACCCTAACTTAGGGTCAGACTAATTACCACATTTGGGATCTAGATGACATTTTTACCCTACGGTCAGATGAGGCGGGGGTGGGTGGAGTATTGGTTCTGTTTTATACTAGACCATCCTGTTTTTAAACTCTTTGTCTCCTGCCCTTTTTTTCAATGAGCAGTGGACTGCAAAAAGTCCTGATTTCCACTTCATTGGTGGAAATGCATATCAATCATTTGTCCTTGTGATTCTATTGGCTGTACCTAGAGGTAGGGTAATGTACCACCAGGAAGAGCAGGGTTTGGAGCCAGAGAGGTGGCCTTTTTGTGGTGGCCCTGTCCCTTGCTGCTGATTGGCCAAGGGGGCCTGGTGGCTCCACCCCTTGCTGCTGATCGGCCAAGCCGGTAGTGGCCCTGCTCCTCACTGTTGATTGGCTGAGGGGGCTGGTGGGCCTGCCCTTCACCATACCCTTCACAGATGTTCTGTATTCTGGGGATGCCTCAGTGGCCACCCTAGGTCCAACTGGCATGAATGGGGGGTATGGGTGGGTTGTCTTCCTCTGTAGCAGTGGGCACTGCCCTCTTTCGTGGATCTCTGGATTGTATTTTAACAAACCACTTTCTGTCCTCGTAGTGGCAGGACACTGACAGTGCCCTTGTCTCCCTGCATTGCCTGTGGCCAGTTGAAGGGTGTGTTTGAGGTGTTGAGGGTTATGCCTGGTGGTTGCATGGGAGGGCTGTTTGTGACCTTTTTAAGAACTTTTAAAGAACTTGTCTAGGATGATTTAGACACCGAAGTTCTGCCTTCAAGCAGGGGATTGGACTAGATGACTTCCTAAGGCCCTACCAGCCCTACTTTTCTATGATTCTAGCTAACTTCATGACGTGTTTGGCTTTTTCTTTGGTTTTATGTTGGGCATGTGAGCTAAGGAACTTTCAAAGGACATTGCAAGATCCTGTTGCACCCCCTTCCTGGTGTTGAGCGAGGTTCTTTGGTCTAATACTGGTGTGGATTCATTTACGCAGTTGCCACTGAAACCCAGGAGTGCAAGATAGGGTAAGAGCTTTTATAGCCTCATTTCAGACCTGCAGGAATTATAGGCAAAAATGCATTGTGGAGCTTCAAACTGCTAGCCGGGTGCCAGGTGTCCATTGGCAAGTGGGCTTGCAACCATGCTGGTCAGATCGGTTAGTTATATTCCAGCATTGTATTTGTACTAGGAAAACCATGGCAATGTGGTAGGCAGTAGCCAGCAGGCCTAGCAGTGAATGCATTAAATCTTGGCCTCACTGGAAAGCTCTGCTGTGAGAGAGCCTTCTGCAGAGCAGCATTTGGCCAACTCTCTCCCGGGTAATTTTTGAAAGCACAGATGATCAATGCACGTTTTTTCCCCCTCCGTTGTGGTGAACTTGCTCTGGTACGTGGCAGAAGGGCTCTGTGTGGCCGCCTGTGAGCGGTGGGATCCAGCAGCTCCTGTGGTCTTCTTTTGGCCGCGATTCCCTTGGTAGCCTATTGCAGCATGGACCCATCATTTTAAAATGGAGGTCCCTGAAAACCTACACATCAGTAAATATCCTGCGTTTCACATTCCCGGAGCTTAATGACAACAGTTGCATGGCTCCCACTTTCCCAGGATCCCGTGCCCGCACTGATTTGTTACCGTAGGGTTGCTCACGATGGTTAGGTAGCTGATGCCACATTGTTTGAAGGTGGCGGCAATGAGGCCAGGGCTTATTTCCATGGATATAACTTGTATGTGTGCTTGACGGTCAGTCATACGGAGGACAGGCTTTGCAGAGAGATGTATAAAATAAGATGGGTAAAATGTGTGCAAGGCAAACTGGAATCATTCTGGATCAACTGTAGGGGAGATGGTGCCCGTGGTATTGGTAGCGTGTTCAGATCGAGAGGTGGATCTAGTCTGAGACACCAAGTCAAAGTCTTCAGAGCTGCTATCAGGGGAAAAAAGGCTTAATGATATGAAGCTGAGTCTGTACGTGATTGGCGGCAGCCTCCGTACAATGGCAGAAGTAATTTTCTCTGCTAGTCACTTAGTCATACACTATGGGCAATGGTTTAGGTACTATGCACCCTAACCTAAGGATTACACTTACCACTTGCTTTGGGGCACTCTTAAAATAATTGTCTCTCTTCATACAAATTCTCTGATTATCAATGGGATTGGAAGAGAGAGGAAAAGGAAGGCACTGAGCAGCTGAAAACATAGGTGGAATAGAAGGAGGCTCTCCCAGAAGTAATTATTAACCTGGGGATTCATTCCCCAAAAAAACGGGTTGGGTTCCATTTTCTTTCCATCCTTTTTTAAAATGCAGCAGATACATTACTTGAGCTGAGGCCTACCAAGCATCGAGTAGAGTGATATTATCACCTCTCGTGCCTTGCATACAATGCTCTGTTAATGCACCCCAAAAATGCATTTGCATTTGTGTGACAGGATCACACTGCTGACTCGTATTGAGTTTGTGCTCCACCATTGCTCCCTGCTATTTCTTGCCAGCGATTTTCTGCCGTTCTGTATTTGTGCACCTTACACTTGCTATTGTTGAATTTCCAGAAAATGAAAAAAGAGCGGTGCCCTTTCTAAACTGGCTCATGCAATGGAGATCTCACTGTATCATATCACTAAGGTCCTGACTTATTTATACCAGCATAGCTTCACTGTTGTAACACTGCACGTAGCCAAAAGCCCCCATCCTAACAAGCTCTAATATGGGACGTGCATGATGAAGTTCAGTGTGAAAAATTAATCACCTGAATTTGGGAGATGATGATTCACAGTGGGAAATTGCAAAGCCACTGCACTTCTGAATAAGATTTGGAGAGCCATTGGCTTTTCTGAGAATACAGAGTTAATATGTGATACAGGGAGCTTTGTTTTTAGTGCCTGCCAAGATGCTTCAGAATTGGCCACATGTACAGTTGCTATCAGGGCTGCTTCCCTGGTTCCAGAAGCAGTCGCTCTAGACACAGGGAAGACCCTTCAGACAAGACATCAAAGTGAGAGAAGGAAAGATTAGCAGCTGGGGATAACCTGTCACCCTGGAATGTCACTGTAATCTCACTGGGAAACTGGCCAAATCCTCCTGCAGCCCTTGTGAAGCCTGTGCACATAGCTGAAGGCACCTCTTCTGCACATATACTGCTATTATCTGACTCTGGTTAAGCCAGTTATCAGTGTCTGCTAACCCCATTTGACCTTATTCCCGATACAAGTCACTACGTGTGCACGGTGTGGATGCTTCTCGGAGGAGCTTATACAGCCAGTCATCCTAGCTACACTGCTTGTGTGGGCTGCTGCTTTTGTTTCCACATAGATCCATAGATTGCAAGGGGCTGGAAGGGACCTCGGGAGACCATCGGGTCCAGCCCCCTGCACCAAGCACGAAAGATAACTGGGGTCAGGGGACCCCAGCAAGGTGACTGTCCAGTCTGCTCTTGAAGATCTCCAGGGTAGGTGATTGCACCACCTCTGGAGGGAGCTTATTCCACAGTCTGGACACCCTGACTGTGAAGTTTTTCCTCATTTTGAGCCTGAATCGGACTTCCAGGAGTTTGTGGCCATTACTCCTGGTTTTCCCCTCCGGTGCCCTGGTGAACAGTTGCTCACCGAGCCCTTGATGTGCTCCCCTAGGGTAGCAGTAAGCTGCTACCAGGTCTCCTTTCAGCTTTCTTTTCTTCAGGCTGAAGAGTCCCAGATCCCTCAGCCTTTCCTTGAATGATTTGCCTTTTAGGACTCTGATAATATGGGTGTCTCTTCTTTGGACTCTCTCAAGCTTGTCCACATCCTTGTTGAAGTGCGGTGCCCCGAACTGGATGCAGTACTCCTGCTGCGGTCTCACCAATGCTGAGCAGAGGGGAAGAGTCACCTCCTTGGCTTTGCTGGAGACGCATTGATTGATGCATGCCACAGTATTATTTGCCCTACTGGCTACAGCATCGCGCTGCCAGCTCATATTCATACTGTGGTCTATTATTACTCCCAGGTCCCTTTCATTCATGGTGCCAGTCAGTTTGGTGCCACCAAGCGTGTAGGTGTGTTGGGGGTTGCTTGTCCCAAGATGGAGCACTTTACATTTCTTGATGTTGAACTTCATCAGGTTCTGATCTGCCCAACTTGCTCGCCTGTCTGGGTCTGCCTGTATCTGTAGCCTATCTTCAAGCATGACCACGCTTCCCCATAACTTGGTGTCGTCCACCAACTTGGCCAGCGAGCTCTTCAGCCCCACATCCAAATTGTTAATAAAGATGTGGAAAAGTACTGGACTGAGCACCGACCCCTGCGGGACACGGCTGCCCACTTCTCATCAGGATGGCACAGATCCGTTCACTACGACTCTCTGGGTCCTGTCCTGCAGCCAGTTTCTCACCCACCTGGCTGTCTTGGAGTTAAGCCACAGTCCTCCAACTTTCTCACGAGGACATTGTAGGATACTAGATCAAAGACCTTTTGGAAGTCACGGTATACACTGTGAACCTGCTCTCTCGTGTCCAGGTGTCCAGTTACCTGGTCATAGAAGGAGATGAGGTCGGTAAGGCAAGACCTGCCCACAACGAAGCCACACTCGCTGTCATTCAGGATCTTTCCTTCTGCAAGCTTATCACAGATAGACTCCTTGATGAACTTTTCCAGGATCTTCCCTGGGATGGAAGTTAGCCTGACCGGCCTATAGTTACACAGGTCCCCGCTCCTGCCCTTCTTGTGGATGGGCACAACATTGGCCCTCTTCCAGTCCTCAGGGACTTCTCCAGAGCGCCATGAGTTGTGGAGGAGTTTCACCAGGCGTTCTACACTGACCTCAGCCGGCTCCTTCAGCACTCTTGGATGAAGATCATCCAGTCCCACTGACTTGTATACGTCTGATTTTTTTAATTGGCTATGCACCCATCCTATGGCATAAGACATAAAGACAAAAGTGCCTTCAGTGCAGAGGCTGCGTGGCCAGGTAAAGACATTACACTTTTACCAGTGCAAGTGATCAGAAACTGGCCAATACCCATAAAAGAATAGAGGTTCAGCCCACAAAACTGGTCTAGTACCCATACAAGAACAGAAATTTGGGACATATAGATTTAAAAATGGCAGAACCCCATCTAAGAGCTGCTCCCGCCGCCAAAGGGTGAACATGAGATCTGTTTGCTACCAATCTAAATTACACCACTTAACAGAAAACCATGTCACTTATATCGATTCTGCCTCAGGCTTTTTGAATGTCTGTGCCTAGCCTGTGAGAGCAGAGAATGTCTTCTGGCTTCAGCCATTAAGTTCAGTGATCCTGTTCTTGGCTGACTGGTATAACACAAGCCTATCTCCCAGCAGCCCAGACTTTTGGGGGCTGGAACATGTGATCTCTGCAACCCAAGCTCTATTAAAGGGACCGATATTGGTGGGGTTGGCACGATGTCACAGCGTCAGATCTCCAAATCCAAGCTCATAAGCACTGAGGCTGGTCAGTCATTAGTGTGAAGAGTTTGCTCAGCCCCACCGTATCTATCCTTTTGCTCTGGAACCGCAGACCTTTGCAGGTCCTATATCTGCAAGACCTATATTTTAGCAGGGGAGTATAGAACAGGAAGTCATCTATGCTTTGATTATTAAAATCTCATGGTGCGGAGGGCTGGGATTTTTCAAAGTGCCCCAGTATGGCACCATCAATGGGAGTTATACACCTGACCCCCAGAGGCACCTTCCCGTAGGCTGTGAACTGGTGAACAAACAATGTTAAGCTAAGGAACGTCCTATCCTGAGATGGGCTCTGCCCAACTAGTTTATTGGGGAACTGGTTACCAACACTGATTGGCACAAGGAAGAACAGTCGTCAGCTGTTGACTCGGGCCGTTGAGTAACAGTTCCCGTATTTGGAGCCTGTGTGTGCTCAGGTTAAACTGCAGGGCTCTGAAATGTGAAACCGTAAGCATGACTTTTCTTTTTCCTGGGTTGCCATGGGATAGAAACCCTGAGATTGAAGCCTGGCAAACAGGGGGCTGGGATCAGTGTTCATGAAAACCACGGTGCAGACTCGAACTCGACTGTGTACTTGGGAATCAAAAGTTTCACTGTAAAGACATTTTAAGGTTCAAAGTGCTCGGGCAGTGGAGCATGGTTTCCTTGTTCAGGTTTGTGACCAGAAAGGCTGAAGCAAGAGTCATAACAGTAGTGCATGACTGCTCGTCATCACAGGAATACTGTATATATTATAACAACCTGACTAGCATGTCTATAAACTGCTAGTATGCAGTTTATATTATATGCAATAGGTACCTTATTATAGGTACTACATATGCAATAACTACATTATATTACTGACTTTTTGCAGATGACAACACTTTAGCTCAAAGTGACAGGCATCTCTATTTCTGGAGCCAAGAGACTCAGGATCTACCTATCCTCATCTACCTGGCTCTGAAGTGCCAGAGCTCAGATCTGTAGTATCCTCACAAATTAGGCCCCAGAGCAGAATAGATAAACATGCAGATGAGCTTTTCAAAATAACTCTTCACAGTATGCTCTTAAGGTTGGGCAACTGAAATACCTCTGAGGAAATATATTGGGTATTGAATATTGGATATTGAAAACGGTAGATATTGCTCGTCTTAAAATTCCAGAGAAATTTCCTGTTTATGCCCGTGAGCAGAAAATGTCAATGAAAAGTAGAAACGAAGCTATATGAATATTTTTGCACAGTTTTCACTTTGTTTTCAAGTCAGATCTCCAAATTAGCGGTTACTGAAAGTAGACTAAATAAATGCAAATTAAAAGTAGCTGGGATAAAACGGAGTGATGGAGCTACTTCACTAGGAAAATTCAAGCAATGCCTGATAGGGAGACTCTGTTGTTTGACTTCGGCATTCCAGTGATTAGTGTGATCTGATTGAGCTTAGAAAAACTGAGATCCTGAAAGGCAGACTTTATGTGGCAGACTTAACAGCGTCCTGAGAAAGAGTCTGCTTTATTTAGAAGGCTCCGACAGCTTGAAAAAGCTGACATGACTTCCAAGCACATAGATTCATAGATTCATAGATACTAGGGTCGGAAGGGACCTCAATAGATCATCGAGTCCGACCCCCATGTTGAGGTCACCAAATATTTTGGCCCCCCAAATTTCCTAGCCTTCTTACTCTCAAGATAGATCTGACCTCCTCCTCACCCACCATGAATTATGACACTTAGATAAAGCCTGGAGTTGTGCATCCACCTATTGATTATGCATGTGTATGTGTGTGTGTACACATATGTGTGTGGGTGTGACCAACTGAATCAAATTACCCCAATGAAAACAGGTCAAACTTTGCATATTTTCCATATGAAATAACCAGTTTGCTGTATGCCTTGATTTTGTGTTAGATTGTGAACTCAGGAACTTTCAAAGGGCATTGCGAGATCCTCTTATAAGCACATACCCATTGTAGAAATCTCTGGGATTGAGAAATATTTCCTGTCCTAGTGTGTTTAAATGTTGGGTTTAGATGAATGGATGCAACTGCCACTGAAATCAAAGGGTGCCACATGTATTGGAGGCCTTTTAAGTATCATTTAAGATCCATAGGAATTCAAAGAAAGACTCAGTGTGGAGCAAGGCACCAGGACTAAGTACAGCCAGTCAAAAAGTCCGAGGCTGAATTGATTCAGTCTTTGCAGGTTAGCCTAAGCTGCAAAGACTGAACCAATAAGTAAAGGAATAGACATTCACATTTGATTCAGGAAATGCAGTCGCATGTCTGCAGTAGCTCAGGCCAGAAGCTGACGGCGGGGGACGCTACAGCACAGCTCTCTGACACATAGCCAGCATGGACTGTGTGTTCACTTCCTCTTCCTGCTGCCCCCGAGGTCTCTGGGATTTGCAGTCCACAATTGCAGCAGCTGGACTCTGCAGGGTTGTTCCTCCTTCCAGGTGCCTCTGGGATTTGTAGTCCACAGTTGCAGCCAGCAGTAAGTTTAGCAGGACAGGACAGGGCAACTCTGCTAGGGAGCAGAGAGGCAGGGCTAGTCCTGCTCTCTGGAGCAGACAGCCCAGCCCAGTGCTGCAAAATGCTGGGATGCTGAGGAATTGTGACTTAACTTGAACCAGGAACAGGTTTGGGACAGAAATTTCATAAATCAGTTTGACCTGCTCAGTAGCTCGTTACTACTGTACAGTACTGCCACATCACGGTTCGTGCACAGTAAGCGTCTCATGTAGATGCGGCCAGAGTGAGTGCTCCTTCTGCAGGTACCAGAATCTCCTGAATCACTATCAGTTTATGACAGTAAGCAATATTGCCTTCCCCTTCCCCTTCCCTTGCCACCCCATCCGCTGCACTCACATCATCTCCTGCCTGCGTGTACCCCGCAGTGTCCTGCCATCCTCACTCCACTTTTCAGCTTTTCCCATCATCTCCATAGTCTGGGACAGACATTGCATAAACTGGTTTTAGCCAAATCAGTTAAGTCTGATACTACGTTCAACCAGGTTTATCTTAAACCAGTTTCTGCCATTTTGAAACTGGTGTATGTGCACTGAACTTCTGTTCTGTTACAGGTTGAAACTAGTTTCTGATCACTTAAACCAGTTTACGCGTAGCTTATGTCCCTGGGCCAGGTGTCCACTGGCAAGTGTGCCTACTGGCTAGTTACATCCTAAGATTTTGTTTGTTCCAGGGGAGCCAGAGCAACATGGTGAGTAGCAAAGCGGCCTAACACCGAATGGGTTAAATCTTGGCTTCACTAAATAGATCTGCTGTGGGGAAAACTTCCACAGAGCAGTATTTGGCCAGCTCTTACTTAGTTAATTTTTGACAGCAAAGGGATTCTCTTCTCCATCTGGCGATGCTCGATATGTACTAGTACATGACAGAAGTCCTCTGTGTGGTCTCCGGTGGGTGGCGGGGTCCAGCAGCTCCTAAGTTCTTCCCTCAGCTCTGATTCCCTTGGAAGTGCAAGGACCTGTCATTTTTAAATAGAGGTACTCAAGGTCCAGCACAGCACTAGGCATCTGCTGTGTGGGTCCATCATTTTCAAAGAGAGATGTTGATTCCTGCAGTTCATGCTGCTCCTGGTATTATGTGACTGGGTTCTTAATTCAGGGCTGACTCATCCGCTGCAGGCCTACAGGTCCTACTATTACTGTCTTGAATCCCCCACCTTTGTTTCTGGGTGCTTCAGTGATTTTTCATGATCCCCTTCTCTCTGGGTGGTACGTGCCTCCTTGTGGTGGGTGTACATCATTTGTAAATCTTTAATGACATCCTTTCTGATTTGCCTTTTTGTTATATTTTCGGCAGAGTTTGAATTACAGGGGAGCTTGGGGAGGGCTGAGCTCCCCCCAGAAGAGACTAGAGCCCCCCTTGTAAGATGTGAAAATCAAAACCTGAGTGGGGGGGGGGGGTCTCTGATTTTATTAGAGTATCATGATGGGCAGCCCAGGTTGGGTTTTTTTGCAGAGCCCCCCCCAGAGTCAAAGTATAATTCAAACCCTGATTTTCAGCTAAAAGCATTCAGTGGGACCAAACATGTTCTGTTAAGAGACCTGCCTGAAAGGACACTTGTTTATTTTAAAAAGCTTTATCCACCATAGGTCATCATGTCCAATATATGTGTGCATGTATATATTATATATTAGCTTGACTCTCCACTTGCAGCGGCTCTTTTGAAGCTCATAAATAATGTTGTACCCATCCCGACAACTGATCTTTTGCATCTGCCACTTCCCCCAGATGCTGGATTTTTTTTCAGCAGAGCCCCAACCCCATGCCTCTTTGTATTTACTTCCTTGCATAAACATTAGCATCATTAATGTCAGCACAGCTCTGGGATCAATCATCTTCTTGTTCCTATAGCTGCTTTCATCCCCGGGGATCCCCCAGTGCTTTAAAAAGCGTGTTGCAATAAATCAGTAACTAGCTCAGACTTTAAAAGTCAGCTCCTTCTGCATGTGGGTTCCTCTTACCAGGTATGTGGGTGCTGATGACAAAGAGCTAAGTAACCTAGATTGCACTCGGTAGACATCAGCGATACTCAGAGCAGCCGCTAAGATCACCGCTGCTGAAATTCAGACACTCCTAGTGCACAGGAAAGCACCCAACTGCTTGCTGGGCGCATCTACACGAGAGGTTTACTGCGCAGTTGACTAACGAACCACGCAGTAAGTGGTCTCAGCGTCCACGCATGTGCCCCTATTAGGGTGCACAAAACGAATACACGCTGCAGCGGGGTAGTACTTTTGTTTTGCAAGTATTATCCTGCAGTGGAGCTTTTTCCTGTGCAGCAGCCCACATGTAGACGCTGCCTCAGCTGGCTGGGGCGCAGGGTGCGTCAGTGTGGGGCCAGCTGGCAGGCAGCCCCGGTGCTAAGCCTCAGCCCCTCCGCAGCATGCGGAGCCGGGTCGGAGCAGCCCAGGTGGGCAGGAGACCTGGGGGGTCAGCAGCCAGCCCAGGGCTGCTCCGACTGGGTCGCTGCAGCAGGGTTCCTCTATAATAAGCTGAACTGATCTTGCCAGGTATAAAACTTCTGCTTCTAGAGAAAACTAGGGGCAGCAGACTGGTTTTGAAATGGCTAACTGGTCCCGCAGGGGACCAGCATGTCATCGGCTGCTGCAGAGTTGGGAGAAATTTTGGTGGGTCTTACCCAATTACTGGCCTTTGCCTGTTTCTCAGCGATCAAGTAGGAGGTTGAGACTAAAAATACGTAGTTAGACACTAGAGAACGAGCTCCCCAAGGTGGGTGTTTGAATTAAACTGATGACACTGTTATTGTAACCACATCCCTCCCCCACGCCGGGGCTTCCTACACTGCTTGCTCTTGAGCAGCGGCAGTGAGGCTGTCTCCGAGCCCTTCAGTCAGATATGGCCCGATGACTCCAGCCACAGCTGCTTTCTGCAGGGCTCATGCTGGTGTGTGCAGTGGCCAGAGCATTTTGCTGATATTTTAGTGCCTCGTCGCTCATCATGCATGTCGATTTGCTTTGCTAATGGGGAAGGAAGGAGTTCTGCTTGCACGCCAGATTGAATTACTGACCCGAGGGCTCCAAAACTGCATGCTGTGTTGTCTTGGCCCGGCCATTGGGTGTTTCACCACCCATGGCTTCTCTGGTTTTCTTGCCCTTTTCACCTTTGTTCTCAGTTTTGCTCATGGAGTAAGGCACCATGCTCAGTTAGCACGAGAAAATCTGGCTCTCAAAACTCTTTCTAAGAACTGCCAAGTCGTGTCCTGGTTAATTCACACGGCCCCACACCCAACCTGGTCTGGCTTAGATCACACCAGGGCAAGGGCAGAGATTCAAGTTAGGGGCTCTCGCCAGCCAACAATGAACAAGGATGAGCAGGGAGCCTGGTTAAGATGTAATTTGCTGCTGGTTTGTGTTTTCAGTGAGATGAAGGCAAGTGCATCCCTTGGGCTCTTGTCATGCAGGGCCTATAACAAGGGGAGTACTAGCTCAGCCATGTACAGCATCTCTTGCCTTGTGCCATGTTGGTCTTGGCCATTGCAATGAGATCTGGCTTCTGACCTTCCTTGGCTGCTTGCTGTCACCCATGCATGATCACACTGTGACATTTGATGGCTGGATTGAGGCAGCACAGGCGCAGGCCCGATGTGTGCAGTAGAGCTGGAGGCAGTCACGTTAAATTAATTATCGGCTTATTCACTGGCTGTAAAAAACCAGAAGCAGTTGGGCTGCAGCTTTCATTCCTAGAAACATCCCAGATGACAGCACTTTATTTGCTGGATCCCTGGAAGGAGAATACCATTTACTGTGAACGTGTAGCCAGATGCTATCATGCTAGAATAAATGCTGTCTTGGTATTTTAAATGAGTTGCATTAGGTCCGGGAAAAACTATTTTGCCCGAGTTCATGCCTGCTTATTCATGGGGATAGAGAAGCTGGGAGAGGGGACAAGATGGTATAGTGATCAAGACATCTCATTATAACTTCAGAGTCCAGGGTGAAGCTCAAATATATGCCAAAGATGGCTGGTTCCCAGTTGATCAGCTGTAAATGGTACCTGGTCAGCCTGGGAAGTCAAAGACGGCTAGATGGGATACTGGTCACATAACTGCCTTGTATGCCACTGGCCCTAGCCAATGATTAGGGCCTGATGACTAGGGCCATTGACCTAAACATAGGACCATAAGAAAGTAGGGCTGGGAGGACCCTCACAAGCCAGGATTGTCCCTAACTAAGCCATCCCAGCCAAGCATCTGTCTAACCCACTCTTGAAAATTTCCAGGGATGGAGATCCCACTACTGTCCTAGGCAGCTTGTTCCAGTGCTCGACCACCGTCTCAGGAAGAAAATTCCTCCTCGTTCCCAATTTAAATGTCCTCTGTTGCAACTTGAGCCCATTGAACCTAGTCCTTTCCTCTCTGGCCACAGAGGAAAGCCCATGTTCATCTTTCTATAATTAATTGCCCTTCAGGTCTTTGAAGACTGTTATGAAATCCACCCTTTTCTCCATACTAAGTAACCCTAAATAATATGTTCACAAGTTAATGGCTTCCTTCTCTGTTTAGCAGAACTTGGGCTAAGAGATATAAATGGTACATTGAAGGTGGGATTGGTGACACGGAGCATAGAGAGAGACAAATCCAATGTATACATAAAGCTAAGGCATAAAAATGGAAAGAGCAATTTCCTGCTCAGTGGGAAGCACTTGGTGAAATTGTGATATGGAGGTGGTTGGGCTGGAGAACCATAATGGATCCTTCCGGCCTAAAAATATGAGCGAAGATGGAGATGAAAGGAAATCTGTGGGGGCTGGAAGGCAGGAGGCAGGAATCAGAAGGGGAGACAGCAAATTAAAAAATAATAGAGTTTATATCCCTTATGTTGGTCTCCCACTCATCCCAGCCTCACTTTGGGATGTCAGCATTTGCCAAGCATCTGCCAAGTGGCTTCCCAATAGCTGGCAGGATTATTCTTAATTGAAATGCCTTCTATTGGATGGAAGGAAGCGAGTAGTTTCTAACCAAAAAGATGCAGCAAGCTGGAAAATAAGATTTCTCCATGTTTCCCAAACCTTCAGTTCCATATGCGTTACCCAGCCATAGCTTTCACCAGCTCATCTGGGGCGCCTGTAGAAGTGCTGGGAGGCTGCTCTGATGCACGGTAATTATAGTGTATTGGAGCAGACTCGATTAATCGACTGTGCTAATTTGTGCGTCTTGTGTATCAGAGTCCCTGCGCTTCAAAATTGTGGGTGTCGAAGGCCTTCTGAAAAACCAGGAAGACTATGTCCATTGCTATCCCTACGTCTAAAGGATTTGGTGACCTGGTCGTAGAAGGCCACCAGGTTGGTCTGACAGGACCTGCCTCTAATGAACCCGTGTTGGTTGCCCCTAAGCATCTTAATGAGAACAGGGTGAGAGACGGTGTCGAAGGCCTTCCGAAAGTCCAGAAAGGCTATGTCCACTGCTACTCCTACGTCTAAAGGATTTGGTGACCTGGTCGTAGAAGGCCACCAGGTTGGTCTGACAGGACCTGCCTCTAATGAACCCATGTTGGTTGCCCTTAAACATGATCTCCCCCACCAGCCCCTCGTGGACATGTGCCAAGATTTCATAGATTTCATAGACATCAGGGCTGGAAGGGACCTCTAGAGATCATCGAGTCCAGCCCCCTGCCCAAAGGGCAAGAAGTCAGCTGGGGTCATAGGATCCCAGCAAGATAAGCATCCAATTTACTCTTGAAGGTGTTCAATGTAGGTGCTTGAACCACCT
>NW_017728931.1:138581850-138587622 GCF_001723895.1 Crocodylus porosus | reverse complement strand
ATATATATATATATATATATATATATATATACGTTGCACAGGGAGCGGGCGGGGATGCCCTGCCTCACAGCCGCGTGCTAGTGGTGAGTGCTGCCCACACCCACTCCCGGCACAGCACCCCGCAGCGCGCCACCCTCTCTGCACCACGTCACACCCCCTGCACCGCCACAAGCCATACCCCTGCTCCTTTTTGTCTCCCTGAAGCTTGTTTGCCATGCCCTGTGTCGGGGCGGATTCAGGGGGGTGCACGGGTGCAATTTTACACCCCCACCCCTTTGCTTCCTATTCCACCCAGGGTTTAAAACCAACTTCCTGCCAGTGACAGCAGCAGTTTTGTCAGGCCCTGCTGAGGAGGTCAGTCAATGTCATGGCTCATTATCATCTACCTTAGAAGTTCCCAGACCTTTTTGTTGTGTACCCCCTGCCAGATTTGCCAGCTGCCCGTGTACCCCCGCCAGTGTATGTTTTATATTTTAACCCCTTAAATGCCAATTATTATTCTAATGAAAATTAAATCTGCCATGACACAATTCCTCCCATGTACTCCACCAGAGATATCTTGTGTACCCCCGGGGGCATGGGTAGCACCGTTTGGGAACCCCTGATCTGCCTGATCCTTTGAAAACTCTTCATCCCACAGGCAAATTTCTATTTTATTTTATTTAAAACCATGAAAACTTCAAAGGCTTTCCTGGTAGAGTCTATAAATATGTAGGCTCTCACAAAAGCATCCTCATATTTTTAGGAAGTAAGCTTAAGTAACCAGAGCAGGGGGGCTGGACCCCATGATCTCAGGAGGTCCCTTCCAGCCCTAAACTTCTGCAAATCTGCGTGAATTGGTGTGTTAACGACCCATTCTGCTTTTTAATGGTCTTGATGTTCCACCGATCAAGCCGTCCTTTGTTTAGCAATCTGCTGTCTGTTTGCTGCCCCTAGTAATGCAGATCCTATTTCACAGCCTTGCAGACTGTTTTTAACTCACACCAAAAACGTGATTTGTTTTTGCTTTAGTCCCAAACTAAGTAATGCAGCCCTAGGCCCTTGCATATTGGTAAAGCTTCCAGTTCATTTTTGACTGGAGAAAAAGATGTATTTTCGTATATGTACTGCATCACATGTCCCCCCCCCTTTTAAAATTTTAGCTCTGCCCATGCCTGCTTTATTACCTGCTTTCCATCTGTCCTCAACATGGGTTATGTTTTCTAGATCTCTGAAGACTCTTAGGTGGTCCTTACATTTCTTGAGGTGCGAGTCCCAAAATGAGATGGAGATCTCCAGCCAGTTGCTGATTAGATTGTATAAACCAGCTTGTCGTACCTAAGGAAGGTGAAGCATTCTAGTATAAGCGGTTGCTTTTCTCAGAATAGGAAGACGATGCTGACTTGCACTCACTTGGTGACCCACAGATCCCTTTTCGCAGAGCTGCTGCCTCACAAGTCATTTTCTATTTGTGCAACTGATTGATCATCCCTACTTTGCACTTGTCCTTATTCGGTTGCATCCTGTTGGTTTCATACTGTTTCTTTGATTTGTCAGACTCGCTCAGGCTGCTAATCCTGTCCTTCAAAGTGCTTGCAGTCCGTCCCACCTTGGTCTCTTTTGCAAATGTAGGAAGTGTGTTCTTCATTTTGTCATGGCACCCAGGACAGACCCCTGTGGCTCCCTGCTTGATAAATCCTTCCAATTTGGGAGTGAGCCTCTGATCACTACTCTTGTATATGGTTTTCCAACCTACCTTGTAATTGTTTCTCTAGGCATTGTTCCCCTAGATGGCTAATGGGCATGTGAAGTGAGACCGATTTAAAGGCTTTGCTGGAGTCAAGATATGTCATATCTACTGCTTCTTCCCATCAGCAGGGCCTGCACTACCAGGTCATAGGAGCAAGTTAGGCTTGTTAGATATGATTTGTTCTTGACAAGCCAGGCGGGCTCCTACTTATTGCTTCACTGTATTTTAATTACTTACAAATTGACTGTTTGATTATCTGTTCCACTCTCCTTCCGGGAATTGAAATTAGGATGACAGGTCTATTATTCCCATTTTACTGGTACAGAAACTGAGTCCTGCTTCCACTGGGGTCAGCAGTTTCCTATCGACTCCTAGAAGTCTAGTTAACTGCAGCAGAGCCGGGCCCCAGAGAGGCTTGGTGACTCTCCGGAGTTGGCAGTGAACCACTGTGAGAGCTGCAGTAGGAAATCAAGCATTTATTCAGCTAAGCACTTAAGCATGTACATGCTGAAGCATTTTGCAAAATCTGAGCTTCATTCCCTGGTTGCCTGGCTTGTACTTGCACCGTATCTTTGCCTAGTCTTCCTGCCTTCCTCTTCTGCAACTTCATGATATTACTGCCAGTCACTTCTCCTGGATTTGGAAGAAAACACATTGGCTTTAAATATCTTGTAACAACATTATTCAGACACTGGACTGCTTCTGCAAGTATAGCCCAAGCTAATTACAGTTGTCCCCTGTTGATATGATAATGTCTCTCCACATTAGCCTGGCACTGGTATTTTCTCATTGTGAGCTGTATGATCGGCTCCTGGAGCCATTTTTCCGGGGGATGGGGTTTGGTATAATATTCTCATTATGCCCTGATGTCGCCCTGCACACACAGCAAAAACATTGTTCACTCCAGAGAAATGCAGTGATAAATATGTAAAGCACCCCCTGAGTCACTGAGACTTTGCATATTATCATCTCTGATATTGGAAATAGTTAATAGCAGATATACCACAAACACTGAGCTGGAACAGCTTAGACAGGGATGACCTGCCTTGAATAGGGGGTTGGCCTAGATGACCCCCTGAGGTCCCTCCCAGCCCTGCCTTTCTATGATTGTGTTACTCTGATGGATTTGGTTTTTATTGTGGCAAACAGTGCGCTAAACGTGTGTTGTTGCCTATGGAACTAAGCCTGCGTTTTAACTTCTAAGTGGCGCAGGGCTGGAGTTGGTAAGACATTTCAGTAGAGATCTAGTCGATCCAGTGGGTCAGTTAGGATGACTTTTTGACCTCCAGTCTTCAGACCACTGAACCTGGACGTGTCATATGCTTGCCTTGTAATTTTCTGCTGGGAATGAGAATACGAGTCAGAACTCCAAAATCTTCACCGTTGTTCTTTGTTTCTAAGTAATGGATGATGATCGCTGGAGAGATTTTCTTCCTCTAGGAAGGAATAAGGAGGTCCAGGTTCCTCCATAGGGCTGGACAATTCAGCTTTGGTTTCACATATCAGAGAGAGGGAAGCTAGTTGCCAAGTACAAAGTCCAATTCGGGCTTCTACAAATATAGGGGAGCATGTACAGATTGGGGCTGGATGCTGGGCTCATTGCTTAGGTCTCTCGCGTCTTTTTGAAAGCAGAGACAGGAAAGAGAGAATTCAACATGTCGACCAAGACTATATTACTGGGGCTAGTGTTTTCTAAGGAGCTGACTGGCTTGAAATCCAATGGGGTCTGGAACCTAATTTCATCATGAACCTAATTTCATCATGCAGTCCTTGCATATTAGTAAAGCTTCCAGTTTATTTTTAACAGGAGAAAAATATGTATTGCTGTGTATGCCTTAGGCTAGCAGGCTGCAATACCCCGAGGCATTTCAAGGTGCGTTTGGGCATCTTAGTAAGAGGCTTGGTTTGAAAAGTCCTGGCCACCCAGCAGCACTTCCTGACCTTGATGGGATATTCGAAACATCCAGATGGATGCTGAACATCCATTCACATTCATTTTAACAGGAACTGGATGTCCGGTGTTGCTTTAGGGATTAATTTCTGCCACAGAGTATTTTACACAGAACAACATCCTTAAGCTAGAAGGGGAGAAAGGGAGCGATTATTGTGTACAAGATCAGGACTAAAAGCTTAGCTTTTCCCGAGCCGGATAGTTATTTCCGACTGGGTTTCTGTCTTCCTGCATTAGGGGTCTTTGCTTGATCTGGGCCTACTTCTACCCTCTGCAAATGCACCCATTTCACGAGATCTGTTCTCAGGGGAGGAGATGTGGTGGGCAACAGGGTGATTACTGAGGCTCCCTCTGGCCACAGGCTGCCCTGTGGCACCTAGCTGCGAATGGTCACGTGCCGTTCAGCCTGGGGAGTGGCGATGCCCGACTCATCACGCTGCGTGGCATTGGCCATGCATTACCTGTGCCAGCCCAGTGGGCTGTTAGGCTCAGACTTGACTTTCCGGGGAAGACCACCACTTCCCATGGGTGAAGCTGGGAGCGACTGACAGCATCTGAACAGAACATTGTCATTCTTTTTTCCTTTAAATGAAAATAGCTCCAAATGATTCCCCTAGAATAACACCTAGCAAGGAGGACCCCCCAGAGTCAGACCCTGTAGCCAACCCCTTCCCTAAGTACAATTTAAAATGCTACCTTAGAAACCTTTACAATCAACAAAGAGCGGGGGTATGTGTGTGTGTGTGTGGGGGGGGTACATGATCGAAATGGCAGAGATAGGGACAAGGCATCTGTTTCTGCATTAGAGAAGAGGCTAATGTGGTCTCTCTCTTAGCTGATGAAAGAGAAGTAGCCCATGCAGTGTTGTTTTTACTGCGGTGGTGCTATGATTGAAAGCATGGGATCTGGCAAACCACATGCACGGCCGGGAAGTCTGTTGGGTCCAAACCACATGCATCTTTCTTTCACGAATGTCCCATCATAGATCTTATTTTTATTCCTCCTCCTGCCTCTTTCTCTACCTCCCTTGTTTTCCAGTCCCTCGGACTCAGTGGCAGAGAGGAATTTCTTCCCTTTTTCTCAGCAGAGGCTTCCCTCACCTCAAGTGACATGCTGGGAATTTAGCATGACTGTGGTGTGAGTAATGCACAGATGGTCACCACGGAGGGATTTCCAACCTTGCCCCTCCTAAAAGGGAATTGGCTGAAGGGCTCGCGGTTCTTATATCAAGGAAGCTGCAAGCAATGGCCTATTTACACATGCGATAAGCGTGGAGTTTTACAGGGAGCTGGGTCGTCATGCGGCTGGACTTTAGAGAGAAGTTCCTTTCCAGAAACTGGTTGTTTCTCTTCTGCTCTGTCAACTTCTGTGACTCAGCATAGCAGGAGTGTCCTGCCAACAACGACCCGTGTCTGCTGCTTGATCTCAGTGGGAGAAATTGGGGCTTTGCACCCTGCAGAATCAGGCTGTTACTTTAGGGGCCTAGATGTGAGCCGAACTTTAGATTGCACTTTAAAAAAAAAAAAAAAATCAGGGTTTGATAATTTGTATGTAAACTAAGTGCAAGGGGATATGACTTTGGATTCAGCCAGGTTTTGCTTCCAGGGTTCTTACGGCGTCGTCACATTACCAGCTCTGCAGTCATCTGTAAAGTCTTTTAGGAAAAGCAGGATAAACAGATGCTGAATTTCTTAGCAAAAAACACAAAAAAACCCAAAAGGCCAAACACTCATAAGAAGGGAGGCGGGGGGGTGGAGAAAGAAATTTTGCAAATCATAAAGACACAAAAACAACCCCCCCCACCCCCTCCCTTCAAGGTCATATAAAAGGAAAACTTCTAGGGACAGACATTAAAAAAACCAGAGTCTGAATTGATTCAGTCTTTGCAGGTTTTCATAGCTGTTGTTTGAGTCAGAAGGGATCTCAGTAGAGCATTGATTAGTCTGACCTGCGCAGATTGAACAAATTTGCAAGTGAACATACATTCACTTTTGACTCAGGAAATGTAGGCACATACCTGCAGTGGCTAAGGCCAGAAGCTCGGGGGCGACAGAGCGAGCCCTTGGCTGCAGGGAAGCTCTGGGGGGTATGG
>NW_017728931.1:138578068-138581750 GCF_001723895.1 Crocodylus porosus | reverse complement strand
GCCTGAGTATGATTGGGGAGGAGTTTAAACCCCCACCCTGGCCTGCAGGTGTGCCTGGAGGGACAAGGGGAAGCCACCCCTGCCAGGCATTTCCCACCCCCACCCTTGTGGTTCCATTGGCAGGGGCACGGCCACGGCCACCCCCTATGGCAGCATGAAGTAAACGGAGACGGGGAGGGGGTTATCATTCCCTGTCCCAGTGGCACAGACCCTAGCCGGGGTCTGCCTGGCTGGGGTGCAGCAGCCTGTGTCAGGGTTCCCCCCACCTCGCAGCTGCAGGGGCAGGTGTGCAGCCAGGCATTGGGCAGCTGGCATGGCCCCCTGAGGCAAAGGGAGCAGGGAGGAGGTTTATTCCCCCTCTGTGTCCCCTGCCCCTGGGGAACCACCTCCTTCTGCTAGCCCTGACCGCTACCTCTGCTGATCGCTCCCTGCGCAGGGCGAGCACTGGAATAAACCCCCTCCCTGCCCCCTTCACCTCAGGGGCCATGCCAGTCAGCCTCTGCCTATGCCCACCACCCCTGCTGCTGCAGCAGCGATGGGGTAGAGACCCAACACGGGCTGCTGAACCCGGCTCAGGTCCATGCCAGTGGGACACGGAGAGGGCAATTAAACCCCTCCCTGGCCAGTTCACTTGAGGCTACTGCTGGGGCTGGCCATGGTCCCCACTGCTCCAGGGGCGATGGGGGGTGGAGGAATAAATGCCTGCCAGGGGATGTTCTGTTCAGGCCAAGCAGACCCCAGCTGGGGTCCCAGGGGGAGAAGAGTGAGGGGAAATAAACCCCCTCCCTGCCCCTTTTACCTAGTGGAGCCATGTCAGCCAGCATCTCTGCAGCAGCAAAGAGGGTGGGGGGAGCCCTAACACAGGCTGCTGTCCTCCGGCCAGACAGACCCCGGCTGGGGTCCAGGCTGCTGGGACAGGGGATGGAGAGGGGAATTAAACCTCTGCCTCCATCTGCTTCATGTTGCTGCCAGGGCTGGCCATGCCCCCGCCACTGGAACAGTGAGCAGAGAAATGCCTGGCAGGGGCTGCTGCTGCCTGGCAGACCCTGGCTGGGGTCCATGCTGATGGGACATGGGAAGCAGTGGGGAATAAACCTATTCCCTGACCCCTTCGAGTTAGGGGGGTGGGCATCCCCAGCCCTGCTCTGGCTAGGGAGCAGAGGGGCAAGGCCAGCCCTGCTCCACTGCACTAGACAGCACAGCCCAACCCAGGGTTTCACAGCATGCTGGGATGCTGGGGGACTCTGGTTGAACTTAAACCAGGAAGGGGTCTGAGACAGAAGTTCCATAAACCCGTTTGCTTTCAATCACTTAAGTCTGATATACTACATTCAACCAGGTTTATCTCAAACCGGTTTGGGCCATTTTGGAACTGGTTTATGCCCACTAAACTTATGTTCTGTTACAGGTTTAAACCAGTTTCCGCTCACTTAACCCGGTTTATGTGCAACCTCTGTGTCTAGCCATACTGATTCAATGGGAATAGTACCGACGCTAGTGCTACTATATGTTAGTTGTGATGAAAGCATCTGATCAGCCTACTCCATTCCAGACACGATATAAACTATTTCCAGACTCATTTTGACTCTTAGGAAAAAATGATCTGGGAAACTCTTTAACCAATGGCACGATGGAAGAGATCTGTTGCCCCTGTCACCACTGACCAAAGCAAAATCTGGGACTTTGCAGCTATAGGATGAGTATCCTACGCATATGGCAAGGAATATACATAATTTATATTTAGATGTGCATTAAGATATAGTTTAATTTACTGGTCCACGTAACCCCCCATCCTCAACGTTGCTACCAGTAACTCCCTTTGCACAAAACACACAAGATTTCCTTTTTACCAGCCAAGTCCTCCAACTCCTGTACTGTTTTTCAGTTTTTACCTTTAGAAATGTTTTTTTGGGGGGTGGGTCTGGCATGCTTTCTGTATCACTCTGAGTCACCTTTTAGAAACACAACTGTATTTTTATTGCAAAACAACCTGAGGCCAATGACATATATATTCTCTACGACATTATTACAAAAAAGACACATATTCAGAAAAAGGAGGGTGAATCACATTGTGTAAAACTAATTAACACTTGAAATATAGTTGAGCCTGCTCCTCAGAATGGCTTAATTTGTTATTTTAAATGCTATTAAAACAGACTCCTGGTGCCCAATATTGCCAATTTGCTTCTTGCTAAAACTCTAGCAGAAGTGCCTTTGGGACTGCTGGCAGCGTGCCACTCACAACTTAGGTATATTTTCCTGACTTTTCTCTAATTGTGTTTCCCTACCCTCCTTTGCAGTGCTAATCCACATCTACCTTCCCGCCGTTGTTCTGATTTAAGGCAGTTGTATTTCAAGTTGATGCATGGTTTTCAATGGAAAAGGTCACTGGCATTAATCCGGCCCTGGGATAAAAACCCATCCATTTAGAAATTAAGTGCTAACTAGGCTGGTGCAGGACATTTCCTGTACATTAATGCCTTGGGAGCCCAGACCCTAAAGGGCCTTTTAGGTTGTGGTCTGAGTCTCATCATAATCGGTCATTAATCCTGCAGGAAACTAACTTTGCCGAGGACAGTATTAAGAGCTGCTGGGTTCCCCCTCCATTATCCTGCATTTTTTATTATTGGTTTGCATGAGAGATTGTCACGTGTGCCTTTTTCAATCCAGGCCTGACCCAAAGCTCCTTAAAGGTTAACAGAAGGACTTTTGTACATGCTGATAGCTGAGTGTACCACTACATTTGGATGGGGTTGGCTGAAGCCCTGTGTTCACAACTGGATCCAAAGAGAATGAAGGGTGCTTACCTTCTCTCCTGGATGGATGGATAATACAGACCCCTGCCCTGCATTATTGTTCTGTTGGAGGCAATCAGTTGCGTTCATACAAGCATCAGTCCTCTCTTCTTATTACTAGAAGGCAGGGTAGAGTTGTACCTTATGGACCCCCAAGTAGATATACATACATATGTGTGCATATATGTGTGCCTATTCATCTGTAGGTGTGCTTACATGTATGCATATGTGTATATGCATGTAGGTAGGTGTGCTTAGATGCACGCGTACGCATATGTATGCATGTATGTATATGCTTAGATAAATGTATGCATGTATGCTTTGATCAGGGGTGTGCAAAATGTGGGGCGTGGGCTGGATGTGGCCTGCCAGGCCATTCTATCCAGCCCACGAGCCCCCCCAACCCAAATTTAGAAAATTAATATTTACCTGCCCTGGGCTGCCTGTCATGCAGCCCTCAGTGGCTTGCCCAAACTCGGCAAGCGGCCCTCCGCCTGAAAGAATTGCCCGCCCCGGCTTAGATGTACGTGTGCATGTGTGTTTAGATGCATGTGTGTGTGCTTAGATGTAGGAATGTGTGTATATGTGTGCTGACACGTACGCATGTGTGTATATGCTGGTGCATGTGTGTGTATGCATGTATGTGTGCTTAGATGCACGCGTGCACATATGCATGCATGTATGTGAATGCTTAGATGCACGTGTGCACATATGTATGCATGTATGTGAATGCTTGGATGTAGAAATGTATGTATATCTGTGCTTAGACGCATGTACGGGTATGCACAGATGCATGTGCGTGTGTAGAGAGGGAGGCTGGGGCGAGCTGGGCTCCCTCCTCAGCCGCTGCAGGGGGTGCAGAAGGGGGCCCGGGGCCTGCTCTCCCC
>NW_017728931.1:138546587-138577968 GCF_001723895.1 Crocodylus porosus | reverse complement strand
CGGGCGCGAGTCGGAGCCACTCCGGAGCAGCCGCAGCGCAGTGTCTAAACGTGCCCCGCTTGGCGCAGCCCCCTCCCCGCCGCCCACCATGCCCATGGAGCTGACGCAGAGCCGGATCCAGAAGATTTGGCTGCCCAGCGACCACCGCCCCGCGCCGCCCCGCCGAGGTGAGCCGGGCGCCCGGCGCTGCACGTGGCGCGGGGCCGGCGCCGAAACCCGCGGGTGCTCCCTTCAGGTTTGGGGGGCTGGGAGGAG
This sequence comes from Crocodylus porosus, assembly GCF_001723895.1. NCBI lineage: Eukaryota > Metazoa > Chordata > Crocodylia > Crocodylidae > Crocodylus > Crocodylus porosus. The sequence continues at coordinate 138,577,713 of NW_017728931.1, read as the reverse complement.
CCCGTCCCAACCAGCAGCTGGTGGGACGTTTCCCTCTGCTGCTTTTGGGGGGGCTGAGCTCCTTGAGGCCCCTTTGCACCCTCGTGGGTGGGGATGCTCGTGGGGCGCACGTTGCTGCTTCCTCCATCAGCAGCCGGCTCGGGAAACCCCCCCGCACTGGCTTGCTTGGTGGTTAGACAGAGAGAGAGAGGGGAGGCGGGGGTGTCTGTGTGTGTGTGAGTAAAAGGACACTTATTCTGGTGGTGGAAGTAGAGATTTCAAGCTATGTGAGCCCGGTGGCGAGGAGAGGGAGCCGGACCCTCTGGCTTTGGCAGGGGCGGGAAGATCCTCGGGGGCTTGGGGTCTGATCCTGCCATGCCGGGGCTGTAATGCGAGCCGAATAGGAAATGGCTCTCAGCAGCAGGGCTGGACATCTGGTAGCTGGTCTCCGGTCCTGGAGAAGCTAGCTACCTCGCCCATAGGATATGCCGTTCACGTGTTCGGGTTTGAGCCTGTTACTCCAGCATCCGCGGAGATCCTCGCGGGAGAGAGATGCAGCTTCTTGCTGGAGAGAGAAGGGACTTGGTTCTGGTTGATGGAGATTTCGGTGAAGGCGCTAGGGAATGGGACGATGCATCTAGTCGTCCTTTTCCCCTAGCCTAGGACAGGTCCCATCCTGGATGGGTTGCGGTGGTTCAATTTTTATGCAGCTGGGCATCAAGGGCTCGTTGGTTTTTTTTTCCTTATTTGCAACTGTTTGGGTTAAATGAAACAAAGGGCACCGACAAAACTGGTCCAGGCTGCTGGGCAGACCTGAACCACAGCAGGGATTTTTTCTGGGATGCAAACAGAATAAAATCCTGGGGTGGGAGGGTGAAGGGGGGGCGTGAGAGTGTCTTATTTAAGCATAAATCAAAAACCCTTCCCTGGCTGGTGGCTCCGATGCTGTGTCGGTGCCTGTGAAACAATTAGTCTAATTGTCTGACTTCTCATCATGAGCCTCTGAATGGATGCAAAGTGATGCCTTAATCTGGGCTGTGCCTGGCGATCCATTCAATTTCTGTCAAGTTGCACGTCTCTCACGTAGGGTCTGTGAAGTCAAGTTATTGCAGCGGCTAAATGGGCAGAGCCATTTGCTGGGGGAGGGGGCGTGGGGAATGCAGGAGCACGAATGGCTGGTACCTTCCTTCTCCCCTCGCCTCTTATAGGGGATGCCGGTGCCTGCGCACGCATGCGAGCTCCGTGCTCTCTGGATCCGAGCACGGCTTGGGGGTCTGCCTTCCCCGAGTATGGGCGTACAGCGTATACCTGCACGCCTAGGCGTGGAAATCCTTGGCAGTATCATTCTGTGGTTGCACAAAGATAGGCATATCTGTGCATTATCTGGTTTTTCAAAAGACTGTGGGTGAGGCGTTGTGATCGCCTGGGAAAAGGTGCCTTATACGCGGCATTTTTATCCTATTTCCCATCCCAGTGCCGGTTTTTGGATGCCGGGCTTCTCATCCAAGGAAGCATTGCCTTTCTTCCCCACCCTGCGGTGGATACCGCAATGCATCGCAACGTGCTTAGACTGGCTTCTGCCTATTAGGAGGCATCTATAATAAATTGCTGCCAAAGATGCTGGCTGCATCTTCTGAAGGCAGCACGTGCCTCGGTTACGCTGCGCTCCATTGTCTTATTTTATAGTGGCAGCTTTCCTGGTTTGCTCTTTGGAGACGGCGTGTTGGCTTCAGGGTCTCGGTGACGAAGGGGACCGGTTCTTTGCTGGGGCTTCTCTTTCGGGAGCCCTCGTGATCAGCCCTGAAGTTGTGGCGTGCATTGTTAAACAGGTCCCTACCCCCCACTGAGGCCAGCCGATGAAAAGACCCAGGTGCCCAAGTCAGAAGGAGCTGCTTGCTGGCCCAGTACCCTCTCAGGATGGGACCCCGTGGATGTATGGCTTTGTGTCAGCAGGCGCTCGTAGAGTCTGCTTGAATGAACTGAGTGGAGCGTGAGGAGAAGGGAGTATTTAGAGCAAGCCCTCGGATGCCCTTCCCCTTTGAGGCATCTATTTATTCCTGAATGTGGAGCGCTCTTGGCAGATCCTTCCCGGCCCAGTGCATGGGACCCTTTGTCTGCCGTGGGGGAAGGGAGCAAATTAAGTTTCTTCCCTTCACCTCTGACCCTCCCGGGCTGGGGGTTAGAAGTCTGCGGTGCTGATGTGAGCAAAAGGCGGGCAACTCCCGAAATGCTGCATCATGCTCCGAGACGAGCGATCCCCGAGATGAGCCATCCTCGCTTAGTAACGTGGCGACTTTGTGATCCACAGGGAAGCATTAAAGGCGAGCGTCTGCAGATGTGGGGATTCAGGAGAGCAAGGCTGCATGGATTTTCTCGTTCATTATCCTTCTTTGCTTTATCCTTTGTTTGGATCATTTCCATCCGCTGCTGATGTTTTCTTCTTCTTTCTATACCCATTACTTTTGCCCTGCATCGTGTTACACAAAGGAGAAGAAAGCTGGTGCGATACTGAAAAATTATTTATTCTTAAGCCATCCAGAGACCACGTAGCATCGGTCATTGTGGAATAAGTGCCTGGTCCCAAATACCACCGAAGTTGACGGGAATTGGACTGAGCCTTGAAGTGTGGGGAGACTCGGGGTAGAGAGGGAATATCCTTCAAGAGCTCGTTTATAAAAGAGATGGGTCAATAAGTTGCCTATATAGATAATACAGAACACCAGTATTTTTAAGGCTGGTTTTACGCTTGATGTGAAGGCTAAGAGGTTGGGCACGCTGGAAGCCACCATTCGGGTCACTACAAAGCATTGCTGGCATAGCTGGGTCTGTCGGAGGGGTGTCCAGCCCACATCGCTATGTCGGCAAAACCCCTTGTGTGGCCACAGCGATGCGGACGGAAGAGGGCTTTTGTCCGTCGTCGTGTGTGGTGGTCTAGCTAAGCAAGCAGAAAAAAAAATCTCCTACTGCTGGCACACGGCATCTTCACCGGGGGCTCTTCCGACAGAGCTGGGCCAGCGTGGCTATCGTGGCAAAGGCAGCTATGCCACGGCGCGGAGGGCAGCATAAACAGAAGCACATGCAGCCATGGCCAGAAGTAGCGTAGTAGCCTAGAAACTTTCCAGCTCATTTAGATTCCCAATTGGACCAGATCTTCTTTGCCTTCGAGACATGCCTGGGGCAGAGGTGGAGAGGGCGAAGAACTGGGACCCCATTCATAGATGTGAGGGGCTGGAAGGGACCTTGCAAAATCGAGTCCAGCCCCCCTGCACTGGGGCAGGAAAGACCGCTGGGATCAGATGACCCCAGCCAGGTGGGCGTCAAGACAGTTTTCGAAGATCGCCAGGGTGGGTGACTCTTTTTTTGCTACTTGGTGGCGATGTAATTGGGTTGAATGAAATAGGGGCTGGCATTTAACCGGTTAACCTGTCCCTTGCACCCGGCTGCACTCTAATGTAAGAATTGAGGATCAGTCCCTTGACACCGGATACTCCAAAAATGACCGGCTCCACAATAGATGCCTTGTGTGTAGTCAGTGGAAGAGGAAGGGACCGTCATCACACTTCAATATCCATTTTTAAGCAACCTCACCCACACTGGAAGGGGGTGGCCTTATTTCTGTCCCTTTTCAAGGCTCAGCTGCTTTCCATCAAGGACTCGCACAGAAATGCCACTAACTCCTTCTTGCAGAGCTCTTTGGGAAGGGCCTTTTTCAGGGTTTTGGAAATGTCTCCATGCCTGCATCTGAGCACGCACACATGCATCCATATGTGCACACATGCATCTAAGCACACATACATTCGTATACGCACAGATGCCTCAACATAGATGCATGCATGTGTGCATCTAAGCACACGCATGCACCCGTACATCTCAGACCTGGCTGTCCCACTTAGTCCTCCCCCCCTCCCACCAAATCAGCATCCTATTTGTGACTCTTGAGTGCAGACAAACAGGGCTGCAGCCAGCAGGGAGGTGCTGCAGGTCTGGGTGGAGATGCACTTGCAGAGTGGCAGGAGGGGGAGTGAGGACGGTGCCCCGTGCCTGGCTCTAATTTGTGCTGCCACTTTGCCTTGCATTACTAAGCACTTGTTGTTTCATGCTGAGGCACTAAGGATTGCCCTCCCCGTGTCACCAGGCTAACCTAGGTGCCCTGCTCCCCAGGACCTGGTTGTGAGAAGAACATAGGAGTTGGATGGGAGCTGAGGACGAATGAGCCAAGTCACGTAGCCCAGCAGGGCAGGCGAGGTTTAGCTTGGCATCAGCTGACTGCCAGCTGATCCTCCAAGGCAAGCCCAAATGCCCTTGGGTATGCGCTGTGCCATCTTGGCACTGGCAGCAGCCGACAGCTGTGCTTGGGCACCTCTCAGTCCCGATCACTCAGTCTGAGAATCAGAGATGGTGCCACGTGGTCTCATTTTTGCTGGTACCTTTTTGAATCTCTGTGAATCGCTGTTTTGTATTTAAGATGAGCTGGGTTACCAAAAGGTTGTGTGGGGGCAAGGAGGCCTGTTCGTCGTCCAGAGACCTGAGGAAAGATGTTAAATTCCTTGAAACCTGTCTTTGACATTTCCAGCAACCTGCACATCAGAACCCGATCCTAGTAGTTTGCCCTTCTCTGGCTTGTTATTGAATTAGCCCTGGGGCACGTTTGGGATGGGGTTAATATAACCTCCCCTGTGATTGAGGAAACCGAGGGGCAGTAGCTTGCTTGAGGTCAGAAGGAGTTTGGGGCACAGCAGGCAGTAGGACCCCGACTCCTAATCTTGCACGGTCTGACCTGCTCCCTGCCCTGCATGTCTGTGCCTAGGGGAAGGGGAGCACATGGATGATCAGCCACTTCTCAGCACTCGCAGGTAGCGGAAGTGATGCATAGGTGGGCCTAGCTTGATTTCCTTTGGCCAGTGCACGTGGCCCCTGCTCTCGGACGCGTTCATTCAGCAGCTCGTGTTGCAAAAAGTGAATCAGCAGATTTGCAGCTGGAGGCTTTCATGACTAATGCCAGTTGTCTGAGCCAAGCAGGGGAGCCAGGGGAAGATGGGGCATCCGGAAAGGAGGCATTCAGTTTCCCCCTCCTGCTGAAGGACCAAGGGAACGTTGCACACTCGGTTTATGAACCCTTGCACGCCCGAAGCCAAACGAGCTCGGGGATCAATGAGTTTATTTTATGATTCCTTTTTTTTCCCTCTTTCCTCTTTGTAGCATGTGGGCCGCAGCTAGCAAATTCACCCACCGTGATCGTTATGGTTGGCCTTCCTGCTCGTGGGAAGACTTACATCTCAAAGAAGCTGACACGCTACCTCAATTGGATCGGTGTCCCAACAAAAGGTGAGGCCAGGGGTGACTGTTTCTGCCCTAAAGGCTCATGGCCTGCAAAATGCATGTGTGGAGCTAAATGCCCCAGGGCTTTGTGGCTTGTGGTGTCTCTTGCACCCAGCTCTCTGGAGAAGATGCAGTTCTTGACCGAACTGCGATGGCGGGGAAGCCCGCACCATTTACATACCTCCTGACCCTTCCACCTACGAGTGATTATGCATCCTCCTCGAGGAGACCACGGTCACCTAACCTGCTTTCAGGGGAACCACTGGCTGCTGGAGTCTCTCGGAGATGCTGTCTCTGCCCAAGTCAGTCCCTTGATGGGTTCTGCACACACCCCGTTGCATACCTGCCCCTGCCGGTGAAGCTCACTGAGCCGTGTACCTGTGTGCTGTCATGCTGACTGACCCCTCTTCTACTGCTCCCTTTCAGTCTTCAATGTAGGAGAGTATCGCCGAGAAGCTGTGAAGCATTACAGCTCCTATGACTTCTTCCGCCCCGACAATGAGGAGGCCATGAAAGTCCGGAAGTAAGTTTGCAGTTGCCTCCAAGCTGCTCTGATCACTCAACCTTAAGTCTGGGAGAAGAAACCCTGCCGGCTGCTCTGGGATTGTTGTAACCAAGACCAGTGTCTGGGTCTCTCTTCCTAGATCTCCCACCCTCGCTCCACATATCCCTCTCGGAGCCTGACTTTGTAGAGGTGCTGAGCACCCACATCAAGCCTGTAGGAGTTTATCCTTGGAGGCTGGTACCTCTTCAGTGCACGGACATACCAGTTAGTCTTTTGGGTGTTCGTTTGGTGAATGGAGCGCAGGTTCCTTTTAATGTGACCGAGGGCTTGTAAGAACATGACGGTGCAACTATCTGCCAAGGTCTCAAATAACCTTTGCCCTTTGCAGTGCTGTTCTTGTTTGTCTTACTGCAGTTATTACTCCATATCATGTGCAAGAAGGGATTCCTCATTTTGCCAGGGGGGAAACCAGAGCTCGTCAGCGCGAAGTGTCTTGCTCAAGACTGAGCAGGAAGGGACACAACGCGGGTTTGCATTCGCAGCTGTTGATTTGTAGATCAACGGATGTTGATTTGGCATGTACTAGGAATCGTAGGTGGAAGCTGAGGGGAAATTCAGAGGCCTTAGAACATTGAGTCCCCAGAGCCCGTGCGGCGGCTTTCATAAGCACCTCCGGTTAATTGAGAAACTTTCTTCTTGCAGACAATGTGCCTTAGCTGCCTTGAGAGATGTCAAATCGTACCTGTCAGAGGAGGGTGGCCAGATTGCGGTAAGTTCAGAGGGGTATTGCAGTGGACTGGAGAGTGCCATCTCCCTGCTTCAAAATCTTCCCCAGAAAGTGCAGACAGAGACCAGCTCTTGCTGAAACTCTCCTGCGGCATCCTATTTGCTGTGGGTCAGGCCCTCAAGACAGAGGTGTCGCCATGATTATAGCAAGACTCCAGATTGCAGCTTCTTATGGTCATCATAGTCCCCAGTGCCTCTCAGTTATCCTCATGAATGCCACATCTTCTTTAAACAGAGGGGGAGAAACTTGAGGCACAGAAAAAGTGACTTCCCTAAGTCCACGTTGAAAGCTTGGGATAAAACCCAGGTGTCCAGATTCATAACCAGCAGTGTCCCCACTCCACCATTTTGAATGCTTTATTCTTGACTGAATTCATCCGAACCCATAGCGTCTCTCCACCCTTCGTCTCCCTTCTAGACATTTACTTGCATATTTCTGATCTTTAAAACACAAAGGAGTTGGGTGGAAACACTGTGTTGGCCAAAGAATGAGTTTTCCCTTCGAGCCAAAGTTACTTGAGTTTTTTTGAGTCTAACGCCTGCTGATATTGTGTCAGGATAGGGCTGCGCTCCCTAAGAGGTATGTTAATGTCTTCAGAAGGTGACTTCTCTCTGGATGCTTTTTTTAAAGGTTTTTGATGCCACCAATACAACAAAGGAGAGAAGAGGAATGATTTTAAACTTTGCCAAAGAGAATAGATTCAAGGTCAGTATGTGTCAGACTCGTTTCTTGCACGAATGCATGGTCCCATTATCATACTAGCTGAGTACTGCCATACTACCGTACTCACTTCTTTATTCTAAGAACACCCACGGGAGGTAGACAGGGGGCATTAGCCCCATTTTACAGGTAGGAAACCAAGCTGAAGTGACTTGCCCAAGATTGGGGAACTCTGTGGTGGAAAAAGGAATTATACCCAGTTCTGCTGAGTCTCAGGGTAGTTATAAAATTCCCACACTGCCAAGATCCCTAGCCAGGAGGGGTAGAGATGAGGTAGCGAGGAGGGAAACACATGTAGTTCTGAAACCTTCTTCACACCGACTTGCATGGGCTGGTGGGAACAGGGCTGGATGTGATACACTTCACATGTTTCATCTGTCCTCAACTGGCTTTTGTTTTGCCTTCTAGGTGTTCTTCATCGAATCCGTTTGCAACGACCCCACAGTGGTTGCCACGAATGTCATGGTAAGAATAGAAAGCTGCTGCTTTCTTGTTAAAATCAGAATTCGCACAGGTTTACCCCTGCCCCAGCCAGCACTCAGCTTATTCATTCAGCAGTGCCATGCCAGGTTATACCGGCTGATGATTTACAATCTGTCTGGGGAGATATTTTCACGTAGTTCTGACTGAAGTGGCAACACAGAGATATCAGCATAGAGCAGATGCGTTCAGTCTCTTCAGAGCTCTGCATATCCTTATACTTTTAATGCAGTAAATGTAATAATGGGTAACAAGTGCATATATGTCATGCATGCATGATTTAAGAGCCTAAAAATCTCACTGGCATACCCTGACACTCAAGTCCCCAGGCAACCATGGTGCCTTTGAAAACATCACTCATGTGCATCTGTTGTAAAAGCATCCCCACAAGGCTTATTTCCTCATCACTATGCAACTTTCTTGACAAAAAGGTGTACTTTGTCTTATAGCTCCTCGATCATATGAGGAGACCTGTTGGCTGTTAGTCGTCAGAGCTGATAGGTACATCTTGATTTACCTGTACATTTCACTATAATGCACTTTCCTCCATCTGGCACTGTTCCAGTCTTATCAAAACTTTCCCAGTGCAGTGTCTGGAATGGCACTGGCTTGGCAGGGTGCCTTAAGTTCAATAGATGTTGGTTCCTTGGGCAGGTTTTCTAGCAGTGCTGGGGTTTCCGGTATAGCTGCGTCCTGTGTTAGTGTCTTGCACCTTTTACCCCTTTGTATAGCACTTCCTTACTAGTGCCGTTTAAACTAGTTAATGATTAAGGGTCTGGGAGGCATGACTTATGAGGGAAGGCCGAAAGAACTAGGGTTATTTGGTCTGGAGAAGAGAAGACTGAGGTGAAGATTTGGTAACAGTCTTCAAATACTTGAAAGGTGATTGTAGAGAAGATGGAGATGAACTTTTCCCTGGGGCTACAGGGGACAGGACTTAGGACTAATGTGCAGGGGTTGGAAATCAGGAGGTACTTAGGCTACCTAGAGAAACCGTGGAATCTCCACCTTGGGAGTTTTCAAGAGCAGGTTGGATAGGCACTTTGTCCCGGATGAAGGCATCCAAGCCCTCTTGCTTTGAGCCTGGGAGGATGACCGGATGAGGTTCCTTCCTACCCTACTTTCCTATAATGTTATGAAACACATGGCTTTGAGTTGCATGTGAGGCTGCACTTGGATAGCATGCAGGAGGGTGCATCTCGCTACTTTTCTACAAGTGCAGCTCCCAGTGATTTCATGGGGGAAGGTAGTGTTTGGATCCCAGAGCCAGACCTTGAAAAAAATAGCTATAAGAAAACCCCTAGTTAGATAATCTCCAAGTTAGATAATACCTTAATGGAGCCAAAACTAAATCTGGATACATACAGCTTTCCTTTGTGCAGGATGTTGAACAGATGGTTTCTAGATGCTACACAAGGAGACAAAGCAGAGCCATAACAAAAGGCCCCAATCCTGCGTATGCGCTTAACTCGCATGAGTTATTCCATTGCTTTTGATGTCACTTGTAAAGTTATTAGTGTGTGGAAATGTCTTTAGGGAGCAGGACTTTGACATGATTGCTGCCAGCCATTTACATTGATCTTCTCCTCCCCCTCTTCCCTCCCTGGCATTATCTTTTATAACTGCCAAATGCCAACTGTGAATGACCCAGCCAGTGACTCTAGGAATAACTTTGATACCCGATATTGAAACAATCTGATTATTCTAAATCTGTAGCCTGGTTGGAGACTGTCTGCACTGAAAGCTTTCTAAAGACTTATTAATTTGCTTTCTCTATTGCTGCAGGAAGTTAAATTATCCAGCCCAGATTACAGGGACTGTAACTCAACTGATGCCATGGAGGACTTTATGAAGAGAATCAATTGTTACCAGTCCAGCTACCAGCCACTTGACCCAGATGACTATGACCGGTAAGAAGCTTTGCTGACTTCTAAATAGGCTTCTTTTAAAGGCCTTTTGTCCTCAGAGAAAAGAGTAATAAAGAGCTCAGTTGGAAGAGGTGAATGTGCTAGAATAAAATTTGTGCAAGTCTCCATTCCTCACTGTAAATTCAACCTCATTTTTGAGGACTGAGAAGGTCTGACTTTTCACTGCCTTTTGCGAAGCATCGTGCTGGTTTCTTGAGACTTTTCTGCCTATGTTTGCAGACTGCAGAGCTTCAGCACCGCAGCGGAGCTTTTGGGTGCTTCTCTGAACCTTATGACACTATTGTATTGAAGGTGTCTATGGATGGGATAGGGACAGGGTCCTGAAACTGGGTCGCCAACTCCCCAGCTAGCACATCCTCTCACCAGAACCTTGCCACCCTACGTGACTCCAGATACGGTCTTTCCTTGCCTGCAGGGTTGCAGTTTTTACCTTCTGTGCTTGTTCACAAGTCAGTCCTGGGTCCTGTGACATCCAGTCTGGGGACTGGGCAGCCTGCCCTCTGACCCTTCAGAAGTACTGTGGTCACTAGCCATGAGCTCTAGGCCTCAGCTGTCTCCAGCTTTGGGAACCACATGAAGGAATGCTGCCTCATTCCCAATCTCGTAGCACTAAAAAAGAGATTAAATTGATCCATGATTTAGGTAGAGAGCACAATCCACTGCAAGGCATGTGGAGATTAAAATCACTACTCCACTGACACTACCTAGGTAAAGGGGGAAGTCATGACATCTCTCTCAACAGCAGATCCCTTTAACACTGGGATTATATCCTGACCGAGATGTTTCACAAGCCAGGCTCTGAGATTTTGTTTGTGGAATTGTCCCCAGTTCATGTCACCGCTGATCTTTGCCATGATTTCCATAGGGATCTCTCTCTGATCAAAGTGATCGACGTGGGGCGGAGGTTCCTCGTGAACAGGGTCCAGGATCACATCCAGAGCAGAATCGTCTACTACTTAATGAACATCCACGTCCAGCCCCGCACCATTTACCTCTGCCGACATGGCGAGAGTGAATTCAACCTCAAGGGGCAGATAGGGGGTGACTCGGGTCTCTCCAACAGGGGCAAGAAGGTAAGGGGAAAAATCCCTCTTGTGTTTGGGGAAGTGGGTGTAACTTGACTAGGCGCATGGGCTGTGTACTATGCTGTGCATGAGACGTGCTGCCTGTGCTGTCTGGGTGGGTCTTGGTGCGGCATATGTGTCCTTTTCTGAAAGCAGCAGACCTTCTGGTATATACACAAGCACTTGTGAATCTGGCAGCAGATGGGGAAGACAGGATGCAGATCACTAACCCCTCTCTTGTTCTACCTCCTACAGTTTTCCATTGCACTGAAAAAATTTGTTGAGGAGCAGAACCTGAAGGACCTCAAAGTCTGGACCAGCCAGATGAAAAGGACAATCCAAACAGCAGAAGCCCTCAAATTGCCCTATGAGCAGTGGAAGGCACTCAATGAAATCGATGCGGTGAGCATCTTAATTGCCTTACTTGAGACTAATTCCCACTGTCCATGGGTTAAAGCATCAGCCTTTTGCCTCTTCCCAAATGTGGTGATGGAGTCACTTCCCCAGTCTAATGCATCATTGCTTGCTTTGGAGAGGCTGTTTATGTCCATGAGAGCCTTAGCTGCAAGAGCAGAGGAGGAGGAGGACTGAAGTACCCAGGTAGCACTGGGATGGGGAAGCTGACTCAGTGCCCGGCTCTGGACGGTGCTGATGCTGAGCTTTCACAAGCAGTGAAATTTCACATGCCTGGAATGGCAAGGAAGCAGAAAGATGGAATATTGTCTCCCAGTCTGGTTTTGAAGGGTGAACGCCATTCTCAGGTTAAATCGAGCAGAAGTGCTGGAGCCACATGCTTCCTGGCTTCTCCTTCTTTGCCCCTGATCTTGGCTCTGGATTACATGGAAGCTGCCAAAGTGCTCAGTAACTTTTAGCCTCAGACCTACCAGGTTAAAACTGCTGCAACCCAGTGCCACTGCAGAGCCAATTACTTAGATCACCAAAGTGCTAGTTTTGCTCTTCAGGCTGGAACAGTGTTTGTTTTAAAGCCCCTTGGCACCTGCTGTAACAGGAACCTGCAGCTCTCTTGTATAGAGTTCAGTAAATAACTCCAGTGGCATCTTGTTTGTTCAGGGTGTATGCGAAGAGATGACTTATGAAGAAATCAAGGAACAGTATCCAGAAGAATTTGCTTTGCGGGATCAGGACAAATATTACTACCGCTACCCTTCTGGAGAGGTAGGTCTGTAGGAAACCCTCCCAGACTTGATGGAGATGGAAGAAAAGTCATTAGAATCCAGCTGTATAGCGAACCTGAACATCTTTCATAGGGAAGGAGTTTGCTTTACTTCCCTTCTCTAGTTCCCTCTCTGGCCAAGCGGCTGGGAGAATGAGCTGGTCAGGCATTTTTGGGGAGCGATATATCAGTCGGTGCGAGCGTTGAGTTCATTTGGCTTATTTATGGAGAAGGGACCAATAAGCATGAGCCAAATAAACTCCTGGGGAACACACAGTCTTTGTTGGTACTCAGGCTTACTTCACACGCATAGTTATTTCTCATGGATGACTGATGCTAAACCTGGGTTTCTAAAATTCTCACTAGACGCCACTCTTGGTTTTGCCTGAGCGGAAGAGTCCTTGGAGATCTGTCAGATGATTCAGGCCTCCAGAGCTTAAAATGTCTCATGAGAAAGCAAACTTCAGACGTAGTGATTCATTATGCTTAACAAACCCTTCGTGTTTGCATTGCCAATGCAGAATGTTGTTAGTTGCCTAGTCACAAGAAGCAGCCCAGACTTTAAGAGGTCTGCGGAAGAGAAGCGTAGCTTGGTCTAAATTAGGATCCCTGCTGGCAAACCAAAATGAAGACTGTTTTTGAGTCCTGAGAGACCTGGGCTCTGCCCTCTGTGTTTATCTCCAGTATCTCTCTCTTTTGCAGTCCTACCAAGATCTAGTGCAGCGCCTGGAACCGGTCATCATGGAGCTGGAGAGGCAGGAGAACGTCCTAGTGATCTGTCACCAGGCAGTGATGCGGTGTCTCCTGGCTTACTTCCTAGACAAGAGCGCAGGTACGTTGCTCCTGGGAAAGGGGATGGGGTCCTTTGCAGCAGCTCTTATAAACCGATTGGAAGAAAATAGCATGTCCTGTGGCCCTGACCCTGCAGACACTCAGTGTTTTTAAACGGCTTTATCACCTGAATCCCGGCTATGTCCTGGGATGAGCAGTTCAGCCCACCAGCTGCCGGCCTCTAGTCCAGCCTGTGGGCTGCTGCAGTGTTATTCCCCCAAGTTTGCTTTGAGAGACTAATGGTCCCCCCCCACCGCATTGTTGAGGAGAGATGCTTGGCCTCTCAGTCAGATCCTGCCAACATGGGATGCTGGGCTGGCTGCAGAGCGCAGCCCCAGCCAGGCGCAGGCTTTGTCTGTGCAGACATGGCTGAGGCAGCGTTCCAGTTTGCATGAAGGGAAGAGCTGCCCTGCCAGCCCCTGCAGCTGAGGCATAGCTCAGCCCCTTGGAAAATGGATTATGTTGCCCATCCCATTGATAACCCACCTGTTGTTTCTGCAGCTGAAATGCCCTACCTGAAATGTCCCCTCCACACTGTGCTGAAGCTGACCCCCGTGGCCTATGGTAAGTGACCCACACTTCCTTGACACATCGGCTCGAACATTTCAGCGAAGCATTTACTGGTGGTTGCATCCTGTTTAAAAATTAAGCTGGAAGCCCCAGTGGGGAAGCAGGACCTGCACCTTTGAGTGTGCACAGTGCCGGTCTGATCCTGGCGGGGGTGGTTGGGCCCAAGTATCATACCAACCCTACCAGAACTCGTGTTGGCCACCTCTTCATTTGTTGTTTTCCTCCCCTCTCCAGGCTGCCGGGTTGAGTCCATCTGTCTGAACGTTGAAGCAGTGAACACTCACAGAGAACGGTCAGAGGTGAGTGGCGCTTTCGCTTCCCTCCCTCCCTCTCCTAATGCTAGCTGGCAACAAGGACCTCTGGAGAGGTTGCAGAGGGGTGGGGGAGTCATTTAGTGGGCACTTGTGCTGCGAAGAGCAGGAACAGTAAGCAGCATGGTGCTCTGAATGTTGGAAAAGACGGGTTGTCACATCCACTGCGAACACTTTCCCCAGATCCTTAACCAAAGCCCAGTGAGGCCAATGAAAAGTTTCTCCTTGGGCCATAATGATATCTAGCTTTTTCACAGAACTTTTCAAAGTGCTTTGCAAGGCTGATGGTATCCTACCCCTGAGGAACAGGGAGAGGCATTGACTTCTGGAAATGTCAATTCTGTCTTTACCAGTCTTGGAGATTTCTAGCCAGTGCTGGACCTCCTCTTTGGTCTTTGGATCACCCCTGAATGACTGTAATGGAAACTGAAGCAGGCAGATTGCCGAGGCCAGCAGCGCAAGTGATAAAAGCAAGAGGAGAAGGAGGCAGGGAATGACCACAACAGTTTCGTAGTCGGGGATGGGTTCGTTGGGCCAGAGGATGTTAGAGGAATGGGATTATCTCCTCATGGGGGAGACTAGTTTATCTGGTGTTGTGCTCTTGGGCCTGGTAAGCCAAACAGATTTAAGTCCAGCCATTGTTTGGATGGGAGACTCCCTTCTTCCCCGCCCCCTGCAAAATATATATATGTAGGTGCTACAGGAAGTAGTGCTGGTTATTGAATAGACGGCACACTTCCTCTGGGTTGGTACCAAAGGCGGCGTGCTCAGGCTTGGTGGTTTGGGATCTTCTGGGTGAGACATATACTTCAGTCTGCAGCTAGTTAATATATCCCATCCTACTCTTTAGTAGTGGCAGTCTTAGCCCACCTGGGCTGGTGAGACCGTCTCTTTGAGTTGCCCACTTGGGGTGGCTTTTCCTTTCTTCTTCACTCTCCGGCTGACACCAGATACAGCGTTGTCAGATGTCAGCCTTCTCCTAGATGCAGCTGCACAGCCTGCAGCGCATGAAGCCATTCCTCTTCGTGTAGCTTATGCCAAGTGCTTTTGAGTCCTCTGAAAGCTGCTGCAGGAAACTCCACAGCTAGACTTGCAGTGAGACGCTAAAGCTTAGGCCAGTGCATAGTGCTCGGGTTGGGCTCCTGGTAGCTGCCCTGCTATTTCACACCAGGGAGCACAAGCCTCTCGCTGTTGTGCTTCACTGGCTGCTCTAATTGCTGAATGTTTCTCTGTAGCTAGATGAGTTCGTTCTGTTCCTCTTGGTTTTTATGCTCCCTGCTCACCTAACTCCTTGGGGCAAAAGAAGAAACTTTGAAAAGGAGACTGAAGGGCTTTCTTCTTCACTCTGACCTACACTATATAGTCCTCATCCTTTCCAGCTGTTGCCTTTTTTTGTGTGTGCGCCCATAAAATGAGGGGAAGATAGCAGGGGGGAGGGAATCTCCCTTTGCAATGCAGGGTAGTTTGTCTTTTTAATTCTCTTTAGACAGTCTCTCCTATTCTCTACGCTTATTTTTGGTGACCAGAGATACAAATGCATCAACTGAGAGCTTTGTTTGTAGTCGCTGTTAATCGGGGGCGGGGAGGAAGAGAGGGCAATTTTTAAAATGGCTTTTTTCGTAACTGTCGCCTTCTTCCTTTTTTGTCTTTGTCTCGCTTTAATTTAGGAAGCAAAGAAGGGACCTAACCCGCTCATGAGACGCAATAGTGTTACCCCTCTAGCAAGCCCAGAACCTACCAAAAAACCTCGCATCAACAGCTTTGAGGAGCATGTGGCTTCTTCTTCTGCCGCCCTGCCAGTCTGTATGCCCCAGGAGGTGCCCACCCAGCTGCCTGGACAAGTTAGTTGAATTCTTTTCCTTGGTGTTGGTGTTGGTGGTGTCGTCGTCCTTGTGTTGCTTCTAAATATAGGGACTGGTCTTTGTGATTGGAAAAAAGTAGCTCATAGCAGCACAATAGTGTGCCATCTACTGCTGTCCCTTGCATTTAAAATCATCCACTGAACAAGGGTTGTCAAACGCCTTGCGTTACTTAGCCTTTGTATAGTTTAGAAAGCTCCAGGCCGAAGGGAGCAGCTGTGTTGGTCGACACTCATGTTCCTCTCCTGCCCTGTCTTGAATCTCAGTCACTGGACATCCACCGCGATGCAGAAGCCTAGGGCTAGCTTGTCCACCCCTGTCTAGATCATCCATTTAAACTCTCCCATCCTTCCTCCTCTGGGCTCCCGCTGTTCCTTTATATGGCAAGAATTTAACTGTAGGTATTGCAATAAAGAAATAATTCTTGACACCATCCTCTTGCTATAACTGCTTCCCTACTCTCCCTATGTTTAAAATAAAAACAGTCTAGGTAAGAGTAAGGCAATGACATGACCTGAATTGCCATTTCAAGCAGAGCCCAGCTGAGGCTGATTTTTTTTTTTTTTTTTTTTGAACTGGCTTTGACTATAATTATGTTGCCGCCTGGCAAGAATTAGCTGCTGGACTGGGTTATTGAAAGCCCTGGGGCACTTCTGGAGTGGGCAGGAGAGCCTTGAAGCGCTCCTCCAGGGACGTTTCTTGATTCCCCTCCACCCCTTAATAATAGAAACTCCTCTGAGTCGTCTCCTTCAACCCTGTGAAATTCTGGCCAAGTGCCCTATACAGGCCTTTTAAAGACCACCTCAATTATACATGAGCTTCTCCCTTCTGTTCCTGAGACGGGACAGGTGGTAGGCTTATACGAGTGCCTAGCCATGCTTCCTTTCCCCTTTGGTCCATGTTAACTTCTTTGTGTCCTCTCCTCTGTCTTATAGGTCAACCCTAGAAGTAGCTTTAGGAAAGGCAGCACGCTCATGCTCTTCTGAACTGGCATGAACGGCTGGCGGTCCTGTCTGGTGGCTGCTTCGTATTAACACTTAGTTCTCAACTAGTGCTAGCAGGGGTGCTAATGGCGCTTCCAGCTGTGGGAGTCCTTTATGCTAGCGATCCAGCTGATTAGGATCCGAATTGTTCTTTGTTTCGTTGCCTCTTGCTGACTTCAGGTGACCCCCTCCCTCCTCGCACTGCATTACTGACGCTTCTCTTTCCATTCTCTTTCTCTCTCTTTCCCTACAGCCTTTACTAGGGAAGGCATGTCTGTAAGTATCTTCTCATGAGTTTCCCCCTCCCTCTTTCTGTACCTCTTTCAATCCCACTGGCTATCTTGCTGTTGGGGGTTGTGAAAGTAGACAGAGATGCAAACTTTAATTCTGTGGTTTCTGAGTTGTTCTTTTCACGGGGGGAATTTCTGTATCTTGCCGCTGCCCTGGTACTGTTTGTTCAGGTGCACGAACGTCTTGCATTAAACCTCCATAGTCCGTCCTCTGTTGAGATGAGAAGCATGCCTTTTGCCTCCTAATCTCTCCCTCCCTCGCTTGCTCTTTTTCCAACTGTTTGGTCAATGGGATTGCAGCCTGCTAAGGTTTCTCATCTGTATTTGCACCTCCTACTGTAAACCTGGTTTGTCCTTCCTGTTGGCTGTGTGGCTTATTGTGGACAGTTTGGCATCTAACTAGATTGAGGAAAAAGGGGTATCTTTCTAGCTAGAAGGTGATGCAGATTATCTGCTTCAGCCATCCGTTGGGGGAGTATTGTCTATTGGGAGCTAGACATCCTGGTTGAAGAGCTGTATGCTTAGCCCATGGAGATGCTTCCCAAAACTAGTTTTTTGGCTCCTTTTTAGAGAGTGATGGGTGGAAGGGGTTGGACCCAAGAGGCTTCCTGGGAAGGCTTTATAAAAAGTGACCTACTTCAGGTCACTCCAGCACTCTACATCCTGTGTCCCAAGGAAGAGTGGTTGAAGTTGGACCGATTGCCATCAGGTCCTGGTGTCCGTCCACTTGGGAACGAAGGTTTTTTGGGCACAGTGCATCCAAGTTGGCTTGGAATATTGTATAGCCAAGACCATGTCACTTGCAGGTGTTTATACCTGAGCATGTAACCATTGTCCCTACGTCCTGCAGTAGCCCTGGCTGTGAGTGCTCTGAATTGTTGCTGGAGGATCCCTAGTTATTAAATTAAATAAGGACAAAGCCAGTTCAGTGTGAAAGGGAAGCTTCCTTGTTTTACCAGTGTCAGATTTCTGGCTCAAAGAAACAGCAGGAGCATAAGCTGTGCTCCTGTTTCTTCTTTAAGACTCTTGGGTTGTCTAGATCTGGTGCAGAATAACAATAGTGAAGTAGTCAGCAGGCACCTAATTGGCACACGTTGGTTGTAGGTAACCAGGGAACAGGCACCACGTGATGGCACGCGGGGATCGGCTTGCTCTCCGAAGCACAGTCTGGATCAGGCCGATACGCAGCTCTGCCCTTATTTGTTTTGCGGGCTAAAGATGCCAGGATTTGCTGTTAGCTGAGGCAGCACGCAGCCGCTGCAGCATACCGATTGAACTTCATTTTAATTCTTCCCATCTCCTCCTCACCTTGTGACCGGTTTGGAAAGGCGGCCTGACTAACAGCTTCTGTATTTGGAGGGCAGGTGGGAACGGGTCAGATCAGTGAGAGGTCAGAAAAAGTCATGTCTGGGTCTTGTTTTTGGGGGTGCTTAGGTCTTGCATTAAAGGCTGAGCATAGGAGCCTTCCTCTTTTTTTTTTTTTTTTTTATGTTGGATCTGTTTGGCATGGCATGCATGGCTGCTCTTTTGCTGTCCTCACCGTTTGTGGGCACTGGGTCTGTAAGAAAACATATTCCTGGAACAGAGAGACCTTTAGCTGTGCGACACTGGCCGAGCCTCACATAATTGTTCCCTCCAGGGCAGAGGGTTTCAGCCCTTTGGAGACAGCTGCGTCAGGTTGCCAGGCAAAAAAACTCGGAGGACCAGCTGGCTCAATAAAGTTCCCATGGCCTTCCCCAGCTCTTGAGACTTAAAATTTAGGGCAGCCCAGACTACTATGGTTTGGAGCTTGGCCGGGTGGTGGCATTTACAGATATCTAGCTCAGATGCTTATTGCTGAAGGTAGATGAGACGGATGATCCTGCCTTGAGCAGTGGTTGGATATGAGATCCGCTCTTGATTCTAAAATATCCTGGTCAAATACAAGGGGAAGCCTTGAGTGTCTAAGCTAATGTCACGTGCATGTTCTTTGAGTCCTCTTAATGCCTGTGTTAGACTGCTATCTGCCTACCAATATATAACATGGATGCCTCTTGGTAGGCGTCTCCTGAGGATGTCCGTTTGCGCTGGAGCGTAAGAGCGTGTAATTATGGCTGCCCACCCTTTTTCGGACAGTAGTAACTCACTCCCTTACTTCCACCCATGAGCTCTAGTGTTTAAGGCAGATCCTGTGCTGATGCCACGTCGTATGTGCCATTGAAATCAATTCAACTCCTACCCTTCACAGCAGCTGAGGATCTAAAGAGTGGCCAACTTGCAAAGGCAAGAGTTGGGTAGTGGTTCCCAGACACTGACACTTCAAACTGAGTATGATAGGAAGGGTTTGGAGATGGTTCAATGGACAACAAGGTCACCTGGAAAACAGGCAGGAAATAAAATAAAAATGGGATGGCCATGTTCAGCCAGCAGCTCAGCAGGAAAAAGCCCAACAGTACTTTGAAAGTGCTCATGCATCAGAGAGCATGGGGGAAAAACAGCTGTTGCTTTTTTTTGTGGTTTTTTTACTCTAATGTCGCACATGAGATTGTGTGGGTTTCTTCTGCATTTACATGTTTTGAACCTAAATGCATGTTTTGGTAAGAAATCCAATTTAAAAAGTTTTCTCCCCTTCACTTTTCATGCTTAAAGACGAACTGTCTGTCACTTTCTCAAAGTTTTCTCTTTACTAACATTTCCAAGGTAAATGGCTTGATGCATGCTGTGGTTTTTTCCCCTGATCTGACCCCGTCTCATTAGATAAAAAGAGCATCTCAGCTCCCCCCCAACCCGCTTTTTGTTTTTTGCATTTGAGCCCATGTTATAAGCCCAATAAGAACTGTGATTTCTGTTAAGGGGTCCATGTGGCCATATAGATGAAGGGAAAAAAACCCCACCTTGTTGTCCTAAGAAACTCCCTAGTCTTTTCCTCCTTTTTTAATGTCCTCTGTGATGTTGTAAATGGGAAAAATGCTTCCAGTTGTGGGGAACCCTCAGCAACCCCCTGTGTCTAGCGGGTGCTGTTTTACCTTCTGATGCTCTCTCTGGTGTTCATGTGTTGTCACTGTTGTGTGTATGTAGTTGTGGAGACTTCCATTGTCCTTGTGATGTATTAGGAAGTGCCTTTTTATCGGACCCCAGTGTTCACTGGATGTCTTTGCAATAGTGGTTCTGAAGGGATGAGTCTGTAGCTGGGTGGCAGATGGACCCCAGAACAATGTGGGACCTTACTGCTAATAAATGGGGTGTGGCGGGAGGGTTTGCAAAGTTGGTCCTTCTCAGTCTGTAGTCCACCGTGCCATGGGCTAAGGGAAGCAGAGCCCCTGTGCTCAGCTGAAACAGCCAGTACATGCACACCTCCCTGTGCCATCTTGCAGACTGGCACCATAGGGTGGGTGGGTTGAAATACAAGTTATTACTGAGCATCCACGAATGTGCTTGTAGCCCTGGAGAAACAAAGATCCAGGGCCTAAGTTTTCACCCTCTTGGGCCTTATGGCCGTTTATGCTTTTGCAAAGTGGGCTGATCTGGAAGTATTATACACCCAGTGTGCATATAGCGTCAGGCTCTGCCCTGAGATCTTCCCAATTTCAATAAAGACAGGACACCCGTGAGACTGTGAGGGGCAAGGGGGAGGCATTGGCAGCGTATAACCAAACCCTCTGGGGTAGTCTTATTTTATATTAGCTGCTCCTTCAAGAGGCATTGCGTGATCTGCCTCCCTGCTGGGTGCTTTTGCACAGATCCCTTTATGTCAACTTTCTCTTGCCCAGTGTTTTTGCATGTTCAAAATGGTGCCATGTCTCTTGCTATCCTTAGTGTTTGGAGTCACAGGACCAATCTAACCCCGATTCCACTTCTCTCTTTGCAGAACATGAATAACTCTCAGAAGCAATCATGATTTCTTCCGGGGCAGTGAAAGCCGACAAGAGAAGCCAACTCCGCTCCATCATCATTTCTGAAGCTTGCTTGTATCATACTCCTCCATTCGACTCGAGGTCGACCTTTGGTTGCTTCTACCATAGCTGTTCATCTGCGAACTTGGACTTTCTTGAATGGGGGAGAGAGAGAATTTTGAAACGGGGGGGAAAAAGGTGGATTCAACATCAAATCCTTAGGCCATTTTGTGTTTCCTCTCTGGTGTTTGATCTACCGTAGCAAGCTGTACAGTGCTTCTAGTGCACAGAGTTTCCGAACTTTATTTTTGTTTGTAAGCGATGTGATCTCCTCGCAGGGATGACCATCTGGTACCGGCTCGTCTTGGGGTTGCGAGGGGGTACGCGGAAGTTGCAGGGGTAGCAGAGAAATATGGGGAGGACTTTTAAATCTTCTCTTCCATCGTATCAGGCTCCTGAGAGACTGGCAGTGGTCAGGAACCTGTGTGCATCCAGTCTCATTGATGTATGTGACCTGACTACAGAGAAGGCGGAGGCAGTGGTGCGAAATCTTTGGCTGTTGGAGCTGAATTTTGCAGCTGGTTTTAAGAAAAAAAGAAAAAAAAAATGGAGGAAAAAGAATACACTATCTGTATTACTATGAAAGGGATCTGCAGAGAATGTAAATCTGCTCCTGAAACCAAGTTAAGCTGCCTTTAGCATAAAACCCAGCTTCCCTGGTGCTAGCTTAGGAGGTGATTTTTGGCCACTGGCTGACTTGAAGTGGCACCTCAGCTTGTATTGTGGGAAGCCCTTGAATTTTTTTGTTGTTGCTGTTTTGAATTGAATTTGGGTTGTATGGGCGAGGGGTGGGGTGGGGTGGGGTGGGGACAGAGACTTACGTGATCGAAGAAGCGCGCGCTGTATTTATATTTCATTTGTAATCCATCTGCCTGCCCTCCCCTTCTTTAGATGGATTTTGGCCTGCATGTCTGCGGGACCAGGGCAGCCTTTTCAAAACTAGGTGTCCACACTAAGCTAGATGCATTTGCAGACACGTGAGTCTGAGGCGTACGGAGGCCTCTCCAAGAGAAGCAAGTTCTCTGAGGGAGGAATGCATGTGTAGATCTAGAAGAAGTCACAATAGGAGACACTCATTTCTTTTTTTAAAAATCTCTTGGTTTTTGCACTTTGTGTGGCAGGAGCATGATTTTATTTTTCTTCTTTTAGCAAATCCTGCCCTTGGCAGGTGAAGCCTAAATCCCCAGATCCTGTCTTGCATGTGCTGAAGAGCTAAGGCCACAAAGCAGTGGATAGGGACAGTATTAACAGGGTGGGGTGAGGTGTGAGCTACTAATTTTTTGTTTATAGAGCAGCTGTAGGAACTGGTGGGTGCCCAAGTGTTGTGTGTGCAAATCCCTTCTTGGCACACTGGTTAGGTTAAGGGGTTTAAGACCAAGGTGAACCACTACTATGTGATGGTGCAGAAATTTGTGTGCGTGTCTGTGTGTGCATGTATGTGTGTTTGGTTTTTTTCCCCACAGATGGGATTCCTTCCTCACGGCAGAAGCACCGGGGAGACTTTGTTTGAAGCAGTCCTAGCTTTCTCCCCTCCACCCAGGACATACATTTATTTTATTTTGTTTTGCTCACTCCTAGGCTTCAGTGGGAGCCTACCATGCGTCCTGTCCAGCATACAAGCGCGGAGCCAAAAAACAAAAAATCAGAGTAGAGCTCAAGCAATACTTCTTTGTCTTAATGTGCAACTAAATCATGTGCCGAAAGGATGCACTCTACAGTCCGTTAGCTAAGCGGGGGGGACCCTCAGCTGGGATAATGGGGTTGGGGCAACTTTTGTCCCTGTCTCTCTCTTTCCTTTTGTTCTTGCTTCCAGTAACAGCTAGTGATATTTCTGCAGATGGGAGCAGAGAGGCTCTGTTGGAAAGTGGCTACTTTTTTTTTTTGCTTAGGAAAGGCAAACCACAGTGCCTAATGCTTTAGCCTTGCACAGTGCAAATGCTTTGTATGTCTTCGAGCAGCACCAGCCAGAGGCCATCACCGGCTCTCTCCGCTCATATCTGACCATCGATGATATTGGTGACCTGCCTGTGCGAGGTCGTTCGCATATACACGTTCTTGTACAGACGAAGCGGAGAAGACACTTTTTTAAAATAGCCATGTTAAATGCAGAGTCCCCTTTCCGTGCGCGCGTGTGCATGTTTTAATGTCTGCCCTTTAAATTCACTGGGTTTTTTTAAGAGCCTTTTTTTTTTTTTTCTGAGGGCAAGTGACTTGTATCTTCTGAAACCACTTCCCTAGGAGCGTGACTGCTGCATTATCTCCCTATAGCAGGAGGAGACGAACGCAAACACGACGTCCACAGAGCCCTCCCCATTATCAATATACAGTAAACGTGATCTCCAAACAACATAAAATACTTTTGGGGTTTGTTTGTTGTTTTAACTGTTTTAATCTGGCTAGTCAGAAGGGAGATTTTATTTATGGCTTCAAATTAGCAGATGGATTCCCCCCCCCCCTTAGTGGTGGTGAGTTGAGCAAGATGCTGGAAGGAAGAGAAATTAGTTGTCACACTAGAAGCATGACAGCTGTCCTGATTTCTTGTAAAAAACGAACTATTGGGCAATGCCATCTAGAGTACAGGGGCGAGTGAGGAAAAAGAATTTGATGAACCACACCAATGACTTGTTTTCCTTTGTGATACTTGAATTTATTTTTTTTATGATTTTGATAGCAAAGTGGTGTTTATTTATTTAATGTATTCTGCAAAGCTTGGAGAGAAGGTTAGTTTTTGGGGAGGATTTTTTTTTTTTTTTTTAAATTTGTGGTATGTTAAATGTATTCTGTATATATGTCTGGAATAATTGCCTGAGACAAAAGCTGTGTCAGCTTAAAAACAGGGTATGCCTTTCAGAAATTTGTATATTTTGCAGTTGCCGGACCAATAAAATATCTTGTTGGAATAGAGACTTGGTATGGTTCTTTACTGGAAAACGCTGGTCTTATTTACCAGTTCCCATCTGTGCCTAATAGATGCTTCCTTGCATCTTAAAATCATAGGAAAGCAGGGCTGGAAGGGGTCTCTAGCAGAGAGTTGGGCTAGAAGACCTCTAGAGGCATGATCATCCTTATCCAAACCACCTGATACAAATCCTTGTTTAACTTATTACTGATGTTACATAATCAACCCCTCTGCACAACTACTAGCCCCCTAACCTGCCCCAGAGGTAAAGCAAGGGGGCAACAGTAGGCAATGTCCTGCTGCTACGGGGGCTGTTAAAATTCACTGGGGAGATCCAGGCATGTTTGCATTTCATACATATAGTCCAAATGCAAAATATGTCTTAAGCAGCGAAAGGTCATATCTAGACCTTACAAAGAAAAGTGAGCTCCCCAGGGTAGGCCTGAAGTCTAAGGGGTTCTACATGCTAGATTTGCCTGTGCTAGCCGGGATTAGCCACTGCCACTGAATTGCAGCCACTTCTGAGTCAGAGAGTAGCAAACCAGAGGTGTGTTGCACGATTGCGGGGCCAGTGGACACGTCCCTGAAGAAATTCTGCTCTCATGGAAAACTTGGGGGATCTTCAGCACCTAAACACTTCAAAACTCTCACACGTGGGTATCTACGGTTAGTCACCAGACAGATACTAAAACACCAAAAGATCATGGGTGATTTTTTTTTTTTTCCCCAAGACCTTGTATACGTCTGCAATCTCTAGTGAACTCTGGAACTCCATGAGATGCTTACTGTGCAACTAATTAATCTGCTCTGCAGTAAAACGTCACGTGCCTACATGTGCACCCCTATCAAGCTGGAGTAAACTGATTAATTCTGCATCAGGATAGTCATTGTAAATATGAGTTTTTAGCTTTTAGGTTTTTTTTTTTTTTTACTCTGTAGCAGTGGGTTTGCCACTTCGATTGGAGAAGGAGCGGGGGCGCGGCTCAGGCCCATGGTAGCCATCACCGAGGTGGTTGGGCCAGGTGGGAGAACTGTCCCCGGAATGGGGTCTCCTCCTGCCAAGTGTCCGCTTCCCACCCTCCCACCAGGGATTGGGGACTACATGCAGGTCAGTCCCCTAGGCAGCTCAAAAGCATCCCTGGAAGAAAACGGGAAGCACCAGGGAAGGCAGGAATAGGCAAGAGAATTGGCACCAGACCGGGAGCTCCCACCCTGAAGTGTCCGCTTTCCCACTCCCGACAGTCAGGCACAAAACTCAGGTTTGGCCCTTAGGTGCTGCACGGTTTTGCCCCGGATGTTTTTCTGACCAACCTTGTGGAACTAAAGATAGGCATTTAGGGCCCTGAAAACCATAGCTGGTAGCTAGGGCATGGGGGTGCTTCAGCCCTGCACTGGAGCACCCTTTGCAGCACAGTAAACCAGAGGACTCATGTTCAAACGACATGCCCAGGAGCAATAAACTCCAGAGTTTATTGCTTCGCATTAACTGCGTGGATAGATGGGCCCACAGTCCCTCAGTAAACTCCCCCGTCTTTTTTTTAACCTTAATGGCAAGGGACGGTGCAGCAGACACGTCCAGTAAAAAAAAAAGAGCTGGTAGGAGTAGTGCAAATAACGGCAGGATGCTTGGTGTACGTGACGGGAGACGGTCCTTTTGAGGAACTTGCTGTCTGGACAGATAGTCCCTTGTGCTTGAAGGCCGTAAGGAAACTGTAGATACAAAACTGTTACTGGAGCATGGTAAGTGATAACTCTGGGGTTAATGGAGCCACTATAGGGTCCTCATTTCTCAGCTGCTTAACTAGGGTTTGGGGTTGAATATTTATAGGGGGGACCGTGGAAGATGCCGAAATCAACTACACCTCGTGCACGGTAGGTCTTGGCATCACGTGGATTATTAGTCAAAATAGGGCAGGTATTTGTCTGAACTTCATTAAAATTCTTCCATCTGCTGCTTCTGCAAATGCAGATGAAGGGCTGGGATGTGGTTTTCATTGGAGACGGAAGTGTTGCCAGATCCTCAGCAACCAGAGATTGAACAACTGCAACGGTGTTCCCCCTGCCCCTTTCTGGGTGAAAATAGGGCAGATTTCAGATCCTACTCCTTGGCTTTCTGTGAAATGATTCTCTTTGGCACCTTGCACTCAGCTGTAGCTGCCTAACAGTGGGATGCTAGGCCGCTTAGGACCATCGCCAATGCATAAGAGCTACTTACATATTACCCGCCGAAGGGGCAGTTGAATATTCATAGCCCCGAGCAAACTTCACAGCTGGTTTCTATCTGCACAAAGTCCAGAGAGGCTTGCAGCCAGTTTGGTGCTGGCTTATCTCTAGCTCTCACCCCTGTGGCTGATGAAGCGTAGGCCCTCACGTGCCTTCAGCCTGGCCAGCTTCATAAAGGAGCTATTGCTGGTTGGGTCAATCCAGGTCAGCCCAGGCTCATCTCCTCCTCCTCTGGGCTAATGCAGTTCTTGCCCTCTTCTTTCTGAGCAGGCTGATCTGCCAGTCTGGCCTGCTTTGCCTTTAGTTGAAATAAATGAGCTGTTGCATATTTAACTGGTATTTTATGCAACCTGCTCCTCACCTCATGAGGCAGTCCAAACAAAACCACGTGTGCCCGCAGGCCTCGGACTGGCTTTTTAGATCCACCACAACACTGAGTCGCTTCCCCTGTAGCCCTGTCCTCATGCAGCATGGAGACGATGGATTTAGTCCCCCCATCCCCTGCTGCCTTCATGGACAGTGGTTGGGTCCCCCATATTGAACCTCCTTTGGGCATGGGTGGGATGGGTCTACTGCACTCTCCTCCTCCCCGTGGCACACACAGGGCACATCCATGCCACAGCATGTCTTGGCCAGGAAGGCCTCAAACACAATATACAGATTTGCTCCCCCGCACAGACCTCAAATGCAGAAATACGCTGGTGAGGACTTGCCAGAGTCCCGCTGTGGCTGTTTTCATGCAGGCCAGAAATGAATGCCTGAGAGCAGCTGCTTTGGGAGGTCCTGGAGTGGCCTCAGCCACGTATTTGTGCCATTAGTCCTGAGTGGCCTCATCCATTGCCTCACACATGCTCCAGATCATGGAGCTGCTGCAGAACGAACATGGCCTTCGTCTCCTGCAGGTTGAGTGCTGCATGGACATGCCAGTGATGTGCATGGGGCTGTTCCCACATTTCACAGCTCTTGTTTCAGACCCTGCTGCTACAACTATGCTCAGCTCCTTTTCTGCTGTTTTTTGCCTCTCCGAAGGGCAGTTCATCGTCTCAGTGAGACCCCTGCGTCTGATGTGATCACCCGATTTGAGGAGTGACAGGGGGTCTCATTGTCCTGCCTTGTACTTTCATCCAGGTCCACTTTGTCTCGCACAAGCTTCCCCCTCTTACAAGCTCATGCCATGGTTTCATAGAAGCACAGAAAATGAGGGGTGGAAGAGACCTCAGGAGGTCACATCTAGTCCAACCCCCTGCTCAAAGCAAGACTAGATCATCCCAGCCAAGGCTTTGTCTAGCTGGGTCTTAAAAGCCTCCAAAGATGGAGAGTCCACCACCTCTCTGGGTGACCTGTTCCAGTGTTTTACTACCCTCCTAGTGAGAAAATTCTTCCTAATATCCAACTTCAATCTCCCTTGCTGCAACTTGAGCCCATTGCTCCTTATTCTGTCTTCTGCACCACTGGGGACAGTCCAGCTCCATCCTCTTTCGAACCCCCTGCAGGGAGTTGAAGTCTGCTATTAAATCCTTCTCAATAGACTAAGTAAGCCCAGTTCCTTCAGTCTTTCCTCCATAAGTCATGTCCCCCAGACACCTAACCAATTTTGTCGTCCTTCACTGGACTCTCTCCAATGTGTCCACGTCCTTTCTGCAGTGGGGGGCCCAAAACTGGACCCAGTGCTCCAGATGCAGCCTCCCCAGTGCTGAACAGAGGGGAATAATCACTTCCCTGGACCTTCTGGCAACACTCCTACCAATGCAGCCCATATATATGTTGACCACCTTTCACAGAAGCAGGACATGGGCTGCCATGATCCCCCTGCTTTACCTGTGGCAGGTTAGGACGCTAGCCCTGTGTTGCGTCCAGGTTGATGGTAGGCTTATCTAGCGTTTAGGTCATGGTTGTATGGGATGGCTTGGATAGGGATGATCCTGCCTCAGGCAGGGGGTTGGACTAGATGACCTCTGGAGGTCTCTTCCAGCCCAACTTCTCTATGGTTGTAAGTCAATAGAGCCGTGACTCATATGAACTGAAGGGAGGCTTTGACCCCTGCCTCCCACCCCTGCACTGCCTCATCCCAGCTATGGCTGAAGATCTCTGGGCCAGTGGACCCTCCTCACCAATTTCCCCAAACAAGCACAGGGAGGAAGCAGGCCAGCTAGCTGTGATGGAGGGCACTAGACAGCCACTCCTGAATCCTAGACATGGATGGAAAATGGGACTACCCGTCAGGCTAATGAACAAACAGAGGTGGTGGAGATGCAGGTTTCTGGTCACCCATGTGGACACAATACAGCGTCTCTCCCTCCTTCCCCACTAATGAAGATCACCCTTCAGGTCACTGATGCAGAGCATCTCTGGAGAATAGGTTTCTTTCTCGGGTTAGTATCCAGATTTGGGTTGCTTCCCTGGGCTCTTCCAAAACCTGCGCAGATGGGTACTCTTACCCTGTTCCTGGGCTGGGTTGACAACATTTTAAGTAGTGGTTGCAAGTCCTGATGGTCTTTGGTTTCCATAATTCTTCTTGACATCATAGAGGAGTGAGAGCAAACAGCTCCGTCTTCAGTGCCCCATTGCAAAACCCACCGCCATTCTCGGGGCCGTACAGCTCTTTGAACCGTGCTGCAATAGCTTTACAGCCTGACTGATGGATCTGCTCTGGATTTACACTGACGATGAGTAACAGGAGTGCAACGTCTCACCCAACGCTTCTTGGGACAGGGCCCCAGCTGGCCCATCATCAGTGAAGTGTATTGAAGTGAGTGCCAATGTTCGTCAGTTCTGGTCTGGCCCCCAAACCCCATCCTCTGTCCCTGCGTGCATGGTGGAGGAGCACTGGCAGAAAAGGACACAGGAATGCTTTGCTGCTGCTTCTTCCTGCACCTGTCCCACAGATAAGGGAGGGATTGCAGCCTTCGGGCTGGGGCATCAGAGCCTTTTCCCTATCATGCTGTCTGCAATATGGGGCGTTTCAATGCCTACCCAGACCAAGCAGGCGGATGTGAACACTATCGCTCCTGTGTGCTCCCCAGAGCCAGCAACAGCACTAGCCACAACATATGTGCAGGCTGCCTCCCCTGTTTACCAGACAGGCCGGAGCTGTTCAGAAAGTCTTGATAACTTTGGCCTTGGGCTAGCTGGTCAAATAAAAACCTTTGCCTACGTTAGCATAATCCAGGGCAGGTCATTTTCCAAGGTCGCTTAGAAAACTTTCTTTCCCTGAGGTCTGTACTCCATCACTGCCCATGCTACGCTGATCTCAACCCAGCATCTTTCAAGCCAACATGGGGTAATTTGCCTACTGCAAGATAAAGAGAGCTACTTGGGAGGAAGTAGGGCCCTGATTTATTGTGTCCAGTAAGGAGATATTTGACTGACTTGACCCTGCAATGTGACTTTAGGGTAAAGGACAAAGTCTGCTACGTGCAGGCTACAATGATGAATGCAGGAGAGAGGGCTGGTAGCTGTGGTCTAATCTTGGCTATTCGGTAATAAAAGGTAGGAAGCCGATTGTTACGGATGTAAGGGGGCTGTTTTGGGGGAGCTTACTACACAGAGGCTTGCATTGTGGTCTGTCTCATCTCTGTATGAAGGGTGGAAGAGCCTCCTCTCTGGGGAGCAGACTCCTTGCAGCTCACCTTCTCCTACCCCAGCCCTTCAAGGTTTCACCATTGCATCTGTCATAACTGAGGGGGAGTCCTGAGTGTTGGGACCTGTCCAACCTACTCTTTAATTTAGGCCGGAGGAATGAGGCTGTGGATGCCTCGGGGCATGTCCAGCCCCCTCGGCAGGCATTCCTGGTTTCTAGAGACATTCCTGACAGTAAACTCACCCATCTGCAGAGCCTGAAAGGCATGTCATCCCAGCAGGCCGGCAAGAATACGGTAGAGATAATGTGGAGGGCCTTGCTCAGCGCAGTCGTCGCTGCGAACAACTCTTTCCATAAAGGTTGCCTCGACTCAGTGTCTTCACTGCTCAGCCTCTGCACAAGGAAAGCAGCAAGCGCACATTTGTGCCGATGGAAAGTCCTAGCTTGCTTCTTTTTTTTGTGAGCAATATAGGCCACACCGATGCAAAAGGAGACCTTCCTCCAGGCCAGATAGCTTTAAAGGTTACTCTTGACAAGAGCACTTCTCTTCACTTCTACTCTCCAGCCCTTGCCATTTCTACCAGTCTCTGCAGGCTGTTTTAGCAAAAAAAGGAGAAAGAAAGCAGGGGAACGTGGGGTTGCTACAAAAAAGGGAAGAAACCTTAAATGACTCAGCTCTGGGATGTCACAGGCGTTTCTCTAATATATGAAAAGGATTCAGTTAGACAGCTGGTCACACTTTAAAGTGAGGCAAATATGTGTTGCGTCGAGGTAAGATGTGCTAAAACCCTTCTCGTGTGTCTAGTTGCTGTAGGCTTGGGGTAAGCAGAGGGGATTTGGTGACTTCTGCAAAGAAAAAAGGCACAGGCTAAGCTTCACGCAAGGGACAAAGGGACTGAGAGTTTTGGGTGGCTGCTGGGTCACAGGGGATTTTTGTGATTGCATTTAAGCACCTGAAATCACAGGGAGAGGGCCTATGTTTCTGGTACTCAAGTTCTCTGGGCAACAAGGCAGATGGAAAGGGGCAACAAGGGAAGGCTCGCCTATTGGGGCAAGTCTCTCAGGCTGTGGTAGTGGCCGAACTGGAGGACCCATCAGCTAGGGTGGGTGAACCCATGGACGATACACTGGCCAACATATCATTTTCCCCTACAGGCAGGATGGACCAAAAGACGCACTAGGCCTTTTCCCCATCTCTGACCCCTCTGTGCATGCAGAAACAGCTGTTTGCAGGGAGGCAGTGCGGCCTGGCATTCAAAACACCTGGGTTTTACTCCCAGTCCTGCCTATTGGGTCAGCCTGGGCAAGCCCCTTCCCCTCTCTGTGCCTCACAGAATCACAGACGTCGGGTCGAAGGGACCTTGTAGATCTTCAAGTCCGACCCCCGGCCTGGGGGGGAGAAAAACTGGGCTCAGATGACTCCAGCCAGGTAGACATCAAGCCTTTTCTTAAAGACCCCCAGGGTAGGAGCCAGCACCACTTCCCTAGGAAGTTGGTCCCAGATCCTAGCCGCCCTGACTGTGAAGTAGTTCTTGCAGATGTCTAATCTAAACCTCCTCTCCAACAACTTGTGGCTGTTATTCCTTGTTATGCCGGGGGCACTAGGGGAAACAAGGTCTCTCT
The DNA here is from genome assembly GCF_001723895.1 of Crocodylus porosus. Lineage (NCBI taxonomy): Eukaryota > Metazoa > Chordata > Crocodylia > Crocodylidae > Crocodylus > Crocodylus porosus. The sequence goes on along the minus strand of NW_017728931.1, from coordinate 138,546,656 downwards.
CAAACCCTTCTGGTCCCCCCATGTGAGTTTATAGACAGTCACCAGGTCCCCCCTCAGCCTTTGCTTGTG
>NW_017728931.1:138524143-138546467 GCF_001723895.1 Crocodylus porosus | reverse complement strand
GTGCCCAGAGCTGGACGCAGTCCTCCAGCTGCGGCCTGACCAGTGCCGCATAGAGGGGGAGGATCACCTCCCTGGACCTGCTCAAGATGCACCTGTGGATGCACGACAAGATCCAGTTAGCCCTGCCAACCGTGACCTCGCATTGTCGGCCCGTGTTCATCTTGGAGTCGCTCCAAGATCCCTTTCTGCATCTCAAGAAGGGAAGTTCCTCCATCTGCAAAATTGAGATGATGGTAGATTTTTAAAAGCACTTTACCCAGAAAGTCACTATTGAAGGCATGACTAGGGGTAGGGGCAGGTGGTGGAGTCAGCACTGATTGAACTTGGGGTGCAACAGGCTGCCTGAGCTCTGCTGACAACAGAGGCAGGAGGTGGTGGCGCATGTCCTCTGTGGACATGTGTGTGTGTCATGGCAAACTCTGCTCTCTCAGTCCTTGAGGAATCTACCCATTTATTTCTTGATGAAAAGACTTCATGCTATTGATTCTGCCTTATGCTAATGGCAATATCTTGTGACTGATAGGCTTCTCCATCCATCCCTGAAGCACACAGCGTATAGGACCACAGCTGGTGGGAATCAGTAGGGCTCCAGGGGAATCAAAGGGAGTCAGATTCTCAGCTGCTCTGAATGATGCGCCCCATTGGCAAATCACTGACAAGTCTATAGCTACCTGGGAATACCTATATCCTTATATCCTCCTGCCCCAGGGGCACCAACATATATTCCTAGCATACCATTGAGATAGGTGCCTTCAAATCCTGCATTTAGACAGCCTTAAAGGAGAATCTCAGCCAATGGCCTATGATCCACCCACACAGAGGGGCTGATACAAACACGCAGGACTTTGTACTGTAGTGCAAACTCCTATACCGGGGGCTTGCAGGTATTGTCTGCATTTGTGCCAGTAGCACTGCTTCTCTGTGACTCTGTATGGGTGGAAAATGCCACTCAGGATGAGCAGGACGGTTGCAGACTCAGGCCTGTAGCTATCAGGAGATAAGCCAGTTTTTAGATGTTTTGCACAGAGGGTGCAACTCTGCTGTCATGTGCTCACATGGGCGATTATGAGCTCTCCTGCCCTGGTGCCCTAAAATAAATGTGAAGGCCGAGAGAGCACAGCAAAACAAAACAGGCGCCCTGTGCGGTAAGCTCCCCTCCCCTCCCGTCATGTGTTTGGAAGTCGTGCGGCTCTGTAATACCAGGATCAGCAGCTTTGAGAGTGACACCGAGTAACCTAGACCGTGGGCAGTGGTAGCTGGAACGGGCGAAGTCAGACGGGGGGGCGGGGGGTTAAGACCCAACAGCCTCCCCAGAAATCTCACTGTGTTACTCTGCAGCTTTTGGTGAGCCTCAGGGTCCATCTAGCTTTAAGAGCTGGAATAACTGGAGCCCAAGTCCACTGCTATCTCACCTAAGAACATGGGAAGAGCTGAGCCAGCTCGACATGCGACACGTTGTCCCCGGACAGATGGAGCAGAATGACCCTGTTGGTTTGGATCGCTCCTGCCCTGGAGAAATCGCTTGGAGGAGCAAGAAATCGCTACGCCAGGAGCAGGCATGGTGTGACCGTGCCTTGTGACCCTCCAGACTCCTTTTCTTTCGGAGAACGGGTCTTTTCAGATACTAGATAACACAGTTCTCCTGGCTGGGTGCTTGCCTCTGCAGCCTGCAGATTCGTACCCAGCGTCCATTCTCCTGTGCTAGCATGCTCTGTCCCCCAGTACAAGACAAACTCCTTGGTTATGGAGCTCCCGAAGGCTGCACTCACCAGATCCAATTGCGAGGCGGACATCTAATTGCGTGCAAACTGCTGGAGGATGGTGGTAGCCACTTCAGCTGGGCTGAGGCTGGCAGCAGCATTTCAAAGTGGGAAGAAGACGAATAAATGGCTGACGTCAGTACTGGGAACCAACAGTCTTTGGGACCTTCCAGCTGCAGGCAGATGTATCTGGACTCTGTGGCAAGCCCGAGAGCTCGGCTGAGAAGCTCTTTCCGCTCAATCCCAGCTTTGAACAGCCACATGCACACGCCAAGAAGCAGGTCTGAGATAGATAATATCGTTGGATGGGTCCCCAGAGCTGTGCTAGGCCATGATTTCAGCTTTGGCACAGACTGAGTGGGCAGGGCATGGAGCAACACTGTGGGGACAGGGAGGAATTGAGGCATAAAACCATTTAGGGCCTCAGTTGGCATCTTCGCAAGAATCAGACGGATCCAGGGAAATCAGGCCAGTGCCCCTCTTGCAAGACAATGCTTCTTCCCTAGCAAACTCCTGCCGGAAGTGCCATCCATGCTGGGATACCTGGCTCAGTAATTAACCCGTGGAACTCCTTTCCACAGGCTTGCACTAGGGCCAGGAGTTTAGCAGGATTAATGAAAGATTAGACAAATGAGCACATCTGCCAGTGTGTTAGACAGGGAAAGACATTCAGGAAGGATTGGCTCCTTCATGCTAACTGACAGCAGCACGAGATTAAGGAAAAGTTTCTGCTGGGGGACATTTTATTGCAAAACTATCCGTCGGGGTGTTCTCAACCTGAGCTGCTGACAGAGAGAGGCTACGGGGCTAGATACAGCACTGCCTGTCTGTGGCAATTCTTGCATCAGTATTGCTGGAGCAAGGCAGAGGCATAGCCTTGAGCCTCAACTCCTCCACCTGGGAAGTCCGCATGCATGCAGGTCTTGTGATTCAAGTTTCTCCGTGTGTGCTGTAAAAGCTGCATTGCAGCGTGAGTGGAGATCCACACCCACACCCACACCCACATGCAAACGTGCTTCGAGGCACGCGCAAAGGAGAGGCTGCGGTTAGGGAATATTCGCCTGAGTCTGACACAGCTGTTCTGCCACAGACTTCCTGTGTGGTGTGAGGCAAGTCCCTTCAGCTCTTATCCCTATTGCAAAAAAATGGGGATAGCAATTTTATGAGCCACTAAGACCAGGGAATGGCTGTCACTGGATGTTTTTAAAGTGCAGCTAGACGAGCCCTTGGCTAGGATGGTTGTGACCTGGATGATCCCACGCTGGGATGAAATGATCTCCTTTCCAGCGCTATTTTTCCAGCTCAGCTCTTGCATGGCACAAAAGCTGCTGCAGGCAGCTATGGGATGAGGAGCCATCGAACTACCTTTGAAAGCAGATGCACGTTTGCTGTCTTGCTCAGACATACCCCTTTCTGATCAGTGGTGCCTAGCCAAGCGTGCCCCACTGGGCTGTGGCTGGAGGTCTTCCCTTGCCAGGGGAGGGTTTTGTGCCTGGGTGAATGCCCTAGCCATAGGGCTATTGTTCGCATGAACGGGGCTGAAGTCTGGCCCTATTCGCTCCCCATTGTTCTGCTGTTGCTAAAGGTGCTCCGACGGAATCAAACCCCTTTTGTCTGGGGCTGAATGAGCTGTTTTGTTCCATCTGTCTGACCCAAACTCGGGCCGGTTTTGTGTCGAGTTTCCATTGTTGGTTGTTTTTCAGTTGCCCAGACCGAAGGGAACATGCACTGTTTGCATGGGCTCCTGTTGCTGACCCACTGGAGCCGAGGGGGACGGTGACCTGCTTGCCCAGGGGTGGTGAAGGCATCTGTCTGTGTGCAATACATGCGGGGGGTGGAAATGAAGAGGAAATCCCCAGTGTGGTGCAAACTGGACAGTCAACAGCCGGTGGGCTCTTCGCGATGAGCCAGGAGGGGGGATATAGTGGGGATCTCCTTCCCCTTACCCAGCCTAGCTCTGTAACTACAGCATTTATAGAGTCCCCCTCCTACCATATAACCAACACATAGCAACGCAAGGGTTAAAGACAGCGAAGCATCCTGAAAGGAGGTGGTCCAAAACAGCCGGACCAGGCTTGGATTGTTTCTGCGCGCCGTTACCCTGGTGATGGACAGTGCAAGGGCCCAGCCCGGCCAAGGAGGACAGCTCCCGCCTTTGCAAAGGGGGAGAGAGTCGGGTGGAAGAGGCTGAGATCTAATTGGGCCGTGGGAGAGATCAGGCGATGTCTGGCTGCAAGATGCAAAGTGAGCTGGAGAAGAGAAGCCGCTCGCCTCGGGAGGAGGAGGAAGAGGAGGAGGGGTTTGAATGCAGGGAAGGCACAGATGGCAGAATGGCACGGCTTAGCATATGCCCTGACCTCAAGAAGGGGCAATCTTTAACGCCAGAGCTTTCCCTTTCAAAGCAGGCCTGGGCAGGATAAAATGCACCAGCCTCTGTCCTCCCTGGGAGTGAATAAAATCCTCTTCTTCAGCCACGCGCTGGGCTCCTGCCGTGTGTCCCCACAGGTCAGCGCTTGCAAGTGCCTGGGCACTGAAAGAGCTAATTTTACAACCGGGCAGTTCCTTTGCAGGAGGCCCTGGTTGCTACCTGTATTCCCCAGCTGGCCTGGCCTTTACCTGGTGCTCAGTGCAGCCAGTCGTAGCATTTTGATATGTAAAAATCCCCTTAGGCAGTGTAACACTTTCTGTTCGTATTATTCAACACCTCGTTCCCAGCTGCGGCTCCTACAAAGCAGGGTTCCCAGGCTTTATCCATGAGGCTCAGAGAAAACAGCACCTGCTGTGCTATTTGCTGCGTCTCAGACCGGCTCTCAATGGGCGACTGGTTAAGGTCCCTAGTACCAGCCACAGTGACTGCCGACATGGAAACGTATCAATAGGGGCGAATGAAATGCAATCGTCCCTTGAAGCGATTGAGCCGGTGGATGTAAGGAGCATCCCAGGACCATGTGATGAACCGTTTTCCCGTAATACGGGCCAGCAGGTGCTTCCCAGGCCTCTCTGTGAAGTAGTGGCAGCACTACTCCACCTATAACCTCCCACAGCAACATAGGCAGAGCTGCCTCAACCTTTCCTATTACATAGGATCAGCAACTACAAACCAGAGGTGGAAACAGGGCAGCATAAAGCAGAGCCTGAGCCCGGAGAAAACAACGGTACAGCCAGTGACACCATCTCCCCTACTTCCCTTGAAGAGTGCGCTAATCAGCAGGCTACAGGGCAGTGCTTTTTCAAGCTGTGGTCTGCAGACCCCTGGGCGTCCACAGGCTATGTCTAGGGGGTTTGCAAAAGATGTAGCGTGAATACCCATACTTGCAATTCAAAGGGGTCCAACACCTCCATTTGAATTTTTTTTTAAGGGCCCACAAATGGAAAAAGTTTGAAAACCACTGCTAGGGGATTTTGGGAGGCAAGTGCATCTCTCAGTTCTTCCTTCTGAAGGTGGCCCATATTGCAGGGGAAGACCTGGGCCCCAGCTCCTGATGGGGTCAATATGGCATCGTGCTTTTATACAAAGCAGAACAGCGGCAGCATAACTGAGATGACCCACATCCTCTCCTCTCCCCCCCCCCCGAATACATTTTAGCTTGTTGGTGACATTATCCTGGAAGGTAGGAGCTGCAGAGTCGAGAGCCTTCAGCACAGAAGGGATTTGAGCCTGAGTGCCTTCCCGTTTAAGGTAATACTCTCATCATGAGACTATTCAGGAAAAGATGTCCTGCTGCTGACTGTGGAGGATCCATCCGAGTTGGGTACCCCAAGCGGAGGGAGGCATCTCCCTGTGGGTTGAAATTAGACACCGCCTTACCTCCGTGTTTCCTCCTGGGGTGGGTGGCACAGACGGTGCCGCTTGCGGATCCCATTCTCTTGTGCTGCGCTGATAACGCAGATGGCCTGGACGTCTAACTTGGGTCTGTGCAATCCCACTGGACAACAGGGTGCTAAGGATTTGGTGCAAGACTGTCTAGGGTTGCAATACCTGCATCCTTCGCTGGGTCAGGCTCTCGGTGACCTGCCACCTTTTCTGTGTGTGTGGGGGTCAAATAGGTCCAAAACAGGCCAAAGGCATAATAAGTTCATAGGTAGGTCTTGTCTTTGAGTTTGTAGGCAAGTTAATTACAAATCCAGACATGGGAAAATTAACTCACCTCAAATAAGCCACTGATCTCAGTCTGGTGCTAAGCAAAAAAATCCCACTGAGGCATTTGGGTTCTTTGCACAAGGGAGTCACTGGATGGCAGACCTAGGAGGCTCAGTACAAGCTTCCCCAATGTATACCTAATCTGACCTTGAGGAATCGGCATTCCTCGAAGTCCAAAGACTACATGGACCTTGTAGCATGGCGGTCCTCGCAGAGCTGAGTAGATCTTTATTGGGAAAGTTTATATGAAGGCCCTACTGCCCTACTGCATTTGGATTAAGAGACGACCTCACCCCGTGCGATTTTTCTGGACACAGTATCAATGTTAAATTCATGTTAAAATCCATGAGCGTGGATAAAACTCTACCAACTGAACACGGAGTATTGTATTTAGAAAGCCTGGGTATGAACAGAAATGATAATTTGGAAGAAAGAACTGGAATGCGCACAGCCAAGACTCCAGATGCAACTTAAAACCCCACAAGCAAGCCTGTGATTTTGGTTACTAAAGGGATGCATTTCTAAAGCTGGGCCTCGTTGTTGACTGCTGGATCTGTCAAAACAGCCAAGTCAGCATCAATATAAAGAAAACCAGCCATTGGCCAAGGGTGATCCAAACCAGATTTCCAAGTATCAGCATGCAAGAGATGCTCTCTGAAGTCAGATGCAGATGTGTGGACAGAGCTGGCATCCTCAAAGGGGCAGAGGTGGCTAGGTTTTTTTTTTTTTGTCTGTGAAGGGACATTAACTCCAAAACTTCTAAAAAAACACATTGTCCTTACAACGCTCCTGACAGAAGACTGCCAGGAATGAGGCAACATGGAATTTGCTTCTTGTTAGATCTCATCCTGAAGCCCTCCCCTCTCACAGATAAAGCCTACCGGATTTATTAGTGAACTCCAAATACTAGTACAGAAAGATGTACAGAAAAGATGTCACGGTTTGCTCAGTGGGCTGGAGCAGATTTATTACTGATGTGGCACCAGCCAAGTATCAACCTTTGTAGAACTAAAGAGTAATTTCTGGAGAATTGCATTCAATGTCTATATGGCCCTATTAGTTTCTTCGTTTTATATTTCTGTCAGTGTTTTCTATACAAGGATGCCAACTGTGTAGGGCTAGAGTCTGATATGCCGAGTCATCTTAAATAGCATTGGTCTCAGAAAGTAAGATGTTATAATAACCCAGAACACAGATATATTTCAAATGTGTCTAAGCACATACCACCAAGATATCGGGTTCCACCACTAACCCAGAACACAGATTTATTTCAAGCACATCTAACTACAGATACTACCAAGAAGACCAGCCTTAAATCTTCTTCCTTTAGCTTGTTTCTTTCCTGGACTTGGCCTGTTGTGTAGACACCGGTCTTCCAAGTTGTCCAAGATAAGAAACGTCCAGCTGAGCCTGTTACATAAACGTCAAGTTTGTAATAGCTGAATATCAATAGAAGAAAAAAAAAAATCAAAGGACTATATAAGATGTTTTCAAGAATCAAGTTTAGAGCTGGCTGACTAGGGTTTTGGTTTACCAGAAATATTTTATTTTTAATTGGTTCCAGTTCAGATTTCTTGTAACCAGAAGCTCCTGACCTTTCTGTAACTGCTCAGAAAAATAAAAATTAGTTTCAGTTTCAGTGCTCATAGCAGCAGTGACAAGACTCTCTTGCAGATCCTAAACCACATCCTTACCAACATAGCAGGCTGCATCCATATACATCCAGGAAGACGGAGCTTTGAATGCAGATAGAATTTGTTGAAGTATTTTGGTTGGTGCAGAAGCTTGTTTAGAAACTGAGCTGCATTAGACATACCCTAGAAAGACAGGACATAACACAGAAGTCTGTCCGTCTAGGCCGGTATTTCTAAGACACCTATCCCCATGCTAGCCAAACTGCATAGATAGATGGATGCGCTCTTGAATGTGTCAGTGCCTCGAAGCGATTTTATTTCAGCACGGGAAGCTTTCGGGGGAGAGGCAGTTGGGGTAGAAATAAGGAGGCAAAGACACCGATCCGCTGCCTGATTCAGAAATGTGGCAGCATTTCATGGTAGAATGGATGTGAGTCAGTAAGTGTGTGTGTGTGTGTGTGTGTGTGTGTGTGTGTGTGTGTGTGTACACGTACACACACATACACACGCTGCCGTGGGTGGGTGTGAGCGCTGAGTCGCCGTGTCTGGAATGCGGGCCAGGCCAGCGCCATTCATATTCTGGAATGCGCAGCACCATCGCATGTCTGTGCCTGAATTCCCGAAGCCCAGAGTCTCCATGTGCTCATGAGTTTGCAGGGCAGCACTACAGTATGTCTCTGAGATATGCTAATTGCTTCTTCCCAATGGCTGGGAGAAGATACCCTATTATGAGATGTCAGCTTCCCCCCTCCCTTACACCCCTACCCTGCACGTACACATTGGAGTTCTGCTTTCTCTGAGGTTTATGCTGCATCTCTCATAATACCCATGGCCCCATGGTGAGTTCCAGGAACCACAACAGCTGGGGGCTGACACTGGGAAAATTAAGTACGGCAAGGCTGTGAGCCAGCCAGACTCAGAAGCATGGCTGATTGCCACAGCTGAACAACTGGGCCACCTGTGAAAGGCTGACTCTGTGGGAGGGCTATACCTGAGAGCGAGTTTTCCCCATTTCATTTGGAGTCACCTTTTCTGTGCGTAGAAAATGGGTTGGCTGCGAAGCTCTGAAATCCTTTAGTTAATACAGACCTGCAGCACAGACGGTGCACTGACACTTTGTATTATGATGCCAACCTGTCTCTGGGCCAATTCAGAAGGAAATTCAGTCTCCGGCTCATTCTATCCCTGTCACATTGGCTGAGCTAACGCAAAATATTAGCGTGTTGTTGGAGGCCTGCTAGCAATTGAATAGAGAAAATGTATTTTGCCTAGGCTAATAGATTGCTGTAATGATCTTTAAATCAGTGGTTCAGTTGCAGGTTTGTAATTGAAGATAGTTCCAATAAACAACAACACAAAACAAAATCCAGTAAAATATACCCAGGTGTTAACTGCAAATATTAAATAGACATGAACTTAAAATTGGCTTCAGTTCACTGTTGTTCAAATCTCAGGTGAACCATTTAAACTTGCAAATATTTGCAGTCCATGTGCTTTTTTGAATGTCTCATTCAACTGCAAGATCTGTGGGACTCACTGCTGCAGGACCCTGAGCCCAGTGCTCTAAGCAGGGTGTTTAAAAGACAGGAGAGCTTTAAGATCAAATAATTCATGTTCAGATATGGGTAGTCCATGTGAATGCTTTAGGACAGGAGCTGAATTTCTGCAGAGATCAGAGGAATTTCCCCCCTTAATGCAGAAATGTACTATTGCATTTATTTTGACGGGTTGCAGAGAACTTGGATTCCCCTCTCTGAAACATAAGATGCGATCATTTCCATCAAGTAGAGATTAATTTTACTAGCAAATGTACTGCTATTCAGAAACCTGATATCAATGGGCCCAAGTCCTATGAAATGCTTTTACCCAAGGGCTATGCTTTACAACCATGTATAGACTAAGATCATTCACAGTAGGAAAACTTTATATTCAAGAGCTTCTGTAGTCAGGCCTCCAACCATCCCTGTGAGACTTTCCTATAATTAACCAGTGATTACAATTATTTGGATATAACTGTCTAAGATGCATGAGGATCTTGTATGCCTGATGAGGTTAGGCTGCAGTACAGTCAGATGTACTCCCAAAGAGAAATCTAGCCTTGTTTTATTTAAACTAATTTTCAGAAGGGTCAGGTACAATGACGCAAAGATCCAGTCAAATCACCTTAGCTGAGTGACTGGTACAGGCATGCAACATTAGAAGCCAAATTTTTCTTTGCCTTTAAACTGCTATTATCTACAGCTTTTCAATCCAAAGGGAGATGAGATACATTTCAGTGGAAATGGAGCGTGTATTACTACATCATCATACACCGAAGGAGTTACTATATGATAGGATGAAGGCTCTATCCCTGCTCCGGTACAAGCCCCTTTTATGACAAAATGCCCCTTTTATTCAATCGGTCAGTCAACCAATCAATCAACTCTGCTTGATTTAAATGAACTTCGGAGCCAGCCTTAAAATTAGATAGGAGTTTTTCATTGGGAAACATCAAGTTAAACCTGCAGGTTTTTGTGGGAATGAACCAATTTTGACAACACTTTCCTTAGGTCTGGAATGGAATTTTTATCCAAACCAGGAAGCAAGAAAGCACAAAATAGTCAATGGGCCAGAACATAGGGAGCTCACTAGGGATATAGAAGACTGATATTCAAATTCATTATCTATTCAGCCATAGCAGGGACATGAATCATGGTCTCCCATATGTGAGATGACTGTCCCACTCTATGGGTTGTTTGCCATTCAGGGAGTTTGCTTTTTTATGAATGAAAGTATTGAAAGGTCTTAGTTCTTCCCTGATGTGGAATGGGAAAAAATTTAGACCTCTTGATATTTCCATGAGACGGCAAAACCGCTTCTCAGCTAGTTCCAGGTATAGTATGTCGAACTAACCATTTTAATTAGCAAAGGTTCATGGGAAGACCTTCTTTTCCACTGCCAATCCTCAAAGGGTGCACAGAGACCCACACTCTTGAGATTCAGCTCCAAACAAATCAAAGTGAAACCAGGTCATGGCAGTTACGTTTCACTTGTTTTGGGTGGGAACCATGAGGCATGAGGAACTGCAAGCTTCACATGGCTCTGATGAGGAATCATAAACCAAGTTCACTCATAACTAGAGGCAGGTTCTGGTATGCAACGGAAGCCAGAAAAACAGCTTGTTTCCTGCTCCCTGCTAAGAGGCCTGTTTTATAATGACAGGCACTGACATTTTGTTGAAATGTGGGCATGCACAATCTTACTTAGCCTGCCCCACTGCCTCTGGTGTTTCCACGAGCTACAATCTGAGCACAAGTTGACTCAATTCAATGGTCATTTGAGTGATTCCAGGATGCTTTAGTGTATCAGTGTCCCTGTAGGTCCCTGCACTGAAAAAATGGCAGCGGGGCACTTTGAAATAAAACACATTTGATGAGCTTTAATTCAAAGCACACTGCCCCCATTTTTTCAACATGGGGATGTGCAGGGACGCTGATATACGTGACGTGCAGGTGATTTGAATTAGCACGGCTTGCTAATTAAAGCACTTGGTGCCATATCCCACAACACACATAAAAATGCCTTTTGCTACTGTGAATTAAAATAGGCAAATGTGCCTTTTCCTAATACCTCACAATGGAGGGGTTAAACTTAATGCACATTAGCAAAAGTGCATTAATGAATGTGTAGATGCATTCATTTTTAGTCTTTCTGCCTCAGTTTAGCTATCTGCAAGATGGGTATAATGCTCCTTACCTTCCAACAGAGCTCTTATAAGAGTCACATTTGTTTCCTGGCACATTTCAAGCTATTGCTACTGATCTATGAAGCTCTGCATGGATAGGACTGGCTTTACCTGACCCCTGGCTTATCTCTTGTTTTTTGGCCAGAGATTATTCTCCTTGCAGAAAGGTTCCCTTTTCTTTATCTCAAGGAGAATACCTGTTGCAAAGCTCTAGAAAAAGGCTTGGCTTTAAAACTGGAGGGTCATATTACTCTCAGCAAAATTCAAAGTCAAATGGGCAATTATCCCAGTTCATTGTCTGGAGGATGGAGTGATGTGACAGTTACCTTGCGTCATTGGTATTTAGTCTGAGTAATGCTAAGAGAATGTACAAGGAGCTGAAGAAACGTGGGGGCAAGGGATGTGTGGTATACTCATGAGTGCATCACAGCCCTTTAGCAAATGTTGGGGCCATCTGAAATACCTACAGCTGTTATTCTGAACATGTAGGGGAGGAGAAGGCCGCTTCCTTGAAGTCCTCTCCTGCTGGTCTCCCTTGTTTTAGAGCCCACACTGCTTCTAAGAGCTGTTTAAGAGAGATACCACTTTAAGGTACAGCTTAAAAACTATCCAGGGATCATTCTGTATTATACCATTGTGAGGTGTGTAGATCCTCCAAACTGGTTAGGAGACCTCTAGGAAAGTAATAGAAGGGGCAAACTAGAGTGGGGTCAAGGTGTGTGAAATTGGTGGGGTGCTGTTTGTGGAGCACCTCAACACCAGAAAGTGTTGATACCCCTGCTTTCTGGAAGCAGGAGAGAGAATCAGCACAAACTCTCTCAGCTTGGGCATGTAGGATCACTCTGCTAGCACAAGGAATCACACAGCAATGCCAGCGCTTGGTCTCCCAAGTTGCCATCGTGACTTTGATGTCACAAGGTCCTGAAGGGTGAAGGCTCCTTTTTACCTTAAGCTTCTTTTTCATTTTCAATAGTGGGGATGTGCTCCCATTATTATCTTTCCTATAATTCTTTTGAGCTACAAGTGGGAACACGTGCGATGCTATGTTAGGATTCAGAACAGCGCTGATAAATTGGAGAAATGGTCCAAAATTAGCTGGATAAAATTTGGTAGAGGGCACGTGCAAAGTCCTGCACTTAGGAGGAACAGTCAAATGCACAAATACTGTTAGGACCACCAGGATTTGAACCCAGAGCAGCCAAGTCAGCAGTAAAGTCCATGGCACCACTAGGTAGCTCATCACATACCAGCCACTAGTTTCTCTCACGAAGACATTGATGAAGAATCAGGTGACCAGGAGGAACCTATGCGAATGGCAACCCCCTGACAGGGGGACTATAAAACCCCTCCAACTTCCCGTGGGACTTATCTCAGCAACAAATGTGCTTCTTGGACCTCCAGTCGTGCTCCAGCCTGACTCCAGCCCTACTACTGTCCCAGTCCCTGCCTCTGATATGTTGGGATCTCCCACCATCTGCTTCAACCATGATACTGCCTGAACCCTCGTCTTGAGGACTCAGCTTTCAATGTGTGCTTTGTGTGACCCCAGCCTGCTTACGTAGCTTGTTAAGGGCCTGCTCACACCCTGATCCATCCTGACAAATGCAGACTGGGGAATGATCAACAAGGGTGCAGTACTGCATAAAAGGGCCCAGGGGTTACAGTGGGTTACAAATTAAATGAGTCCCTTGTTGCAAAGACATAGCCAACAGCATACCGGGCAGCATCAGCAGAAGTGTTGCCTACAAGTCATGGAAAGTGATTTTTCTAGTATGTTCAGCACTGATGGAGCCTCATTTGAAATACTGTGTCCAGTTCTGAGGTCTGGGAAATACGATTTGTAGAGAAAAGCTGAATGAACTGGGATTGTTTAGTCTGGAGAAGGGAAGGCTGTGATAACAGTCTTCAAATACTTTCAGAGTGGTTACAGAGAGGATGGAGATAGACTATTTTCTCTGACCATAGGGGACATGACTAGAAGCAACAGTCTCAAATTGTAGTAAGAGAAGTTTAGGTTGGATATTAGGAAGAACTTTCTAACTATGTGGGTGGTCAAGCATTGGGACATGCTACCTCGAGAGGTTGTGGAACCTCCATCCTTGAAAGTTTTTAAGAGCAGGTTAAACAAATATTGGTCTGGAATTGTTTAGACACAGACAATCCTGCTTGGAGCAGGGGGATGGATTAGATGACCTAATGAGGTCTTTCCTATGATCACCTTCAGGTCTGCTTGGGTTCTGTGAAAAGCGTTAGTAAAATCATGTAGTGTTCTATAAGAGGAAGTAAGAACTGCTGACTTGTATCCTATAAGGCTGCATAAACAGATAGGGGTCTGCAGCAGGGAGCCGGCTCCGGTCCCTGTTCCAGGTGAGAAATGCTGGTGGGGCAGGGTCGGAGGGCAGACCTACCTGGAAAAACCCAATGGGGCTTCACGATCACTAGAACACCCAGGAAAAGGGTTCATGGGCAAGGAAGTGTGCTTCTGGTTGCATACAGTCATGTGTGGAGGGAGCCAGGTCTTATTGGTCTCAGAGAGATCTGGCCGGTTCAAAAGAAAGGAGCTGGTGCATGCTACTCCCAAAAAGGGGAACACATGGCAGGTTTTGGAAACACCATGCATGCCACGTGGAGACATAGAACCAGGACTCCCAAATGCAGCATTACAGTCCAGTGAGGCTGCCCAGGAGGACGGGGAAAGCTTGGGCCCAGGCCAGTGAGTGAGACCGGAGAAGTGAAGGAAGGTGATACTTCCAGGGAGGTAATGAATTTGAGTCAGTGGTACTGGACTGCTGCTAAAATGATGGAAGGATCCTATATGTTTGGTGCATCATGCATTGATTAGACAGAGAGAGAACAGGACAATTAATGGAATTAGTATGAAGAATAAAGACTGATAAATTCAGGGATAACTACCTGATCCTCAGTGAATCTAGGGAGACTGATGAATTCATTAATGATTAATTACTCAGCCATGTATCAGGTGAGATGGTGGAATTCAGCAAGAATTAATCGAGGAATTCTTGGATAATTAATTCATCTTTTGTGAAAAAACAAAGGTTGGTGATTTTACTAATAATTAACAAACTTCATGTGAATCAAGTGAAACTGGGATTCAGTGACAAGTCGATCTTCTGATATACAAAATGGGGACTGTTGAATTCATTGATAAGTAATTAAGATGCCGGGCACCACAGGAGACCATAAACTTTATTTGTGTTTGACTGAACTTCCATGACATTGGGGAATAAAGTAAGCAGTGACCAGCCTTTAACTAGACCACGGACTGATTGAGGTACCCTAAGAAAGGCTTGGGGGCAGCAGACTAAGTGGCAATTGCTAACTGAGGGGTTCAGAATCCTAGAGGTAAGGCTATAAATTTGGACACCTGGCCAGGAGTATTAAGGAGCAGGGTGTAGCGGTGGAAGGAGCCCTGCGAAGAGGATGGCCTTCATTCAGGCGGATCTTTGCCCTCCTCTTAACATCTCACCTGCCTTTAATTTTCTTAAAAACAAGGCATGGTAGGCAAGATCAAAGGGAAGTGGCGGTGAAGACCTGGTAGATCTGAATGAGAGAGGTGGTCCCTGCTGCACCCTCCTACATTGGTGCATTGGCTGGGTAGTGAAGTGAGATCATTTCTGTGACAGGGCACCTGCAGTGTCTGCCACTTTGAGGTTTTGAGTTGCCAGCGGAGCAACTGGCAGGTTGGTGCTGGCCTCATCAAGGCTAGCACATGACCCTGGCAGGACCCTGGATTGGCTGGGGGGGCAAGGAAGCCTCCATTTTAACCCAGGCCCTTAACTCAGATGGCTGCTTCTCTCTCTGAGTAGGCAAAGAGGCAACATCAGGCTGAGCTGCTCCTGGAACAACTTGGAGGTAAGGGCAGGAGCTATGGGGATGATTTGGAGGCTCCTGGTCCTAGGCATGGTCTAAAACTGAACCTTGCCAGGGATGGGTGACCTTGTGGGGCTGTTCCTGTCAGAATAGTCCCCGAGAAATGCAAGGCCAGTTACCTCCCTGGTGAAAGGTGAGGAGGAGCACCTGAAAACCCCAGCCCTCACCTACGAGTGGATTACCTACACCAGAGAAGAGTAGGCCAGGCAGGCCCAGACTGTTAAGGGGGCTGCCTGAGTGTAGGGGCCAGGCATGGCGGTAGACACCTGAGCCCACAGGGTGGAAGATCCAAGAGTTAGGGACCAGGTATGGTGGCAGCTGCCTGAGCCCCACAGGGTGAAAGACCCCTGTGGCTTTAGGAGGGACTGAGCATGTGGAGTGGCCAAGAGAGGGGGATGAAGAATAGAGTGGCCCAATTGTGGGGCTGTGAGATGAGTGACCCTGGTGAGAGGGCAGCATTACCTAATAGAGAATGTAGAATTACCAAATAAGGAAACAGAATTACTGGATAAAAGCATGCTTGATTACTGGATGTGACAAGGTAGACTTACTTAGGCATTGGTAAAGGCCTGATGTGTGCCACCCAACTGGAGGTCGAGTGCTAGGCCACATATGTGAAGGCCCGGTGTGTACCACAGGTTGGAGGCCGGGTGTGAGGCCAGATATAGAAGGCCCAGTGTGTGCACCAGAAGGGAGGCCAGGTGGTGGGCCTAGAAATGTCAGCGAGGCATGGGACACATGTAAAGAGCGTGTACCAAGGCCTTTGGTATAAGGGGATGAGCAATGGGCAGCCTCCCGCCTTAGAAACAGCAATCTTATTTATTTTCATCAAGGTGTGGCAGGAAAGCAAGGTGGAGGTTTAGCCTTGAACAGCCTGGCATTGAGACCTGACCTTAAAAAGCCAGCCTGTTACAGACCCATAGAAAGGAGGAGAAATAATACAAAATGGATGAGAGCCCAACTACGATAGCATTAGGGATGCCGCAGGATTGGTAACAAGCCCATGGACTGGTGCTACAGCTGTTACAAGGTCAACAAGTACAGATGGAAGAACTGGTTTGGGTGACGACAAAGGAAGCAGAGGAACAGATCATGCTGCTAAATCAGCAACAGGGGTTAAGCAAGAAGACTGAAGCCCAAAACTGGCATTGATTTACACTACTGAAGGGCTTCAGATGCCAAAGATGACAACAGATAATGATGTTGAGGCTTACCTAGAGTGATCCAAGAACAGCATTGTTGGCTGGGTGGGACAGAGTGCAGTGGGCTAGCCAATTAGGACCCCTGTTAATAGGTCTGCCCAGAGCCCTATCCAGAGTGGAGGCAAGTGATTATGGAAAGGTAAAGACTATGATATTGTATCAACTGGACATATCACCCAATTACTACTGACAACAGTTTAGGGCCAACCAAAAAGAAGCAGGAGGAGAGACAACCCTGACTCCTGGCCCAGGTGTTGAAGGATCTGTTAGAAAGGTGGGTCCAGTCAGAAGAAAGGACCTTAAGGGAGGTGTTGGATCTCTTCACGTTGGAGCAATTTCTTACAGCTTTAGAAGAAGACACTCAGAGGTAGGTTTGAAGGCATCAGCCTCAGATCACGAAGGGGGCCTATATCTGGTGGAGGCATTCACCTTTAGTTTCCTTGCACTATCCTGTGTCATTCAATTCACCTCATCGGGGCAGTCACTGTCCTCACCGTCCTTTTCTTGCAGGTCTCACCTTCAGTGGAGCTGCCCCAGAGTCAACCCCAAATGTTCCAAAGCTTGGGATCCCGGGGAGTTGTTTGCTACTGGTGTGGAGCCCAAGGGCACATGGCCTGTTGTTATCTGCAAAGAGTGCAAGGGCACCCATGGGAAGAAGCCTATCAAAAGCAGAGTGAACAAACCCCAGAAAACCCTCACGAAGAGAAAATAGATTGCAGTTTTGGATGACAAAGGGGACTGACACAGGTCCTAAAACTCATGGTGGATGCCACATTGGGGGCCTTACTATCCACTGTCATTGATTCTGTTTGTGCTCGGACAGTAACGAAGGCAGACTTGGAAGCACCACAACGGGGTGAAGAGAACACCCTGTCAGCATGTGGTGCGTGAATGGAGAAACTTGTACAGTTACCACACAGAGCTCAAAGTTACGCATGCTCAGTTCCCTAAGAGCATGACGTCATCGTTCCAGAAAATTCTAACGGCTAAGCAGCCTGATTGGCCAAGGGGCTGCTATATTAGTGTGTGAGCCCCCACCTTGGTGTGGGTTGTGTGGTGAGAGAGCGGGGAGAGACCGTGCGCTACCTGTAGCAGAGGCTGCTTTCAGCAGGGACTGCGAGGCAGAGAGCGATATTGGGATTCAATCCCCGGTTCTCTTCACAACCTACGCAACGATTCATACCTTCGATTTCGTTTCTCCTCGTATTGATTCTCCTGATCACCAGACTGTTTTGGCTTTGACCTCGACCTCGATTTTGATTACTTCGCTGCGGCTTCGATACTGATTCCGGCTTTCACTTACCTCGGCATCCATCATCGACTACGACTAGGCTCATCCCTACTCACCCCGATCGTATCTCCGCTGCATCACATCTCGGCTCTCGACCTTGGCTTTCTCTTCGACCACCCGTTGTCCATCGGACTGGCGTCACAACCACTTCGCTCTTCCCGGCGCGTTACAGTTTTGTCTATTGTTCGTTCGACCCTTTATGAGCTGTTGACCAGCACTGAGACTAACCAACAGGCAGCCGCACCTAGCTCCGGCTAGAAAGCAAGGGCTTGTTGGGGAACCTCGTGGGCCAACAGACCCCTTTGTTCTTGTTCATTCTGTTTTTGCAACTTTAAACTGTAACTGAAGCAAGCATCACAACCTACGCCGTCAAAAGCGTAAGTCAAATAAATCTCCCTCTGTTTTGAAACCACTACGTTTTCATGCCTCAGGACTCCACGCCAAAAAATCCCACCTGTTTCGTGTCCAATCCGCCACCACCCGGCCGCCCAACCGTGACACCGTGAGCTTGGTTTACCAACTCCGGGACAACTATAATGGGTTGAACTGAGGAATTACCAGTAGGGATAGCCTAAAGACTGCCCTGCCTCATGCTTCTAAGATGAGACTGGCCCTATTTCCATGTGGTGACCAAGCCAGTCCTTGGGAGAAAAATTGAGAACAAAAGAAAAGAAGGGACAGAGAGCATACAAATTGAGGGGCTAACTGATGAAGATCTGGGTCTGGTGATGGAGGAAGAACTGGAAGTGGTAGAGTTAGGTCACATCATTGGAGATGGACAGTTCTAAGAAGAGGAACCCATTTTTCACTGTGAGTACAAAGGAGGAATAGAGAGACAAGGAGGTGCTCCACCCAGAGTTAGCTGACTCTTATCCATGCTCTGAGGTAAGAGATGGCATCCTTTACTGAGTAGAATGTGGATTGGTTGAAGGTGAAGAGGTAGTGCAGGTCTTGGTGCCCCAAAAATACTGACCTGCCTTGCTATGAATAGCTCATACACTCCCAATGGGTAGATACTTTGGGAGGGATAAAACCAAGCCCTATTTGATGCAGTGCAGTCAGTCTACTGGCTAGGGGTGCATAAGAAGGTGGAGATATTCTATCGGGGTGCCCAAAGTGCCAGAGGGTCTCTGATCTTATGGCCTCTAGGGTCCCTCTGGTATCCATGCCAGTTCTAGAAAAGGCCTTTGATGGGATCGCTTTGGATATCAGATGGCCCTTCCCAAAGAGTGCAACTGCTTACCAATTCATCCTAGTCATCCTTGTTTATGCTACCAGATAGCCTGAGTTGATTCCTCTGAGATCAATTACCGTTCCTACGGTAGTGAAGGAATTAATGAAATGGCTCTCTAAAATGGGGATGCCACAAGAAATCTTAACAGATCAGGGGACAAATTTTATGTCCAGGTTATTAAAGTGGGTGTGTGAGACCCCGAAGCTAAGACAGCTGTGAACCTCCATGTACCACCCTCGGGTGGATGGCTTAATAGAGTATTTCAATCAGACTTTAAAGGGAATGATCAGGGCATGCATCCAGGGAGACCCCAAGAAGTAGGACCTGTGCATACTGTCCCTGCTGTTTGCCTTCCAGGAGGCTGAGTAATTAATCATCAATGAATTGATCAGTCTCCCATGATTTGCCAAAGATCAGTTAGTTATCCCTGAATTTATCCGTCTTTATCCTTCATACTAATTACATTAATTGGCCTGTTCTCTCTTTCTAATCAATGAATGAGGCACCCAACTCATACAATCTTTCCATCATTTTTATCAACAGCCTGGCAATACTCACCCTGACTTTATTTCCGTCCCTGGAAGCAGTAGCTTCCTTCACACTGGTCAAATTCCCAGGTGTGGAAAATCGCTAGAGATATTTTAGAGAAGAGACAGGAGAGTCAGAATGGATACTGTGATACGTGAGTGAGGGAAAGGGAATTCCAAGCTGGGGATTGGGTCCTGGTGCTACTTTCCAATAACACTAGTAAACTCCTATCGAGGTGGCAGGGTCCATTCAGAGTAGGTAGGAGGATGGGCCCTGTGAATTATGAGTGAGTGAGACCAGACAAGTGAAGGGGAATTTGACCAGTGTGAAGCAAGTGCCATTTCCAGGGGAGGTAATAAAATTTAGAGTGAGTAGTGCCAGGCTGTTGATAAAATGATGGATGGATTGTACGAATTGGGTGCCTCATGCATTGATTAGAGAGAGAGAGAGAGAGAGGGAGAGCGAGAACAGGACAATTAATGCAATTAGTGTGAAGGATAAAGACTGATAAATTCAGGGATAATCAATTGATCTTCAGTGAATCATGGGAGACTAATCAATTCACTGATAATTAATTACTCATCCAGGAATTCCTCAATTAATTCTTGATGAATTCATTGTCCCACCCAATCCATGGCTATATAATTGATTTCTTTGTGAATCAGGGAGGCTGGACGCTTCACTAATAATTAATTGACCTCCTGTGGACCGAGAGAGACAGAGGGATTCAGTGACAACCAGCTGACCTTCTATTATATGAAATGTGGACTTCTGAATCATTAATAAGTAACTGAGATGCTGTGCACCATGGGAGGTAGTGAATTTCACTGATGTTTGACTGAACTTCCATGACACTGGGGTATAAAGTGGGTGGCAACCAACCTTACTGATTAGACTTCAGACTGATTGAGGTACCCTAAGGAAGGCTTGGTGGCAGCAGACTGAGTGGCAATTGCCAACTGAGGGGTTTGGAAACCTAAAGTTAAGGCTACAAATTTGGACACCTGGCTAGGAGTGTTAAGGAGCAGGGTGGAAGGAGCCCCGTGAAGAAGATGGCCCTCAAAGTAGTTCTTTGCCTTCCTCTTAACAGCCAACCTCCCTTTAATTTTAATTAAGAGCAATGTGTGGTAGGCAAGATTGAAGGGAAGTAGAGACCTGGTAGGCCCAGACAGGAGCGATAGTCTGTGCTGCACCCTCCTACAGGGTCCAGTGGAAATCTATGTGGTTGCTAGGCATATGGAAGGTCCAGGAACCACTGAGTGGTTTGCTTTTGATTACGAAACATTCATTTAGTCCAGCTAATTACCTTACCATGAGCAAGACCTTGTAATTGGGGTTTGGAATTAAATAGAAAACTGCTTCCTTAAGTGCCTGGGATTAGTATTTCTGAGAATTGATGACGTGTTGCAATTCATTTAATTTTTTGCTTGTTAACGCCATTAATGTGGCTAAATATTAACTCCATTAATAATCTAGTCACACAATACCTTGACGCAATTCAGTGTCATTTTTCACCTGCAGATTTATCAACTACCTTTTGGTTTGTAGTACTGATTGGATCACTGTATTGTCTGGTTCTTAGTAAGAGTTTATTGCAGCTCTAGTGATGCTCGATTGACTTTATCCCGTATATTTCTGGATTATATTAAAATTGAAGGAACCAACAGTTTCTTTAATAAGGAACTTGGAACAGAAATGTGAAGAAGGTGGCAATTTAGCTAAGGTATTTCATTAAACTAAACACTTTACCCCTTTGCTTATGCCACAAATGAAGCACTACAACCTGCCCAACTCCCAGTCTGATCCCCTTATCCTGATCTATCTAAAGCTCTGGTTTCTGCTCCCTACACTGTTCTCCCTGCCTGGTCTGCTGCTTTGTTTTCTGCTCCCTGCCCTATCAGCCTCTTTGTGCTGTCACAACAGAGACAACAGCAGAAAAGTTCTTGTGTGCCCAAAAGCTCACAAAGGATAATTTCTACAACTATTTAGTTGGTCTAATAAAAGATATTCAATTTACCCAAAGAATCTTGTCTGCCTAAGTCCTTAGACCAACAGGGCTATAACCAACACACCCTGTGACCCCTCTCTACATCTGACCAGCTGGGGGCTGGATTTGTTCTTGGAGAAGGGCCCTCAGCTCTAGAACTCATTTCCCTGCTGATCATTCAGCATCTGCTGCCCTGTTTTCTCATGGCTTGGTGCTACTATCTACCTGTGCCTCCCTCTTGTCATTTCTGTGACTCTGGTGGTTGTACTTCAAGCTTAGTCCTGTGGTATGTGTGAGAGAGAGGAGGAGCCAGCAGGCTCCAAGGCTCCCGGGCTAAGCGGAGGGATAGTGGCCCCAGGCCCGCAGCCCCAAGGAGCCCAGCAGAGAGTTCCCTTACCCAGGTGTGTTGGGAAGGGAGGGGCCAGCATTTCCCGCCCCCCCGCCAGTATAAAGGAGAGGCTGGGACCGTAAAAGCCCTAGTAGAAGGGCACTATTGACTTTGGGTACCGTAGGCCCTGTAATAGGGGCGCATTTCACTTGTGGACTAAAACTGTTGAAAGGGGATCTTGTCAAGCCCTACAAGGGGGCTCTCCGAGAGCCAATAAGGGGGCTTGGCCCCTCGGAAGGCAAGTTTGGATTGGAAGGCGGCTGCAGACGGCCGGAGCAGCAGCACAGATAAAGGGAACCTTCTTGGTCGTAGTGCTTGTTTTGATTTTCATAGATTTCATAGACATTAGGGCTGGAAGGGACCTTGAGAGATCGAGTCCAGCCTGCTGCCCAAGGGGCAGGAAGTCAGCTGGGGTCATAGGATCCCAGCAAGATAAGCATCCAATTTCCTCTTCAAGGTGTTCAATGTAGGTGCTTGAACCACCTCCGCTGGCAGACTGTTCCAGACCTTGGGGGCTCGGACAGTAAAGAAATTCTTCCTTATG